>NC_047671.1:5882500-6482500 GCF_011762505.2 Arvicanthis niloticus
CACACACACACATCCCATGGGAGGGGCCGTAGCATGTATTTACTTGTGTTTTTTTGTTAGTATTGTGTCAGCTACTTAAGACTGTCCTGATTTGCTAGGAATATGGTGTGTGTGTTTGTGTGTGTGTGTATGTGTGTGTCTATGTTTGTGTGTGTATGTGTGTCTGTAACTTGAGTTAAAGCCCAGAGATTTTGCTAAGGCCCATTCATTCATTCATTCACTACAAGATTTTAGTGCCACCTGCATATGCATTCAGAATATTTAAGTTTAAGTTTGTTAATTATTATTTATTCATACGGGATGATGAAAACAGTGAGAGTTTTGAATGAAGACCGAAATATCTTTTTTTTTTTTTTTTTTTAATTGTAGGCATGTCTTATTTTCTACTCCCCGGCATCTCTTTTGCATAACTGTTAGCAAACAATGGATAATTTTCTTTCATTGCTTATTATGTTAATATTATGATAATGTATTTAAAAACATCTAGTTGTGTAGTATACTTCAAAATTACTCTTTTAAAAAAAATGATGGTATTCCAGTCTCCTACTGAGAGGCTCTTGTGGTTTATTCATGGTGTAGTGGGCTGTGATAAGCTGTCCTAGGCCCAACGTAAGTAAAAATGGATTTAGGTAGAAAGTTAAGAGATTTTATGTTGATGTGTTGGGAATCCTAACAGATTTCCAAAAGTTTGCTTGGATCCGAGCAGCCCGTGCTGTCACTGCTGGGTGTCTTTTTCCTGGAGTCAGCCCTTCCTTCGGTTGGATCCAGAATGTTGTTTTGGGATTGCTCAGCTCTGTTCTGGTCATTCAGTGGACTCGAGCGCCGCAGATCTTGTGATTTGGTTTCCTTGATGGTTTTCAAAGCTTGTTGGCAATGGAATTGAACCCAGGACCTGGCCCAGAGTGAAGCCCACGCAGGCGCAGAGCAGCTTGGAGGTCTGAGTGCAGTGTCAGGAGAGCCGCGGCTTTCCATGCATCTGAAGAGGCCTCCTCTGTTGGGCTGGGCCCTCAGTCCTCTTTCAGCCTGGGTGTGTTCACCCACCTACGTGCCAGCCATGACGTGGAAGAGGCCAAGGGCAAAGGTTAACTGTTGTGTGCCGGTTGATCGTGTACAGTGAATGCCTTCAACAGCACACTCCTGATCAATGGTGCCTGTCTCGGAGGCAGGCTCCAGCTGTGGCGGAAAGAGCTCCAGCCAGAGGTTGCCAAGAGTCTTGGCTGCTGAGGCCTAGGCCAGGGTCTCTGTGGGTGGAGTGGGGCCTCAGCCCCTGCAGAGAGCTCTTTGGGTCTTAGGAAAGATGAACAAACAGAACATCTCAAGAAATAGATAATTATTGATTATGTGGATCTGAATTGGCAAAGAACTTGTGACAATAATTTCCTCAAACAACTTAAGCTGTGAGGGATTTTGGAATTAAATTATTAAAAACCAGCTTCTTACTCTCCCTATCCCTTGCCTGTTTCTTTTTTCTTTCTTTTATTTTATAGACCACATGGATCGCTCTCCGTGGCAGCTTTCTTAATGGGCAGAAGGGCGAGAGGACTGCTTGTACTTTGGAGGCACTAGAACAGTTGTAAATTATATATTCTCGATTATCCTTAAGAAATAAAAAACCAAACAGGGTTTCTTTTTAGAGAAAGGAAACCCTGTGCAGTTTGTCTTTGAACCTTCTCCCTCTTGCCAGACCACAACTTCAGTGTTGCCAGAGTTTTATGATTCATACACAACATTGTGTGTGTGTGTGTGTGTGTGTGTGTGTGTGTATACCTGTACAGGGTGGAAAGAGGGCCTTGGGGAGACTTAATCTTCTCAACTACAAGCTAGGAGTCAGGGTAGTGACATCCATCTGTCTGAGAATGAGAGGAAAGACCCTAAATAAGTTTACAAATTAAAAATGTACAGAGAATCCAGGACACACTACCTTGCTGAGTTCTGGTTTTTAGGTACACCCCCCCCTCCACCTTTTCAGTTTTGTAATCAAACCCTAAAAACCTTGACTTTATGCATATAATGTGTGAGAGTATTGAATCATAGACAGGGCAGATATTAGGAAAGGATTAGTTGCCACCAAAACCCAGGTTCCAAACAAAAGCCAGGACAATTTAGGTAGATTAGAGCAAAGGGAAAAAATGTGTGCATAGGAAGGGTATTAAAGCTGACAGATGAACAGAGTGAGGGGACAGATCCTCCTGCAGCAGCTGGGACTGCACCATTATCTTGACAGGTGTCAATTAAGAATTACTGCCGGCTGGAGTCGTTTTTTCCAGCCCAGCTGTCTGCGTGTGAAAGAAATAACACTTTACCCTTGTCACTGTGTTAGTTCTTAGCTATAGCCTCAAAATGAGTGTTGGTGCGCTAATCGATAAGTAGTGTATTAGCAATTTTGCACATTGATTTATGAGGGGAGCAGCTCCTCCTGTGCGGTTATTAGCTGCTGATTAAATGTGCTTGTGCCCAGCTCAGGGTGGATATATGTTCCCTGAGAGGCCAGGTCTAGAACAATCTTCTACGAGACTATGGTTCAAAACACTTTCATCATTGTAAGTCGTTAACTAGACAAGCCCCACTTAGCCAAGGGCAGGAGCTGCACCTGTACACCGGAGCCTCGGGTGAGAGTCCCCATCCTGGCAGCCTGCGCCCACGACATACTCTTATTGTTGTCCCTGTGCCTCTCGGAAAACCCTATAAAAAGTAATGGTAAATTATTCCAAGACAGGCTCAAGTTCACAGTGGACAAAGAACAGAATGCATTTTATTGGCACCTTCTTACAGGAGGCGGTACCTCCCACCGCCTACCTGTCCACCAGAAAAGCCAGTGCCCTTGAGCAGAAGATGGTTTCTTGGCTCAGGGTAAAGGGACATATGACTTTTTTCTTAGCTCATTTTTTTTTTCCCCAAGACAAGAATAGCATTGATGACAATAATGTAAATATATCACAGCACAGACGACGAAAGACTAGGGTAACCAACAAATGACAACGTGGATATGGGATAAAGTGTTGACATTTCTGAATGAATAGCTCTGTGGTGGGGTGGTGGATATATTTTAATATGATATTTTAGTATTGATTAAAGGTAACAGGAGGCTGCTGACAGACTATCAAACGGACCCGAGGAGGGCTGTAAATGTAAAAATCAGATGTTTGACATGCTCATCAGGAAGGCGTGGCTGGGCAGAGCAGAAATAGGTAATTTTTAAAGTTTTTATCAATAGGGCTGATAGAGGATGCCCTCACAACCGCCAGGAAACACCATGGTATTTTTCACCCAGGAAGGTATTTATTTATTAAGTTGATAACGTTTTGAAAAAGCAATGAATATAATTTTTGGGACAACAGTTTGCTGGAGCGATAACACCCCTCGAATTGTGTACAGCCTGGAATGATCGTTTGTCCTTGAGACACGAGACACACTAAGCACCATTGTTATGACATCAGTTAGGTGGGAGGAGAGGTACATACTTCAGGGGCTTTTCTCGATATAGAAAAACAGGCTTTTAGCCATAACAGTGGTTTCATTTTCATTTTTTTTTTTTTAAATCTTGAGCTAATTTTTTTTTAAGACTTAATTTTGGAAAAAAAAAAAAATGCTACCACCAGAAGCAGTTATCTTGGAATGTTCTCAATACAATTTCTAATCATGGTGATTTTGGATACAGGTTTCCCTGTGGCTAGGAATGTTAAGGTGATGTAGTGGAGTGATGATGGAGCCACTGTTTCTGCGTGTGTGGAGTGGACCTCGAGCTTCGGATTGGTTCGGAGGCAGAGGCGTGTGGGAGTCTAGAGCAGTGCTTGCTCACACCCCTGGAGGTGTGATAACTGCGGTAGTCACACTGTCCCTTCTGGAGATGACAGGTCCTGGGGTGGTATGCTGCAGTACCCTGCCAGCTGATTGTTTAGGTGACCCACCTGAAAATGTAAAAATGTCTCAGTACCACACAGAGGAAGGGGCTGACACAGTTCATGCAGAGTTTTGATACCTTTTAAAATCCAGCTATTGGGTGTATGGAAGCCTGCACCTGCAGGCAGGTCCTTCTGCGTTTCAGGACTCGGTGCTCCGTGGATGGCTAAAGTATTAGTTGACACTGATTTAAAATATTAGTTTTGTGTGTCCCTTTTTTTTTTTTTTTTTTAACAGACATAGACAAATACTGAGTTGAGTATGGCTACCTGGAGCCTGGTTTATATTTTTAACTTTACCGAGGAAATACTGTTAAATATGGATTTAGGGGAATTCAGCAGTGTTATTTCCTGAGAGTGGGATAAACCTTCCAGTCACCAGTCCGAACGGTCATTGTCAGGCAAGGAAATGAAGGTCATATTTAGAGGGATTTTTTTTTTTTTTTTTTTTTTGAGCTCAGATCTGTTTTAGAACACCTCGTATTAAATCACCTGCTTGGATATTCTGGCTTGGGAATATCTGGGTTGGATTTCTATTTTAATTAGCATTAAATTGTTTATAGATTCCACTGTTCCACTGTGAAATAAAACTAACAGTGAGGGAGAATCACAACTTGGTCTCTCCATGCCCCCCCCCCCATGTTTCCTAGGAAGGCCTTGCAGCTCCTGCTTGAGACCTTCTGTCTCCAGCCTCTGTGAACTGGGCTGGCTGCGTTGTTCACCTCACACTGGTGCAGCAGTCGGTAGCATCCTAGATGGTAGACTCTGTTTTCTTTCCACGTCTGTTGTGTCTCTGAGATTCTCTACCAACACAAGCAAGGATTTGTTCTTTGCTTTTTGAAAAGGGTGTGGGGAGTCAAGAATCAGTTACTTGTTTGTAGATTTTTTTTAATGATTTTTATTTTTGCTGGGAAATATAGTGCAGGGTTCCCTGACTCTTGTGACTGTGGCATGTTCTTCTCCTGCAAGCTACCAGGCACAGGGCTACATCCTGTCCCCACACTTTTGCTCCCAGCAGGGCTAACACTATACCAGTTTCAGACTGAATCTCATGTGCCTTTCTTAAATTTGAAATAGAGGCATAGGTATGTCTGCCTCAGCTTGCTGGTTGCAATCTTGAAGGTGTGTCCCCAGCCTCTTGCTAGAGAAAATGGTGTCTGGGAAATATAGGTCAAATAGTTACATGCCCATAAATTCTACCCAAAAGCTGGTTGGAAGGTGTCAGTGAACGGAAGACCGATAGACAGGGGGTCTAGGCTGGATTTTAGAGAATTTGGTTATAAAAAATATTCTCAGTTTTTAGTGAAAAGTGAAACGCATCTTCAGCAAGATGTAGAAGTAAATTAAATCAGCGGTGAAGGTCAGTACACACTCCGACTTGGGAATGTGAACTTTTCAGAAACCTGTATTTATTACATTTTACTATTTTTAAAAAGCCAGCGGTAAGATTCATAGCAAGAAATGGCACGACATATCAATGAACATCGTGCCGAAGAGAAGGCTCTGTTCGGAGTGGCTAATGTGTCTTATTGGCGAGTCACCCCTGCGCCTGTGTCATCGTTAAAGCTCAGCCTTAAAATATATGGAGTTAAAACGCAAGTATTGTGACTAATATTTATTTCAAGTACAGAATGTGTCACAGCAGTGGGGCATCCTATTATTAATGCAGTAAACTGTGTAATACCCCGTAAGAGCCTGCCCTGCTTCAGTTCTTAGTTACGTGAAAATAACAGTAAAACATGTCTGGTTTCGTCTGCTGTACTTTATTATTACCTGGGTAGGTACTGGCATCCAGGGCAGCCAAATATGGGCAAATAATGCAACCATAAACAATATCTTAGCACTGTTGTGATGGGTATAAATCCCTTTCAACTGTCCCCAAACTTTGAGAACATGGTATGTATTTATGTACTTGTATGGCTATATGATGGTGTGGTGTGTGTGTGTGTGTGTGTGTGTGTGTGTGTGTGTGTGTGTACCATTTTAAAATGGAAGGAATCTGCTAGAAGTGCAGGAAGTCATGGGATATAAATATTCTACATCATCCAGGAAGTATTCCAGCTTGTTAGCATCAGGGTACTGCAGCAATAGTCCACACACACGTGCATGGGAGCTTGCAAGGGTGAGAGAAGCTTCGTGTGTCCAGCTATACTGATTGTACATGTGGGGTGTGCTAAGCAGTAGTGCTTCAGTTCGGTAGCATAAAGTGCCCTTCCTTCATTTTCCCTCCTGTCGGGTTTTGAACTTGTATTATCTGTCAACTACAAATCCATTGTAAGAAGCTATGGTAAAGAAAGCAGGCATAAAAGGCTGGTCGACCTGGGCAGAGGTCAGGCATCCAGAGGTCACCCAGAGTTCATGGGGGGGCTCCTCCACTGCCCTTTTCTTTCATTAACTGGAAAAACCAGTGTCTTGAAAGGTCTCAAGGAGAGCCGACTTACAGCTGTGGTGTCCACGGAAGATCTGCCTCCTTTCTCTTCTCCTGGCTCACACTGAGCCTGCAGGGAAGCCGAGCAACGGGCTACACCTGGGGCCTGACCCCACTGGCAGCTCCACACCAGGACAGCTACCCTGCAGTTAGAGATGTGGGGAGGGTGGCTTTGGTTTCATCTCTCCTCTGTCCTTCTAGTTGCTCAATACGAAGTGTTGACTTTCTGCAAGAGACAGGCTATGTTTAAACCGCATGGTCTTTCACCACTGTGATCTTTTTCATGGTTCTTCTCAGGAACCATTGGGAGACTGTGTGAATTATAACTCAATCCTAATGTTCTCTAGCAGTTTTCTGAGGGCAGGATCTTGTTGTGGTGTTTGGCTAAATTTCTAGGAGTAACTGGCTAAAGGCATTAGACTACAGCGTCTGGCTTATTCTCAAAGGGGTTCTGCAAATTAATCACCCTGTGAGCTAAATTTGTTTATAGACATATTTGGAATGGAGAGCCCCACATGGGATACATTCTCTTCATTTGTTGTGTGAGCACCTGCTCAGAGCGTTATGTGGCAGAGCCCACTGCTCCCCCAGTCTTATGGTACCTGAGAATTCACAGTGGGGCTCAAGCAGTGGGAAGGGTAGGAACACATGGATCCCTACCCTGCCTCCCGGGGAGGCACGAAGTCATCTCATGAGATGGAGGTAGTGTACGGATCGAGGGCTCCTAGGATTGTGTGTGTGTGTTTGTGTGTGTGCGCACGCACATGTGCACACATATAGTTCATTTGTCTGTTTCTATAGCAATTGCCTCTTAAAAACAATTTAGTAGTTTAATACAAAGGCAATAGATAGGTTTTTATGTGCTCATATAGGGAAGATTTTTTTTTTTTTTGTTTCACACATTCGGTTTTAATGGGTAATAATTGTATCTTTGTAGTTGGTGTCAGGCTGGTTATGAGGCTGAATTCTGTGGGCAGGCTTTCGGCTACTGCAGTTTAAGAGGGGGAGAGTCCCAAGCCAGAGGCCCTTTCTGTTTTTAAGATAAGCCATGCTTAGCAAAGGCCCTTAGCCTGCATTTTGACACGCATTTACTTTCTTGGCCTTCTCTTCTGGGGGCCCTGGAATCAGATATACATACGGCATAGTGGTGGAGCATTTTTTTTTTTTTTTTTGAAAGATGGATTTCTTTAAGAGAGAATTGCCTCTATTCCCCCAGCCCTGGGTTCTCTCTCTTCTGAGATGTTTTTTTTTTTTTTTCCCCTACCTCCTCCCTCCAGCTTGTGGCTTGCAGGCCTGATGCTCTGCAGCCCTGGCTGTGTATGTGCAGGGAAGGCAGTAAAAATGAACACCAATCAATCTTTTCCGGAGAAGCAATGGGCATTAGAAGGCCACTATCCTGTGACTAAACACACCCCCTTTATGGAGTGTTGGTACTAATAAAGGACAGCTTATTACTGAGGCAGAGACCAAAGCCTGGGTGAGGTCAACCATGACTGACAGTCATCAGTCATTCTTAATGATACTTTTTCCCGAGCTTTCTAAGGGATTCTCAGCAGAGTGCAAATCACCCGGGGTCATTCATAGTTCATGTACCCACAGATGGCAGAGGTTTGGAAAGACTTCACTTTAAACTTGTGAAAAAAAAAAATCCTCACTTTTTTTTTTTCTTAAAAGGAAGGGAAAATACCCCAAAACAAAACATAGATTTTTCCCCCCCATATTGGAACGTTTTCATGTTCTTTCAACCTAATAGATATTTTACACACTACGCTACTTGTGCATTATTAAAATAGACATAAATTTATGTTTTATGACGTCTGTCTTCTTTAATTATTACCTTTGATGTCTATTGGTGACTAAAGAGAGCTTAACAGGATTTCTTTCTCTTCTTACATTTCGCATCATGAAACCCAGCTAGTCCCTGACAGATGTGTGTTCCTCACCTCCCAGATTATTTTATAAATCCCTTCCTGATGAGCGGAAGTGTCAAATCAAGGACAGGTCATAAAGTAAAAGTACAAACCTTTTAAATAGAGACCTTGGTCGTATATAAACATTCTGCGCACTATCTGAATTTTTTATGGACTAAAGAAAAATTATATTTTAGCCGGAGGGAGGGAGAAGCTTGAACAGCAGCCCACACTTTAACGCATGACCCCGCCCAGGCTCTTGCATGTGGCCATGAAGAAGTCATTGGGGTTAGTGGCGTTAAAACATTTTGGCTGGATTTGGAACCTGTCTGTTAATGGTATGTGTTTCCATTAAGGAGGTTGAGTTTAATAAAGAAAGCCAATCAATTCTTGAGTGTATCTGGGGGTTGTAGGCAGCATTAGACGGTGGATACAGGCCCGAGTCTTTGTTCAGTCACTGACTTTTTCTTTTTCTTCTACCAGGCCTCAGTTTACTTATCTGTAGGAGAAGGGTTTGTATAATTAGAGAATTCTAAAAGCGTCACTATTTTACAGCTAGCTCTGTGGTTTATTTAACTCATCTAGTGGCACCTGACACGAAACAACAACTTTCCCTTCTTTTTTTTTTTTTTTTTTTTTTAAGTAACACTGATTATGCGCAGAAATTTGCTCTTGGTAACATCTCAGTTTCTTTTTCTTTGTTAAATGTGCTGCAACAGGCAGCTGGAACTGTTCTGCTTGCTTGGGGTCATGGCACAAGGGAACGTGTCTGCTTGCGTGAGATCTGGAGGTGCTTGAGAGCGGGGGACCCTGGGTGTGGGTGTGGCCTTCCTGGATCTCTGTGCATCCTCTCCCTGGAAGAGCAGACTGGACACACACTTTTAAGGAAAAATAAAGACTTGTCACTCGCCATGCACTGCTTTCAGCACCTGCCTTGCGGTGCCGGGGACCTGTGTGTGCTTACGGACCGGCCTACGCAGCTTCTAGTGTCACCTGTTGGATGTGTGCGGTACAGAGACCTTCTTCTTGTTCTGTGTGTTGGTCTATGCCTTGTGCTTCTACCTTTAACCTCAGCATTTACTTTTGAGCACCACAAGTCTCCTCTCGACCTCAGCAGGTCTCTTAGAACGTCAACTCTGTGGGAGGAAGCTCATCACAGGGAATGCAGAGGTCACAGCTAACGACCGCCTTCTGTGTTCATCTGAGCCCAGAGGGGTCTATTTCCTGGATGAAGCCCTGGTGAATTCATAGGGCAGCTTGCACAGAGCATGGAGGGCTTGACTCTTCCTGGTGGGCTTTACTTAATATTTATTATGTTTCATTGTGCTTTATTACTTATAGTTCATTCTTTATTATGACAAATGGTGATACCTTAAGGTCAATTGTGTGTGTGCATGCGTGAATGTGTTCTTTTGATCATGTGTGTGTGTGGTTGGGTGTTAAGTGGGTTGTGAACTGCTCACAACTCAGCCACACATAAAGCCACTTGGTTGGAAGGTAGACTTGGAGTAGCTCAATGCTTTAATCTATGTGAATGTCAACTGCCAGTTTGAAGAGGAAAATAATTTTGAAATAAATCCCATCTCCTGGGAAATCTCTTTACTAGGCACCGGTTAAAAGTTATTGCCTTTAGTCCCAGCACTTGGGAGGCAGAGGCAGGTAAATCTCTGTGAGTCCAAAGCCAGCCTGGTCTATAGAGTGAGTTCCAGGACAGCCAGGGCTACACAGAGAAACCCTGTCTCCATACCTCCTCTCCCATCCCCCAAGTTATAGCTCTGTAGGTTCATGTTCAAAACTGGCAACAAGATTTTTTTAAGACAGAAAATCTTGCCTGCAGACAGGAACACACATTGGCAATGTGTAAATATCTAGAATATTGAGAAAAATATAATGGGTCCCGAGGGGGAAGGCATTCAGAAGTTGCTTTCTGGTGTACTTTTCCTTACACCGTCAGAAGGTATTATGTCTGCAAGGAATGGGTCTCTCTTGCCCTGCCCACCCCACCTTGTTTCCAGAACTTTCCATGTGTTCCCAGTGGTGAGCCCACTGAACCTTTGACTCCATCCTGATTACTCTCTGGACTACATCTATCAGACACCATCTTATCTGTTTATAAGTCAGCTCAGGCCTCAGATTTAAGTCCAGGGTTCTGGCTACAAGTTAGAGTGTGATTAATAATTGACTAATGTAGCTTTTATTTATCGCAGGCTAGCACACTTTGCCGTTACCCAGTTAATTTATGTTAAATGTAAGCTGTCGTTCAATCTGTTTTCCAACCCCCCACCCACCCCCGCCCCAGCCTATCCTAAGTCTATCTTTTACTTTTTGAGAAACAAAATCCTTACACAGGGCACAGACTCACTCGGTGCCAAAAAGTTGATTTCCTTTTTAGAGGAGCCATGCATCAGCAGCGCTCCCAGCTGCACTGTCAGCTCTGACAGAATGACATGTGTCATTTATCAAAGGGGCCAGGCTGGGCCTTGGGAAAGGCGGCCACAAAGCCTGAGAGAGTTCATTTTGCAGTCCCCTCCTACCCTCCAGGAGCCCTTGCCAGGAAGCTTGTGTGTTATGTCTCCCAGCCTTACTGTAAGTCCTTCATCTCTCAGAGTTAACCCTCCCCAGCCAGGACCATGCAGGCTGTGCCTGCTGCCCAGGAGACTCTGGGGCCCAAACTGGTGATTGTTCCCAGTCTGGGAACAGATGTCCTGCATCACTCTGTGGCACATCCCATGGAACCCCCATTTCCCTGCTGGGAGTGTGTGCCTGTGCACAACCACACCCCCATTTTAACTGGCCCCAAGTGCCCCTTGCATGGCCAAGGTTAGAGGCATGAAGAACCTGGCAGAGTGGCTGGCTGCCCTCTGGTCGGGGAACAAGTTTGGTCTTATTTATTTCAGAGCTTTCCTAGAGGTGTTTATCCCAGACTGTTTTTGAAACTATTTCCTAAAACCTGGTAGCTCTCTTTCTCATGCTTGCTTAGCGTGTGCAGTCTGTTTCCTGCTTGCAAGACAGTGGTCTTTCCATGCTCAGAAGGAGTTTTGAGGACTCTTTTTTTTTTTTCTCTAAAACCCATCTTTACTCTCAAATTATTTACTTTATCTGTATTTTCTAAGACCACCAAAGAAGTGAAAACACAACAATAAAGTAGCCAGGGGGGAATTGGCATCAAAGTCTAAAAAGCATTTGCCTAAAATAAAAATTTTCCTCTCTCTGGAAGAGAGGAGTTTTGCCTTTTAACGGAACTGAGAATGTGGGCGGTTTTCTTTCCCCTGCCCCTTGGACTGTGTGCAGCCCTTCCCCATGGCGGTCATTTGCAGCATCAGATAATGTTTAAAGAGATGACAGGGAGACTGTTGCCTTAGCCAGGAACTTTCCAGAAAGATGTCCTATAAATTAGCCAATGCTCAGGAGTGGCTGCTTCCTAGGCAGGGCTGGCCCTTTCATTTGTCTACATAAGGCTAATTTATTTTTGCAGCCAGATGTGGGCTGACAGCCATCACTCAGGGCCCCCCTCCCCCTCCTTCAGGAGGGCCGGGAGACAGTCACGTTTCCCATTTTACAGAATCCCCATCAACATTATTGAAGATGGATGTATCTTTAAAGCAAAGATTGATTGTGGATATCGGAGTTATGGTGTCATTTATCATGGTGAATATTATTTAGACTTGGGTTGTACAAGGCTGTAACTTGAGACACAGCCAGGGGAGGGACAACCTGAGAACTGGGATCTGTGAACTTTAATGGATGGATGCTTTTTTCAAAGCTCAACTCTCTGTAGTATGATTTACTTTTCTTACTGGAAGGAAACAAGCGTTTCAGTCTTAAAGGGACAGCATTCCAGATTGTCCTGTTTACCGAGTCTGCCTCTTCCTTCCCATCTTGAAGGCTGAGGCTGGTCAGAGCCAGGCAGAAAATACTGAGAAAGGCTGAGAGGCATAAGGACCCATAGCCATACAGTGTGAGGAGGCGGCTGCTCTCCCACTGACCTTCTCCAACCTCATAAGATTACATGGTGCTTGAAGTACAGGGGTGAATGATAGCGTGCCAGTGTCTGGGGACATAGAAGATGGTGTTAGTAGTAGGGTGCCTGTGGGTCAGAAGGTAAATGGTACCCAGAATATTACAGGCCAGGAACATGGGAAGATGTATGGGTATCTATAAGGGTTGGAACATGCCCCAACACATGCTTAGCTACAAGCTTCCAGGAGGCTTGATGCATATGGTCTAAGCTTCCATAGTCGGGACTGGAGGTCTCCCTGGCCCTCTTGGCATTCCTCTAGGGAAATGGCAGGGTGGTACTGCTTTGCTGGATGCAGGAATATCTTATCTAACCCATGGTCTGTGGGTTGCATGTGGGAGAATAGTTATGAATAGAAGCCAGCACAAAATTGTAAGCTTACTTAAAACACTGAGACTTGTGTTACTTTGTAATTCTATTGCACCGGCCATGAGGATAGATTCTGTAGGCGGCAATGTCATGTTGCCATGTCAAAAGGCTGGATACGCCTAGTAGATTTATTCCTTTTTTCGTGAAGTGTGCATTTAGGAATTCACACCTGAATACACACACCAGCAGCAAGATGGCCACCTCATTTCTGATGAGTATCCAGTGCCTGGGGGAATATGTTGGCTACCGACGCCCTGGCTCCTTGGTTTCCCAATCTCGACTTTGTTTTTATTTCTTCTACCTCAGGATCTTAAAGTGAACAGAGGAACTTTTACAGCCAGTGTGGGGCATACTGCTGCATTCTGCCCAGTCCTGATCAGCAGAGCTCCCAGCATGCATGACTTTAGTGACACTGAGCCACACTGAACTGTGAGCATGGCTTAGCATCTTCCAAGCCCCTCTTTGTTTCTTCTGCATAGTTCTTGCAATGGTATAGAGTCCGTAGTACAAAAAGTAATTCTTATTCAGGGTACTCTCAGCACTCAGTCGAGGGGGAGGTATACTGTCTAATGATGTGGACAGGTTTCTGGTGTAAAAGATGCCAGACCATGGAACCCATCGGGATACATGAGAGCTGTGCTTGGCTTGCAGTCAGAACATCCCTTTGATGACTGAGTAACTGAGGCTCTGTTACAGAGAGTGCTGGCATACCTGAGGACAAGAGAGTAGACAGTTGGTCCATTTAGGCAGCCCTAGGATGCCAGTAGTGTTGTCTGGGAGATGAAGCAGGATCCTGGTAGTGGAAACAGAAGTGGTGGGAGAGGAGGCAGCAATCCTGTTTTGTGGTAAACTAACTCCCATTGGGTGGTAGGTCAGATGACCCAGGAATGGCCTTCCTTGTAAATTTGACCTTAAAGAAAAAGAAAACAAGAAAGACTAAGGTACAAGAAAAGGGAGTGGACAAAGAAAGATGGTAAGAAGAATTACCTTCAGAGCCAAGCAGAGGTACAATAAGTCACATCTGGAAAATATAGGCCTGTCCATCATCCCTGTTGTCTCTGGGACTTTCTCTGAGTGGGGTGATGTGGGATGTTTCAGGCAAAATACCAGGAGCACCTCCTCTTACTGTGACTTATGGGTCTGCGTTTACCTGCGAGTTAAAAGTGGATTCCTGCTCTCCGAAGACCATATGAGATGTCTACAAACAGGAAGTAGTTTATCAAACTCGTATGAATCATGGCGAACGTAATGTTGGTTGAGGTCAAGTCATTACACTAAATATACCATAACCATTATTAATGCATGAGGCGTTCTGCTGTCTTTGTGATATAGGGCTGCGATTTCCTGATGAAGTGGTGTTTGGGGGTAAGGGATCAGCAGCGACTCTGTCTCAGTGACTGACAGGCATACGGGGGCCCATGTTCCCGACAGGCAGCATATATGGAGAAGTAAGAAGGAGAACTAAGAACACAAAACACAGAAACTGAAGGGACTCAGCTTGGGCAACCCTGGCCCCGCATTCGTGAGGGTCAAATTTATCATGGTATATTATGGAGTGCAGCAAATGTCACGAAAACCATTGTTTTTTAATTTTTTTTTTCTGGGAGAGTTTGAATGAGGTGATTTATGGTAGTTATTCATCTTAAGGGCCATCCATCAATTTTTTAGTTGCTAGGCAATCAAACCAGCAGCTGTTTGCTTTGAATCAAGCTGAAAAGTTGTCAGTCAACACACGCAGGTATGACCTTAGTGGCTGTGAACATCATGCACACAAAATTAAAGAGATGTCGTCTTCCCCCCCCCCCAACCCCCCTAGTTCCCTTGTCTTCCCTGTGATTTGTTGGCATGGTACTGGCCCTTCCTGGCTAGCACCAGAAAAAAAAAAAAAAAACCAAGAACAAAGGAGCATGTGGAAAATTCCTTGACTGGAAGCTCAAAACTGTTCCCCATACAGTGTGCTTCACTTACGCTCATATTTGTGCCACCCTGGACAGATTACTCAAGTAACTGCCTCCGGTGGATGGAAGGTGAATCACATGATTTATAGATTTACATAGTGGCTTTAAAAAATCCACTTTCTTGGCAGGGTAAAAACCAGACCTCAATGGGTGGCACATGCTAGGAACCAATCTAGCATCTCTGGGTTGGTGGTACACGGGAGGAGATGTGGTGTATTTATACCTGGAGGTTCAGTGGGAGAGAACGCTCAGGCAGGGTAGGGATCTGTGATTGCCTGGCTTAGCACTGGCCTCCTGTCTCAGCTCAGACCCTAGACCTTTCTTATAGCTGGGCTGTGACCGCGTAACCCAGAGACAACTCCCTCTGCCTGTCTGCTCTGTCCTACTTTCTTGTCTTCCTGTGGTCATGTACAGGGTCACATGGGATTGGTGCTGGTCTTCTGTCACTGTCCCCAGGAGACTTTGAACCTTTTTAGCACTTAACTTCAAGGGCACGTTCTAGACATCTGTGCTGTGTTGGCTGACGTTCGAGCACTGCTTTGCCTGCACTCGGAAGGTTTGGGTCCCAGGCCTGCACCTGGTATGTTAGATCCCAGGCCTTCAAAACTGATCCCTGATGAGGGGGACTACACACAACACCTACTTTTCAGTCATTCAGGACAGATTCCGATCCTTAGGGAGCCTCCTCCTTCAGGCTCTGTGTAAGTGGACAGGGGATGTGAGCGAGGGAGGCTGCACTGCCTGCTCAGTCCGCCCGTCTTCAGGAATCTCTCTACCTCCTGACTTTACCAAGGGCCATTCACACTTGACATGTGCTTCAGAAGGTCCAAGATACCTGTAAGGAAACTTGGTTTGCTTACTCAATTTATCACGGAGATGTTTTGCTTTTCCTGCATTCATCTGATAGGTATTTTTGAGTATCAGAAAAATTTTCCCCCATTACAGAAAAGAGAGTTTTCTGCTCAAGGCTTCTTGAGCAGACTTGTGAATACAGGAACTCCTCTGAGACTTAAGGAACCTGAGTGTCCTGCCCTCGTGTGTGCTTTCAGGGAGAACTCACCATCCCTTATTTGGAATTTTTGGTCTAGTGGAACTGTGTGTGTGTGTATGTATGTGTGTGTGTGTGTGTGTGTGTGTGTGTTGCTTGCATGTGAGGGTGCAGGCTTGGGTGCCTATGCACATGCATTCATAGACCAGACAACTATCTTGTCTTTCTTTATCACGGTCTTATTGGTCTCTCACTGAACCAATGTTGCCTTTTGGCTAGGCTGACTGGCTGCAAGCTCTTGGGCTCTGACTCTCGGCCACTGGTCTTCCCTCCCCACTCCCATAGCTGCAGCTATAGGCAGACATGCCTGTTTGTTTTACATGGGTACCAGGGATTTAAACCTTAGGTATTTATGCCTGCAGTACAAGTGTTCTTACCTACCAAACCATCTCCGTGGCCCTGACTTTGAAAGCAAATTCAGAGAAATATGCTCTATTTTTGTAGCACTTTCAGCCGAAGAGAACCAGCGCTTCCCCACAGTGAGCTGTAAATGTTTATTCTATCAGGGTGAAAAAGGACCTGAAGTAATTTCATGTCCGCTTTAGATTTTGCTACCAGTTGAGCTCCAGCCAGGTAGATCCACAAAAACATAGGGAAACTCTGCAATTCACCAAGCTTTCCACAAAGCCTTTTGAATTGTGAGATCACATTAAAGGACCGGGCTTATGGTTAACACACAAGCCTGGTTCCCAGGCCTGTCTTGCTGCTTGGGTTGGAGGCCCGGTGGTAGTTTCTCCCAGGCCCTCCCAGGCCCCCCCAGTCTTGGACTCCTGGGCTGGTCTGCTTTTTGCCTTGCTTGGAATTGTCCTTGGAGTTTTGCTCTCCATCCACATATAAAAGTGGTGTTAGCCGTGTGTGTGTGTGTGTGTGTGTGGCCCTGCAGCCCTCTTGGCTGTCTCTTTAAAACATTAAGCACATTGCTCCCATAGTAAGCTTATTACTGGTGTGTCTTTTGGTGACTGAACGACCATTTATTTATTTATTTATTTATTTTACTTTTAAGGGGAGCTGGAATTGTAGGCTGCTTGTCTGTGGGGGAAAAGCCGTAATATTGCTGCTGTATGTGCATGGCTAGGTGGACATTTAAGTACAGTTGCAAGGCCCAAAGGAGCCTGTTGTGCAGCATGCGGGCTCTACAAGGAATGTACTAGAACTTGGGTTGCTGTGGGGGCCATGGTTCTGAGTCACAAGTGGTTCCTGTTGGAGGGGACAGTTGTGTTGGGGTCCTTTTTAATTTGGGGTAGAGGTGAACAGAGAGGGTGAATCTGGTTACTAGGCTCTAGTGGGTTCACACGGGATGGTTTTAGCAGCTCACAGTGGTGTTGTGCGCGATCCACCGCCTTGCAGATCTCATACCTTCATACTTCCTCAGAGGGCACGTGCTGTGCTGCCTCACATTTTCCCCTGGACGAGTCTGTTCTGTACTTCGTGTTCTTGAGTCACACAGGAGTAGATTCTGCTTGCTGGGTGAGGAAGATGTTCCTCATGCGGATTGGTTGGGATCATGGATGAAATGATTTCTTTAAAAGTCCTTTCTAGGGGCTGGTGTGATGGCTTTTGTGGTTAAGATGTCTGATGCTGAAGTAGGAAGACCTGAGTTTGGTCTTCAGGACTCATGAAAAAGCTGGATGTATTTGTAACCCCAACTCCAGCAAGGCAGATCTCAGGGCAGCTGCACTGTAGCAGCCAGTGTAGCTGAAGTAGGAAAGGTTCCCTTGGAGGCCCAGCCTCAAAGGATAAGGTGGAAAACTAAAAGGATATCTATTATCAATTTCTGCATGCACATGTGCACACACCCATAGGAACACACACATACACACACTCACACACATACACACATACACATGATCACACAGGCACACATGAGCATACACACATATACACACATGAACTCGTACACACACATACACACAAACATGCACACAAACATGCATACACATACATACACTCACAGACACACATGAACACAGACACATACATGAACACACACACACATACCCGCCCACACACATGATCACACATGAACATACACACATACACACATGAACTCGCACACACACAAAAACATTCATACACACACATACACTCACACACATACAGTCACACACAGACACACATGAACACACACACACACACACACATGCACGAACACACACCCCTTCCCTTGTAGGTGGCATGTGAATTAGCTATTGTTCCTTCTTTTACTAGTGTTAATGAGATGTTTATATTGAATGTTTACATTGAATGGTCCCCTCACTTTATGACCTAGCAGAGTTGAGATGTGCTTTGCAAATCTGGGGAAGGGGGGCACTTTTTTCCTGGCTGCTGTCAGTGAGCACCCATTGGCTAGCCACAGTTCTGGTCATAACCACCAGAGCCAGAGGTTGTGGGCCTGGTAGGAAAGTGGCAGCTCACAGAGCCTCATGTTGGAGTGACAGTGGCGGGCCTCCCTGCACACCTTGTCTCCTCTTGCTCTTTCTTGCTGGCACCCTCCTTGACTCCTTCCTTGCTCCCATCTTTCTTTCGATCTTCTCTCTCTACCACCTCCTCCAGCAATTTTCAGTGATAGGCGTGAAGTTTTTTCAGTTTTAAAAGTTATCTTGTAGTATTTTTGTGCTCTGCAGAGAACAATTGCTCCAGAATCTAATAAGTCATAGTAAATACGGTTCCAGAAATCGGGCAGCAGTGGGCTGGGAACACTAACTGGCTTGCCCAGACTTTGTACAGCTATGTGGAAGGACCCCCCCCCACCCCTCCCCCACCCAAGCCAGTTGTGAACGCCTGTGCATGAGACGGCCTTTGTTACTGTGTTTTTATACCAGTCGGTTGGTTACCAAGTCGAATTAAGAAAATGCCAAGCTGTTTTTCATATCGCCATTAGCTTCTCTGTTAAATACGGCCTAGTTACTCACATACATATTTCTATAAACTTAGTTCAAGGTATCTGTAAAAATATTTTTCTTCTTCGCGTTTGCAGCTCGTAAAACACTCAAGGGAGAAATTGTTTCTGTGATATTTTAGATGGTTTTTACAATAAATTTTAGATATTGTAGTATGCTGTAGCGCCTTTTATTTCATTTTCTCCGTAGACCCAGAGCGTCGGAAGATTTTTGTCTGTTGAGAAACTGCTTTAACTGAGTAATAATTATTAGGTTTTTTTTTCCTTCATTTTTTTTTTTTTTTTAATAATGAAAACATAGGCCCCGGTGCCTAGGATTTCTGGGGCTTGTGAAGAGGGGGTGCCTTGAGGGTGCCGGGAGGTGTTTTACACACATTATCTCGTGCACACAAAAATGAGATTTTAATCAGCACAGCCTTCTTGAGCGTAAATCAAACTGCCTTAAATCCTCCTTGAACAAGCCAGGGATGTAAATAAGAAATAAATATTGACATTAAACATATAACCCCCTTGGCTTCTTGGCATACGGCCCTAAAAGGTCTCTGACTCTCATTATTGTGTTTCTGGAACCATCTAAGGGGTCCCCGATTTGTGTACTGGAAAGAACACTGGAGCAGAGAGGGTCACATGTAACTTTAAATGTTAGATTTCTCAGCTGTAAGTGGAGAGGCCGTGCCTGGCGGTGATCCGGCCCCATAGATAAGTTCACTTGCTCACTCCTTCCATCGCTGGCTCATTCGTTGCTTTATTTATTCAATAAATACTTATTTTGAGCGCATGCTTGTTTCCAGACCATTGTAGGGGGAAAAAAATCGTGAAGAGGGCCCTCAAGAAAATGAGTCTCACAGGATGGCAAAAGCATGTCGAAGACTAAAGCGGTTATCAATATTAACTTTATATAAAATATTTTATTATGCATCCCTTGGATGTAAAAATCTCATTGAGTAATGAAATAAATGTTATCAGGATTGAATGTGGGAAACAAAAAAATCCATTTTCCAATTTATCTCACCTGCCTTCTTCTCTTTGCCTCCACATAACTCAGCAGCTCACCACCTCGCCTCTGCCGCTGCCGCTGGCACTGGGGAGCTCCCAGCTTCTCCTCCCTCTGGCTGACTGCGGGCATCTCTTCTGTCGACTCTTGCCCTCTCAGATGGGGAGCTATGATTTGGACTGTGAGGGCTCTCCTAAGCCTGTTTTTAGTCCTAGCACCCATATCTGTATCTAGTCAGGGCTGATATATTGCCTAAGGTGTACCCATGCTGCACTGCGGGTATCCAAGGAAGGCAGTGCACCAGGAGTCAACCTTTATCTGGCCAGGGCTGTGGATCTCGTTTGGTCATGTTCTAATCTTCCAGGACTCACAGAGGTCCGTGGGCAGTGTTCTTTGGGTAGACTCCCTTCCAGCACTTTCACATTTTCTTGAAAACCTGCCGCTGCTACTTCCTGGTGAGGGCTTCCTCAGCCTTCAGCCTTCTGTTCTGGAAGCTGGACAGGGAAACAGAATGCCTGCTGTCAAGGTCCAGCTGTTACATTTGCACTCTGGATTGTTAGATTGTTACAAAGAAAACAGGAGTGTAGAGGAGAGGGCTCGTAGTAACGCTGCAATCTAAGTAGGAGCAGCATTGTATACTTACCTGTAATCCTGTGCTGGGGAAGTACAGATGGACAGGAGGATCCCTGGAGCTCATTGGGCAGCAAGCTCTAGGCCAGTGATAGAAACAGAGATAACAATAGGATCCATAGGAATCACAACGTAAGGTAGAGAATGATAGAAGACTGCTAGATTCCGCGTGCACACACAGGAGCACACACCAACACACAGGCACACACTGAACATGCATAAACACCCATAGAAGAAAATAGCATTTAGCTACTTAGTTGCTGAATGTTGGATGTGACTTCCTTCTCTTATGCCCTCTGCCTTTGGGTACCTTTGCAAACCACCAGTGTCTAACAGCATGAGCAGCAAAACCCACTCCAGACTGGAAAGCCCTGTGGGAGATGGGTTTCATCTCCTGACTGCTGTTCTTCTTAGAGCAGTGCAAGGCCAGGGAGTAGTGGCTGGGAAGTGGTGGGTGTTCCCTGTGTGATTGTACAGTGGCTAAATACACTGGGTCCCTGGCGTCCCTCACTTGCATTACGTAATTTAGTTCTCCTATGGATTCTATCATCAACTGTTCATATACTGAGGCTTATAGAATCTAGGTTTCTTTAGAGTAGTATTAATAATGGATCCCTGAAGTTTATGATTCCTCTGAAACTGTCTGCAGGTCTGAACATCTTCATTTTGGATCTGTGCCTGTCTTGGCACTGTTTTGGATTGCTGGGGTATAGGGAATGGTGTTGGGGTGGAAGCTTCTCAGGTTGTGGCTTGATGGGCTCATAAGATCTGTTCTAGATGGTTGTGTGTCACTCTAGTTCCTATACCTCCTCCGTGATTTCCCCCTTTCACACATGGGTGTGAAACAAAATTATACCCCTCATGCTCATGAGTGTGTTGGTGTGTGTTCGCATGCACATGCACACACACACACACACACACACACACACACACACACACACTCACACACACTGTCCGTTGTTTCTGCTTTTTTTCCCCCGTGACTCCAGTGTTATGCTGCAGGAGAAACTGGATATCCTCCATTACACTTTTCTTTACTCTTTTAACCCACCTACGCTTAATGCCAGCTTTTGCAATGTGGGAAAGCAAATGACATTCCATGAGGTGGGCAGGATGCCACTGTTGTGAGGTGGCCATGGCAGCATGGATGGAATGTCTCTGGACAGCACAGAACTGCCTGTTGTGCACAGATGTTGGGAGAGTTGATGTGGGTTGTTTCTGGCTGCTGACAGGGACGTGCTGGGAGCTCTAGGGTTACTATTAAAAGTTGGCTAACTGGGACAGGAAATCACAGCGTCCTAGGAAGAAGGCCTACCTGGATGTTGTTTAGTTTGTTCTCAGTGCATGGGTTGAGCGTGCTTAGGGTCAGATCAACTGTGTACCAAGGTCAGGGGCTTGTATCGTATTCAGAGCCCACAGTAGATACTGAGTGAATGACAGCCCAGGCTTTCCTGTGTGAAACGAGGTAGCCCACATTTTTGTCACGGTTAGTACTGGGCAAGAACCCTGCATTTTCTAAGGGGTCTTTCAGAAGAACACAGGATTATGCATGCCATGTAAAGGGTGACTCGTGTGAGAAAGGAAATTACAACAAGTAACAACTCTTAAGAAGCCAGAACCATGGCAAGTCCAGGGAAATGATGTGTTGTTATTAATTAGCTGCCTGACATATATATTCCTACGTGTTTTGGCTATCTAGAATGATCATCCAGTCTATTAGCAAAATTAAGGGGGATGGTCCAGGCTGTCTGTTCACGTGTAGTGTCCGACCAGCCCAGCTTCCTAGCTTTCTTCCTGCTCTCGAGATGCCAGTGGGAAGTGGAGGAAGGAAGAGAGGAGGAGCTGAAGCTTCCCAGCCATGGACACCAGACCCGAGGGTCTCCCACAAAGGGGCTCTGAGGCTTTGGTAGCATAGTATGTCCATCTTTGTTTAAATCCTGCTTGTTAAGATAGTTGTCTTAACTTTATGTGCAGTTGACAGTATTTCTGTCTTAAAAAAATATTTTAGGCTGGCTATTACCTCTTATCCAGACTGGTCTGGAACTTACTCTATAGCCCAGGTTGCCTTCTAACTGAAAGTAATCCTTCTACCTTAGCCAAGTGCTCCGATTATAGGTGTGAGCCACCATGCCCAGCACCAGTTGATAGTTCTGTCTGAATTATTTTTAATTTAAATTTAAAGGGAGGCTCAAAGCTAAGATCCTGTGGTATACCTGCAAGGTATATTCATGTATGTGCATGTGTGTGCATATGTATATTTGTGTGTGTGTGCATGTAGTTTTTCTTGATCTATGTGATGATAGATTAATTTTATTATGGAAAGATGTTGAAACCCCAATCATTCATTCAGTTTAAGTTCCAAAATTAAAATTTCTTTTAGGCTATTAGTTGTGATTGGACATGTCTCTGAATGAGATTAAGGCCCCAGTCCTTTTAAAAAAAATATATATTAGGTTTCTGTTTTCCTCCACAGGACATACATATGTCTGCTAGAAAGAATAGACTCAGATCACGCACCCAGTATGCTTCCCGCCGTGAGAAAATCCCGTATTTTTTGACAGTTCTCCATCTGTGGCAGGGCCATTCATTTTCCTGGCTTTCTTTGTCATCTGTTATAAATATGGGAAAAATAGGATTAAAGTGTTTAACGCCCCTTTCCGAGGGCCCAGTGGTAGAATTTATCCTTCAAAGATAAATTGTGAACTTTTGACCTTAGGAAATATAAATATCCTTGGAGAGTCTAAAATTTAAAAAAAAGTAAATTGTGGTTTTACCAAGCAAATCTAAACCCGTTTTACTGCTGTCTGTAGTATGGAATTTCATGTTCAAAGACTTCCCCCTGCATTTCTCTCTTACGTGTGGTTTTAAGCTTGTCAGTCTCTCCTTGGAAATAATGTTTATAAAAATTTCAAGGGCAGTGAGTTAGTGTTTGAGAAGAAATTGCTACATGTACATTCACACTACACATATGCATCACACACAATTATACTATATATATATACACACATGCACATTCACACTACATACATGCACATTCACACTACACACATGCACATTCACACTGCACACATGCACATTCACACTACATACATGCACATTCACACTACACATATGCATCACACACAATCATACTACATATATATACACATGCACATTCACATTACACACATGCACATTCACACTACACACATGCACCACACACAGTCATACTACATATATATGCACATGCACATTCACACTACACACATGCACATTCACACTACACACATGCACACAATCACATATACACACATATATACCCATATATACATGCACATTCACACTACACACACACAATTACATATACACAGATACACATACACACATGCACATTCATACAACACATACATATGTAAACATACACACATGCATATATACACACATACACATATGTATACAATCACATATACAACACACACATATATACATATACATACATGTACATACACACACATATACATACACTTATGCACACAATCACATATATACACATTATACACATGCACATATACACACATATATACACACATGCACACAGTCACACATACATACATATATGCACATATACACATGCACACAGTCACAAGTACACACATATACACATCTTCCTACCTCCCTTCTTCCTGGCCAAGCCTGGAGTTTTGGGAGATATTTTGAAAAGTGATGTATAAAAGTCCACTGTCAGAACTCCCAGAAAACATTGTGGTTTGCAAAGTGATTAAGGTCCCACCCATATATATTTAAAGGTCTAGTCACTTATGTGTTGTGTCTTTCAACACACCACTCCTTGGTTGCTACCCCAGCTCTCTTTCTTTAATAGCAACGCCATTTCTATCCTGTCCCTGTTGTCTCTTACCTCTTGGTCTGCCATGTACATAGATTCGTGTACACACTGAGGGTGTCATCTCACGACTCCTGCCTCTCTATGGCTCGTTTGGTCCCTGGGACCCCTGAGAGTGGTGAGTGCTGTGGTCTCATTGCAAATGGAAGCCTCCCTCTCAGTGTTATTAGCGTCGGCCTCCCCTCTACTGTGAGATCCTTCAACAGAATGAGCGCAGGTCACAGAACACAGGCCTTCTCAGTGTTCATGGTTAGAGTCACTCAGTGACTTAATAACCCATTCAATCTGCCATCGATTTGAATGGTTAGGACAGTGACCCATGGAGTGTTTTCTGTATGAAGTGAGTGTTCTGCTATACTGAGATAGAAGTCTTTGTATGGCATCTTGGTAAGACTATCACCATGTGCTCTGGGCTTGGGACACATTTGCATCCGTGGGCTTCCTCTCATTGGCCTTCCTCTCATTGAGTGTGAGATGCGGTCACAAACATCATATCCTCACAAAGAGTGGGTGTGTCCACAGGTCTGTACTGTCAGTCCTCTCCTGAGTCTGAATGTTTCTGGAGTTTGAGGACTCCTCACTTCTGCCCCGTTTCCAGCAGTACCTTCTAGAAGGCATGCACATGTGAGCACATATAGTTAAGATTACATCATAGGGTTTTCAGTCTGAGGCTGGCTCCCTTGCCCGTCCTGGGAACCACTCACTGCATTGCTGACTCTCCCCATGAACCAGGAACTGGAGGACAAGAGGATGACCTGGAAGAGATGGTATCCATGGGAATAGACCACACTGGCCATTTCCTCCTGCCAGTGTGTTCTTTCATGATGTTCACAGCTATCTTAGTGAACGTCTTTGATTTCTTTTTTGAGCCACAATAATGTAGAGATAAGTGTTTAAAATGAGAAAAGTAGTAATTCTACCACGAATGAAAGCAGCAATTTATTCTCTCCTGGTCCTGGAGGCCATAAGGTCAGTGATCAAGGGATGATGCCACACTTCCTGTGCAGGCTCCCGAGGAAGATCCTCCCTGTTTCTCTCAGCATCCTGTGGCCTCTGGTAGGCTTTGGCCTTCTCCTTGACTTCTGGCATGCCACTCCCATCTCTGTTACTGCCTTTGTGTGACCACTGTGCTCCCTGACCTCTTGTTCTAAGGGCAATGACATTCAGTCATCAAAACTAGACTCTGCCTCTAAAGGAAGTAACATCGTGAGGTTTTGAGAGGGCCTGTACTCTGGAGGAAACTTCATTCCATTAGACATCACATAGAAATGTTCACAAACAATTCTCCCTGATAGCAATCTCTATTGAAGACTAGATATAGTGGCTTAAGTGATTTTGATTTATAATCTACTTAAAGTGTATTATTAATTACGCTTGCTGCCCACTAGCTATTGGTAGATTCGTTGGCAATAACCAACTGACTAGGTGTTTCTCTTGACTCCTCTGTCATTGTGAGCCCACACTGACATGGGAATGAATCAGCTAATCTTGGAGGACATGCTGTCTCTGTAGAGCTGACTGACAGCTGTAGCGAGCCCTGCAACTATGCCAGGTAGGAGGCTTAGACAAAAGAAGGATCCCCAAATTGTCATCAGGAAACGTATAATATGACTCAGTGAAACGTTTCCAAGGAAAACTGAGGTCAGTAAATGGGTTTATCATTTGCCATTTTGAATAAGTTTCCATAAAGCTTGACAACTGAATTGTAGACTGTTCCTGCTGGTATTATCCTCAGACAAAATGGTCCTATGTCTGACACATCAACTACAGACATTAAATAAATGAGGGTCCTTGTCCAGGATTTGTTCTCTCTCTCTCTCTCTCTCTCTCTCTCTCTCTCTCAGCAACAACAACATTGGTATCAAGAGAGTGTGTCTTGCTCCGTTTGTTGACAGGGCAAGTGGGAACAGCTCAGTGGCAGGGGTAGTTGGCAATGGAACAGGTGGTTCATTTGGCTTTTGTGGCCTTGTGGTGGGTTTTTGGTAGCTTTTAAGTCATCAGTTTGAAACAGATTGTGGCCTAGACTCTGGAACGCAGGCTATGGTTGTATCTCCTTCCCACACTGAAGGGCCTTCCCAGCAAATAAATGTCACTCTAACCTGTACACTGGCTCTGACCTTCCTCTGAGTGTATATGCCAGGGGTTTTACAAACCTGAGGGACACATAACCCTGGAGATAGCCTGAGGGATTTAGGTGTAGGGTATCTGGGTTGGGTGACCATCTTTGTATGGGGTTCTGAGGCAAGTCAGGGTGGGCAGAGCTTGTAGGTATATGGACAGATCCAGCCATTCATTTCAGTTTCCATGTCAGTTGGAGGTCAGAGGGTCATCTACACAGTAATGTGTATCTGTGGGCTTCCAGTACATTCTTAAACCATATCTGAGCATTTCTATGCCCAAGATTTTCTACTGGATATTAGGATTGGAGGAACAGATCAGTTCTAGATGTATTAGCATTCAAATCTCAAGTGGGAAAAGGCAAGCATGCAAACATGTCTCTGTAAATAAGAAAAAGATGTGTGTATGTGTATGTGCATGTGTGTGTGCATGTGTATGTGTATACACATGAGTACATGTGCATACCATATGCAGGGGGACCCATGGAGACCAGAAGAGGGTGTCAGATGCCTTGGAACTGAATTGACTGGCAGTTGTGAGCCATCCAGCATGGGTGGTGGGATTCAGACTCTGGTCCTTGTGCTTGAGAACGTAGTGTTCTTCATCATTGAGTCATCTCTCCAGCCCTCAAACATTGCTCAACAGAGTCAGGCAGTGTAGGTGATCTCAGATAACCTGTCATGGGGAATTAACCCAGAAAGTTGCCTCTCAGATGGGTGGGTTATGGAAAGAGGGAAGGCGAGGACAAAGGGTCTTTGAAAACTGGTGGCTTTTATGCAGCAGGATGAATAAAGTGGATTTGTGGTTTTACACAGCAGCCCAGAAAGACCCTTGCCGACTATGTTTGTACCAGAATTTTTTTGGCAGATTCCTTAGGAATAGTTGAGGAATGGTCAGACTTTGAGAATGACATATACTATACATTTTCACTGGGGGCATAAATCCTTTGGTTTAGCAACTTTAAATTAGCCCAGGAGCCCAAAGATATGTAAACAGCCATCTTTTGAATTTAACTCGGATGAATTTTGTCTTTGTTCAAAGATATTAATAGAGTCTCCATGCAGACTTTTAGCTATAACGGAACATGCATTCCTGACAGGCAGGGCTCATGGAAAAATAGGGCCACACCATTCAATACCCATGTAGCTTGGTAACAGAGTGGAAAAATGTATCAGAAAGAAAGGCAACAATGAATTTCTAATAAATAAGGAGATACTGTAGCGAACACTGAGCAGAAAGCAGTTTGAAGGCAGTGTGGAGACAAGCTGTTGTGGGCTCCTGTTTAGGAACCCTGGGGTTCCCCAAGCACTAGTAAGTTCTGAGAGAGGTGAGATTTCCCATTGTTGTTGGCTCTCTTTGAGTAGTGTAAGATGTTCCTATGCTGGGAAAACCATGTGTTAACCAATATGGTGGCACAGTGGCTTAACCACATGCTTCATTTATCCAGAGGAGGATGAGCTGACCTAAGTCCCCAGCCAGGCATTGAAGCAGGGTTTTCTGTCACATGCATGTTGTCAGATCAGACCATGATGTGGGAGCCTTGCTTCCTGAGATTTTTTTCTTCTTTCTTTCTTTCTTTCTTTCTTTCTTTCTTTCTTTCTTTCTTTCTTTCTTTCTTTCTTTCTTTCTTGCCTGGCTCAGTGCTTGCCTTTCTTGGGAGGAAAGTTCTGGAGTTTTATAAGGCCTCTGAGATTTTGCTAAAGCTGTGGCTTCTGGGAAGGCTCTAAGGTTCCATGAAGCTTAGTGTCTTGCTGACCTGCGGTCCTTGTTGCTCCCTGGATGGATGAGTCTCACTGTCGTGACCTGCAGACAGTGGTTAAGGTCTTATTCTAGTAAGACTTGGCTTGGATGACTGAAAAAGGAAAGAGTATTTAACCTAATACTTTTCAAAGAACCCAGGCTACAGTATGTAACCGCTCCCCTCTCCTCTGTGTCTGTCTGTCTGTCTGTCTATCTCTGACTCTCTCCACATCTCCGCCCAGCGCTCTAGGAGAGAACTCCTTTAAAAGTTAATGAAGGAGCTCCAGTAGAGCCCTATTAGATTTTTCCTCCCATTAAATGCCTGCTGCAGACTTTTAATGGATGCTTTAACTAGGCATTGTTATCAAAAGGACTATTGCACAAATTAAAACCAGGCCTACGGATCTGTGAAGAGAAACTGGATTTACTTTTTGCCTTTAGGTTAAAAAAGAGACAAGCAGAGGGGTGAACTCCTCTTGGTATTTTTAGAAGCTGGCTGCGGGAAAACAATCCATGCTACCGACAGCTATGGGAACAAACGGCGCATGGTGCTTTGGCATGCCCCTTTGAAAAGGGAGGACATTTACATGGACCCTGACTTTTGAAAGGCATGTCATAACGGTGCTTGATTTTGTCTCCTTAGCTCTTTGGACTCTACCCCCATGCTTCCTGTTTTCAAAGCTTCTGGAATCTCTCACTTTACCCTGGTTTATTTTATTTTAGTGAAACCCTCTCCCTTTGTCCCTTTAAACTTTGCCCATTCAAACTGCAGGTTGTGTTTTAAATCTCGGAGTCTCGTCTCATCCAGGCAAGTACCAGAGGCACGAGTGAGTGATCTTATTTCCCTATCCGCAGCTTCATTATAGAATAACCGTCATTTAATTCCTGTCACCAGTTATTCATAATCACAGCAGAAGATACTGAGTTCTTTAATGGCTGCTCCTTTTACAGAGAACAGAGGGGAGGGTTGTGTTTCATTTCATTGAGTATGGTTCTCATTACGTTTGGGGATGAGTCTTGGGTAGAAACCATCTCTGACGTCTGCCAACAGGACCCCGTGGAACAAATAGGACTGTGGAAAGGGTAGATTTCTATCTTCCCGGGATACATGTGCTCATATCCTTTGCAGCCCTTCTTGGCTATCTGAGCATCCTCATTGGAGAGGGGGCCGTTCATGGTTTGCTTTTCTGAGCTGGATGTTTTGCAAGCAGAGTTGAACACAGCTCATTTGTTAGCTAGCTCTCTGGAAGCAAGTTGGCCCATCGGCATGGGCTGCCCTGGGCTGTCTTACCACAGTGCTTTCATGTAGCCTCTGCATGGATTCACAGCAGAAGCCAAACGTCCTGTAACCCTACTGCAGGCATGGAGGCCAGTCCCTCCTTCCCTCAGGAGGTGGGGATGACAGTGGGCACAGCGTTCAACAGGAATGAATGCAGTGTCATTGATTGCAGTGCTGTTGGTGCACAGACATGGATGGGAAACGAAAGGGGGAGGGGAGTAGGAGGTGGGGGAGGGATGAGGGGGGAACAGAGAGTCACACGCACAGAGGCAGAGAGACCTACATCAGGCTGATCAAAGTGCACCCCAATGCACGGCTCCATCCAGGACTGCCTGCCAGCTCTGAGCACGCAGCACAACTGAAATCTCTATAGTAGATTGAACTTTACGAGCCTACAGCACCCAAGAATACTAAGCCATTTAGATCACCCTGGAATCATGGGGTTTAGTAAGGATGATGACTTGGGTTGTACGCAAGGGGGAGAAGCCCGTGGCCTCTCCCCACTCTTCCTTTTAGGCACAAGGCTAGTTTAATTGAAGGAATAATTTGATTTGCTGCTGCTACCGTGGAAGGGCTTGAGATGTGGCAAATTTCCTCCCCGCTCACCCAAACTCAAGGATTTAATGCCAGCAGGTGAACTTCTGAAGGCTGCTATCAAGTACACAGAGACAATAACTGTCTTCAAAGCGGAATTTTGTCAATATTTTTTGCTGTGGGCCAAAGAACATTCACAATAATGGAGGGCTAAAGCCCTGCTTGGAAATGCAGGGGAGAGGGAGCGAGGATTTATTCCACGGGGGAGCCTGCAGTATCAGGGAGGTATCTAATCCTTTTTGCTCCAGCCAGTGAGGGCTCTACATACCTTCCTTGTTCAGGGAGAACACTCATGTGCATTTCTATCCAGGGATGTCGAGCTAGCCAAAAGCACCACAAGTTTCTTTTTCACTAGCCACCTCAATGTACCGCCTACTTTCCACCTTCCACTGTTAAATGACAGGCTACGCATTACCAGGCTGGTCGGAACCCTATGGCCAGGCCTGGCTGGGCTGGTGTCCTCTCTTTGAAAAGGCCACAAGGCTGGTTCAGGGGATGGAGGTGCCTTGGGTGGAGGGAGTTCCTGCTTTCCCCTCACTGTTAATGGAGCTCCTTTGCCGCTGGGTTTAAATGTGCTCTCTCACTATGCTTTTGCACAAAGTTGGTTAAACAGCAGATTGTATAGCCAGCAGAATGTAATGGCCTTGGTGACTTAAAGCAGATGTTAGAGGCAGTTGTCCGAATTGCCTCTCCCTGAACTTATCTCACTTTGGAAAGGATCATTCCTTGAAATTTAAGTTTGGAAAGCATTCTGTCCGCCCCCCCCCCCACCTTTGTTTGTGAAAACTCAGGCTTGCTTTGTTAAGCCTGTTCCAGGAAAGTGGTTCTCTGATCACAAGGTGAAAACACTTTTTAAATTTTGCTAATGCTCTCTGTGTTTCATATAATTAGAAGGGAGACACAGGAAAGTAACCACACATGAGCGTGAGCTACCACACAGCAGTGGAGTACAACTTTGTCCTGCCTGGTGTGTGTGTGTGTGTGTGTGTGTGTGTGTGTGTGTGTGTAATGCTTAGATTTTAGTTCACTTTTTTTTTAAACTTCCTGTTCAATTAGAATGGAAAAGGTTTTACTTATCCTGGACCACAATTGCAGGCTAAAGCGAAAGTAAATCCCGAGCTTCCGGTGGCATTTGAAAAAAACAAACAAACAAAAAACAGAGAAACAAGACATTGTTTTCCAAAATAAAAAGATAAAGAATGGAGACAACTGTGTTCTCAGAGGAAGTCTGGGAGGGGAGAAAGTTCTTGAACTAGTTTATTTTGAGGAGAGCCTACAAGACTCCGTTAAATACTACAGATAGCATCTACTAGGTCAGCAGTCGGTGTGATCATTAGGCTGGCAGCAGCAGCAGGGCGAGTGGGCACAATGTCTGCCTTCTACCTCCAGTGTAAAATTCCTATCTGGGCCAGACTTAGTAATTATGCCAGCTTTTAATGAGGGCTTTTCCTTCAGAAATAGGTGACAGGGTGGCTGTGGACCGGGATAGAATCACATTAGTCCTAAGGTGGGTCTGGGAAGTAACAGATCCTGGTCTACTGCTTTCTCCATGGTTCTCCTCCAGTGTGTGTGTGTGTGTGTGTGTGTGTGTGCGTGTGCGTGTGTGTATGTGTGTGTGTGTGTGTTTCAAGCATTAATTTGGGACTCCTTAGGTTCTCATTCATTATTTTATATAATCCAAAGGTTGTTTTATTATTAGATAGATTGAGTAATGATGAACTTAGAAATACAGAGTAGCAAATGAAAAAAAAAAGATATCTTTGTAAATATACTTGACAGTTAATTGGCCCGTATTAATGGAAGGTTGAACTGAAAGAAAATAGAGCAGCCACTAATTAAAATTTTTTTCTCATTTGGAATTCATTTCATACACATTTTGGGAAGCAAATGCTTTTGGTACAGTGTGACACTCGTGTTTACCGTGCCCACTTGTATTTTTTTTATCTTCACTGTGTGTCATGTATTTGCATAGCAGGGACATCTGATTGTATCCTCTTATATCTGTATCCTCGACTGTGTCTTGGGAGACCCAGCCTGGGGTTCTTTATAACAGGTCTAGAATTGTCAGCAGAAGGCAGGGAGTCCTATGTAAGTAAGCAACACACAGACCAGCAATCTACAAGCCATTCCCAACCCCCTTCCAGCAGGCTGGAACCTTCTACAAGTACCTATCTACTGTAGAAGGGGACGGGAAGTTTTATAGGTGGCCCAGTGGCTGAGGATCCATCCTGCTGCCACCATCTTTTTGGTGTACCTCTTGCCTCACCCAGACTATTCTCCAGGCCTGGGCTCTGGCTGTTTCTGTACATGGTCCCTTCTGTGAAGTCCTGGTGATTAGCACTGCCTGTGCCCGGATCAAACAGACCAAATGCCCATCTTCACTTGTGCCCAGCTACAATGCTTGCCATGCTGACCCACGGTGTGCGTTTACAGTGTAAGAAAGACTAAGTGTGCATGCTCCCCACAACCCCGAGTACCATTCTGGGAGCTAAGGAGCCCTGTCAGTTCCTCAAGCTCCTCGGTTCATGGCACAGGGTGAGATGCAGGTTGCATTCTGCAGTGCTCCACCTCTCAATGAAGAATCTCACTTTTTGCCTTTGCATACCCGACCCAGGGCTGAAGGGCTTTGGATGGGGCAGAGTTCCCAGTCTTCGTTCTGTCTGTGGATTTATCCTTCCTCCACAGTGGCTTGCTGTCATCCTTGCCAGTTCTACACTTGGCACCACTAGATCGGCCCTCCAGCTGGAGCCAGGGCAGCTGGAAGTTGGAGCCCATTTTTCTTTCCACTGCTCTGGACAGTGCCTGGCCAACTGGACAGTGAGTAAGTGTTTGCTGAGTGAATGGGTGACTGACACGCTAGCCAGCGAGTGGGTGATTGGACCTGTCCTCTTTGCTTGCTGGTCTGTCCTCACTGAGGTAGGATTGACCCTTCATAGAAATGGAAAGAACCATTCTTCATGCAGGGTCCTTGATCTCCACAGAAGGCAGTTTGTAATTATGGCAAAGCCTCGTGGTCCTTCAGCTAGAAGAACAAAAGCCATTGAGCCCCAAATACTGGAAGTCATAGTTCATAGCAGTGCTACAGTCAGGCATGCAGGGACTGGAGAGTGAGGCCATCTTGGATGATATTCCTCTTAAGGATCATGGGAGGGGCTCCAACTCAGATAGGCCAACTTCCTCTCCCAGCTTGTGTGGTTGAGTGTGCCTGAGGTTTAGGCCCTGACTCCAGCTGCTGTGCACCCGTTTCTGCAGAATTGCAGGGGTAAGCCCTTCCCAGAGAGCACAGCTGCTACCCTGGGCTCTGCAAGTGTCTAGAGTGCACTCTGCCTGCTGCAGGGTTTTTAGCCTTTCCTTGTATTAGCAGTTCTGTCTTTCCTGGTAAAGTCCATCTTTGAAGAAAATGCTGTCTGGTATTTCTAGTTTCATAAAATAATTATGGACAACTGACTCCTCAATTATGTAATATTTTCTTCTCCTTGCAAAACTATTCATGGTACATGGGAGATTTAGAAAATAGCATTTTACCTGATATAACTACTATGGAAATTTTTATCTGAATCACCCCCAGAACCTTTCTCTTCTTCTTTTCTTCTATTTCTTGTGTCCCTTTATATTTTTAAAACAAACACGGCAATAGTATTTGACAGTTTTTTTTTTTTTTCACTCATTGCATTGTGAACATGTACATCCCTTTGTTCATTTCTACAGTTTATCTCTTTAGGCAATTTTTTTTGATTGAGCATTGGCACCTCTCGCAAATCAAACTTCAAAATATTTCCAGGTACCTTTCTAGTTACAGCCTGTGAAAGCACACACATCTAACTATGTTCTGTGGCTTCTAGTCTAACTGTGCTGTTTTGGTGTCGATTTCTTGGATTGCAGATGAGGGTGGAATCCTCCCCACCCCCCGCACATTTTATTAGACAAGTGTGTTTCTTCCTTTTTGAATTGGTTTTGCTAGTGATATTTGCTCATTTTTCTGTTGCTTTGTTCATTTGTCTTGTTGATTTCGAGAAGTTATAATAGCGACATTACCTCATCTTTCTAGAAGATAGCTGTAGATGATCCCCTGGAAGGTTTGACATTGAAAAATAATTCCTGCTGCCTTTGCTGCCTTCAGTTACTTCTAAGATGATATGGACGATACATGTTTATTTTGGAAAAGTTTGAACACATTTAAACTGAATGAAGCTTATGTGAAATCCTACCATCTAGAAATGATCAAATGTATCTTTCTACGTGCATGGATTATGTCTTACATGTGCACTGCATGCTAGATCATGTCTTATATGTGCATTGCATGCTGGATCACGTCTTATATGTACACTACATGCTAGGTTGTGTCTTATATGTGCACTGCATGCTGGATCATGTCTTATATGTGCACTGCATGCTGGATCATGTCTTATATGTGCATTGCATGCTGGATCATGTCTTATATGTGTACTACATGCCATTTTCACTGTGTGCTTTTATACCACACTTTATTGCTATGCATGATGATATGGACTGTAGGATTGTTAGAAGGTTGGATGTCTCCCAGATCCACACTTGTAAACAACTGTGTGTAATTAATAACTTGGCGATCGTCTCGTCATTTTCTTGATAAATTTCTACAATTAAAACTTGTCAGGTCAAAGGTTTTAGATGCCTTAAATTATTTTAGTGCCTTTATTGCCAACTGGCCTTCCCTGCTTACACAGGTTTTTGTGGGTTGTGGAATTTTAATTTTCTATGTACTAAATTGTTTTTATGTGGCTGGAATGGCCCTGGCCGGTGTAGTTTCTACCTTTGAGGGAACACCTAAAACCCACTTCCAATTTTCAAGATGATTTTAATATTCAGATTTATTTTCTTGGATTTATTAATTTATTTTGGTATTTAAGTATTCAATGACCATGCGTTTAATGCTGGCACATGGTGTGAGATTGGCGTGTGACAAGTATTTTTCAGAAGCAGTTTTTCTAATGCCATTTTTAAAAAGTCTATCTTTTCTATGTTGACTTTTAGATGCTATTCTCATTATAAACTAAATTCCTACTAGGGGGTGTTTTCTGTTTCCAACCTGTATTTTCCTGTTGGAATTACTGTGGCCTTATGATATATTTTAGATGGTCTGTGGTTTCCTGTCCCCATGGCCATTGGTTTTGTGGTATATCTTTTGTTTATCTGTATTAGATGAACCATAGAATTATTTGTCAGCTTAAAATAGTACTTTATGTGGTTTTATTGGAATGGTATTGCATTAACAAATGAATTCAAAATTACCTGGGCATACCTATAATAAACTTTCTAGTCCTAAAAGTAAAATGGATGTATTTTCAAATTTATTCGAGGGTTATTTTATTTGTTGTTGTCTGGCCCTCAGTTATTTACTGTGGTATTTCTCTTTATGAATGGAGTTGCTTTTCTGTCGTCTTTTTAGCTGGTTATTATTGCTGTGTTACTGTGCTGTTGAATTCTGTTTTCTTCCTAATTAGCTTTCTATATTAACAGAGGCTCCTGTTTGTCTTTGTGTGTGATAGTACAATCTAGGTTTTCTTTTCTTTTTTTTTTTAATGGCCTAATGGAGCAGCTATTCTATTTTGAGAAAACATGGTACCTTTTCGACACTTGTGAAAATCAACGACAAATGGATTTTTAGGAAAAAAAAAAGAAGAATTCATTAGTATCTTTTTGTTGATGATGGTGTCTTAAAATGTCTTCTGCAGTGCAAATGTCCACCTAGGTGCTGTGACTAAGATGTAGGTGTTTGTGTGGGGTCGGGGCAGGGGTTCTCCTGCCTAGTCTGGGAACAGTGGGACACAGGTGATGAGGACCCAGACTGGAGCCCCTTGCCTGATCTGTAAACCCTGAGTGTCTAGAAAGTGAAAGTTTCCAGGGTGTACGGCAGGAAGAAGGGCTCAGACATCACAAATTAGGGAGCAGAACTGCATTTGAATATAAAAGGTGCCCACCTGATAGGGGGTTTGAGGCTGATTGTCACAAAGAACGTTAATAATGAAATCCTCCTGCTCGCTCAGCCTTCAGGGTTAGGGATGCCTCTGCTGACGTTTCCTCTGAGCATCACTTTATAAATACTTACAGTTTTTCAGGAAGTCAGCATTATCTGGTGGCAGTGAATAAATCTTTAAAAACTTAGGGAGTCCTAGCCGTTTGTATTCTGAGCCTTTATTTTCACGGCATGCGTCTAGTCCCTGGTGAGGGCTCAGGGCCTTCTTTTGTCCCAGGGCCTTGGGGGCTTGTGTTCATGTCTACTGCAATATCGATATGCTTGGGGGTGATTTCTTTTGGTCATCTTTCACCGACAATAAAATAATTTCCTTCATTTTATTTGGTCTCTCTCTGCCTGTGTTGTACCTGTTCGTGTTTGTGTTTATGCATGTGTGGGTATAGGTGCACATGACCGTGTGTCTTTGGATATAGAGGCCAGAGGTTGATAGCTTCTGCTCACCACCTTCCTTTTGAGACACAGTCTCTCGGTGGACCTGGAGCTCACCTCTTTAACCAGACTGCTGGTGAGCACATTCTGTTCCAGAGATCCTCCTGTTTCTCCTTCCCCAGAGCTGGGATTATAGTACATCCCACCAGGCCTGGCTTTTTATATGACTCCCTATGCTTGTATAGCAAATACTTAGCCAATGGAGCTATCTCTCCAGGCACCATTTGTTTTCTTTTGTTTTTAAAGTGAGAATTACACCTTGGTATCTTTCATGATGTGCCTCAGTCCAGGAGGGAAAGCGGATGAGTTGACAAGAGACATTTCTGTTCTGCTGTTAGCAGTGTATCTGTGTCTCTGACCTTGTTTGTTCCCTGTCTGTGCACAGGGACCCAGGAATAATAGAGTGCTGTAATACATTAATAAGGCTTTGGGGCACTAATAAGGAAATACATTTTTAAAACATAGACATCGGGAATGTACAAAGGCAGTGATTGCCATCTGTGCCTCCCAAAACGGAGCTCAAAACAGAGGTAAGGTGTCAGAAGGTGATGTACTGAGTGGTTGGATTCACCTCAGTTCTTGCCCATCATCTGAATCTGTTTTTCTGTCGCACTTGATTCTAATATTCATGGATATCTGCTCTCAGCTCTAGCAGACTGAAAGTTGTAAGACTGAGTTGGTTGGAAGTGGTGCCCAGTAACTGAGAAATGAGGAGATGTCATAACAGACACCGAGAAGGAGACAAAAGGAGGGAAGAAGAGTAAGCTGAATGAAAGACATGTTGGGCGAGCCTTTACTAGACTTGGTGTAGATCTCTGCCTTAGGTGCCAAACACTATCGCTTGTAAGGTTTTTTTCCTAGTTTCTGGAGGACTTAATTTGCACTCAGCATGATATAAAAAGAAACCCACAACAAATCCAGATACATTACATGTAGATTTTCTTGTACCTACATTTTTAATATGTACATGAAGCTCTGGTTTAAAAGGGAAACCTCCATTATCCAAGACGCGCAGCCTCCCACGGTGATCTCCACTTGGGTTCTGTTAGTTGTAGTTGTACTTTGAGATGTACCTTCAAGAAGTGACCATATAAATCCTTCATGTGTTTCGTGTGTAGTTTCTCGTGGCCAAGCACACTTTCTACATCTGTTTTAGTGTGCGCATGTTTTGAGTGGCGTTGGCTAGAAGTGCTTGGTTCTGTTCTCCTCTATCTCCTCTCCTTCTCTCTACTGTCTGGGGTGCTTCTCATGCAACATTTAGTAGTGACTAGTACTCAGTGGGCTGTCTACACACACACACACACACACACACACACACACACACACACCCCATCTACCCATTTGCAGTTAGCTGTCATCCTTATAGGTCCATGGATGCAATGGGCTCTTCCATGCCCACTGAGCTGGGACAGTTTTACAACCCCATGTGAATTTGGTTCACACGGAATTCAATTTGGGCACTATTTTCATAGGGAGGCCGGACAAGGTAAGAATGAAAGCACTTAGGTCTAGTCAGAAAGGCACTGAAAGGACGTAAGAAAAGCACACAAGCATATTTCCATAGATGCAGGTATCCTAGAGTATATATAGCTCAGTGTGAAGCAAGAATGTTATAAACAGGTAGCATGCTATTTACATGCATGCATATAATCACGTGTGTATTATAAACAGTCTATTACCCCAACATAGCTGGAGATGTAATATAAGGCAACTGACATGTCTTAATACGCACTTATTTTATATTTAATGCATGCTATTATATCTAATAACAGTGTAGGTATTAGGGGAAAATGTCACTTGTATGTTTTAATAGTTATGTGCTTTTCTTAATTGTTAAAGATGTATATTTAAAATACACATTATACACAAGGCTTCCCTGTTGGCGGCGGAGTGATTGGCAGTTGATGGAAGCAGGTGAAAATAGACATTTTTATTTTGGGGGTGAGGATACTCACATGTTGCCCCATTCCAGTGGGTGACTCTGCACGCAAACACATAGAGGCAGAACTGGTCAGACACAACAAGATTCTTAAAAGGAGATAAAAAGAGGACACAGGATTGGGGGGTGGTGGTGAGAGGTAGCGTCTGGTCTAGGGGAGTCGATCGGGGAACTAGGGGATGGGTAAGAGTATGATACATTGTATACATGTATGACATTTATATATACTAACATATAGTCACTTATAAATATACAATTTATTTTTTTTAGATTTAGCATACATGATAGAGATGAAGCCCACTTTTTAACATTCCAGCCATTTATTTCTTTTGTGAATTACCCACCCACCAAAACATCTGATCTCTGTTAAGCACCATGGAATTGTCTCACTAGTGCTCTAGTTTCAAAACCAAAAGAGAACAAATAGACCACTCCTCTGCCTGGCCATTTTGCTTCTAGTACTCAGGAGGAGACTGAAGTAATGAAGAAAAATAACGTTTGTACTTACGTCCTAGAAGAATGTCATAAGAACTATTTATTGCTCACGAAAGAAATTAAATTACTTAACGAAGGTGAATTATTAACTTAATTTATTAGGAATTTAATTTGGGAGCTATTTTCATAGGGATACCGGCCAAGGTAAGAATGCAGGCACTTTAATGCAGAAAGGCACTCAGAGGACTTTTCACAAAGCACACAAGTGTATTTCCACAGGTGCAGGTATTTCTTTGCTTCATAGAAAAAAAACAATGTTGTAAAAAAGACAATCGTATGGGCCATCAGTGGGGGAATATGGTTTCTTCAAGAGAACAAAATAGGGAGAGGAGAGACCTCTTGCTATTCGTGTATGAATTAGCGATTATGGTGAAATCCAGACTAAAAACTCACCACCCTCTGGAGATCCACACAGAACCATGGGAGGGGAAAGGTTTCCATTCCTTCTTGCAATAAAGGAATTTCTTTTTGTTTGGAGTTCTTGTAGTTTAGATGGTCCATGGTTGTACACAATTATATATATATATATATCCAGTGAGTCCCAAAGCCACACATGCCACATAGATGTGTTTTCCCTCTCCGCACACATCCATAGTTAGCCGGGTAGCTTGAGGCATTTTTTATGCTTGAAATGAAGACTTTGGTTTTCATCTTGAAGCTGTGTTATTTCAGAGGAAGTATTTCTACTTATGACAGACTTATGGGGAAATGCCGTAGCTTTTAAATACCCAGATAACTTGATGTTATTGCCTATGTATCCAAAAGCAGCAATGATGTATATTTATTGTCCTGACGATGTATGTGAGGAACACTACTGGACCTGCATCCCTGAGGCTCAGGCCCTTCCTGCTATTGGCCTCAGTTTTAAAGAAGACAGTTAAAAAGCTTTATCAAATTGATCTTCAGTTGGGAGATCATTAATGAACTGGCCTTCTTCACTGACGGACCACTCAAGGCCATAGATAGCATGTGATTTCCTTCCTACGGCAGTAACTCATTTGAAACATTTACCAAAAACCTTAATACATACAGAAGATGCTAAACTATTTTAAAGTGATGGGTCCTTTTTATTGCCGCGATAAAACCATGCCTCTTCTTGTCGTCTGCCAAAGAGAAACATATGATTCTGCTCATGTTTCAGATCCTTGGCTTGGGCAAGGTGGAGGAAGGGCAAGAGTGGGCTGGGAATAATAGGGAGAGCCTGAGAGAGCACAGCTTCCTATGAGAAAATGTTATAAGAGCCATTCATTATCTGAGGATATTATGTCAATTACTAAGTCAAAAGATCTTCATTTCTTTAAAAAATATTGGTATTAAATTGCTCGAGAAGCCTGACATTGGGGATGAAAAGATAGCTTGGTTGGGAAAATGCTTGCTGTACAAGTCTAAAGGCCTCAGCTTGATCCTCAAAGTTCGTGTAAAATGTTGGACATGATGTCATATGCTTGTGATCCCAGCACTGAGAAGGCAGAGACAGGAGGCTTCTGGGGATTTACTGTCCACACAGCCTAGCCTAAATCAGTGAACTTCAGGCCAGTGAATGATCCTGTCTCAAGACAAAATGAAGGGGAATGACACCTGAGAGATGGTACTCAAGGTTAACCTCTGACCTCCAGATGAACACTCATACACATGCACCCTCGCACACGCGCACACCCATAGGTTGACACTAGGAAGATAAACTGTCACCTGAAGTAAACTCTTGCTTTGATCTCTGGCATGCTGCTTTGTGGCTTGGCATCTCTGTTTGGGATGCATTGTGTCAGCATATCCTGGTCCCCATTGCACCTATGTGCCTTAGTCCACTGAAATGACACGCCCACTTTTCTCTATGTCAGGCCTATTCATCTGGGGCCTTCCTAGCTGTGACCTTGTGTGCCTCATATACATCATCTTTTGTCTGTAAGAGGGCAGAGCTATAAGGAGTAAGACATGAGAGAATGTGATGCTGATAGCCGTGCCTTCTGGGGGCTGCGACTACAGGCATGTGCCTCGCAATGTACACTTTTAATTTCCAAAGGCTGTGTTCATGTCTCTTTTCTGACTGTGTAAAACATCCCAGGTTCTGTGTGAGCCCTGTATGAGGCTGAGCGGACTTCACACCCACTCTGCTTTCTGTTGGCCGATGCCATCCGCTCCTTGGTTCCCGCAGGCGAAGTCCTAAATGTGAATACATGACTGAATGAAAGAAGGAAGGAGAGGTGGAGTAGCCCGAGGATTCCTTTCTGGGCCCCATCTGGCTCCAGAGACCCCTCATGTTCCCTTAGCCATTGTCCACTAGTCGATAAAGTCACTGTAACAGCAAATGTTTACTTGTATTGTCAGGGAAACAAGACTGGAGTCCACTCTGTCTTGCATTTTTTCTGTCATTTGACCTGTCACTCCAGGTAAATCTTTGTAGCATTTTGCCTCCTGTCAAGTAAGCTGAGTATGTCCTTCTCACATCCTTCATCTAAGTTCCATGAAGGAAAAGGGTGTGCATTCTTCTTGCACCCCAAGCAGAAGGGGCCTGAGGCCAAAGAGGTAAAACTCAGGCCATAGGTATGGGATCAGCAGACAGAACATCTGTGAAGCTGTACCAATTCCTCTTGCTTTCCTCTCTTACCTTCCTTTGTTTTCTTTCTGAGTTGGAGAGATACAGATTGAACAGGTGTACGCACACTGTTCAGCAGTGTTTGTTCCCGATTCCTCACTGCATTCTTCTAGGAATACGTGGCTAGAGGCATCTTCACCTTTCACTGACCTGCAACAGTGCTTTCGATGAGTGCTGAGGTCCCAGTCCTAGCTGCAGCCTACAGCCCTGATGCATGGTGTGTCAGGGGAAACTCGAACTTCCCAGCTTAAAGGGACCAGAGGGAAGGAGCTCTTGCTGTTTTTATAGTACCCCTCTCTCCATGCAAGAGGAGTGTGGGCTAAGGCCCGGCTGGCAGTTGTGGGAAGTTCTCTCCTCAGGCCGTCCCTCAGCCTCGGCCTGGTGTCTCTCCTCCCCAGGTACTGTACTTTCCAGCTCGCTTCAGAGTCTGTGTCATGAAGAACCAGGCCAGCCAAGCTACAACCATCCTAATCATTTGAGGACAAGGGGGTAGAGGATGTGTCAATCAGCATGAGTGGCAGAAGATGCTCTTCCGCTCCCATTACCTATCCACTCCTATGTATACTCCAGGACATGCCCATAGAGCGACAAAGCAGACTTGTGCATACCACCTGCCACACTGCTGATTCTTATGCCAGGGCAGCTTATACACTCATATGGGAAGCATGTGGCATCCCTTCTGCAGTATGTTACTGCCAATGTCCAATCTCAAGGAAGCAAAGAAGTACAAGTTGTGTACTCTACTCAGAAGGGAAGATCATGCATGTTGGCACACCCTATTGCCTACATCTGAGTAGAGAGAGGAAAGGAGAGGAGATAGAGAAAAGTGTGGCCCATAGGAACTGTTGACTTGCAAACCAAATGCACTGCAAGAGAGGGTCCAGACATGGCTAGTTAATGGTACCCAGGTTGTCACAACTCAGGTCTTCTACAGTGACTCTTGGAAAGGACAAGCAAGTCACCTCCAGAAATGGATTTTCCAGGAATGCTGGAAGACTTGTCGCTCACATGAAGCCTGAACTGCACTTACTACCCCCAAACCAACAGTAGAGTAACCACCTATGCGGGTAGAGAATGCCCCATCTTCAGCTTGCCTAGAAACTGGGCACAGAGCTACTTTCCTCTGGGAGAGGTTACTCTAGATACAGGCAGTGGACTTGTGATGGCTCTTGTCAAGGCTTCTGATTCTTTCTGTCCTTGTTAAAAATAGTTACTCATTTTGTACAGCGTTGAAGCTGTTACCATGACTGATAAGAAGAAGGTGAACTTCTAAGAGTCATATGCTCCTGAGCTCAGGGTGCTTAGCTGAAGAGAAGACCCACTGTAGGGACTTTAAGCCAAATACAAGGTTTAAGTTTTTTCAAGTATTTGTTATTAGTGTGTGAGGGTGGGGAAGAGATACACACAGACAAAGAGAAAGAGAGAACTTGCTACATTTATGTCACAGTAGGCATGTAGAGGCCAGGGGACAAGTTATGGGAATTGAGAATGGGTTCTCTTTTACCACTGTGGGATCTGGGAATGGAACTGGAGTCGCTTCGCTTGAGCAGGAAGTGTCAGCTTTGACATAGGAGTGCACGTGAATTTGTCCCTAGGGAGCTTCACAGGCTGATTTGAAGGCCAGGTGGTAGTTGTCATGGGAGTCAAGAGCATGAAGTCAGGCTATAGTGTAACCACTTCCTAGGACCTTGGTCTTGGGAAGAGCTCCCCAGGTGTTCTCCACAGGAGGAGGGGGCTGTGCCTGGTGTGGCTTCCAAGGGTAGGGCCATGTTCCCAAGATGTGCTCAGAAAACATTGCTCAGTTCCCCATAAGACTCACAGAAGGTCTGGCCACCATCAACCCTCTAGAAGTACACTCGCCTTTTTTTTTTTGTACAACAGCATACAATCAAAATGTCATGACAGATGTAAGCAAGCAGGGTCTACATGGGATTCTGAGATGCGCAAGTGTGTGACAGACAGTCATATGTGCTTTCTTATGTTTTCTCTTCCATGCATTCATCAAATGTTTGCCAAGCTGTTGGCGGTGTTCCGCGGTTACCAGCTGATAGACTGTGTTGTGTGCATCATGTTCAGGCATATGATTTAGAAAGACCGACAGTGTGTTCCTGGCCGGGGACTCGATTATGTGTCCTGTTAAACCTGAGAAATTGTTACTTCCTGTCTTTAAAATGAATTTGGGTTGGGTATATATCTCTGCTTCAAGATTGGCGTTGCAGATGAGAGCGTGCCATTTCCACGGCGAGGAGGTGGGTCTGCTGTGTCTGCTGCCACGCCTCCCCCAAGTCCTGGTGTCTATATCAGCGTCATTCCCACCCTTCTCTGGCTTCTCAAACCCAGGAGTGCCTCTCAGGCAGCTTCAAGCATCCTATGAACTGCCCTCTAACCTGCCCACCTCTTCCTCTCTGCCAGATTTCTGCTGCTTATTCATGGGCTGTGTGGGGCTTCACTTTGTCCACAGTGTGCTGGCAACCCTGGGTGGCCACTGTCTTCTTGGCATTTTTCTTGCTCTGTGCCTAGCACCCATTTCTACCTTTGTTCAAGGGCTGAAGGACACTTTCGGGTTACAGTAGGTCTCTGAGCCAATAGGTCTCCTCAGCTGCTTCTTTAACTGACTAGAAACAGAGACTCTGCAGGCTGTGGATGTCTCCTGGGGTACTCCACCCATGTTTGCCCTGCAGTTAGAAACAAAATTTTCTTTTCTGATTGTGCTTTTCTCAGCATCGTCCTGCCTCTGTGGTGATCTGTTGTGTCCCAGGAAGGCATGTTTAGGATGCGGTTTCATTAACTGTTACAATTAAACTGTCACCTGTGGTCAAAGCTGTTTTAAAAAATAAAGGGTATGGAATCATTTGTCAGGACTGTAATCTATCAAACTCACATCGTTTCTCTGGTAAAATCAGGTCCAACTTTTATCTCTGACTTAGGCATGTGAGCAGGCTCCACCTGCATTTCTGCCCCCCCTTTTATTGCTGTTTTAATAATCTTCAGACTTCTTTGTTCTTCTTAAAGTGAGACACACTTTCATTTTGTGGTAAATAGCAGTGTAAATGAGTTACCAATAACCAATGCATTCTGTGACACCACATTGTGTATTTTCGAAGCCCCCCTCTTACATGCAGATAGTGCCGCGCCTGACCCTTAGCACAGTTAAATTAATTTAAATACGTGTTTATCAGTTAAGGAAATGGCCGGCTTTAGTAATAGTTTCAGGATAAAATAACCGTGTCCAATATGTCTATGTTTGTTACTTCCATCTTGGCAATTAGACCATAGAGATTTTGCTTTCTGTTATTCTTGGTGTAGGTATCAACGTTTTATACAGATACAATAACTCAGTGTGAAGGAAAAGCAGGGTTTTTTTCTGAGCCGATTTACATATGCACGCCTGATCTAGCTATGCCTTTTTTTTTTTTTTTTTTTTTTTTGAAAATGGCATTGAGAAAAACAATATGACCTTTTAGCCAAGTTTTTTGATCCCGTATTTTGTACGTGGAGGGGAGCAGACTGCAGAAGAAAAGGGAGGATGCAGTTGTTGATTTATACCCCGACTCCAGCAACAGTCTGGAATCAGGATGCTTTTGAGCTGTAATTGTATCTTTGCTCAAGGCTACAGTAGTTATAGACGTTAAATTCCATTGTCAGCCCCTTAGGTCTGGAGGAGGAAGCCGCAGATACTGACCATACAATAGCCCAGAGTATCCTTTGTGTTTCCTCCCTCCTGTGAAACACAGGGTTTTATAGACTGGTGAGCTTGCTTCACGAGGTTAGGCCATTCCACTCGTTTATAAAATTATAGTATCATCCTGACAGAGATATGTTAAAATTTTACCTAGCTAGTTATCCGCTTAAAGTCCCCGGGTTTTGTTATGATTATTTTTCCAAAAAAGATTTGGAAACAAAATGTCATCCAGTAAATATGTATGCGGATAGCAGAGATCTGAAATGGATAGTTTACCCTTAACAGGAACGGTGAAACACAGGACTGAAGCTTTCAGCTGGCTTCTATCAAAATAATTATCTTAGCAATTATCTTTGCTGTTCAGTTAACTTTTGCATTCGGATGGTGTTTCTCTGCCTTTGCGTTCATCAACCTTGTGCTTAGACTTCTCCCAGGAGCTATTATACTGACAGATTTTTTTTTTTCCCCTTTTAGTGTAGAGAGAAGGAGAAGAAAGGGGAAGGGCTATTTAAAGGGGATTGCACTCTGATACACAGGTAGTTAGCAAATTACCCTGAGATCAAGGTAAGCCGCCTAAGGTGGACTCTTTGGCAGGGTCTTCCAGAGGCTAATTACAGGAACAGCCGCTGGCCCGCAGTCAAAGGTAGCGGCGTTTCTTAGATGTAAACCCATGGACCTGACTCAGGAGAAGATGCATACTTAAGTGTCCTCTAAGAAAGTTCCATTTTTCAAACTTTAGATGCATGTCTGTTGTTTTCTTTTCATTTATTTAAAATAGAGGAGAAGAGAACAACACATTAGGTATCAAACATGCTACTGTTTTAGAATAATATAATGGAGTGGTTTTATCTGTGCAGTGTGTTTGCATCTTGGACCATAGTAGTGATATTTGTAAAGGAAACATAAATTGACCCTGACATTTCAATTTTCACCTGTGATTTTAAAGCACTTGTGTGTGTGTGTGTGTGTGTGTATGTGCATGCATGTGTACGTGGGTGTGTATATATGTGTGTGTATGCTTGTGTATGTGTGTGTATACATATACATTTGGAGGTCAGAGGTCAACCTTGGGTATTGTTCCTAAGGCACTGTTAACCTTACTTTTTGAGACACTGGGATTCTGCTCTCTGGTTAGGACAGGCTGACTGGCCAGTGAGTACCCCCTTGGACTCTCTGTCTCTGCCTGTCTCTCCAGCACTGGGATTACACACGATCACCACCGTGCTCACCGTTTTCACATGGATGCTGAGGATTAAAGTCAGGTCCAAATGGCTGTAAGGAAAACACATGCTTGAACTATCTCCCTGTTGCATGTCTCGCTCAAAGATGTACGTTCATAGCAAAGCATCTTTGGACTTTCTGTGTCTTCTGATTTTTCAGAAAAGCTCAGCACTCAAGAGAAGTATTACTTAAAGGTTTGTTTCCTGCTTATATGGGTATATCAAACATGCTACTGTTTTAGAATAATATAATGGAGTGCTTTTACCTGTGCAGTGTGTTTGCATCTTGGACCATAGTAGTGATATTTGTAAAGAAAACATAAATTGACCCTGACATTTCAACTTTCACCTGTGATTTTAAAGCACTTGTGTGTGTGTGTATATGTGCATGCATGTGTATGTTTATATGTGTGTGTATGCTTGTGTGTGTATGTATTTGTGCGTGTTTGTGTGTGTATGAGTGTGTGTATATACATGTGTGTGTGTATGTGTGCATGTGTTTGTGATTGTGTGTGATTGATTCTTTGAAGTTCAGTACTGATATCAGATCCTGTGTCGTCTTCATGTGTATGCATGGGATCCAGGCAAAGATACTTTTGAAAAGTAAAGTCTGCTCCCTCTGCTGTCCTGTCTCATTTGGGCTGTGTCCTGACATTGTTTGAAGCTAACACGAAGTGCACCGCCTGTCTGACCCATGTGAGCAGCCCATTATCATAATTTCGCTGTCGTATGGCCACTGAGTTAATGTACTTACAAATGACAGAGAAAGTGTGTTACATGACCCCAGGGTTTTCAAAAATTAAATGACGTCTTAGGTCGTATTTCAAAGAGTAGCTAAGGAGAATGGTTTTCTTTCCTACATGAAGTGTCACTGTGCGTGGCAACAGGATATTGTATTTCTTTTTTATTACACAAAAATGTGAAGCTTTTAAATTCCTAGATTTCCACATAAAATTTAATATTGGGGTAAGGAATGATATATCAGTGGGTAAATCTGTTCTCTGATCATAGCCCCTCACTCCAGACTAGACCTCTTCCAACTCAGGACTGTGGGAAGACTCTGTGATTCTTGCCTGATGATGAATTTCGTCTTCCCTCCCTATACACAGCTCATGAATTCCCACCAAAAAGGCAATAAAGCACTTATATTTACTGAATACACTTGCCAGGACAGCTCAACTATAGATTTTTTCCCCTGTGTTCTTTGGGATTATTTTTTGTTGCTTTTCTCATGTGCATGTATATGTGTGAACATCTCTGGGCAGGTGTGTGTATTTGAGGATGACAGAGGTCATCCTCAGGTGTCATTGCTCGGGAGCAGCCGGCCATCTTGTCTTTTCCCTAGAACTTGTTCATTCAGTGTTGGTGGACAAGTGAGCCTCAGCATCTGCCTTTCTGGCCTCCTACATACATGCTACTGTGCTTTTCCATTATTGTTTGTTTCTTACGGGTGGGCTTCAGGGGAGAAAACTTAGGTTTTGTGAATGGAAGCATCTCTTTCATCGTCATTTTTGGTTTTAAACTGTATCACTTGCAAAGTCCAAGTTTTTGACCTCAAGGCCCCTGGGGACTTAGAGAAAACTCTTAATCGAAGTTAGCGTTTGTCAGCATCCTGAACCCTGTGGCTGATAGTGGACGGTGGCCCAAACCAGGCTTCACAGCCTACTAGTCACACAGTGGATACTGGTGAGGTGACCAAGCTATTGGCCATGATGTGTGTAAGCATGTGTCCTCCAGAGCCAGGGCCTCCTGGCCCTCATACATACCTGTTGAGATTGACCTACCCATCTGTTCCAGAATTTTCTATGCAGTTCAAGAATATAATATTAAATAGAAGCTCTTTGAGGAGGGGAAAAACCGGAGAGTTCGGCATAATGCATTGATCTTTAGCTCTTGATGATATCAGGCCTCTGTGACAAGAATCTTATATCTTTTTGTTACGTGACGCTCTGGGAAAGAGGCAGTTTTAGACCATGTTGACCTGCTTGCTGATGGGTGTAAAATACTCAGAGTAATCACCATGGCCTTCCCGATGCATGGATGAGTGTTAGTGGGAAAGACACCGCCAACATGTGATAGCCTTGGTAAAACCAGGACAGACATGGGGCAACTCATGCTTTCTTTGGGCTGTCTCCCTGTGTACTACAGTTGAAGGTACTTATATCAAAAGCACCATATAGGTTCCCAAGATGCACTGGTAGAAGTGTGGATTCCTGGTGGGGGGGACTCCCTGGGAGTCTTTTTTGATAAAAATTTTCAACCTTACAAATGCCATCTTTTTGGGAAGCCCTTACAACTTTCGACATGACAAATATTATTTAAAGTTACTGCAATTTGTTGAAGCTTCTAAATTTAATCCATACTTTATTATGTACTAAAATTAAATTGCAGGGGAGAAAGACGAGGTTGCAGTGTGTGCTTCGGATGACTTAATATAACAGAGGGAAAAAAATTAACCCAAATAATTGGGACAGTCAAAGAATTTTCTGACATAGCCAAAAAGTTTTTCCTTCTCCTGTGGATGAAGTGGTTCTGGAACAGTTTGATTTCCTTGATTTAAATAGACACAAATCACAGGAATCTTCCTCAGCCCCTGGAAACGAGTGTATGCCATGATCAGAGAGAGATTAAAATGTACCCTGAGGGGAGCCTTGCTGTGTAGCTGATCTCTACCCACAGTCCTGCAAGGGCAGCTCCAAAGTTGCCTTCTCGTGGTCTGAATAAGAGAAGTCTAGAAGGTCCAAGCAGTGCCTCGCAGACAAGGCACAGGCATAGAACCAGGCAAGTGCAGTCTTACCTCAGGGCACTGAGGCCAATATCACACCATTTTGATGCTTAAAGGCCAGGGCCCCTTGTAGGCTGAGGAGAGATGGGACTCAAGATGCTGGACTGTTCGGTCCCTGCCTCAGGGCAAAACAATGGGAGGCTGTTTCAGTGGGCCTGACACACATTGGAAGCAAGGGGCTTGCATTTCTGACTGCAGCACAGGTGTGTCCAGTGGAAGCTAGCGCTCTAGAAAGCAGTTGAGGATCTGTGTGCATGTTTAGTTCTAAGGAGTTACTAAGTAGGGGTGGGATGGAGATTGTTTTGAATCTGTGGAATAATAAAATGGGGTATTCTAAAACAATAGAAACAGCATCCAGCATGATTGTCAGATTGTCTTGCAGACACAGGGCAGATAAGATTGTGCCCCATGACATCACTTCTAAATGAATCTCAGGAACAAGGTCGGAACCCTCCCCCCAGTTGGCCTCTTAAGAAGTGGTGGGTACAACGGGGTTATTAGTACCATAAATCGCTTCGCTGTCAGTCAAATGCTAAGAGACATGGGACATGATACTGGCCATTTTGGTGACAGAATATAAATCACCAAAGATTAAATTATTAGATAATTTGGAAACTCAACTGTTTGCATTTGATGCTTCCAATTGTTTTGCTGACTTGCACTTCTCTTGGCTGTCCGGGATTTTATTAAGTGTCTTTAAGACATCTATCACCTCCTTCCCCTTCATTTTCCAATGGGCAAATTTTCCCAGGAAGGAGAGTTGCAACACTGATGCCTGCAGTCGCTGCTCCAAAAAAGATTGCTGTATTTTCATTGACGTGCAGTGCATTACCATAATTGGCTTTTCTACATGATGGGAGAGAGGAAATAATAATGTCATTTTATTTACAGCCAGAGTGTCGCTTTATGAGACTTCTCCAAGTTTCTGCCATGCTGTGTAGGTCAAATGACATCTTTTGATCAGTCCTGTCCAAAGACATCAAAGCTGAGTGGCATGTAATGGAGACCTAGTGACAAACCAAATCTAGAGAAGAAATAAGACTGCCAGTTTCCCATTAAACAGCCTGCTAAACAGCACAGCTTCCCCGTGTCGGCTACGAGACCACTCTGACCACCTAAATCAGGAGAATGAAAGAAGACTGAATTGGACATTAGTACCGCAAATGACTGCCGCCGATTGCCATGACTCGCCTCCCCTCCTCCCCAAAAAATCAGCAAGCAAACCATGCGAGTTACGGCGCGGCTGCTCCGAGCCCCTTCATTTCTCTCCTGCCACTTGCTGGTTTTCTGATCTGGTTTATTTAGGTTTGACATCAGCCAAATGGTGTAGCAGGCCTATCTCTGACAGATATTCCTACTGATTTAACGGGAGGCGCATCTCAGGAAAGATGGATCTTCTGAGACAAGATTTCAGAGTGGTTGTTTTTCCCTTTTCCACCCCATTTTCTTCCTTTGTGATCCCGCTTGATGTGTTGTTCCTATTCACAGTCAAATCATTAGGGCCGTCAGAACTTTGGCAGAACCGTGTTTGATTGACGGCCAGGAGGTTTAGTGTTGACAGATACAGGTGCTAGCTGGCCAGCACGTGGAAGTAGGATTTTTCCTTTTTTTTTTTTTTTTTTTTTTTTTTTTAAACAAGTGTTTTATAGTAAGGATTGGTAAAAGAAGTTTCTCTGCTGTGATTCAGAAGGGTTTTTCATTGCATGTGTGCAAAGGAAGCAACATGCATTTATCTGTGTCAGTTTGCTCTGAATTAAGTCACTGTCCTCTCTCTCTTTAATTCGCTCTTCTGGCCACCGATTCTGAAGCATCTGTTGTGTTCCAGGCACCATGCTAGCTGCCAAGATCTGCCAAGGTGTTGTTCCGTGCTCAGGGAGACCCGCACCAGCAGGAAGACCCATTATGGACTCAGGACCACCTCATGCCACCATAGAGAAACTAGAGGAGGCAAAGTCACCTCCACAGGGAGAGTCCTGGCAGGATGTCCCATATGTCTTTGCTGGAGACTCTTCAATAGGAAGCGGGTGATGGTAGAGCAGGCAGGACCCTATGGAAGGAAACTGGGTTGACATGGTTAGGAAGAGATTTGTTTCTGTACCCTGTACCCCATGCGCGCGCGCGCGCGCGTGTGTGTGTGTGTGTGTGTGTGTGTGTGTGTGTGTGCATGTGTAGTGTGTAACTGTGTGAGCATAAGTGTGCAATGGAAACATTGGAAACTCTCAACATGACTAGACCTTAACAATTTCTGTGTTGAAAGGCCCCAGGGGTCCTTCCATGTCCCTTTCTCTAGCATCTGATCACAAATAGAACTAGCTTTGGGTATGGATTCTGGATGTTGCCCTTGGCTCCTCATGCTCGTGCGGCTTCACTGACAGAACTATCTGCTCAACCATGCCCCCTCTTTGTGTGAATGCATCGTGCACAGCGTAACATTATGGTAATCGGGGAAAGCTCACTACACACACATGGGCAACACTTACAGCATCCCGCATCTGTCACCAAGCATGTTCTTAGGTTTCTTCTGGAGAGTGCTGACCTGTTTTGGGTCTGACAGTACCTGGCCAGATGTGGCTGAAACAGTCCTGTGGGGCTCTGCAGTAGCCTGTAAGTGACAGGTCTCCAAATATTCTTCTCTGCAGCCTATGGTAACCAGAATTGAAGCTTGTAGGCAGGGCTGCCCAGGATCAGTGCTGCTGACCTCTGTGGAGAAAAAGACTTTCCTTTCAGTTTGATCTTTACAGTCTGATTTGAACCCAGGACTCTTGATGTTGTTGGTAGACAATGCTGTTTGGCAACAACAGAGGTATATCAAGAACCTGGGCTGGGAACAGGTTCCTTGGGAGAGCTCTTTGTGTCTCCCTGGCTGTGTGGAACACTTCTCATTTAACCTCTGTGCCTCAGTTTCCCCACCTGCCGTACATAGGGTGACCATAGGATTGTGATTTCAAGACAGGGAGAGGAACTAAGGAGCTCCTGGTGCTGTGCCTGGTCCACAGTAGAGGCTTGAGAGAAATCTTCTGCCACACCAAGTGATCTTCCCATGCCAGGCGTGGTCCTGGTGAGGTGTCTCCACGGGCATGCAGTGATGGCGATGTATTATTCATTCTCCAGATAAATTGCTTCTGTAGCATGGGAATCCTCCTCCCATGGGGAATTCTTTTCCATCGTGTTCTGTTTCTGTTTGACATTGGGTTTCACTGTTGCCGCTGGGGAGGAAATGGTGGTGCTGTTAGTCCTGGGCTTCTGCTCCTTCTAGGGAGTGAGTGAGTTTGTGTGTGTGTGTGTGTGTGTGTGTGTGTGTGTGTGTGTGCGCGCGCGCGCGCGAGCGCATGCCAGGCCTGTGGGTGTTATTTCCTGCATCTCACGGCTTTGCTGACTTGTGTTTGGGAGCCCACTGGTGCCTTGTTGTTTAGATCTTTGAGCATGTGCTTTCTTTCTCTCTACCAGTGAATATTACCATGCATTCTCTTCGTTGATTTAATCTTGCTCAGCGTTTCCTTCTGAAGGTCTCCTGGGCAGAACCAATGGAGGCAGAAGGGCGGGGACAGGGAAGCAGAGAATTAGATGAGGTGTGGTAGTGGCGGCGGGATCCGCTGGTCTTAGGAGGACTTTCCTGCACAAACAGAAAGAATGTAACTTGTCTAGTTGTCTAGTTGTGGAGTTGTGCTCCACAGATGAAGCTTTCGGTTTAGAGCCTTCCTAGGAATCCCGCCGCCGACACCTTGAACGTTTTTTTTTTTTTTTTTTTTCCATATTGCCTCTAGCTGGTGTCTAAAGGTGCTCAGCAGGGAAATGTCCTCAGACTAGGAATTAGTGTTCAAGGTAAAAGTCTTAAAATCAGGTTCCAACTAGTCTGTGGGCAAGGAGTTTGGGGTCAGGAAAGACTGTTCTAGACCTACCTGGACTGTGCCTCCTGCGCCTTCTTAGCCACTGGGAAACTCTCCCTCCTTCACTCAAGGAGACAAGTGAAGCGAAATCCACTCACCTGCCGACTTCCCTCCTTGGGTGCCCCAGGCATCCTGGGCCTGCAGTCTTCCCAAGTCCCACCCAGCATACTCAATAATGCAACAAGATTTTGCTCCACAACAGTGTCACCTGTCGAGGTGAGTTGTGCCCGTGCCTATCTGAAGTGACAGCCATCTTTGAGTACTAGGGGCTTCAACCACCTTCCCTTTCATCATTCCCGGGGGAAGGGAACATTTCGACAAGGTGTTTCCCCCTTACGAGCTCTTTCTTCAAGTCCCTTATTCCTCCCCTCACCCATACGCCTCCCCCTACTCTCCCAACACATCCTGATCAGAACATTATCCCAGACAAAGGTTTCTCTTTCCAAATTAAATGAGTCCAAACAGCCTGGGAATTTTCACTCAGAAAGTGCAAAAGCTGATGTGCAAAGTTAATGAGTCTGGTAGTGGAGCACACATGATGGAGTCGGGTAATGTGATCCAGCGGTTTTCCTGTTCCTCCAGCTCCTGTAAAGGATGTACAGAAGTTAGTTATGTGGCGTGATTCTAACATCTGTCCTACCCCATAATGGCAATTTGTATAAGTAATGGAAACAGGTTAAATACTTCCATTCTAATGTTGCCAGCAGGGATGAAAATGAACATTTCAATGAAATCATCCGACAAAGAGGAAAGGGGAGGGGGTCCAGACGGATCCATCTCCACTCCCTTTGGTGATGGGAGCCTAATGAGAATGCAGGATAGATAGTTTATCAGATGGAGCAGGAAGAGCTAGTGAGTCTCAGAGATAGAATCACCGCAGAACTACCCAAGTGCCTCCGTCTCTCCAGCAGGCCTTTGCTAATCACATGCTCTTTTCACTGGGAGAGACCCTGGGAGGGGGGTGCTTCCCATCGGCATGGTCCCCTAATGGGGTGTGGCGAGGGTCATCTCCAGCTACAGAAACCACCATGATGAGCCTCCCTGGTGGTGGAGGAGGACCCTGTCTAAGATGTACAAGCAGGAGATGCTCTGTCGTTCTCTCATTTCCTTGTTAATTATAAACAATCCACTTTGGGGATGGCTATTTCTTTGCTTTTTTTTTTTTTTTTTTTTTTTTTTTTTTAAATTACTGTTTCCAGAAGTTGCTCATGTGAAGAGCCATTTTACGTGAACTGATGATTCTATTTGGAAATATTTTTAAATTGGAACTTAGCTCTTTGCTGCCACACACCCTGTTAAACCCCTGTTCCTCTAGAGCAGCAGCCGGCTGCTGGCTGCTAGCAGGGGCTGTCCCGGTCTGCCCAGCAGCCTATGGCTGTGTAAATTTAGCACACAGATGTGGAATATCTGACAGATCCTCATGCTGAAATGCCATGTCCAGTATCACTACTGCTTCCTGCCCAGACTTGGGTATAGCTTGGTAATTATACTGCAGTTACCAACTCCTTGACCAGGTATGCCTGTAAACCGAGAAACCCCCAGAAGACAAGATAAGGGGTCCTTGGGGCAAGCTGGCTAGCTAAACTAGCATAGTCAGTGAGCCCTAGGTTCAGCCAGAGAATCTGTCTCAGTAAATGCTGTGGAGAGGAATTGAGAAAGACACTGCTGGCTTTTACAAACATGTGCACATGTTATATGTATGCCTATAATACGTAAGCACATAAATACATGTATATACTACATGCATGCATGCACACACACAGGCACACAGACACACGACACGCACACTCACATGCACACACGTGAAGTGAAAACCTTTGGTCAACTAGCCTGTTGTACTGTACTGAAGATGGGTATCTGAGAGATTGCAGCACCCCCATTTGGAGTATCCCTTCCTTAGAGCGCCTTGCACTTTCGACAAATGCTTCCTGTCAGAGAGCATCGCCACAGGTGCATGTTACTCTGTCCTGGGGCAGGGTACTGGGGCAAGCAGGTTGGAACCTGCTGGATTCTTTCACAGTGGATCGCATGCTGACTTAAGCAGAGCGTGTTCCCGGAAAGCCTTTCTTCTATTGTTGCTGCGGCTTGTTGAACAGAGCACCCACACTTCTGTGCATCTATCTAAGGAGGAACAATACTGGTGATGAGGCAGAATTCTGGGAGCATTCTGGGAGGGAATACAAAGCAGGATGGCTCAGGAACACACCTTTACTTTGTGCATAATTGGGGTGCAGATTAAGACACAGGTTCGGGGGCAGGGGGGGGATACAGACCTAATTGCTCCGAGCCAGTGTTAGTAAGACTCAGGGGAATTGAGAACTTTACTACATTTAGCCATTAAAAAACAAATGCAGCTGTCACTTCTCGCTGTCCTTAAAATGACTGTTGACAAGAGCGAGCTGTGTTTTCTTTAAAGGAAACAAAGATGTTCCAAACAATGTTGGGCTGAGGATTGAGAAATATAGTTTTTATCTAATTTGCCAAAGATACGATGTTTGTGCCTCATTATATAGTTAGGGTTTGAGATGAAAATATTTTTTCAGACAATATGCGTGTATTTACGTTGTAAACCATCAGGGCACACATGGTTGGTGTCACATTAAGCTGTAACAGGGCTGTATACATTGCCTTCTGTCCACTAGGATTAGAACGCACAGAATCTAACGTGGCTCAGGATGACAACACATCTTTAGGGACACATTGGCATCCAGAAGGCACATTTTATGACAAAAATTATTAACAAGATTTAATTTTTAGAAAAATGGAGTCTGATCATAGGTTTCTTTCTCTGATTCCTGTTTTGGGAATGGTCGGGGTAAGAAGTTTGTCAGGTTCACACACATGAGCACACACCTGTATGCATATGCATTGCACACACACATGAGCATGTGTTCTGTGCTCATGCCTGCAGCCTTTCTATTCTGCTGGTCCATATCTGTTCTTGTGGCCTGTGAGACAGATCCCTGCCCGGCTCCCGCGCCCAGCAGGACATACTGTATGTGTTCACACTGTCACGGGCTGCACCATCCTTCGAGGCTCGGGAAGGGCGGGAACGTACTAGCAAAGCTGTTTTGACACAAAAAGAAATAGCAGAAATGATGACTTGGAGTCTTTGTTTTAGTTGATGGGGAAAATGTCATTTATTTCTGTAAGTAATTGTGAAAGGAGAATTTTATACTGCAGTTACCAATTCCTGGCTGCTTATTCACGAGATTTCCGTGTTGGGGGGTGGGAGGGAGGGGCGAACAGATAATGCTGGGGGGGGGTCCCTGGAGAAAATGTAATGGGGGGTGACTTTGCTTCCTAGGTTCATCAGACTCTTTCTTTAAAAAACCTGTTAGGCCAGAAAATTATATCCATTCACCTTGCGCGAAGTGTCTTGTTCCCAGTTTCATCTGTAGAAATAGCAATCTCTACAAATACCATTCTGTATTCCAGGACATTTATACACATGAAAATGAAAGATTTTTAAGAAAATCGTAGCCTACATAAAACAAAAGATTTTTAGAAAAGTATTGAGTGTGGTGGAAACAAAGGTGCTGAAAAATAATTCCTCCAGCTGGATTTGAAAGTTCTCTCCTCCCCCCCCCCCCCCCCATGGAAAACCTCTTAAGGAAACATCTTTAAAGGCAATTCTGAGGATTCAAGGATAATAGTAAAACAAACAAACAAAAAAACCAGTGTAATTATTCTGATAAAATTTCATTCTCTGTCACGATAGGGCAGATCTAATTTGGTTCAAACACCAATATTGCTATTATTGAGATTTGCGGGATGCCGGGTGTTGTGGGACCATGTGCTTAGTTTCTGACCACGTATAGAACCCATCATTGGGTATGTTTGCTCAGGATTTTTGTTCTCAGAAAACTGGCATCCTTAAAGATAAAAAGGTTTCCTAGCATGGTACCCAAACAGGCTTCTTAGCGCTCTCACCACGTCCTGTTATCAGCTTGCATCAGTACATACTGTAATTGCCTAGAGATTGGCAATCCTTTAGCCAGTGTGTCTTAGAAAATAAGACATCTGACTTTATAATGGAGACTGCATTCTGAGATGTGCTGTGGTTTCAGAGACCATGGGGCCTGTGCTTCTTTCCCTTCCCAGTCCCAAGTCCCAAGACCCTCAGCTGAAGTCCATGGAAGGGAATTTTATAGAGGATGTAATCTCTGGGTTTCAGTGTGTCAGGGAGCAAGGGTGGTGGCTCAGGTGGTAGAAGTCTTCACAGGCTCGTCCTGCTTGCTGACGTGTGAGTTAGGGTAAAGGCCATTGGTCCCGAATAATGTTTCTTCTGTCTTCTACCAGGGGCATCCCACCTGTTGGTTAAAATCTACTGTTTATAGGGTTTCAGACACTCCCGGGCTAGGCATCCATGCTTTGTGGGCTACTTGTTAATACTGGGTAAATAGACTAGACTCTTCCTCTGCCTTAGGATGGGGTGGGGAGAGGTCTGTCCTTTCCAACCTGGGGAAATGACCAAGAACATGTCTTTCCCTGGTGCTTGGCTTTGGATTCCCACATCTTGAGTGAAATTTGATCTTGTCCAGCCAGAGAGCGTTCCATTGTGTACCCGTATATGTGTGCAGCTGCTGAAGAAACCCAATCCTGTCCCCCGGTACTGAGGAAGGCTATGCACCTCCCAGCTTTCTCAGTCCGCCCTAACTTGCCTCTGACCTTTCCCTCTTCTTTATCTTCCTGATATCATTGAGCATTGGGAAGCTTCTCATTGGTTTATGTGTGGTCCCTGCTACCCTGCTTGTAAAGTGCTGTGACTTCACCAGCTTGAGACAAAAGGTTAATATCTGATTTGCTTGTGGGCAGAGCAGGATCAGGCTTGGGATGTGCTTTCTTATTTCTAAGCTAATTTCAAATTGAATTCTGGGGCAGTGAGAGAAAGAAGAAATTGTATTTGTTTTAGGTCAGTTACCTATGGATTCCTAATTAAAATTGGAAGCTAGGGGAGGTCATTTTATTTACCGACCCTGTAGTTCTTAGGGATGGCTTCTACTGGGGCTTAAGTAAAGAGACTTCCGTTACAAGTCAAATGTATCGGCAAAACGATGTGTTAACAATCCCCACAAGCAACTAAAATTTGCAGAAGAGATAGAAATATTTTTGTCCGTATCACAGTGGAACAGAAGTGGCCTTTCAGCCTTGCTTGGCAGGGCATCAGCTTTCCTGTGAGAAATCAAAACCACGCTAGCAAATTAATGTATATCTTGCTTGCATTTTTATGTTCTTTTTCAGACTAGGAAAAAAAATATGTTTTGCCTGTTTTTGCTTTCTCTGCATTTTTCCCCCCTTGATAGATTCAGACTCTCACTAGAACCACCTGCTCTCTCCATGGCAAAGGTGAAGTTACTTTGCAAGCGGTAAATTATAAATTTGGAAGAAGTTGTGTTTTGCTGGCTTCTGTGACGAACTGAAGCCACACACCCATCCTTTAGGTGTGTGAGCCCCTTTTGTGAATTGGTCCCTTGGAGTAAATGTATTTTGATATAATGGCCATCTGTTCAGGAGTATCACGTTTGCCAGATTTTTTTTTTTTTTTAAAGTTTGGTGTAGATAAACATGCAATTTGGTCTGATTATAGTCTCACCAGGTGGTAATACAATAGCAAAGTTGGTGTTCACTGTAAGGCAGTCACCAAGCAGCGACTGAAGACCTGGGTTTTTTATTTGATACTCTTAAACATGTACTTTTCCTCACAGACAACTCTCCATGACACGGGCTAATGAGGAAAACAGAGCAGGGGTGGAATGAGCTGCCCCTCCCCTTGAGAGTTGCTGGGAGCAGCTCTGATTCCTACTTTGGGCTTCCCACCTTCCTTCCTCAGTGCTCTAGGGCACATGAAAAGAGATGGCCCCAGAAAATCTACTGGGCCACATGTCATGTCTGGTATCAGGACACTATACTGGGCCAGCTTCCATGAGGGTAAGCTGATTGTTACTTTCTTTCTGTTGTCCCAGGGCTAGGTCCTGTTGTCATATGGCTGAGCTGGGGCACCCTTCCGTAACAGCACAAGAAGAGTAAACCAGCTGGGATGTTAGTACATATTGTTTATTCTGTGTGTACATCTTTGGGGTGGAACAGAGATGTGCAGATGTCTTAGATGTCTTGGCGCCTTCTAGCCACTGTGACAATATCACAGACTGGGTGAGATTAAAAAACAATGAAAACAGTTTATTTTTCCAACTCAGAGGCCAGAAACCCAGGTTAAGGTGTCAGCAGGTCTTACCATCTGACCGTGTCCCTCTGTGCAGGAAGGGGCATGGCAGTATTCTGGACTTTCCTTTATGAGGGCACGGATCCCACTCCTGTAGCCTCCACCCTTGTGGCATAAGCACCTCCCAGAGTCCCTCCTGATTGATTCACCTGATGATTAGATTTCAAGGTGAATTCCAGGAGAACAGAAACATTCCAACCAAGGCAACAGATAAGCTTAATGACCATGCTAATTCTTGTAACCTTAAAGGCTTCTATATTACCATGATTTCACTTTGGGAAGAGTAAGGCCCCAAGGAGCAAATGTGTGTGTTGGCTTTACCTGTCTACTGGTATCAATAGGCCTTGAGTCTGTTTTCTCTCTCTCTTTCTCTCTCTCTCTCTCTCTCTCTCTCTCTCTCTCTCTCTCTCTCTCTCTCTCTCTCTCTCCCTCCCCCTCTTCCTCTCTCCCTCTCCCCCTCCCCTTCCCCCTCCCCCTCCCCCTCTTCCTCTCTCCCTCTCCCTCTCCCTCCCTCCCTCCTCTCTCTCTCTGCCTCTGCCAGACTGAAAGGCAGCTGGCCATCCTTAGCAGGGACCACAGTGGTCATAGGCCCAATCTATGTAAGTGCATGTCTGACTACTCTGGTTCTCTCAGCTCCATATCCAGGCATCCTGAGAGCACCCTTTTCTTGGATCACCACCAAATCCCAGGATCATTAGTTTGACCTGCTTCTGCATGACAGGTACTGCAGTTTGGGGCTGGTTCCCAGACCTCTCTAGGATCACCCCATTACTGGAACAGGCCCTGCTTTTGTGGCTACTAAAGTCAGGGTATGAGAAGTCCTTCTTGCTGTCAGACTGCAGAATCCAGGCTTGGGAACTCCTCATGGCCTTTATCCTGTGACACTGGCCACTCTTTTCTCTGTAGGTGCCGAACTTAGTAATGAAATTTCGTGGGTTTTGGATTCTTAGGGTTCTGGCTGGAGATGCCAGAACTCTGCTTATCTCTAGCATTTGAAAGTGGAGGTTCTCACAGGTGGGGCAGGGGGCTGGCTGGGTGATTAGACACTTCTTTGGAAAAGAGAGAGGTCTGAAGGGCAGCCTCAAGCCAGTAGGCAGATGCCTGTCCCTAGCTGTCACTCCAGGATGTGTGCCTCCTCGTGAGTCCTAGTGAAACAGTAACTGAGAATAGATGTTGTATACTAAAGCAGGAACAAGCGTGAAGTAGCTGAGAAGATGCCTCAGGGCATAAGGAACTGGAGGAGCATGGGATACAGGGTGAGCATGACGTCAGAGATGGAGGACCAAACCTGGCCAGCTGACCACCAAGAGACCAGGTTATCCTTTTGCTTGGCTGGAAGACTGCAGTTCTCTTCCAAGGGGCCACTGTGGGTGAACATGGAATAGAGTGACAGGGGAGGTGGCTGAGGGCATGCTGGACGGCCCAGAGGAGGGAACCCCTATGCTTAGGCCTGTACTATCTATCTTCAGCCCTGCGGATGGTTCAGCATTAAAGAAAAGTAGTAGTGATGAATGCATCCTTCTGACGGATGTCCCTCCCAGTAGGAACAAGTTATTCTCTGCTCTTGGGTCTTGTTGATGGCCACACCCAGTGGCTACTCAGGGAAGGTTACATAGCTGATTTCAGAAATGACCTGCAGCGGTTAATGTGAATCGAATGGAAAGCTTTGAAGAAGATTTTGAAAATATCAGTATTTATCAGGAGGTACGTCTGTCAACAGTCAAAAACCCATGCATTCGTTAGCTTGAAGAAACCACCATTAACCTTCCCTGTAAAGGGTTTTCCTGTTGTGCTGCCACAGACTTTTGTGTTCTGCCTTTGTTGTTTTTGGCTTTCACTGTATCATTAGGGCATGGTGTGTGTGTGTGTGTGTGTGTGTGTGTGTGTGTGTGTACACAAGTGCATATATGTGGGTGCATGCATATGCGTGTGCTTGTTAAGGCTGGAGGTCAATCTCAGGTGTTACTCCTCAGGATTTGTTCACCTGACTAGGCTAATTAGGCTGCCTGACAGGCGAGCCCCAGGGATCTACCTTTCTCCACCGTCCCAGCACTGGGGTGTTATGATGTGCACCAACACGCCTTACTTTTGTATATGGGGTCTAAGGACTGAATTCAGATCCTCATTCTTTCATGGCAAGCACTGTACCAACTATTCTAGAATATAAAAGGTATGTTCCAGAACATACTTTTATTGAAGCATTGAATACCCATTATTGAAGGCTTAGATTTGATGCAGTGCCGTGAGTCTTCATGCATGAAACCGTTGCTTCATTCCACACTGTCTTAGGCTACACACCCATGAATAAAGTTTTTGGATTAGAAGGTATCAAATTTTAAAATCACTCCCCCTTTCACCTTGAGAATTTGATATATTCTCTCTCTCTCTCTCTCTCTCTCTCTCTCTCTCTCTCTCTCTCTCTCTCTCTCCTGCTGCCTCATAGAAAGTCAGCCCTTACAGCTGTCTAAGCCACTGATGGTTGCTGCTTCTCATGTCCCCTGGCATGTGTTTGTCATACAGTTGGAGCCATTCTCTGTGCCTGATACACAGCACAGGCTTGGCTTTGGCCAGTGGCTTCTGTGAGGTAGGAGGAGCTTCAGGTTGGTGGTGATCAGCAGGCGTAGGGGACATGGAAGGCTTTGGTGGTCATAGGCCTTTACGGATGAAGTCAGGACCAGTCCTTTAGACTACAGTGGGACAGACTCAGGAGGCACAGAACCAGCAAGGGTATACTAGCACTGAGGTCTGTGGACCTCCACCACTCCCAGGAGAATATCCAGGGTAGAAGAAACAGAAGCCACTTCCGGCCTGGGGCATCTGCAGGGTGGATGAGTTAAGTGGGACAGAGAGAAATGTTGGCACCAACTTTGGCCCTGCTTTCACGGTGGGTGGTCCATTGTTCCCTCCCCCACCCTGACATACTCCTCCTGCTTTATTTTTCCCCTGAGACATAAGCTCTCAGGGTCAGGGACAGCACACCTTTTCTACAGCCACTTTCCAGAGAACAGGCAGTGCTGACAGATACCAGGTGGGGTGCTGTGGCCAGAGAATGGCCACTAGGGTTGAGAACCCTGTACTTTGTGGTTCTGTTCCATGTCCCCATGACACCGTCTGCCGTGCTGGCATTGTGGAATTGCTTATGATTTACACATCAGCTCAGTCTAGGAGCCGCTGCATGTAGGCTGGTTCCTTGGGAGGAGAAGGGGTAGGAAGAAGGTGGTATCCCTGTGACAAGGGGGCAGATCAGACATGTAGGATGACATAGGAAGGGGCTACCGATACCAGACACCTATAGTCTGGACCTGTACCCTTTACATGTTCCCCAGCCAGGACAGCCCAGCCCAGCTTCCTGTAAAGGAGTGGGCCTTATCAGTGGGCCTCGTGGTATCACAGATCTGGATATCTTGAACATTTAGCTCTTGTGAGCGGAATAAAAATGCGTGTGTGGCGGTCATCCTAGAATGCTGTGAGCCTTCCCTCTTCTAGGAGGGTTGTAGACTTATCTGTAGACTGCCCAGCACATGGTGCCGGTAGAGAAAGCCCGGGGGCCTCACAGTGTGGGTCATTGCTCACACTAGTGATGTAGCAGAACTGTACTTCCTGGTTCATTAGTGGAATAGGGACCAGGACCTGTATGTTCAGACTGCTTTGGGATTTTTCACAGAGGTGAGCTGAGGCTGGCTGTAGAATGGCAGTGGGCAGACATGTTCTGCAGGGCCTTAGAGGTCTCCATGTGGAAGATTCAGTGGTCTCTCATTGTGTGTGCATATGTGTGTGCTTCTGTGTGTGGGGTAATCATTCATGTGTGCGCTCACATACATGTGCTTCCATATGCATGTTCATACATGTGAGGGGCCTTATATAGGTTCACAATATGGTATGATCATGTATGTGCTATCACATGCATGCTTGTAAATGTAGATGACTGTGAATGGCATGTCAAGTATATGCAAGGATTGACCATGCATGTGCTGTCACATGTTCTCATATGTACAGGAATGATAGTGCTGTTCTATTGTGTTTAGTTTACACATCTGGATGACTGTTCATGTGCCCTCAGGTGTGTGATTGCATGCACAGGGTGACCATGCATACATTTGTAATGCATGTGTTCATACAGTGGGGTGATTATATGCATGTACTATCATTGTATGCATGCTCATGTATATAAAGTATGTGTGCTGTCATGCATGAGCTTACATATACTATGTGATTATGCATGCAATGTCATGTGTGCATATGTGTGTGTGTGTATTATATGGCAGTCATTCATGTTCTGTGAGTGCCTGCCCTGAAGCCTGGAGCCTTTCATTTGCAGGTGTGGAAGCTTCCTGGTCCTTCACCCACCCTGGCGTCTTCCCCTGGGGCACAGAGCTGTTCTTTGTCCCTCCTGTCATCCCTCTCTGAAAATGCCTGTGCTCTTTGCCACACTCCCTTAGGATCCAGCTCTGATAATGTGATAATGAATGATCATGTTTAATGAGACGCCCCTCTCGGGTCACGCCAGTGCATTTTAATAGGGGCTTGCTGGAGGATACCTTAACCTCGAATTTTCTACTTTCTCATGCAACACTAGGTCACCTAGTTTTTCTGTCAGAGAATGGGAGGGGGAAGGGAGAAAGAGAAAGAGAGAGAGAGAGAGAGAGAGAGAGAGAGAGAGAGAGAGAGCGCATTGCTCAAATAAGTTTAAGAGGTAGTTAAAAAAAAATGTCAGCACCGAGATCTGTCACACATCAAAGCATTTAAAATGACCTGAAGTAAGAATCAGGTTTTCCTTGGCACCTGTGTGTCCTTCAGCTTGCAGTTCTGCAGGCAGCTGTAGGCCTGTGGCAGCCACTGGGGCATGTGCTGCTACCGCCTTCATAATTAAAAACTATTAAGATGAAGTTCTCACAACATGAAAGTGACCATTGCAACCATTTTTAAAGACATAATTCAGTGGCATCTAGAACATTCTTGTTGCTGGGCTGCCATCCCCAATTTTCTAACCCTACGCCGTTTCTCAGCTTGCAAGACTGAAACTGTAGCCAGAGACATCACTTTCCCGTTGCCTCAACCCCACTTCGACCCTGCCTCCCACCACTCTCTGTGAACTTGACCGCTGTACAGACCTCATAGCAGGGCCCAAGACAGTGTCTGTCCTGTGTAACCAGCCTATTTTCCTTTGTGTAGGGTCTTCAAGGCTTGCCCGAAGCCTTTTTAGGGTCAGGGGTCAGTGTTTTCCTCTCTAGGACTAGACGATGCTCCATGGTATGGATGGCCACATCTGTCCGTATGATGAACGCTCATCTTATTTCTTCCTTTAGCTGTGGTGTGTGATGCTGCATTGGGTATCGGTGTGTGGCAATGGCCTTGACCACCTCTGAGCAGTCTTTCATAGGTAACACTGGGTTTTGTCCTGGCGGCAGACTCGTGTTGTGATAAACATTTGTTTTTAGTGAAAACTGTATTATTATTTTTTTTTACTGTGTCCCACAAAGGAATATTTTTACTTATGGAAACCATAGAATATCACCTTGGAAATACATGGGTCTGAAAAGAGAGATGGGTTCCTCCTAATTTCATCAAATGTGCTGTGTAGAAATCAAAGAGGGCTTGCAGGCCCAATGAGGAATAGCATGTGGGATTACTACTGTTCCCGCAGCAGCCTCTAACCAGAGTGATATCTTTGAGAAGGGGTGATGCTTGCCTGTAATGCTAACATCTGGGGGGGGGGAGGAAGAGGATCAGGAGTTCAAAGCCAGAATTGGCTACTTGTGACCCTGCTGGAAAGGAGGGGAAAGGGAAGGAAAAAGGGAGGAAGGGAGGGAGGGACAGAGGAATGGAGGGAAGAAGGGAGAGAAAGGAGTGGGGGAAACTGGAGGGAGGAAGAGAGGAGAAGAGAGAGAGCTGAGTTAGAAAGGGCTGTGTGCAGAGGCTTCTGTGCTGAGAGAGCATACTTTGTGAGAGGACAGTCTCAGTGTGGTCTTATTCCTGCTTGCTGAGGCCCAGTGGGCAGGCACATGGAGTTGAAGTTGAGGTGGCCTTGTAGGCTGGGAGCCTGGCTGAAAAACATCTTTTTAAAGATCACCTAACTGCTGGGGAGGCTGCGTCCTTGAAGATGATTTACTCCTCTGACTGTGGGTCATTTTTCTCTCCTAGCTTACGTTCCCGAGGAAGAACTGAAGGCAGCCGAAACAGATGAGGAGCACGTGGAGGATGGTGGGCTGTCTCTGGACATTCAGGAGAGCGAATTCGTGTGCAATGAAGAGACAGAGATCAAAGAAGCCCAGAGCTATCAGAATTCCCCTGTCAGCACTGCCACCAATCAAGACGCTGGCTACGGATCACCCTTCAGTGAGGGCAGTGACCAGCTGGCCCATTTCAAAAGCTCCTCCTCCAGAGAAGAGAAGGAGGAGCCGCAGTGTCCAGACAGTGTCTCCTACCCCCAGGACAGCTTGGCACAAATCAAAGCCGTATATGCGAACTTATTCTCAGAGTCCTGCTGGTCTAGCCTAGCACTGGATTTAAAGAAGTCCAGCTCTACCACCAGCAACAACGATGCCAGCCAGAAGGAGAGTTCCATGCCTACCCCCACACCCCCTACAAGTACCGCCAGCACCGCCTGTACCACGGCTACCACAGCCATTACCAGCTGCAGCACCAGCACGAGCCACAGCAGCGCCACCAGTAACAACAGCAGTTCGGGGTATGACTGGCACCAGGCTGCCCTGGCCAAGACGCTGCAGCAGACCTCATCCTACGGCCTGCTTCCTGAGCCCAGCCTGTTCAGCACCGTGCAGCTCTACCGTCAGAATAACAAGCTGTACGGCTCCGTGTTCACAGGGGCCAGCAAGTTCAGGTGCAAAGACTGTAGCGCAGCCTACGACACATTGGTGGAGCTGACGGTGCACATGAATGAGACAGGGCACTACCGAGATGACAACAGAGACAAGGACTCTGAGAAGACCAAGCGGTGGTCCAAGCCCAGGAAGCGGTCCCTCATGGAAATGGAGGGGAAAGAGGATGCACAGAAGGTGCTGAAGTGTATGTACTGTGGGCACTCCTTTGAGTCCTTGCAAGACCTCAGTGTCCACATGATCAAAACAAAGCATTACCAGAAAGTGCCTCTGAAGGAGCCTGTGCCAGCCATCACCAAACTGGTCCCTTCCACCAAGAAGCGAGCGCTCCAGGACCTGGCATCCCCTTGCTCCCCAGAGCCCACGGGCATGGCCACTGAGGTTGCACTGAGTGAGTCGGCCAAGGACCAGAAAACGGCCAACCCGTATGTGACTCCAAACAACCGTTATGGCTACCAGAATGGTGCTAGTTACACATGGCAGTTTGAGGCCCGCAAAGCCCAGATACTCAAGTGCATGGAATGTGGCAGCTCCCATGATACCTTGCAGCAGCTCACAGCCCACATGATGGTCACTGGCCACTTCTTAAAGGTGACAACCTCTGCCTCCAAGAAAGGAAAGCAGCTGGTGCTGGACCCTGTGGTGGAAGAGAAGATTCAGTCCATCCCCCTGCCCCCGACGACTCACACCCGGCTGCCTGCCTCTAGCATTAAGAAACAACCGGACTCTCCAGCAGGCTCTGTAGCCTCCGAAGAGAAGAAGGAGCCGGAGAAGGAGAAGGAGAAGGAGAAAGCCCCTCCGGCAGCTGGGGATGCAGAGAGAAAAATCAAAGAGGAGACTGAAGACACCACTGAGAAGTTTGAGCCCACTGCCCTCTATCAGTACCTGCGTGAGGAAGACCTAGATGACAGTCCCAAGGGGGGAGTAGATATCCTAAAGTCACTGGAGAACACCGTGTCCACGGCCATCAGTAAAGCCCAGAATGGTGCGCCCTCATGGGGTGGGTACCCCAGCATCCACGCGGCCTACCAGCTGCCAGGCACAGTGAAGCCAATGCAGTCAGCTGTGCAGAGCGTGCAGATACAGCCATCTTACTCCAGCAGTGTGAAGTCACTGTCCTCCACAGAGCACAATGCCCTCCTACACTCCCCAGGGAGCCTCACGCCCCCACCCCATAAGAGCAATGTGTCTGCCATGGAGGAGTTGGTAGAGAAGGTCACCGGCAAGGTCAGCGTCAAGAAGGAGGAGAGGCCCGCCGAGAAGGAGAAGACCTCTCCTGTCAAAGCCATCTCCCCTGTGGCAAAAGAAAATAAAGATCTTCCTAAGTCAGAGGAGACTGGGAGCAAGCCGCAGAGGAAGGGCTCAGATTCAGAAACTGGGAAGGCCAAAAGGGAGAGTACAATGGATGCTCACACCCCAAATGGCACAGAGCCTCTTAAAGCCAAGGTCACCAATGGCTGCAGCAATCTGGGTATTATCACGGACCATTCGCCGGAACCCTCTTTCATCAACCCGCTAAGCGCTCTGCAGTCCATCATGAACACCCACCTAGGGAAGGTGTCCAAGCCCGTGAGCCCCTCTCTGGACCCACTGGCGATGCTCTATAAGATCAGCAACAGCATGCTGGATAAGCCTGTCTACCCCACGACCCCTGCCAAGCAGGCTGACGCCATCGACCGCTACTACTACGAGAACAGCGACCAGCCGATTGATCTGACCAAGTCTAAGAACAAGCCACTGGTCTCGGGTGTGGCAGATGCTGTGTCCTCGCCTCTGCGGGAGAGCGCCCTCATGGATATCTCAGACATGGTGAAGAACCTCACAGGCCGTCTGACTCCCAAGTCCTCCACACCCTCCACGGTGTCAGAGAAGTCAGATGCGGATGGGAGCAGCTTTGAGGAGGCCCTGGACGAGCTGTCACCTGTTCACAAGAGAAAGGGGCGCCAGTCCAACTGGAACCCACAACACCTGCTCATCCTCCAGGCCCAGTTTGCCTCCAGCCTTCGAGAGACGGCAGAAGGGAAATATATCATGTCGGACCTGGGTCCTCAGGAGAGGGTGCACATCTCCAAGTTCACGGGCCTCTCCATGACCACCATCAGTCACTGGCTGGCCAACGTCAAGTACCAGCTGCGGAGGACAGGGGGAACCAAGTTCCTTAAGAACCTCGACACAGGGCATCCTGTTTTCTTTTGTAACGATTGTGCCTCTCAGTTCAGAACTGCCTCCACGTACATCAGTCACCTGGAGACGCACCTGGGCTTCAGCTTGAAGGACCTCTCTAAGCTGCCGCTCAGTCAGATTCAAGAGCAGCAGAGCGTCTCCAAAGCCCTCAGCAACAAGACTCTGGGCCCGCTGGGGTCCTCCGAGGAAGACCTGGGCTCCACATTCCAGTGTAAGCTCTGCAACCGAACTTTTGCGAGCAAGCACGCAGTAAAACTGCACCTTAGTAAGACACACGGCAAGTCGCCGGAGGACCACCTGATCTACGTGACGGAGCTGGAGAAGCAATAGTGCGCAGGTGTGGTGCAGGTGGCTGCAGAGTATTGCACTCCTTCTTGTGCTGCACTAGGCCCGGCCTGAGCCTCTGAAATCAGTCTCTCCTTTGTTGCTGACCTGCCTATCTGGACTTGGTTTTTCTCACACATATTTTGTAGTTATATTTATATGCTCTTTGTCTGATCTGTGCATGTTATTTTTCTTTTTTTTTTCCAGTGAGTCAAAGTCTGACCTTTATTTTCAGCATCCGTTCTTGTTGTTAAGCTATCTTTTGTAGGAAATAGTGGGGGCACGCTTTGGAGACATTGTTTAGCAGTAAAGAAAAAGATACAAATAGCAGTGATAAAGAGACATCCTAAAAATTACAAAGTTGCCATGACAATAAAGGTTGCAGGACCTGGTAGTGTCAAGTTTAACCCTTTGAGGACTTTATCTCTGTGCCTTTCACTCAAAAATTAAAAAAAAAAAAATTAAAAAAAAAAAAAAAAGAAAAGGGGGGAAAGGCGCTTAAAGGCATTTCACTCAGATCAAAAGCTGTGTCAGACACAAAACTTATTTAATAATTAAAAAATGAGCTTTCATATGCAGGACTGGTTTGCGACAAGACATGCATGCAGCGGTTGGAGACAGAAAGCTGTCTAGGACTCACGGGGTTAGGAAGCCACAACTTTATATGTTCAAAACAAAACAACGAACACCCCAGTCGCCACTATGCCCAAACCCTCTCTGGATGCTGAAAAATGCCACTTTTGGCAAAAAAAAAAGTATGCAAGCTTATTATTTAAAAAAAAAAAGTGTAAAAAAATGCTATTTCTTTTTTTCCTGTAAAATACTGCAGTTTATAGTTATTTACAAATGTAAGCTTTGTTATCAGCTGACCTTTCTATAGCGTGATGCATTGGTAAATGAAAAATAAAAACACAGAAAAAAAAAACCAAAAAAAAAAAAAATGGGGCAAATGTTGGATCCTTTCCTTGTAAATTGCCAGCATCAGCTTCTACACGCCTGTATGTTACATATCATATCATTTTAATCTACCCAGCTTTCTTTGTACCTTCTGGCTGTATGCTCTCTCTTTTAACTTTTTATATTGTCATTTTATATTAAATTTCTGTGTATATAATGTAAAACCACAATTTTTGGATAAAATTTAGTTCCTGCAGCTTGATTTAAATAGAGAAAATTTTACCTGCACCTGCATCTTCTCAGATGCATGTACTCAGAGGAACTATCAGACAAAAATAAATAAATAAAAAAAAACAGAGCAAGTAGTGCACTATTAATTATACATTTTGATGTCCCGTCATTAATATTGTACAGTCCATTTTGGTTCACACAATTAAATCCACTGTTTTCTCAAATGTAAAATAAACCCACACGCAGTTCTTGATTTACAGAGATTGTCCTGGCTGTTGTTACTTTCCCTTCGAGATGTTATTCCAACCACAAGAGGTATTGCTTAGGCGATCAGCCAACAACAGTTCTATTCAGACGCATCATCCCGTGATGTGTGCTGACATGCTTCATTCAGATGAGAAGTATTACAAGCTTACAGGTGATAATTAAGGAGTTTACTTCCACTGGGTGTCAAGGATTCCCAGAGTTCAGTCCTTCCATGTTTGGTCCATTGATAGGCCGTGGTGATTCTTCCAGAGAATCCTTCAGACTGTTAGACACGGTTGCCACCAGCTTCTTTTGTACATCTGGGAGCTTCCTGACAAGGTAGCAGGCTGGGCCTCGTGCAGCCCAGGTCCTGGGGATCTTGGATTAGTTCTGTGTGGCTGACTTGTGTTTTGTTTAGTATTGTCTGGCAGTTTTTCCGTTCCGTCATTGAATGGAGTTCTTGTGTCACTTCCAAGGGAAATGAGTGCCCTACCCAGTAGAACCAGCACTGGACCTGAGGTGTCACGTCTCCGCTCCTAGATACCTGAACTGAACCTGACCCTCTTTCAGCAGCTGGCAACGTCAAGACTCCTGGTCTCTTTCCTCAAAACACTTAGTAACATAAGGATTTTTTGTTTGTTTTACTTATTTGCTTAAGTCTCTATAAAATTATATCCCCAGAAAAGTAAGAACTCACACTGTATACAGAAATGCCTAAGCAGCCACAATATTTTGATGACTCCCTGGCTTGCTCTAAAGGTGAGGGTCCATTCTGTTTCTGCTAACGGCTGAAGGAGGTGGCACAGGGCAGGCCTGGCCAGTCATGTTGGCACAGGGATGCTGTTGAATTTTTCTAACTTTTTTTAGTTGGCGAATAGCTGTTCCATCCATTTAGACACACCACTGGGTAACTATGAACATTAGGCTGAAGGTTGATACTGGAACAGCAATCAGGCCTGTGATACAGGCAGACATGGGATCCTTGTAAAACCATGTCTGGTTGATGGATACATTTTTAAACCTCAAATCTGCAAATGTTTGCCCATGTAGTAAGAGCTGTGAAGCTGCAGTTTAATGGGAGGTGAGAGTTCTGAGGAAGAGCCTGCTGCAGACAGTCCCAGAGTCAAAGTCACATGCAGCTTAAGTTCTGAGTACCACAGAGCAAGACTGAATTCGAGCTTTCTGAGCACTTTCTTTCTTAGTAGTTCCTCAGCTTGTTGGTGCATTGTTATATTGTTACAGTGTACATTGTTACATTGTTACAATGTACATTGGTACATTGTTACCATTCCAGTTTCCCAGCTGGTGGGCAGACGTTTTCTCAACACCACAGAGAACACAAACCCAGTTAAGGCTACTGAGTCCCTCTAGAGTACCAAGTCCTACTGTGTGCTCCGCTCATGTAAGCTCATTCCTTCCTCATAGCTCTGCACCAGGTCCCTAACTATCAGCCAATCACAGCAAGGGGCGGGCATTTATCCTTTTCACATGGCTTGTGATGGACTGAAGTTGGACTTTGGACTCTGGAGTACTTATTGCAGTGGCCATGCTCTGCATTACCAGAGAACAGGCCCCAGGGGGAAAAGATCTGATTTGGTCCCTGGAAGAGGCCATGGAGGTTTTCTTTTACAGGGTGAGGAGATAGAGCCTAGCCCTAGGAAAATGGAGTGGTGATGTTGAGCCTGGGTTGGTAAGCAGTCATCAGAGCAGACACGCTACCATGCTTCCAGCCACCTCCATCTGTGGCTGCAGCAGGTCACAAGCTTCGGTGACTTTATCTTCTGCTGGATCTGAAAATAAGCCAAAATGATGTTGATTGTGAGTTTACAACTGGAGTTGCAAAGAGGATGCCCGGTGACCTAGAACCTCAGCTAGGTTAGAAATAGGTTCAGGGCTAGAGAGCAAGCTCAGTTGGGAGAGTGTTTGCCTTGTTAGCAGAATATCAGAGTTGGATCCCCAGAGCCAGGTTAGAGAAGTCAGGCATGGTATGCATAGCTATCTGCAGAGCAGGAGAAGAGGAAACACAGGTCCTCTGGGCTCACTGACCACCTACCTAGCCTCCTGCTGAGTTCCAGACCAGGGGAAGACCCTGTCTTATAAAACAAAGTGGAAGGTGCAGAAGGATGGGATCCACATGTACATACAGGTACCCACATGTGAGCATACGTATGTACACACGTAGACTGACTCAGGTTAGTCTAAATCAAAACGCCCACAGTTTGAAGACTTAACAGGTCTGCTTCTTTCACTGCGCTGGGGCAAACACACACCATCTTTTATCTGACTCAGAATCCATGCCTCTGTGCACCATGAGACCCTGTCTCTCCCATCTCCTCCCTTATCACTGAATGAGCCCTGAGCTATTGGAGAGCAGGGTACCTGTACCCTTAGGATGTGGAAGGAATCAGAAAAGATGGCTGGGAGCCGCTCACTCGGTCCAGTGTTCTTGCTAGGTCAGGCTGGTGATTGTGCATATACAAAAATAATTGTGGTTTGCATTTTATCTGCAGTTTAACCATGAGGTTTAACAACTAATTAAACACTTCCCTCCTTTGGATGTGGGATGTTAACAGCTTGAGCTGTGTCTCTGAATGTGGGCTGCTGTTATTTAGTCAGTATTTGAAGTGGGATGCAGCCTGTGAAATGATAGACAATAGTTTATATAGGAGAAACTAACATTTAGGTAGTGTGCAGAAAAAGGCGTGTTTAAACACTTCAAGATGTATGTCTCTTAGGGCTGGGAGATAGACGGGAAAGTGCTTGTTGAAAAAGCATAAAAACCAGAGTAGCTCATCTCCAGAACCTATGTAAAAATGCCAGATGTGTGGTCATGCCTGTGTAAGCCCAGCCACTGGGGAGGCAGACACAGGATTCCAGGGGCTCACTGTCCAGCCAGTGTCACCTAATCTATGAGTTCCAGCCCATTGCAAGGCCACACCTCAAGGAAATGGATGAGATTTCTAAGGATGACACACTTACTTATATGCATATGTTCACATACAAATGAACACAGCACACACACACACACACACACACACACAAAGTTTATGGCTTTTCATTTCTGTGACTAATAAGCTTTAAAAAGCTGTTGAACTGGTCACTGTGGTACACATCTGGAATCCAGCCCTGAGGAGGCCAAAGCAGGTAGATCTCTGAGTCAGAGGCCAGCCTGGTCTACATAGCAAATTCCAGGCTAGCCAGAGTTACATGCTAAGACCCTGTCTCAATTTTTTTTTTAAAGTAAGCTATTGTTATCAGACAAATGCATATCTTAGCCAGTTAGCCAGTTCCAAGAAACCAGCACACACAAATAATGGTGGGTATTTTTACTGAGGCACATTTTTTGTTGCTGTTATTTATTAAAATTTCTTAGAAGACAGCAGATTCTATTGAAACTAAACATTGAATTAAACACTTAAGAGACATGGAAGAGTTTTTTAAAAATAAATTAAAAGAACTTGTGCTGGGTGGTGGTGGCGCACGCCTTTAATCCCAGCACTTGGGAGGCACAGGCAGGTGGATTTCTGAGTTCGAGGCCAGCCTGGTCTACACAAGGAGTTCCAGGACAGCCAGAGCTACACAGAGAAACCCTGTCTCAAAAAACAGAGAGAGAGAGAGAGAGAGAGAGAGAGAGAGAGAGAGAGAGAGAGAGAGACAGAGAGAGAGAGAACTTGTGCTCTTACTTAACTCTGATGACACTGACTGAAGTGACAGCTCACCCCAGGAAGTGTGAACAACAAAAACACAAAAGGGGACAAAACCACTGTTTGCAATTTAGAGAGGATCACTGCTAACATTTTAGTGCATCTTTCCCTCAATGTATTTCCACAAAATAGAGGTCACACTGAACATAATTCCTTGTTTTTCTACCTCAACAGTTAGTGGATTGATTTTTATCTTCCTGATTTTTTAAAATACTGATTATTTGAAATCTTATTGGCATATGCCATACACAAGCGAGTCCCCGATTGTTACAAATTTAAAAAGCAACCCCTAGGTTTATTTTTAGATTTTCATTATTCCTCTTAATATTTTTGTAAATAGCTCTGGTCACTACCTTTAAACCCAATACCTGGAATTGAGATTTCCCTCACAGTGTAGTGAAACGTGTGGTCAGATCATCCACAGGCAAGCTTGTGGAGCTGCCCAAAAGAAAGACTGTCCTGCTTTCTCTGCTTTCTACATAGGGGAGGATTTTATTTTATTTATTTATTTAATTGGATATTATATTTTATTGAATATTAAATATTAATATATTATTTTTATTGGATATTACAGTTCAGATTTTATCCCCTAATCCTCCTTCCCCCCACCACCCAGGAACCCATCCCCCTCCTCATGCTTCTATGAGGATGTGCCCCATCTACCCCCCCACTCCCACCTCCCCACCCTCGAATTCCCCCCCACACACACACACACTCAGTGTTCATCCTTCATGGGACCTAGGGGAGGGTTTTAAACTATTTTGGGTATTTTCACTAATTGTCTAACAATATTTTAATTGAGAGTACTTACAGTATTTATTGTCTATTGAAGCTATTTAAAGGAAATGCATAAACACACATGGCTTTGGGCATGCTTTCAGGTGGATTATAACTTCACTTAAATTCAGGCAATTAGCTTTACAGACACCTCAATAATGTGGAGAAAAAGCATCCCCCAAGTTGCCTCACTCACCTGGGGACTGAGGGCCAGCTTGTGGGCAACTGTCTCAATCTCAGGCACCCATTTCTATTTTACCATATCTCATTTGTTGGCAGAGTGCTTATCTGGCTTCCCCAAGCCCTGGGTTCCAACTCCAACCCTGTACAAACTGGGTATGTTGGGATAGGTCTCCCACCCTAGTGTACAGGAAGTACAGGCCAGAGGAGCAGAAGTTTAAGGTCGTCCTCAGTTACACAGTGAGGCAGGTAGCCTGGACAAGAAGATACTCTGTTTCAAAGATACATGTCCTGAAGATGGATTTAACATGGATTAAAGTATGAAGCACTGTAAACAAAATCACCATTCAAGGAAAATTTTCTTTGAAAACTTGTTTGACCAAAAATGACATTAGTAGCAATGGACCGGGGACAGGAATATTGGGAGCACCAGTTTCTAAATAGATAAACAAGGAAACCCGTTCTGCATAAATAGAACAGCCAATCATGTCCTAGTGACTCCAACTCAGCTGGCTTTCCCAGAGGGCTGTCACAAAGATCCAATCAGGCCCAACATGAAAACACCTTTTTCTTTCCCCAATCAGTAAACATTCTCTTTATAATACAATTTAACTAGTTTTTCTTTTTTAGAGTGGTCAGGTTTCCACAGACCGGACATTAAGAATTTCCTTTCTTCTTTAAAATACACCAAAAAATGCAGTGTGAAACTTATATTCTAGAAAAACAAACAAACAAACAAACAAACAAACAAAAACAAACCAAGGAGACTTTTAAATCTGTTATGATCAGGATAGGTTAAAGTGATGCAGTGAATACTCTTTGTATGTGTCTGTGTGTGTACCGTTACATGCATGTGCGTGTGTATCCTCACCCTTGTGGAGGGAGGGCAAAGGTCAATGTCCACTGTCTTCCTCCATTCTTTACTTTTCTCAAGACAAGGTATCTTCCTGAACCTGGACTTCACTTTGGCTAGACTGGCTGAGCTCCAGCCACCTACATGTATGTACCTCTCAGTACTGGGATAACAGTTGGGTACCACCGTGGGTACGTAAACTCAGGTCCTCATGCGTACATGGCACTTTCCTGGCTTATCCGTCTCCACAGTCCTCTAAGGGACAGCTTTCTTGATATGTTTCATGACATTCTACCCAGTTTATATCGATTAACTATTAATAAATCACCAACATCAAACATTTTAAATATCAAAATAACAGATGTCAGAATCTGTGTTCCGATCTGTTAACTTGAAAGACTAGTGCCACAAACCCCTGTATTGTAGTCATTTGTGAAATGCTTCCTCATTACATAGACCTAGTTTTTATTTTCAAGGCAGCGGACTGTCCTCTTGCCTCGTTCCCTGTGCCTGCTCCATGAGAGACATGGAGTTCACAAGTCGTCAGTGTAAAACTGCAGGGTCCACACATGTTCTCAAGGAGCTTTTACTGACGAGGACTGTGAGCCCTTGTGTCATGGATTGGTGGGACCAGTGACTACCTCTCATGCTGTGTCTGGCACATTGGTTGGGGACTTGTTCGTTTTTCTCTGCCATTCCCGCACCAATGATTAGAAACTGGTGGCATTAAAATCTGAAGTAAAATTTCAAGAAGTCTGAATGAAAGGACTGTGTTCACATGACAGAGGGCTGTGAAAAATAATTTAAAAAAAACCCAAGGACATCTAAGTAGTAGTTCTTTGCATGGTGAGGGCATTCTTAAACTCAAGTGAATATTCCCCTTTAGTTCTGGGTAGATGGTTGGAACCTGGCAATAAATGACATCTTATTTGTTGTCATGGAAGCATTGTAATACCCTCCTAGCAAAATCCTTTGAACAAAACAAAGAAGGCTGGCACAGGTGCAGTTTCCCAACTCTATACTGCTCAAAGGAAAGCAATAGATTTATAAAAGAGGTACCAGGCAACCTACCTCTTACTTTCCTTAAAATGTGCACCCGTAAAAACATCACCATCCTGGTTTTGGAGGCACCTAGAGTTTTGAGTTCTACTGAGCTGCTTGCAGCAGCTGTATTGGACAAGTGGAGTCTGCCTAAGACGGGAAGTGGGCTGTCTCCAAGCTGGTTTTGAAGTCCCTCCTTTGCCGATGGTTTCCATGCTAGGAGAATGATCTCACTGCATTGTTTTGACATGAATAGATACATGAACTTAAAAAAAAAAAGTCTTTTGGTGTGAAATTGGCAGTATGCTTGCTTGATGCAATTCTGGCAGATACGAGTGGGATGTGTTCATTTTTTCATGTTTCTCCCCAAGGGCACAGCTGACCGCTCCTAAGCTTAATGTATTAAAGACAAAGTCAACTATTTATCCTGGTGCAGTAAGAGCTGCCCTTAAAGGCAGCTCTATCTAGGATGCTTCGGATTAAGAAAAGAAAATGCTCCCATATTCTGGAGCTGAGGAGCAAGGGGCGGGTGCTGTAAAGAGCAAATGCTCCAATAGCTGGTAACCCACGGGGTCAGGTGTCTTCTGATCCCATGGGCGGAAGGAAGAGAAACACTGGCTTCGAGTGTCAGATGGAGCACTTGCTCTCTCTAGCACCCTCCCCTTGCTCTCCAAACACCACAATGCAGAAGTGTTTTCTTTTCCTAATCCAAAGCACCCTAGATAGTGCGGCCTTTAAGGACAGCTCTTACTGCACCACAGTAAATATGTTTACTTTGTCTTTAATGCATTAAGCTTAGGAGAGGAGAGGAGAGACTCTAAGAACGGTAGGGCAAGTGAGAGTTAGGAGAACAGAATTGTACACAAGTCAGACAGGCTGGAGAGCCCTGGATTGTGGGTCAGAATTCACCATGACCATTGTTATTTTTTAAAGTTCATGGTGGCATTTTGTCACCTGCAGTGGAAGGAGGAAAGAAAAGTGAATGAATGGTCACCAAGGAGAGAGAAGAAGAGGGAAAGAACAAAGTTGGAATCAAGTCACCGATCCAATGAAGCATCTGGTGAAAGCAACAGGTTTAGCTCTGCATCATGGCAAACATGACAAAGACTGTGCATGGGTATTGGCTTGGAGAAGGTGGCATTGGGTCTGTGACCACGAGATAATGCATGTTTGGTGGACAGGACACACCTGATATACCACGATGGGCGAAAACTAAGCTAAGCAACTGGAAGGATCCAGACCTGACAGCTGTAGATGGTTTTGGTATGTCAGTCGGTAAAGAAAACACCAGCAAAAGGGAATTGGAGCGTGGCCTGTCTAGGGTTAAAGATCTTTAAGCTTTAGAGAGAATGTATAAAAGAAAACTCTTTCTGAAATAATTTATGGAAATGCTGTGCTCCCTTTGAAGGCTCCATGTCACTGTGTGGCACTACGCAGTGTTCTCTTTCTTCACCTGTCAGGCAAAGACCACCTCGAAGAGTCTCACTGCTGATTACTAGTTAATTGTCATTAATAAGTGACAACTGACATTATGGGGGCTTAATGCAGAGAGAACAGAAAAGAGCCGCAGATATTCTAATGAGCTGACTCCTACGTGCCCTCTATTGTTGTCGAAAATGAGGAGCTGTCGTCATTGTTCAGGAGATGGGCTTCGGCTGCTCTGGAAATATTCTCTCTAATTTCTTTATGCATAGATAATTCCCGGTGCTCTGTATTTCTCTCTCTCTCTCTCTTCGACCCCCTCTCCTTTGAACACACATGTACACACACATGGACACACATGGACACACACAAATACACATGGACACACACATAGATACATATGGAGACATACATAGACAAAAATGGACATGCATGCACACACACATATGGTCACACATGTACACACATGCACAGACATATAGGCACACATGCACATACACATGGACACACATACACACACAAGGCCATACATGTACACACATGGACACACACATGGGCACACATGCACGTACACACGGGTACACACATGGGCAAACATGAACACCCATATGAACACACATGGACACACACATGGGCACACATGCACACACACATGGACATACATGAACACACACATGGGCACACATGGACATACACATTGATACACACATGGGCAAACATGAACACCCATATGGACACTCATGGACACACACATGGGCACACATGCACATGCACATGGACACATGGCACACATGCACACACATTTGCACACATACATGGGCACACATGGACACACAAAGGAACACATGCACATGCACAAGGGCACACATGCACACACATATGAGTACACATGTGCACACATGAACACACATGCCACATGCACATACCCAAGAGCACACATGCACACACAAATGGACACACATGCACATACACATGGACACACTACACACACAAGGCCATACATGTACACACATGGACACACACATGGGCACACATGCACATACACACGGGTACACACATGGGCAAACATGAACACACATATGGACACACATGCACACACACATGGGCACACATGGACACACAAGGGCACACATGCACACACATATGAGTACACATGTGCACACATGAACATACATGCCACATGCACATACCCAAGGGCACACATGCACACACAAATGGACACACGTGGGCACACATGCACACATTTGCGCACACACAAATGGACACACATGCCACATGCACATACCCAAGGGCACACATGCACACACCAATGGACACACGTGGGCACACATGCACACATTTGCGCACACACAAATGGACACACATGCCACATGCACATACCCAAGGGCACACATGCACACACCAATGGACACACGTGGGCACACATGCACACATTTGCGCACACACAAATGGACACACATGCACATACACATGGGCACACATACAAGGACACACATGCACACGCACAAGGGTATGCATGCACACATATGGGCAGACATGAACACACATGGATCCACTTGCACACACACATACAAGGGCACACATGGACACCTTTTCAGCCTTTCCTCTGGGAACATTTGAAAAAGAAAGAGAGGAAGAAAAAAGAGAGAAAGGAAGGAAGGAAGAAAGGAAGGAAGGAAGGAAGAAAGGAAGGAAGAAGGAAGAGCAATGTCAGAACAGATGAGGGTTACTCCTGGACAAGGAATCAGTATGCTCCAAAGTGCTCATATTTATATAACAAGCAGAGGGCAGGAGAAACCGCTGCTCGGCATCACATGCTCACTGATTGAGATAGGAGCAGAGGTCGAGAGGTCCAGAGTGAAGAATGGAGGGGAGGAAGACAGGAGAAAGCAAGGACTAGCAAGTCGAGACAGGACAGTCATGGCTGCAGCACCAAGAGTGGTGATCGGGGACATATGGACGTGCCATAGCCAATCTTCCAGAGAGATGCTAGTCTTCCCAGCCCTCTGAGCACACAACAAGAACAGTGAAAATCCCCACAGAATCTTCCAGAAGAAAAGTCAGGACTGCATCAATTGTCATTCATTTTTTTTTTTTTGTAAACTTTATTCACACAAAATTGGACCATTAAATCCTTAATCATAAGAACATCCAGAATTCTTTTTGCCTGTACGTGTGTGTGTGTGTGTGTGTGTGTGTGTGTGTGTGCACATGTGTGTGTGTATTTGTATGTACATGCATCCATGCTATGTGAGTTTAGGGAAGGAATTAAATAAAAAGTACACAGCAGCGTTTCCCTTATTGTGTCTACCCTCTCTCTTCCTTTCTCCATCATTCTACCTGTACTACCTGTCTGACTGAACCTTCAGCTTCCACATGCAAGTTTCACATGGGTTCCCTGTGCCCAGCTTACACTGCTTACGACAATGCTTCCGGGCTTAATCTTTGTCTTCACAAGTGACAGAACTTCCCACTTTAAAAAAGCCAAGTATATTCTGTTTTCTTCATATGCATATATGTAGTGTGTGTGTGTGTGTGTGTGTGTGTGTGTGTGTGTGTGTGTGTGTGTAAAGGCTCTGGAGATAGCTCAATAGGCAAAATGTCTGCCACACCAATATGAGGATCTGAGTTGGATGCCCAGACCCCACATAAAGCTACTCATGATTGTCTACTTGTAACCCCACTGCTGGAAAGGGGAGCACAATGTGACCCATGGGGCTGGCTGGCTAGCCAGTCCAGCCGAATTGCTGAGTCTCTGATCCCAGTCTGTTTAAAAAACAAAAACAAAGAAACAAAGTGAATAGCCCATAGGAAACAGCAGTGGCTTAACTATGGCTCCACATGCACATACATGTGCACACACACAAATGAGCAATATATGAATGCGTACACACAGCAGGTGATGGATATGCTAAGTAACCTCATTTGCTCACTCTACAATGCACGCGTGCATCAGAACATCACATCGTGCCCCTAAATATATACAACGATTATTTGTCCATTAAAAATAAGAGAAAACAAGAAGAGAAACCCAGCAGAGCCTGCGTGACAGGAGGCTCTCGCTGATTCTCAGTGTTGCACGAGGAGAGGGCGGGAGTCAGGGTGCATGTTGCGCTTACTATCAGCTTTAATTCTAAACAGGAGCATGGTATCTGGGAGAAGGCTCAGGCTGACACCAACAGGAAAGAGATGTGTTGTTTTTCCGAGTGCCAACACCTCCTAACAACCATTTTCCATGCTATCAGATCATTTCGCACCCGCCATCCCACCTTCTCTCAAGTCTCATCACACACACGCAGTTATGAGCCAGAGACCTGGAGCCTGCGCTGGGAAGAGAAAGGTCCTGCTGTCTTCAGACTCAGTTGCTCCGTCCTCTCCATGTACACTGCTCTCCCTGCCTTTGTTGTGGTCCTGTGGTGGATTTGGAAGACCAGTGGCGGTGGGGTCTGCCTTTTTCCACTTTCAGAATCATTCTTGGCTTGCTGATGAGCTGGGGCAGGCCAGAAAGCTATAGCTCAGGATGACCCTACCTCTTACAGATCGCTGGAGCAAGCCAGCTCTCTTTGCCCACACACGTTCTGTTCTCAGTTAAAAGGTGTGATGCTGTGCATGTCCGACGCTTAGCGCTATCGGATGCCCATGTGCTTTGAATGTGAAATGTTGCCCACCGGCTCATGTGTTTGAACACTTGCTCCACAGCTGGTGGTGCTATTTGGGGGAAGGTTATGGAACCTTTAGGAGGTTGATGGCCTCTAGCTGGAGAAAGTGGATAACTGTGGTTAGCCTTACCACTTTGTAACCAGCTCTTAACTTAGAGGATTGTATTGTGAGCAGCTGGGCAGGTGAGCTGGCTGAGTAGGTGTGGTGGTCAGGAGGATTTGCTGGCCCTTACAGACTCCAGCAGGAGCATTCTGCCCTTTACAGGATCCCAGCTTTGGTTCTTAGGGGTTAGGGACTGACGATTTCTAAGGGGAGACCACTAAAATAAATGGGGAACTGGACTCTGCTCTATTTCCACCAAAGTCTCACCAAATCTTGTTAATTGTATCTGGCCCTGATTTAAATTCAGGCTCCTCCTCCTTGGGTTGGTATGGACCAGGGCCAGGGAAGTTCGTGGCTTCCTTTGGCTTTGAGGGTGAAGCTAGTAGATGGGAAAGCTGACATCCAGCAGGGAAGACCATATAACTCTTTTCTGCCATGGTGCAGCTAGAGGGGCCTGAGCTGGCAAACCGGGGAAACGATGGTCCCATTCTCCAAACGCATCGATAGTTTCCACTGTGGTGTCTGGATGATGCTCACCTTCTGTCCCTGGAAGGTCTCCCATTGCATGTCTTTACCGCTCTGGCATCACCTCTTTATGCTCTTTATTTTTAATTTTTGAAATGTATTGGTTGTGTCTGTGTCTGATGTGCAAGTCTCTCACCCTCTGCTCATCCCCCACTCTCTCTCTCTCTCTCTCTGTGTGTGTGTGTGTGTTGTTCCTGTATGTAGTGCAGGTGCAAGCTTACTATATCACACATGTGGAAAAGATAGAGGACCCCTTCTGGAGCCAGTCCTCACTGTTCTCCTTTGTTTGAGGTAGGGTTTATTGCTACTTTGTAGCCCAGGCTTCTGGAGATTGTCCTGTCTCTGCCTCCCACCTTCCTATCAGGTGCACAGGAATCACAGGTACGGACATCACTCCATCCAGTTAGGTTTTTATGATTTCTGAGGGTCAGAGCTTGGGTCAGCTGGCTTGTGTAGCAAGCGTTTTCAGCTGCTGAGTGATCTCTCAAGCCTCCAGTCTCTCCGTCAGTTGTCTACAGTTGGGTGTCTCAACCACTTGAGTCGTTTCTAATCTTGGCTTGTCATCTACTTTGTTTTTTGTCATTTTTTTTCCTTCAGTCCACCAACCTGTCACCAGGTCTGCTCATGAAAAACTACTCATATACCTTTTGTTCTTTAATTAGCATGAATATAGATTTAGTTCATTACAAAGCAACCTTCAATGTCCGTTCTCCATGGAGAGGGCGTCATGCTCCATACCACGCTGCTGTCACATGCAGCAATGAATGGTGAGAGAGCCACTTCCGGTGACAACAGTATCATAACTTTGGACCTCATATCACTCCTTCACAGCAGAGTGAAGACTCTTCCTTCTTTCTGTTGCTCTTCTATGCTATTTGCTTTGCATAAAGGGGTATCCAACAGCCACAGGCACAGTGGTAGTCAACAGCCTTCTACAGATCTGCAGTTCTGTAGGGCCTCTTTGCTCATGGGCTTAGCAGGTGCACCCACACCTCTGAAGCATATGATCTCAATGAGAGACCCTGTCTCAAAACATAAGAAGGATGGCATCTGAGGAACAACACCTGAGGTTGATCTCTTGCCTTCCACATGTCTACATAAGCACATGTTCTTGCATACAAGGATGCACTGCACACGTGCATCCACACATGCACTCACACACATATGCACACACACACATGCATTCACACACACATGTGCACTCACACATACACACATGTGCATTCACACACACACACACACACACACCACACACACACACACACACACACACACACACACACACACACACAAATAACAGGCTACTAAACATCCACTGTGAATGATTTCCAGACTTTAGATTTTACAAGTTACAGATGCCTCTTCCATGTTGGTAATTGTTGGTTCACCAAACACTTATAATTATAATATAACTATACTCCAGCTAAATAAATGAGAGATTGTTGAATCATTAGCAATCCAGCAAATACTTTGATAAAAATCGTCTAGCTGATGGGGTAAGTCAGTGGTGGCGGTCTCAACTATGTATGTGGTGCTTCTTAACTGTGGCTTAGATGGCAGCAGGGTTAAGTCAGAGCTTGACATCCAGGGTTCTCCTGGTACCATGTGTGTCACCGATCCTGGGTGAGAGATTGTGTCACATGTCCCTAAAATGTCCCATCCAAGTGTGACCCTCACCAGGATCTGACTGCTGCAACATCTAGAGGCCCCAAGCAGGAGGAGTTCTTTGTTAGATGTTATTATTTCTGCCAGTGGACGAAGGGAATGGTAAGCCTTCCTTTGTGAAGACACTGATTTTTGTCAAGATATTTTAAAAGTGTTCATCTGGGGGAGGGTGCTGGAGATTGAAGTGGGACCAGGGAAGGAGGCAGGCATGTGCGGGGCGGGCTGCGGGAGTGTTTCAAAGCTGATGCATCCCTTTCCTCTGCTCTTGGCTGGTGTTTTGATTAGTTTGTCCCTTAGGCTATCATTAGCGTCTTTTAGGGGAAAGTATTCAGTCCATAAATATGAAAATAAGCCCATAATTGACCCTTGGACTGAATTTGTTTCCATTAGGTTTTGCTGTTGAAAGAGGCAACTGTTGGAGAGCGACATGCTTGTGAAATAAGCGGACAGTGGGGTGCCTGGAGCAGCTGATGACAAAGACAGTGGAAAGGGACTACTCTCAGGAAGGGGGGAAAGGGCGGGAGGAGAGGAGGGGAGGCATTGCTTCCAGCTGGAGGCATAATCGGGTACAAGTGAACGAGCGATCAAACATCCTCACGAGTAACTAATTGGATGCCCATGACAGAGTGACCATATGAGTCCATCATCATCCTCTTCCAGTGTCAATAGGATCATCCCACATAGGCGCACCTGTAGAAGGCCAATGTAGCAGAGAAATTTCTAAGTGGTAGAAGTAAGCTAACGATAACACAAGAAGAGAGAAGGCAGAGAAAGCACGGGGCGCGGGGCGCGGGGCGCGGGGCGCGGGGCGCGGGGCGCGGGGCGCGGGGCGCGGGGCGCGGGGCGCGGGGCGCGGGGCACGGGGCACCTGCCCCACTTGCAGAGTTTGCTGGGGGCCCTACTGGGATGAGATCAAGGTTTGTTCTCTTCAGGGACCAGGCACACTGTGGCATCTCTGTGGGAGCCCCTGGCTGGACTGCAGTGCTTCAGTTGTTGCTTTGGTTCTGGGTCTGGCTGCAGAGTCCTGCTGACCATTAAAAAGGGCTTCTCCTCCCTTTAGCTTTTCTCTCCCAGGAATCCCTACTTATGAATGAGAACACATGGCCTCACAGTTATGAATGACTGCAGCATCAGGGTGATGCTGAACTAGCATGGGCCCTCGAAAGGAAAGACACAATTGGCTCAGAGTACTGGGGACAGAAAGTCTGGTATCCGAAGTCTGTGCTCTTCCCAGAAAGATTCACGGTGGGTGTAGAATCCATGGGGAGGTTGGCTGGAGAGGGAACCCATCAGAAATCTGGCAGGGCCTCAGGGGTGCTCTGCTAGGGAGACCAGCTGGAGTTCTTCCCCAGAGTCTGCCAGTTCTGCACTCCTCAAACAGGCTCTGCTCAGCTGCTCTCAGGGGTGAGGGGCACTGCTGATGCTGTGTCATCGGGGAAGACGTCTCCTACCTGTTGATGAAAGCAAAAGACTAAGGAAGAGGATGTTCTCTGGACACGAGAAGTCTTTCTTCTTCCCGAGCCCAGCCACCTCTTGTTAATTTTTTTCTCTCTGCTCTTCAGAATCATCTTTATTTACAAATATTTCATTCTGCTTCAAATCTGATGTGTTGCGGTAGGCAGTTAATGCCCCAGCGGCAATGGCACTAGTTCCTCAGTACTCACCCCAATATTCTGGATTCCCGAGTGAAAGACACACACACACACACACACACACACACACACACACACACACACACACACACAGCCTTATATCTAATATACCTTAATCAGCTCAATGGCTAGGCCACTCCCAAACATCCACATGGCTAACACCTCCCCTCCAATATTCCTGAGTTATTACTTATTAAAATCTATATTCCATTGTTGTTGCACTAGATTCGGGGGCCAGGGCTGCTGAGGCCACTCTTCCTTGGCTCTTACATGATTGTTATGCTCTCTCTTCTCTTAGGCCTGGTCCTTCTCCTTTGCTGGCACAGTGATTCTCAATCCTCCTTCCTTTCTCTGTTGGTCCACTTGCCCACGAATCCTAAAGTCACGACTCTGTCTCTCTGTCTAGCCATTGGCCACTGGGAACTCTATTTACCAATCAAAATCAACTAGGGGCAGGGACCCTCAACATCTCACATGTGGATTCTTGAGCAATCTTGGGGACCCAATTGACATAATACAAGTGTTAACCCAAATCCATAACACTGATGCCCTAAGATCTGGCTTGGTGATGAAATCTCATCAAGGTAGTGTTTGAAACTGTTCTCCAGACAGGTCATTGCCCAGGAGAGGGGGCTGACAATACATGAGCCAGGAGGCAGTTCTCTGCTCAAATGGCTTTAGGAATCACTAGGTTAAATACTAGGTTAAAGAGGTCTTCTGCATAGCAGGCTTCAATGGTGACTTCACAGTAAGGATTATGACCTATCGTATTTGGCTAAGGTTTGATTTATTTGTTTTTGTGGATATAGATATAGATATAGATATAGATATTATGACAAAAGGCAACTTAGAAGAGAAAGGTTTATTTTAGCTCACACAAATCCAGGTTACAGTCTATCATAACAGAAAGTCAAGGTGGTGGGTACTTACAAAGTTTGGTCAGATCATGTCACAGGAGCAGAGAAGTGGATGGATGGATGCATGTATGTACACTTGCCTGCTTGCACTCAGATTGCTTTTACCACTCTTAAGAGAGTTACACATTCCCACACCACCTAGGGAATGAAGTCGCCCACAGTGGGCTGGATCTTCATGTATCAATGTCTTAAGAAAATCCATATCCTAGATATGCATATAGGCAAATCAAATGCAGACAATCAATCGCTCATTGGGACTCCTTTCTCAGGTGATTCTAGTTAGGTTGTATTAACTTGACCATCAAAAACAAGTATCACAGTAACACATAGCGATTAGTCATTTTGAAGCATGCAGTTCAGTGACATTAAGCTTATGTGTAGTGCGATATTATTACCACCATCCAGTTATGGAACCATCTCAACTTCCCAAACTGATGCTTTCTACCTATCAAATACTAACTCCCATCCTGCATAGCTCCCTGTCAACTAGCACTTTACTTTTGTATGAATGATTTTGGCCATGCTGGGTGACTTTTCTATTGTTAGCTATAATGGAATCATACGGCATGTGTTCATTGGTCTTGGCTTTTTTCACTTAGCATAATGTCTTCATGGTTCATTATGTTATGGTATATGATAAATTTTCCTCCTTTCTAAGACTGACACATACAGTGTATGTGTGTTTGTGTGTGTGTGCATGCGCACACATGATGTTGTGTTTATTCATTCTGTGCAGATGTGAATTGCTCCTGTATTTTGGACAGTGTGGTTAAAGCTTTTATGAACATTGGTGTACACACGACTGTTTGAGTTATGAATTCTAATTTCTTTGGATATAAACTTAGAGTGGTACTATTTGAGGAGCTAACCCAGCATTTTCCATCATGTCTATACGTTCTGTGCAGGCTTGAGAATGATCTATGATGCGTACACTTTTGGTTTTGAATGAGCGAGCAAATTCATTAAATATATAGGAAGCCAAAGTAAAAGAATATATATTCAGTCAATCAGACAGACAGACAGACAGACAGACAGCAAAACATCATCATGTTCTCAAAATATTTAAGAGAAAAAAAATGAGTCTAGATAGACTGCTCAGTGGTTAGGAGTAGTTGTTTTTGCAGAGAACCTGCGTTTGGTTCCCAGCACCAACATTGTGACTTATGACCATTTGTAACTCCAGTTCCAGGGATTCAGACCTCTCTTTTAGTCTCCTAGGGCACAAAGTATGAATAACGTACAGACATGCATGTAGGGAAAACACTCATAGATATAAATTATATCTGAAAAAGTCCAGCAGAAACCGTGCTAGGGTTTTCCTGCTATGAACAGACACCATGACCAAGGCAACTCTTATAAGGACAAGATTTAATTGGGGCTGGATTACAGGTTCAGAGGTTCAGTTCATTATCATCAAGGTGGGAACATGGCAAAATCTAGGCAGGCATGGTGCAGGCAGAGCTAAGAGTTCCACATCTTCATCTAAAGGCTGCTAGCAGGATGCTAGCTTTCAGGTGGCTAGGATGAGGTCTTAAAGCCCACACCCACAGTGACACACCTACTCCAATAGGGCCACACCTTCTAATATTGCTATTCCCTGGGCTGAGCATATACGAACCATTACTTTCCACTCTCTGGCCCCCATGGCTTATTCAAACATATGAGTCTATGGGGGCCATACCTAAATATAGCATAATGGAAAATACATTTAGTCCAACTTCAAAGGTACCCATAATCTATAGCAGTCTCAACAGTGTTAAAAATCAAAACTTCAAAGTCTCTTCTGAAACTCATCCAATCACTTAACTGTAATCCCCAAAGCAAGACAGTAAACCAGCTGGGCAAACTCCGAACTCTGCATCTCCATGTCTGATGTCAAAGCACTCTTCCGATCTCTAACTCCTTTTTCATCTTTATTGATTTCAACAAACTTCTTTCTGCTGGGCTGGTTCCACTCCATGTTAACAGCTTTTCTCAGCACATAGCCCATGGCTCTGGCATCTCAAACTTCTTGGGGTCTCCAAGGCTTCAATGTTACAGCTTCTTGTTTCAATGTCTGGGATCCTCATATAATCTCCTGTCTTAGTCAAGATTTGTATTCCTGCACAAAACATCATGACCAAGAAGCAAGTTGGGGAGGAAAGGGTTTATTCAGCTTACACTTCCACATTACTGTTCATCACCAAAGGAAGTCAGGACTGGAACTCACACAGGGCAGGAACTTGGAGGCAGGAGCTGATGCAGAGACCATGGAGAAATGCTGCTTACTGGCTTGCTTCCCCTGGCTTGCTTAGTCTGCTTTCTTATAGAACCCAGGACTACCAGCCCAGGGATGGCACCACCCACAATGGGCCCTCCCACCCTTGATCATTAATTAAGAAAATGCCTTGCAGGTGGATCTCATGGAGGCTTCTTTCTCTGTGATAAATCCAGCTTGTGTCAAGTTGATACACAAAACCAGCCAGTACAGAAACTGACTGAAGAAGCCCTGTGAAGGCAGTCAACTGTGCTCCTGCTGGAGAGCCTGCCATCCAGCAGATACGGACTGGGGAAACCCTATTAAAACTGCCAGCTGGAGCCCTGATGAGGCTTCCTCCCCATGCTGAGCTCATCTTGGCTGGGCTTCCAGTTCTGCTTTCCCACCGCAGGCATGGTTTACCATCTAGCTGCTCTGACTCTTGCTATGTCTGCTGTTCTCTTTTCTTCACTGTCATAGACTTTGGGGGCAGCCCATCTCCACACAGGAGGTCTTAGGGGATATCTAGGCTCTGCAATGAGGTGGCCAACCCCATGTCTGGAGTCAGTTATTTAGCGAGCTCAAACAGCACATGACAATCCACCAGTATAATTCATATTACAATATACTGTCCACACTCATCAGTAATCCACAGGGATTTCAACTTCTCCGTATCTTCATGAACACCTGTAATTGTTCGTTGCTTTTGTTCATAGCTGTACAAGTGGGTAGGAAGAACAGCTCACTGTGCCTGTGCTCTGCCTTCCCTGGGCACTAGTGATGCTGGCTACGTTCTCACTCATTACTGATCATTACCACATTTTCTCCCAGGAAATGGTTGCTTATGTCTTCTAAGATCCACCACCAGATCCAGTGTCTGCAAACACTCTCTACATGTTTTCTTCTAAGAGTTCTATAGTTGTAACTCTCATGTCTAAGTGTGTGGCTCACCTTGAGCTAGTATTTCTCTGATATATGGCAAAGGTTAATTTCTTCTAGAAAGCATATGGCCTCCTACTGGTCTTCTATCACACACTGAAGAGAGGGACCTTTCCTCACTGTGTGGGATTGGAATCACTGCCAAAAACGTCTGGGAACATGAAGCTTTATTCGAGTCCGTTGGTCAATATATCTGTCCCCATGGTCGTGCTATACTAGGTTTCTGATGCATATTTGGAATAAAAAAATGAGAATGTTCCAATTTTGACTAGTCTTGATTTTTATAATTAGCAAACATCCCCTCCCGCCCCCCGGACTTATTGACATCTCTTAGATAGCTTTGGCAATTCAACTTCAAGAGTATTTTTTTCATCTTAGCTATAATTTATTATTCAATCATTTTAAAGAAAACCATTTATCTATTTCCATCCAGGTTTAACAGTTCAATATAATAAAATAGTAGTTGAGACAGTTTAAAATGTAGAAAATTGAAATTTTATGCTTGTCTCTGAAAACTCATTGCTATGTAAGAAGCAGAGTCCCCTTACCTTCCTGAAATCTAATAATCTAACTTTCATGTGCTTCACCTTTCCCCTCCCTAGTCACCAGGGTAGATGGCAGTCTGAGAAGAATGTTGTGACAGTTAATGAAATGGAATCCCCAGAATGCTGGAATGAAAGAAAACTGTCGTCTGCATTCAAGTAAAAGCTCTGGGACAATCCCTGAATAGGTCCCACATGAGGGACCCAGATCACTCCATAGAGTACATCAAATGGTACACACCCCATCTCTGGAAATTCTGAGGTTATCTGAAACCTGAGAAAAGCACCTACCTTGTCAGTTGTTCATTACAACACAGTTCACCATAGCCAAGAGTGGAAGGAAACACCTGAACTGTCCATCAGTACAGGATAAAGATGGTGGTACATAGGTACATATATGGCACCAGATGCTACACACACACACACACACACACACACACACACACACACACAGAGAGAGAGAGAGAGAGAGAGAGAGAGAGAGAGAGAGAGAGAGAATCATGGTATTTGTGATAACATGGCTGGAACTGGATATTACTATGCTAAACAAATGAAGCCAGGCACAGAGAGTCTAGTAGCATGCCATCGCAATTACAGAGTCTGAGAAGGTTGACCTCACTGAAGTTGAGAGTAGAATGGTAGATACTAAAGGTTGGTATCAAAGGGAAGGGGATGGGAAGGGGTTGACTGATGGGTGTTAAGTTACAGTTAGAAAGGAGTAAGGTGTTCCAGAGTCCTAGCGTACAGTAGAATAATTGCTGTGGTACTGTATTGTGTAGAATGTACTGTACATGTTTCAGGAAGGTAAAAGAAAGGATTTGAAAGATTTTACCATTAAAAAAAACCCAACATTTGAAGAGACAAATAGATTTGGCTTGATTTCAGTAGTTTAATATAAATATATACTTTCTAGTCTGCCAGTCTGATAATAAATTGAAGTGAAGCCAGGTATGTTGACACACTTACAACCCTACTCCTTTGGATGCTGAAGCCAAAGGACTCCAAGGTTCTGGGGCTCAGTAGTGTGGGATGAGTGATTTTTGTTTGTGCTCTGGGACTTCTCTGTGTGTGACATAGTCCATTAGTAACAGTTTTCTTTTTGCTTAGATCACCGATTCTCTTTCAATGTACACATGTGCAATATCCAAGAGAGGGCTGAGCGGTAAGAGGGTTCGTTTTATTTTATGGAATTGTCTTGAGGGCTATGTATGGGTTTGATGCCTAAGCTCTTGACAGTCCACTACTGTGTGCATGAACAGACACTAGGCAAGGGTCAGCAGACCCCTTGCTGGTCCTCTGAGTATCTGCAGCCTTCTGGTGTGGCTCTTCAAGTCTAGTTACTGCACCTAGATAAGCTCTCATGGACTCAAGGTTAGGGATAGTAACCTGCAGGGAGGTGAGCCTGATGGGATGCTTGGCTCCTTGTGGTCACAGGTAAAAGGAGCTACTATGGTATTTAAAGCACATACTTCTGTAGTGTTTATTATTTATTTGTATATGTGACATACATGTTCCTGTTGGCATCTGCATATATTTGTGTAGGTTTGCATGCACATATACATACATACATACATACATACATACATACATACATATGTGTGGTGGCCAGATTGACTCTCATGGGAAGACTGTCATAGCACACTCCCTGCATTGTCAGGTGTTGCACACCAGTTGTAATGTATTCCTTTAGCCAGAACCTGGCCTTGGGAGTAAGAATTTTCCAACTCTAACAAGACTGATCTAAAAACCTATCATCAGCATAAAGACAATGGAAAAATTGTTTGACAAAGACTTCTGCTTATATCCCATAAGACCACTGCCTAGTACTGGTAGTTAGAGACATGTAGGGCATGAACACCTGTGTGCATGCATGCATATGTGAGCATACGCATATTCATGTGTGTGCACACAGGCATGCACACACATAATTTATTCTCAACAAGGGGTTCTCAGTGGAAGGGGAACATAAATCTCCATTAACAATAATGAGAACTATGTGAGAGACTCCAATCCCAGTCCTGGAAGTTCACCCCTAGGCCCACATAAATTTGAGTGGTTGACCATTTGAAATGTTCTTGTATAGGTAATAAAGGCAGAAAGAAGCAGCAACATGTTTCCCTAAACCTGACCAGGATCGGTCTGAATAATTCTTCAGATTTTCTTTCTTGAGTTCAAATGCATTGTACACCTTGATGCCAAGGGGGTAGTGATCTCCACAGCTCTGTCCCAGAATCAGACAGTGGTACTAGGAATCCTCTTTTCAGATACTTTGATTAGCAGTCCTCAAGCTGATCAATGGAGATAATTCTAGTCTTCATTTCTGTAACTTATGTAGAAATATAAAATATAAAGAATAGTATGTGAAAATGAGAATCCCTGGTGCAAATAAATAGAGCCTTTTATCCAAACTCAATCCAACATTAGCACTCACAGGTATTCACACATGCACTCACAGGTGTTCACACATGCACACACAGGTGTTCACACAAGCACACACAGGTGTTCACACATGCACTCACAGGTATTCACACGTGCACTCACAGGTGTTCACACGTGCACACACAGGTGTTCACACGTGCACACACAGGTGTTCACACGTGCACTCACAGGTGTTCACACATGCACACACTTGCATGTACACTGACAGACTCCTGCGCTCTCATCTCTATGGATACATCTAATTGTAAGAAGACAGTGGGTGGGCCTGTTCAGTAACTTAATTAGACCACTTCAGGACACAGACTAGTTGGTTAATTGATTTCCCTTAAACAGCTCTATTGAGATATAACTAAGTACAAAGACTGCACATATTTGATGCATATTAAAAGGCTCTGGATATATTCAAACACTTTGACATCATTACCAATACAGGTAAGACAGACACATCCCAGAATTTTCTGTATGTTCCAGATTTTTCTTTGACAGAAACACTTAACAGGAAATCAACCCTGTTAGCAAATTTTGAAGTACACAACCCTCTACATTATCAGCCTCCACCATGCCCTCAAGCACTTAGATTTAAAAAAAATATGTTTCTGGAACTTATTTATTCATTCATTCATTTATTTATTTCTCTATATCGCTGTGAGATATGTTCTGTTTTCATCAGTCATATAAATAATTTCTCGATATCCCAGGGCAACCAAACAAACTTGGCAGTCTGATTGAAGGTCTTCCTTCAGAGAGCTACAGGCCAGTGGTGTTGTGTAGAGTGCCCAGTTCCCAGTGCAGCTTGTGCCTAGGGTCCTCCTTGCAGGTGTATAGCTTAGAGCCAGTGGGGATGGGTATCATCTAGTCTAGGCTTTGGGGGAATTTCACCCTTCTCCTCCTGCTTAGTGGTGTTTTCTGGAGGCAGGATATTCTTCTGAATCACCAATGTCTTTAGTTTGGCCTTGGAATTGGGAGATTCCTCCATGTTCTGGCATTATCTGGTTTTTCTCTGCCTGGACTCCCACTCAAACTGCTGCAGCAAGAGACCTGGATTATTTTGATAAATATTATCAGGCTTAAGAAGAAGTATTAGTGGGGTTTATGGAGGTAAACGAGCCATCTGATTTGTACTTTATTTCCTCAGTGCTTCCTAGAGTTGACTCTGCTGGGTAGTTCTCATACAGCTCGAACCAGGCTACTCCCTGGTCTGTCTCACCTATTTACCCAGCAGTCCATGGACCCAGTCCTCCTTCCTGCCTGTCCTCAGCTGAGAGGAATCATGGAAGAAGTGGTGGGTGCTCTGTAGGCAAGAGGATGGTTTGATAAAAGTAGTAGGTCATGTGTGTTCACTGATGTCTTCCTTGGTGCCAGGTCCTCTGCATACAATGTGTGTGAGCATGTATATTTGTGTGTGCGTATGAGCTTATGTATGTATGTATGTATGTATGTATGTATGCATGCATATACACACAAAAAATAAGGGAAAAGAGAAAGCAGTAGAGTGCCAGAGTCATTCTTGTCTGCTTCCTGTTGGCCATGAGGAGGCCATGTTCTATGATGTGTTCGCCACCATGAAGGTCATGAGGTAAAAATAAACCTTTACTCCCTTAAGTTACATGTACTCGGTGCATTGATTGATAACAAAAAGTAACACACCATAGATAGACAATTGACATTGAGCAACACTTTTTCTTATCCCAAACCAAGAGCCCTAAGAGTCCCAATGTGCCCTGTGGCACAGCTAAGTGTCAAATCTGCAGATAAGGCACAGAGCAAACAGGAACTTGTACAACCACACGAAGACAGAGCCAGTGCTCTGAGCGTTGCTAACACCCTTCCTCATTCTTAAAGCAAGCATTGCCTTCGTCACAGATGATGCTGCCCTCCAAAGTTCTCTCTGAAATGAGACAGATCTGAGAGCAGAGATGCACACCAGTGAGGGTTCTCCTTGTCCATCTGTTTTCGTTCTTGAGAGATGGCCCCACATTGCCTAAGTTTGTATCACACTTTCTATGTAGCCGGTGATGACCATGAACCTCTGATCCTCTTGGCTCTGCTTTCCAAATGCTGGGAGCACAGGTGTAAACTACCACGCCCAGTGTTTTTTTTTTAAATTTTTTTTTTATTTTTATTTTTTATACAATCCTGGTTATCAAACCCCATGTTTTGTAGATACTCGGGAAACACTCTACCAGGTAAGAGATGGTCCAAAAAGATTCTCAGTTTACATGATTTTGTAGTTTGAGGATATGCTGTGTTTTATCACCCCAGGGCACAAGCACGTTGATGGGGGCTCTTCTCCTCTCAGCCATCTTCGCTTTGCACATCTTAGGTTCCATCACCCATTCAGTGGACATTCCTTCCTGAGTTTCCAAACAGGAAACCTGCTGGCAAGTGCCTCTAGGATCTTTCTTTCTCCACAGCAGGGATGGGTGATAATGATCCTATGCATCCATCAGTTTCAGGCAATGATGTCTTGCTAAATAATCCATGTGAAGCCCCCAGACCTGTAAGTACATTGTCCCCTTCATGTGATTCCGCGAATAGTCCACAGGGGACTTTTTTCACCAATGCTGAGATCTGTAAGGAACATCTTGTTAGACTCTGCATGCATCTGGTACCTCCAGGATTTTGTTACTTGTCATGAAAACAAGTTAATATGATGTTGCTTGTATGATTCAGGCTACTGCATGCTCTCTAAAGACATTTACACATACATGTGTAGTCAAGGCAATGCACATACATTATCTTATTACATGATGAAACTTTCTCTATCCCCAACATCTTGCCAACCAGGCAGATACTAGCTCATTTCATAGACATAGGGGATGAAGATTTACCTTCTCTTCGGTCACTTAGCCTTCAGGACTCTACCTACTCTTCTGCCTGCAACATCTCCTGGCTCATGTCTTTATCTCTAGTCTAATACAACATCCTTCTGATGTGCCTGTGTCTGCCTTCTCCTGTGTCTCTGTGTCTTCCTCTATACTCATAAAGACATAAAACCTTAATCCAGTAGGTCCTTGTTTTACTAATTACAGTGGTAACAACTCTATTTCCAAATAAGGTCACAGAGTCAGTGTAGGTGTTAGGCCTTCAACAAATAGCCAAGGGGGGCATTGTTCAACCTCCAACAATGATTTCCAAGACTTCCAGTTCTGCCAGCTAGTCCCTCACTAGGACAGAGCTTATAGATCCCCAAGCTGGACACAGCATGAACACGACCAACCATTGTTTAAGCCACTGCGATCAACCAATGTAATTATCAATGCACTTTCAGATTTATGTCTGGTTTGTAACTTATATAATATACTATACATTGTGTTAAAGCCTGGCAATTATCCATTAGCCATCCTTTTCCCCCTGAGAGATAAAAGTACAGCCCAAGGTAGCCCTACTGTAGTGATGTGTCACCAATGAAGTGTCGGGGGAGAGTGAAATTTCTGGGTGGCATCCAGGAGAGAAACCTGTTGTCCTTTCTTCCCCTTTTTCTTCACAGGAGCTGAGAGGGGAGCCTGATTCATCCCTGCAGGGGAAAGCAGTACTTAAGCAAATGGTGGGGCCTGGAAGGGGTGGGGTTCTGCTTCCTGGAGTGCTAAGGGGAAGCACAACTGTCTACTATCCTGGACTACCCACCCACCCTCACACTGAGATGGGAATCGGTAGTTTTCCTGTTCAAGCCCTTGATTCCCTGTGACACCTCATGACAGCAGCCTTGCTTGCTCTTTAAGAAGTGTGCTTTCCAGTTGGAAAGCAGAACCTGGTTTCCTCCAGTTTATCTCCTCCTTCCAGCATGTTCGTATAGTTGGGTGTTTCTGTTCTTGCTTTTAGTTTTTCTTATGGCAGCTTTTATGCTTTAAGTAAAAACGAAAACACCCCTCTACACTTCCAGTCTTCCTCCATCAACCCGAATGCCCAATTTGTAGGCTGAATAGACGAAGGCTTCTACTTCATCTTCTACATCCTGCTTTCTGTCAGCTGCAACGTCACAAGGTTGCTAACATTTACATTATATCCGACAACCACAAACAAATTTGTTCAGGTGGATTCCCAAAGTTTAAAAGGAAAAGGCTGTGTTTACGCACTGTGTAAATAGTGTTCACCAAGGGCCAAGTAGAATATGAGAAACATTTCCTTGTTTGTGGTACAAGGAGTGTAAGGTGACACTTGGGCCACCTGAACCAGGGCAAGATCAATTGGATTATTCAATGATGTCAATTCCCTAAAATCTGGTGAATTTATTTGCTCATACTTATGTAACATGTGCCGATTTCAGATGCTGTGAAGACATTGGGAACTGAGTGGTAAATGGAATGGTTCTGAATCCCTGCCCTGCAAGGTCACAGTTCACTGAGGAAAGACAGACAGAAACCCAACAAAACGTGCAGGATTTTGATACAAACAGGAAAGGGACAGGGAAAGCAGGGAGTCAGTGTGTCCACTGTCCATGCAATTGGACACGCAAATGTCCCGAGATTATGACAGCACGGTCAGAAAGGCCTCCTTGAGCAGAGGGTACAGGGAAGGGAAGCATCTCAGCTGAGATGGTGGGAGGAGAAATTTTTCAGAGGAAAGTTTTCCAGTCGTTTTTGTGGCTATGATCAAATACCTTGACAAAAGGCAAATTGGGAAGGAAGGGTTTGTTCCTGTATGCAGTTTCAGAGAAATGGAATCATGGTAGAAAAGACACAGCTACAGGCTGGGGGTGCATGGCAGCAGGAGCAGGATGCTGGTGGATCACGGCTCACCCAGGCTCATGGAAACAGCAAGCTAGGGCAAGAAGCGGGGTGACGCTATCAACCCTCGAAGCCTACGCACTATGACATTCTTCCCTCCCAGTGACGTACTTCCTTCTGCATGGCCCCACCTCCCTCAAAGCCTACGTACTATGTATGACATACTTCCCTCGCAGTGACGTACTTCCTCCTGTATGGCTCCACCTCCATAGCCTTTGCAAACAGTGCTACCAGCTGGGGAACACATATTCAAGAACACAAGCCCATGGAGGATATTTATATTCAAATCACAACAGGAAGCCAATGAAGAGTGAAGAAGATGTAAGGCCATGAGTGCAAGAAGATACAAACTACTGGTCAACCGGTAGTAGGACCTGGGTTATTGACCAGTTACTAGAAACATGGAACAGGAAAGGGGGACTTAGACCTGACGCTGGGCTGAAGAGGGAAATGGTAGAAAATAATTCATGAATTTAGAACATGCCACCAAGGCAGGGTAGGGGCACAAGTCCACGGACCTGGTGGAAAACGGTCACCAGCACAGTGCCTGTTACTTTCTTAGGCCAACACTGCTGTTCTGTTCGCAGTGACTGTCAAGTTTTCACTTTTTGCTTTCTTGTTTTTCCTGTGCTCTATAATTGCTTTCAATTTTAATCCAGAATCGATGTTCTTCTGACGGGCCTCAGGGGACCCTCTGGTGGAATAAAGACATCATATTTCTCTTCCTGGTTGACAAATATCTGTGGAATTCCTATCTACACTGAACAGTCAGCCTTACCAGTCATCTGTGTTTGAGCTCATTTCTATCACATATTGAAATGCTATGATTTAATCACATCTTTTTACGTTTACCACAGGTGCAGTAAGGATGGCGGCCACCCAGTTTCACATGGTACTGCCCAGCTAAGTGTCTGAAAATGACTGGTAAAACCAGTGAGCTGCAAGAATTCTGTTTTCATTCCACCAGAGAAAAGATATTTTCTATTTCTTCCCAGTGTAGCACTACCCATGTCACCATGAAGGGGAGTGGTTTTGATGACCTACAAAATACCTGGCTGTAATTGTGGTGAGTGATGGTGATAGCCATTTCTATGGTAACAGAGATGGGGCTGTTAACATTCCGTGCAAGAAGGAGATGGGAAGGGTCAGAAGACCCTCATCTGAGGTTCTAGAAATTACTGTTCAGATGCATGTAGTCTAGGCAGAGTACAGTATACAGGCAATTATTAGAGCTGGCGTGGGGTTCCAGTGGTTCAGCTTTCATGAGTTATACCCCATGCCAAGATGAAACTTTTTGGTGATGTGGGCTACCCATGAGTCATTCATGCTCTTGTAAATGACTCAAATAAACTCGTTGGCTCTCCAGGGTGGACTGACACAAAACTGTGTCTTGTGTGTGTGCCATGTCCTTTCTAGATCTTTATTAACATTTCACACACCCCCAGGGATGATAGAACACACTGCAGACCTCTTTTTTTTCTCTACCTCCTTGTCTCCTTATTCTCCATCCTCTCATTCCTCATCCTCCCATACCCCATCCTCCATTCTCTCATCCCCATCCATCCCTCCATCCTCCTATCCACTCATCCTCCCATTCTCCATTCTCCCATCCCTCCATCCTTCCATCCCTTCATCCCCATCCCTCAATTCCCCATCCTCCCATCCCTCTATCCTCCAATTCCCCATCCTCCCATCTTCCATCCTCCCATCCCTCATCCCCTACCCTCCCATCCCTCATCCTCCCATCCCCATCCTCCCATACCCTATTCTCCCATCCCCATCCTCTCATCCTCTCATCCCCTCATTCCCCATTCCCCATTCCTCACCTTCCCATTCCTCCATACTCCCATCTCCCCTTCTCCATCCATCCCTCCAACCTCCCATCCCTCCATCCTCCCATCCCCCACCTCCCATCCCCCCATCCCTCATCTTTCTTACTTGGTTTTGCTCTTCTGTGCTGTTTTCTGGAACATCAGAAGAGATAGGAGACATAGCCACAAGAGCCTGTCCTATCCCTGGACCTGGAAGTCCTTTTCCTGTTTTACCATGCTCTTAATGATGCTATTCCAACATAGTTAGAATTCACAGCAATGCAGGATAAGCAGAGCCTCTTGCTGGTGGGTGAGCACTCACCCGAAGGCACACTTAGTAGTGCTGACTCTCAATGGTGAACTAAAAGATGGGCAGATAAATAAAATATCCAATAAAAAAAATAAAAAAAGAAAAAATAATAAAACCAAAAACAAACAAACAAAAAAAGATGGGCAGAATGATAAACACCACTCAGGGTGGAGAGCCATGAGAAACTAGAACTTGGGAGGCAAGTCTTGTGTGAGATGGTAAGCTGCCCCTCTGGCCCTGTGCACTTGACAGGAGACACTGAACTTTGTGTCCTCATTTCCTCAGTTCAAGTGCTTGAAGGAGTTGCTGGTTTTGCCACTTAACCCAAGGCAGTGCCAGGCAACATGTAACACTGTGACCCATAGGGCAGAAGAAGGATCTAGCAGCAAAGACCCTAGAAACCATGGTGCTGTTGTGGGTATAGGTCAATTAATTTCTTCTGAAATGACATACAGACGTGTACCATAAATACACACAACTTTCAATTGTCTTAAAAAGCAGATGTAAATAAAAAGGAATTTTCCAAAATTTTAGGTAGTGAATAAACATTATATTTATTTATTGTGTGTGTGCGCGCACGTGCAGATTGTGTGTGTGTGTGTGTACATGTAAATGGGAATGTTTATTTATTTACAGTGTGCACTCGAATGCTTATGTGTGTGTGTTCATGAATGTAGAGGTCAGAGGAAACACTTGGGTAACTTGGGTATTATTTCTCTTCAGAAACCAAACGTCTTGTTTTTTTTTTGTTTTTGTTTTTTTTTTTTTTTTCAACACAAGGTTCCTCACTGGGACCTGGATGAGGCTGGTTGTCTCGTGACCCTTAGAGATCCAGCTGTCTACTTCCCCAGTGCTGCAATTGCGAAGGCACGCCTCCACATCGAGCATCTTAGCCTAGAATAGTGGGCTTAGGTCGTCACGCTGGCTTGACAAGCACCTTACCAACAGCAATTTCCCACAACTCAGACATTGCTTCTAAATGTTAGAGTAATTTAGGCTCTAAAACGTAAATAATAACCGACTCTGTTTGCTTGTCCAGCTTGGCTCCTCCCTAGTTTTCACTGCTCTTCTTCCTTCTTCTGTCCTACAGGGTTTCACTCAACTGAAACTAGGTTAACTAAACTGGCCTGGCCTCACCGTACTGCTTAGGTTGGCCTTAAACTTAGGCGATCCTTCGGCCATGGCCCCCACTGCTATATTTACAATGTGTCAGGGAAGTGGTTGGATCTGCTTTTCCCTCCCAACTCCTTAAAAAGAAACCTTTTGTGCTCCTATACTGAAAAGTATCAGACTGGGGCTCTGACAGAACATTTACAATATTTTGATAACTAGAGTTTAGAAAAAGGGCATCACTTGTATTAATAAAAAGTTTTGCACATAAGTGTGGTGGCTTAATTGACCTTTCCCCATTCTGATGCTGCTCAAACCCACCAGAAACTCCAGCAGCTGGTTTCTAGAGCTATTTACTTTGTAAATGGAAGTTATTGCTGCCTAAAAAAAAAAGCAAAATACGTTAGAGGGTAATTGCGAGTCATTCGGGATTGGAGAAACTTGGATGACTTTTAATGGCAAAATATACTATCTTCCACTGGGTGCAAGTGTGTTGTGTTAGTGATACTAATTGTTCAGACAGCCCTAAATGGCTTTAAAAAACCTGGCAAACACTCGTCTAATACCTCCAAGCAGATGGACAAATTTCTAATTAAATCTAAATTTATTCCTTACGTCTCACTTCCTGCAAAACGAGGAGGATCCTGGTGCACTTTGACTGTGGGGTGAACCCACCGCTCTCAGCTTATTCACGCCTCCAGCAAAGCATCCGTCCAAGGAGCCTCTCAAACTTCCTGTTCCGATTAGAGATTAAACCGATCAGGAGTTTTATGTCTTATCACATCTTGCATTAAGAGCATGCACTCATTTTATTAGTATAGTTAGAGTTCTCATTTCTGGGATCAAATGCTTGACCGAATACATCAAAGATGGAAGATGTCTACTGACTCACATTTCTGGAACACAGGCCTTCATAGTAGGGAACGCTGGGACTGCAAAGAAACAGAGAACTCGAACCTGGAGCCTGCCAGGTTTTAACTTTCAAGGCCTACACATGGTTGCCCACATCAGCCAGCCAAGCCCTGTGTCCAAAGGTTCTACAACTTCCCAAACCAGCACCACCAGTAAGGGCCCACATATTCAAACACGTAAGCCCGTGGGAGACATTTTACATTTAATCCGCAACAGTTAGCTGCTTTTTAAAACTTTTTATTTTTCTTGTCAGTAACAAGACTTATTGACATAATTTTCCCTGCTGTTTACTCATGTTGTTATTCTTTATATGTATGTGTATATGCATGTGTGTGTGTCCGCACTTGTACATGTGGGCAGGTGGATATCATGTGTACTTATGGAAGGGAGGCCAGGACAACCCACAGGAGTCAGTTCTCTCCCCCTGCAGTGTGCTTCTTGGGCATTGAATGCAGGTCATCAGGCTGGTTAGCAAGTACCTCCCTGCCTCTTTCCCCTCCCTCCCTCCCTCCCTCCCTCCCTCCCTCCCTCCCTCCCTCCCTCCCTCTTTCCCCCCTCTCTTTGTCTCTCCTGTGTGTCTCTCATTCTTTCTCTTCTCTTTCTTCTCTCTTCCCCTTTCCCTTTTCTCCTCGCTCTTTCTTCTCTCTCCCTATGTATATGTGTAGGAGAGCGTGTGAATGTGTGTGTCTCTTTGAAAGTATTTCAAGATTTTTTTTTTACACGTCATTGTGAATGATTTCATTCCCTGATTGCTGACCTTATTCTCCGTACTGGGAGGCACATGAAGTTTGAATTTTTACTTGGAGGCTTGTGATGGTTAGTTATTAAAACGGTCAGCTTGATACATCTGGGAAGCAGAACTGAGGCCATGTTTGTGGGTGATTGTCTTGATTGAGTTGACTGAAGTGAAGACCTGCCCATTGTGGGTGGTACCATCCTATAGGCAGGGAATTCTAAACCACATAAGGGTGAAAAGAAAAGCTGAGCCCTTGCACTAATTCATTGTTCTCTGTTCTTACCTGAAGACAGGTAACTTTCTTCAAGTTCCTACTGCTTTGACTTACACACAGTAATGGCCTATAGCTTGGAGATGTGTGCCAACTGAACCCTCCCTCCCTTAAGTTGTTGCCCTTTTTGAGCAACCTAATTGTTTTAAAAATTTTTAATTTAATTTTAATAAGTTAAGTATTTTATCATAACAATAGGAAATGAAACTAAGATAAAACTTCTCTTGAGAACTTTTCTCCATAATTTATCTGATCTGACTTCCTCTAGTGTAATGGTCCCCAACCAAACCATGCACAGGAAATCTATTCCTTCTCATTTGGACATTGCAGATTTAGCTCTGAGCCAGGAAGAGATCTGGTCTAGTTCTGTTTCTCTGTGTCTTCTACCCTCTTCCACACAATCTGGAGACACTTCAGACACCTGGGAAGGGAGCCACATACGTGTTCCACATCCGTGGAAAGGAATTCTCTCAGAACAATTCAAAATACCTTGAACTAAGTGATGAGAATACAGCATACAGATCATGTGGGGCATGGTGAATCATGCCAAGAGAGAGATTTACAACACAAAATTCATATACAAGAAAAGCGGAAAAGTATCAAATCAATTCTGAAAGCCCTCATCTCAGGAACGTGAAAACCAGTGAAATAAATCCAAAACAAGCAAGAAGGAGGGAAGTAAGTACAAGGGCAGAAATCCATAACAGTGAAAACAGAAAAAGAGTAGAGGAAAGGTATGAAATAAAATCGAGTTTTCTGCGAGCAGATCAATCAAATTGATGAAGAGAAAAAGAGAAAAAATACTGACATAAATGGGGATCAGGAATAAAATGGGGGATCGACTGACTTATGGGTGCTCAAAGGGTAGAAGAAGAATTCCACAGGCAAATCTACTGTCATAAATGTAGCAATTATTCTAAAACACAAATTGCTATAACACACTGACCTGAAATACAACAATTTAATAGCCCCACGGATAACTAGGAAAAATTAATTTCTGGGTTTGTTTTTTTTTTTTTTTTTTTGAGATGAGTATCGAGCATCAGATTGCTTCTTTAGATATTTTCTATCAAAAATTCAAAGAAAAGGAGTGTTACTTCTATAAAACCTATCTTAGAAAACAGAAGAGGGCTGTGTTGTAATATTTTATGAAGCTCATATTAAACTTATGCCCACACAATGCAGTATAAAAGTCACGACCAACCAGCACCCTTCATGGGAGTAGATGTTAGAATTGTCATGTAAAATTTAACCACATGAGAAGAATAATGTGCCATGATCAAGTTCCACGCATATGATGAGTCTAACTCGGTGTTCAAGAATCAATTAGTGTAATTTGCCACTTGAACAAACTAGAACAGAGAACACACATATCAATCAATGCAGAGTCGCTTTGCCAAAATCCAACAGCCATTGATAAAAGAAAGAAAAACCTGAAAACAATAAAGGTGAATAAACTTCCTCACCTGGGGAGAAAGCGTCTTTAAAGGACGAAGAGCCAATGCCATGTTTAACAGTAAAGGAGTGAATATCCACTCTCTGAGGCTGAGAGCAAGGTAAGGACGTCTCCCATTCTCAGTTAATACAATCGTACTGAAGCTATTAAAAAAAAAAAAACCCACTTCTAGAAGGAATAAATGAGTTAGGCAAGGTGGTTCTATCCAAGAGGAACATCAGTTGCATTCCCTTTTAAAGTATTAGACTTAGTGCAACTTTCAACCATATGCCCAAACAAAATACTTAGATGCCAATATCATTAAGGATATTGACATGTACACAAAATTATATAAAAATCAAATCATTTACAAGTGAAGGAAGAGACACCAGATTTGTTTAACTTTGTAAAAATGCCACTCTACCAATATATGTTCAAGTTTAAAAATGCTCCTTACAGAAGCCCCCAGAAGCATTTCTGTAAATGTTTATTACATTATTGTGCCATTAACCTTGAACCGAAAGGAGACTAGAAGGTTTATTTATTTATTTTAAAAAAGAATAAGGTTGGAAGGATCATTCTACCCAGCTGTAAAATTGCTGTAACTACAGTGACCTTGACTGTCTGACTTTGGCAGAGGCGGGAAGCATAGATCAAGAAACAGAACAGACAATCCTAAAACAGATGCACTTCGATGAAGGAAAGATGACCTTTTCAATTTGGAGAGAAATACGACATCCATATGTCAGTAGGAGGGCCTTTCACCCAAATGTCAGCACGCATACAAAAATGTCATGTAAAACAGATCAAGGGTTTGAGCATAAAATCTAAGATTCTGAAAATATAAGAAAAATACTAGGGAAAATTGTTTGTCAATGTAGGGCCGTCTAAAGAGTTCTTAGATATTAAGCCCAAAGTGCAACTCATAAAGGAAATCTGGGTGACTTAAATAAGCCGAGAATGAACACCTGTTCCGTGATAGATTCTACCAGGAGAAGAGATCCGTTTAGAGTGTGAGCGATTTGCAAAGCACGGAATGGAAGGACTAGTAGACAGACTCAATAAAGAACTTCCAAAGTCTGACAGTAAGTAACCCAAGAAGACAGGAGGGAAACATTAACCCACGAGGACATATAGATGGCAAATAATGGTAAGAAAATGTGTGCAACATCATTAGCCACAACACTAATAACAATTAACCACGACGAGTCATAAATCAAGGGGAATGGTTAAAGCAAAAATGGACGATAGCGCGTGTGCTACTGAGGGAGAGGGTAAACTGGATCACTCAAGCTTGTTGGCAGGAATATGAAATGCCGTAGAAACTTCGAAAATGAGTTTGAGAGTTCCTTAAGAAATTAACCCTTTAGCCACCATATGACCTAACACACACACACACACACACACACACACACACACACACACCTAGCACTTTTGATTACCATTTCCTAAGATATAAACAAGGCAGAACAAAGACTAATTAAGCAAGGTATCCACGGCATCCCCGAGGAGCCCCACCCAGTAACAACAAGGAGAGACTCACCATCAATGCAACAACTTGCACACTAGCTCTTTCTGTTGCTGTGAGGAAGCACCATGGCCAGATTAAAGGGCTTATTTTGGTTTGCAGTCACAGAAGGATTGGAGCATCACAGCTGGGAGATGTCACAGCAGGTGGTAGTCGTGGGGGAGGCAGCAGCATGCAGTTGTGTGAGGACTTCATCTCCCAAAGCCAGGCTCCAGGCTCCAGTGACACACTTCTGGAAAGACAAAAACACCTAAGCATCTGCAAACAGTGTCACAAAGTAGGGACCACGTGCTCACATAGATGAGCCAATAGCGGGCATTTCCTCTTCTTCAGACCATCACGGCTTTGACGGAGCTCCAGGACTTCCCCTATTCGTTAAAGCCCTTCGAGAAGGTTATATATATCCTGTGTGGTTCCTTTCACGCAACTTCACTGAGATGATGAAGTGATAGCGGCACAGGAGAGATCAGGGGTTGTAGGATTCAAGATGGTGAGGGAGGGGAGGCAACGGGGCGGGGGGGAGGGGAATCCTGGATGGTACACATGCCGATATCGTAAGAAAACCCAGATACTTTGTATTGCTGGGTTTAGTGCAAGATGGGGACAATGTGAGCTTATAATGACCTTTGTCATTATAAGCGGACAAACATATTAGCTAAACTCAGTGCTAAATCACAGTATTGCCTTTATAAGGAGGTTACAGAGCAGAGTGCTGACCTAGCAGTGCCGAGGAGGAAAATGGCGGTATGGTGAGTGAATGACTGATAAACGGTCCGTCATCTTTCACACGATGTCCATGGAACAGATACCACAGAATACAAAAGGCTAAAAATATTATTCTATTAGCATTCATACGGATCCCTCCCTACATGACATATAGAAATCATAGAATGAAAAGGATGAGTTTAGCTTTGAGAGAGGCTGGAGGGATGACTCAGTGGTTCAGAGCACTTGCTGCGCTTTGAGAGGACCCGGGTTTATTTTCAGCACCCATGTTGGACAGCTTACAATCACTGTAACTCCAGCTCCAGGGCTGCCAGTTGCTTCTTGTAGCTGCCATGAATATCTGCCTGCAAAGGGCACACACAGCACACACACACACAGACATGCATACATATACATACACATATACACACATACATGTACACACATGCACACATACATATACACAAATATATACACACAGAAACATGCATACATATACATACACATATACACACATACATACATGTACACACACATACATACACACAAATAAAACAAGACCAAAATACACCACACACACATGACACACACACATACATACACACACATATACTCACACATATAACACACACACATACACATATACAAATAAAAAAAACCAAGATACACACACACACACACACACACACACACACACACACACACACACACACACACAGGTGCGCGCACACACACAAATAAAACAAAACCAAAATTCACAGACAGAAATAAATTAAGAGAACCTCTGGTATTTGTTTCACTTTGTGTTCCCCTCTGTCAGGCAGAGCTTGGGCTGGGTGCCCCCTGTACATGTTTTTTTTCCCCATCAAACCATGATTTGATTTTTAATTGACCTATGTGCTCATCTCTGTTTATACCTGTGGATCTTGATGCACCCATAAAAGTGTCCTTCTCTTTATTTCTTTTTGGTGTGAGCTCCTGTGTGTGTGTGTGTATGTGTGATCATGTATGTGCATGTGAGGATGCATGTACACTGTGTGTGTGTGTGTGTGTACCTGTGTGTTGGCCAGAGATCAGCTTCAGGCATGTTTCTCAGGTGCCGTACACCTTGGGTTGTGAGACAGGTCTCTCACTGGCCGGAATTGGGCTAGCAGCCTAAGCTGACTGGCCAGACAGCTCCAGGGATGCATTTGTGTCTTCTTCCTCCACTCTGGGATCATAAATACACGCAGAGGCCAGAGGGCACCATGTATCTTTGTCTATCCCTGTCCATCTTATGTCTGAGACAGAAACAGCACTTTGTAGAGGCTGGTTGACCAGTGAGCTCTCAGGATATGTCTGTCTGTCTCCCAATGCTGTCAGTATAGGCTTGTAACCATGCTCAACATGGACCTGTATGCTGGATCAAAAGCAGGTCCATTCATTTACATAGGAAGTAGTCTCCCACAATGCACCGTGGTCCCAGCTCACATAAGACATCTCCTTTGTGAGTTCTGGGGTTGGAACCCAGGTCCTCACACATGTATGACAAGCACTTTACCAGCTGAGCTGTGTTTTTTTTTTTTTTTTTTTTTCCAGCCCTCTGTTTCAGTTTTGAACACAAAGAACCTTCTTTGATAGAGAACACATGAAAGCTGTATGACCTGCCCTGGCTTTGCTTTGATGTCTCAGTCACTATCCCTCTCTTCTGAACACCCTGTTATAGTCGACATCTACATACCCAATCAACTTGTTTTAAAAACCCTCAGTTCCCAGTGTCCCTTCCTTCCAGGGAACCCTCCCTGATTCATTGTCCTTTGCTTCTTTGCTCTCCTTCCTCCTCCTCTCCTTCTCCAGCACCCCCTCCTGTTTCCTCTTCCCTTTTCCCGGGAGACATGGATTTCTTTGTGGTTGGGGTGAGTGATTGAATTTTACCTGTGCTAAATTATAGTCGCGCATTCTCGTAATTGCAGAGGGCCACGCGGAGGAGCAGAGCATTGCGTGCTGTTGTGCTGGGATTTCCCAGATGTATAATTTCAAATTGCTATGGAAAAAAAAAAAGCTTGCAATGCATTAATAATAGCATAAAATGTAACTTGCTTGGCCGAGGGTGAGCATGGGCTTTATTTTCTTAGCTGCAAAACAAGCTATGGACCTCGGGTGACTCGCATTTATTGTTAGAATGGGTTTTCTATTGCATACCTTCCCAAACACAAAATAAGAAAAGATTTATATCAAATCCCATCCTCCTTTGCAGCGCTCTGTGCCACACACCCAGAGAGCACATGTAAAACGTTAAAGCACACAGTTGTTTTTATCCACCCCCTCCCCTTTTTACTCAGTAGCTCAAAAAGCAGAGGGCTTTTCCCTGTAATTCAAAAGCACCCGTCCATATCCAGAGGAAGAAGAGGTCACCCGGGCTATTTCTTTTATATGGTGTCATTATTCTCTACCTAGCATCTGACAAACACTGCTCTCATGACTTAAAAAAAAAAAAACAGAGAGAGAGAGAGAGAGAGAGAGAGAGAGAATAAGGAAAAGAAAAAAAAGAAAGAAAAGAAAAAAGTAAAACCTGCAGGAAGCTATATCATTTTCTGCGTGTCAGAAGGTAGTGAGCTGTAGAGCTTATTGTAGGCTGGAGGCGTGTGAACACGCACATAAGTACTTGCCTGGCCTTCTGAATACTTGGGTTCTGAATCAAGTCTGAAGGACACGGATGGAGCTATGCATAACTGTGTATGGTGCCCAAATCCAAGTGTGTGTTACGCGTGGCCAGAGGCTGTATTTTTATGCCCTCTGTGTGTGTTCTTGGTTCCCTTGGTAGGCTAGGGGGGGAGCCACTGCAGTTTTAATAGTATTGGCTGTAAATTGAATTGGTTAAAACAATGTATTTAGGAAGTGGTTCACACAGGTCACTCCTTTGGCCTTTTTCAACAACTGGGAGTGGCTTTATTGTTCCTATTTCATGGAACAATAGACGCACAGACTTTGAAATGCATATGGAGGTGCTGGCCAGGGAGCTCGGGAATGCCTGACTCCAGAGTCTGGGCTCTCCCTCCTCAGTAGGCTGGGACACTCAGCTGCTCCATGCAGTAGTCAGGGCTGCTTGGGACTGCCTCCATGAAATAGGGCATCATGTACAATTTCTTGTCTTGACAGTGTGGTTGACTGGAGGGTGGGATCCTTCTTTCTTCGTTATCATGAACCTCAATGAGGCGTACACGGAGGCAGCTGGAGGACCTGAAGCACTTCCTGGTTTGCACACAGGTCGTGATTCATTCTCATGATCCACAAGAATGTTGATCAGATCCCTGAAGGACCTCTGTGTAGGTTTGCAGTCTGCAGAGGATGCAGTCAGTCTCTCTGCTAAAAAAGACCATTGAAGTGTATCTCTATGGAGTTTTGCATTGATAAAAATAGAACTGACTTCAATACCTTCCTACATGTGGTAACAGATCCCTGAAGAGCCTCAGTAGACATCTGGTATGGCCCATGATGTTGTGGTAAGGGTATAGGAGGTAGACTCAGCCAGCAAAAGGGAGAAATGTTTTGTTCCTCCTAGCAGGGGTAAGGGTGGAGGAACCACTTACTGTTACTCCTTGAAAATGGGCCTGTGGTCCTTTTTGTAGAGAGATCTCCTTGGAGGACTTGCCTGGTGTGACCAGCTTCCATGCTCCTAAGCTCTGGTACCGTTAATCTCGTACTCTTTTCTTCTCTATGTCTATAGATCTTATCTGAACTTGAGTTCTGGGCACCTTGTGAAAGAGAACCACGGAGCTGCTGAATACCAGCTCAAAAGTGTGTTGGCCACTCTGGTAATACCGGAAAGAATGTTCCGAGTCCTCTGCAAACTGTTGAAATCTACCTACTGAGATTATCCCCAGACAAGCAGGTATTTTAACTCCTGGTCTTTCTTTAGACTTTACTTTAATGAATTCTTTAAAGGGTTTACTGTGGATTGTATTTAGAATGTCACCCAGAGCCTTGTATGCTGATGGCTTGGTTCTCCAGCGTAGCAATGTTCAGAGGCAGAGCCACTGAGGGTGGATAGGTTCGTGTAGTCTCTGATGTCATGAATGGGGCAATCCATTGATGAATTCATAGTTTATCGGGCTATGGAGAGGAAACTTCAGAGGCGAAAGCTGCTTAGAGGAAGTTGATTCTGGGTCATGGTTTTGAAGGCTGCCTTCTGTCTACCATGAGGTGGCTCAACCAGGATGTTCTCTACTTTGATGCCCTGCTTCACTTCAGGCCAGAAATGGTGGAGTCAAATGACCATGGACTGGAACTTCTGAGACTGTGAGCCCAAAGAACTTCCTCCTTTTAAGTAGTTTACCTTGGGTATTTTGTCAAGGCAACAGAGAGCTGACTAACACAATGTTAAATGGCAGAGTTGACGGAGTTGAAATCATTAGTAGTTAGGAAGTGCTCTGTCAGTCACAGCTTTCTCCCCAGCTGAGACTGTGCTTCTTACTGCCATGGCAACCTTGCTGGACCTCAGAAGACGGACCATTGCCAGGACTGTGGGAGGTGAGATTCAGCATCTCCTGCCTTGGGGCCCCAAAAAAGCATCTGTGTTCCTTGCTCAAGGATGGCTTTTATTTATCTTATTCATTTACTGCTCCAAACTCAGTACCGAGAACAGAAGAAAAATGTGTCACCCATGTTTTCCTGATCATATAGCTGAGTGGAAATATCCTTGACAGGGCACACAGCAGTTCTCAAGAACAATCCTCTGGAGGTCTCCATAGGATGCTGAGGGGATCTGTAGATCATGGTATTTTAATAATAATGTTGATCTGACGCTCTCTTTACTTCACACGTGTGCTGGAAGTTCTATAAACAGAGAGAATGGTAGCAGATCAAATGCAGGAGATACGAGATTCTATTAAGCCAGACTTATAGAAAAATTTAAAAAGATGAAATATTAACTCTACTCTCCTCACCTTTAAAAATAGTTATTTTTTATAAAAGACATGGTCTCATGTAATGAGTTTTCTATTACTATTTTCGATGACCTAATTAATAAATTTCTCAGTCTTAATTTGTAACATGATAAATATCAGCATTAACTCCATAGGCAGAGTTGTTTGTTGTTCTCAACAGAAGGGTATAAGTGGTTGATGAGGCCATAATACCCTAGGGTTGCAGCGGGAGAAGAGTTTGGAAGAAGTGTTGATCACATGGCTGCCTCCTTTCCGTCTCCAATGGTTGAGGTAATATCTCTGTCATTACCCACAGGTGGAGACATGTTTTCTCCATTGTGAATGATTCTGATACAAAGTCACTCAAGCCCATGGCCAAAGGATCCAAGGAACTCCCCAAGACGCTGGCTCTGAGATCTCCACCAGTGAGTAGTCCCCAGAGGCCCCAGCATGAAAGTGGCATTACAGTGTCTATGCATATTGTTTGACTCTCTCATCGTGTGTGTGTGTGTGTGTGTGTGTGTGTGTGTGTGTGTCTGTGTGTCTGTGTGTCTGTGTGTGTGCACATGAGTGCGATGTTGACATGTCCTGGACAGTGGCCATGGTTCATATCATATCTAATCACAAGTCTAGGTCTACATCTTCAAGAAGAACTTTGGTGACTGTGTATTCCAGCTAGCCTCGGGCTCCCACTGCCAGGACTTTTCCCACCATGGCTAACTATAACTTCAGACTTGGAGACAGACTTAACCTTTTCTTTCTTCAGTTGCCTTTGTCACATCAGTGAGGCACTCACTCACTAATAAGAGACTTTGTTTTAAATTGAAATTTTCTTTAATTCAAGAGTAAGACAAAAAGCTTTCATCTAAAAATTGGGTTTGGAAGCAGGGTTTTGGTTGGTCGGGACTGGAGACTGCCGTTCTCCTTATTTTATTATAAACAACTACAGATTTCCTAGGGTGATGGGACTTTATTCCCACTGACCTTTAAAACCCAAATAAAAAGAAAATACCTGTCAGTAAAGGTAAAGACACCCAGTTTGTGAGAAGGAGTTGCAAAACAAAAGTTTTATGTACTCCTAAACGGAGAGTAGCGTTGACAAACTAGAACCCTCTCCCCTCTGCCTGGGATCCTGCAGAGGCTGGTTCCACAACTGGCAGCCAGGCTCCAAGCTTGTCTGAGAGCGTTTCTCCATCTCTAATTTCTGTCATCCACAGTCCGAGCTCATTACCTAGAAAGGCGCATTAAAAATAATGAGAAAAGCACTTCAATATCTCTCACAAATTATAACAGGCGGATGTAATTCAGATTAGATAAAGTATGTATTTATTTCATGGAACAAACATGCAGACAATAAAATTTTGTTTAACAGTGAGCATATTATTCAGGGACTTGGTGATAGAATTCTAATCTTCATTATAGAAAATCACTTTCTAGGTGGCAGGACTGAGCTGATGTAATCCCTCAGGTGTCTTCACAATGGCTTCCCTCCTCTCTAATCATGAGCTGGCCATTCTATAAGGCTACTTACCAATGTGGACGGGCTTCAGAATTCTGGAAGCCTCAGCCATGACCCAGGACAACAGGCTTCCCTTTCTTAACTCAGATTCAGGCCAGGCCAAGCGGCGGCAGAAGGGCAGGTGTTTGAGTTCACCTCTGAGTGCTCTGTCTCTAAAAGAGCTTGGTGGAGCCGGGGACCAAGGCAAGAGGGTGCTTCATGCAGGGTTCCAGCTGCATACAAGTTAACTATCCGGTAGTTTCCTGGCTCTTAGGGTCATCCCATTCTTCCCATCTTGAACCCTGCTACACAGACCACAGAATGTTTATGTCCTTTATAAGAACGGAGATATGTGGATCCTTAACATTTATGTGGGCTTTGAGTGTTGAGGGGTGTGGAGGCAGGAAGGCTCCCAGAGCTCACTAGTGTCTAATAGATGGGCAACCTATAGGTTCAGTGAGAGTCTGTGTCTTAAAGCTATGTCAAAAGAGACAGAAGACTCCTAATGTCAATCTCTAGCCCCTTCACATAAGCCCCTCCCACAAGCGCCCTATAAGCACACACCTCTTTCCCTCTTTCCTCATCTCTCTCTCTTTCTCCCCACCCCCCCACCCCACACGTTAACAAATGGAGACACTTTCTTTCCTGCTCAAGTTCTTTTGACTGGAGAAAGTTGGATTTCTTGTTCTGTGTCTATAAGGAGAAAGGAAATGAAAAGAGGAAAAACATTGGAAGAATTAAAGTTGTAACTTGTTGGGCCGGTGTCTCTCAGAAATCTTTGAATAAAAATTCCTAGGTCAAGAGGCCATTTGTCTGGGACTGCCATTGAATGGGTTTGGCGAATGTGGCTTTGCCAATTAGCTAAAGAAGGCAGGTCTAGGAAGAGATGCTCCCCTCCCCCAGATCACTGAAGGGGGATCTGTAAATCCTCATGGGCACAGTATCTGTTTCCAGTCACGGGGTGTTACTCTTTATGACTTTTATGAAGCAGAGCTCTTGTCGTACACACACTGGAATGCTTGTCTTCGTCAGGAAGTGACTCTGCAGAGGGCCTCGGCCACTGCATGGCCATGGATATGTGCCCGTGGACCAGAGCACATGCAGGCCAGCTAGAGCACCAGGGCAACCCCAGGCTGACTAGAAAGTGAGGCATAGGTAGATTTCTAAGTCTATAAAAAGGTCACAGGCCCCTCTCTCTAATTATATACCTATAACAATAATAAAGGGGACACACAAGCAACAATGTGTGGCCTTTATGCTAATGTGCTGTTGAAGGAAGGCCTCACTATAGTAGGTCACAGGTTGCTTGGAAGGTCACTTGTCGGGTCCTTCCAACACAGACTTCCTAAGGTAGGGTTTCCAACTGTGTAGACAGCCTGGACGACTGCACAGTATACCCTTCAGTCCGCATTCCGTCCAGGTCCTGACTGAGGTCTTCGACTGCTCACGTTTCTTAACTGTTGTGGTGCAATGGTGCCTAATTAACGTTCCCACTAACGCTAACTGAGAACACGTTCGTTAGGAATTTTTCCAGAGTTCCTCAATGCAAAGGAGAAAATATTCCTATGCGGGAATTGCATGAAAAATCCAAACACTACACCCCCGGGAGGGTGATTTACTGTTGTTTGTAGCTCTGTACCGAGGTGACATTGCTACTGCACTTTGTATTTCCCCGTTGTGAGGCATGTGACTCCTCTCTCTGTTCAGCAGTATGACAAATTGGCCAATATCCGAGCATAAGCACCCTTTATGTGGCCCATAGCTTCATGGTGTGTGGTGGCCTTTGAGGTGTTAAGGCAAGAAATGACCTGGTACAAGGCCATGTTTGCACTACAGCTGGTCTTCTGACTTGCCACTAGAAGTGCCCCTTGAGATTCCTGTGGCCGAGGCTGGCAGTTTTCAAATCCACATTCTTGCAGGGCTTGTGACCACATTGTGAATTCAATCCAACTTTTTAAAAAATGCCTACAAACGCTTACTTGAGGAGTCGAAAATGATAACATGAGCCCATTGGCTGGGCTTTTTCTTCCCTTTTCTGTGTATAATTTTCTACAGACTGGCCCACCATGTCTTCTGTGAGAGTTAAGGCAGTGGTCTTCTGGGAGATAGCCCCCTCACAGCTCAGGCAGTGGTTACTGGAGGCCAGCCCATTGCCACCAAATCTCTTTAGAGATTGGCACTGATTTTGTGACAGAAAAACACTTTTTTTTTTTTTTTTTTTGGTGAGGAAATGACTCCTCCAAAGGACCTTGATTTAACAAGCAAACGTTTACAAATGGGAAAATTTAAAGCTATTCCCAAGAGGGCAGGTGTGCAAGAAGATGCTGGGGGCTCAGGCCATGAGTGTAAAGTGTTGTCTGTCACCTTCCTGGTGCCACACAGCATCCAGTTAACAATCCTACCATAACAATTGCTTCCAGTGGTGAGAAGGTCAGGGGAAATTCCCATTGACCGTAGGTACCAGACAGGACCAGAATACTGGCTCCTTTGGCAGATGTGATGCACATCTTCATGGCCCGGAAGGTCTAGGGGCCTGCTCAGCTGTGAAGGAATGATGGTGAAAAGGTTGATTCATGACGATCTCAAAAACCATGTCTCCCAAGATGAGTTCTGCTGCTCAGAGACTTCCGGTTTCAGCTCTATTAATTTTGCTAAGCTGTCTTGGATTACCCATCTGTTTAAAGGTTAACTGTCTTCACACTTATGAAATGGGTATTTCTGTTTGGGTTCCTACTTTGCTCATGTTAATGATTTATAAAGCACTGAGTGTAAAAGCTGCTGAGCTGGCTTTAAATTGGTACTGTGAAACCTCTACCTGCCCACGATTTAAAGACAGGTTGTGTTAGTCAGGTAGTTTCTGTTGATGACTTGGAAATTCCACTGGTTTCTGCCCTTCAGTTTGAATATAGGGAAGGGAAAGTCCTGTCATGCAGGAGTATGTTCTGTGGGAAGGAGGCCTGGTTTGGTGAAGGTGACTGGGTGAGTGGGTGAACGTTGGGGTTTTGGTGTTGACTCTCCATCCCATATTTTCTTCAGGTAAATTTTTATCTGAATAGATATGTTTCAGAATTGGGGCATAATTATCATCTTGCATGATATTCTTTTATCTTCTTGAACTTTTATTTCTTCATATTAAAAGGCTCATTCTTCTTCCTCTTGTGATTGTTAGGAACTGTGGCAACTCGCTTCATGAATTTGGTTTTTACGTCCACCCAGTAGAGATTCTGTGACTTTGGACAACCTCTCAGTCATTTCTTTTCACAAGTCATGTTCAGTAGGGTCAACTCATAGAAGAAGTCGTTTGTATTTCTCTTGACACAGAGTGTTCTGATGATTTGGGATGAGCACCAGTAACCCACCAAAGGTCACAGCACCTGATGCCTGTGTCTCGTGCTGTGAAACTGTGGCTTCACAGTGCTGTTGGTTGAAAATGGAGCAGAGCTCTGTCCACTGCTGTCTCCCTACTTCCCTGTTGGCTTGCCAACATTTTGCCAGATACTGGCAAAGGATGAGTGTTACCCTTGTTACCTGAGAGTAACCCCACAGGGTGCGCTCTGCTCTGGCATTGGTCTTCCCATCTGAACATTTTTAGTTGCACAATCCTGTCAGAAGGAGATCTTTAAACATCTCCTTCTGTATATGTTTATTATTTACAAAACAGGTATGAATGTTGAAATCACCTTTAGATGCATCATGAAGCATGCATGATATAGAGACAAAAATGGTTATGTTAGTGAAGTAAAATATCTCAAGCTATTTTACTTAATATAGTTTTCCTTTGCTTTGTAGATCGCTGTCTCCAAATCCTGTGTGTTGATCTTCAGGGCGTTGTTATTTATAATGCCTTTCTGAAGTCATTAACTGGTCTTTCAATCTGTGATGATCTCAGGTGGGCTTTCTAACAGTAGGAAGCGAATGAATGTTTTTCCTTTTCTTTTCTCTTTGCATTTTGTAAGACACTATTTCACACTGTTGCCCAGGTTAGCCCAAAACTCTTTATGCAACTCAGGATTGTCTCAAATTTGTGGTGATCCTCCTGCTCTCAGCTTCCAGAAGTACTAATTTTATAGGCACGAGCCACCAATCTGGGCTGTTTTCTGCTTGTCTTTTGTGATCTTGCTGAGTAGGGAGTGGTCATTTTGTCACTAGCCTTTGCAAGGTTGTTGTTGTCAAGTGCCACAGTCCTTAACCTCTTCCTGAGTCACCCTTCCCATTTATGAGGGTTAAAACCAATCAAATCTCCAGGTGTACCCTAGCCAGCTGTAGGTAAGTCCACTGGTTAGCTGATTTGCCCTTTGCTGTAGGCATTCCTGACCCTGGGGGATGGCCTGTTTGGCACAGGCCTTGTTTGGTGTTTGCCATTTCAGTCAAGAAACAGCATGCTTAAAATGACTCCATATTAGCCTGAGTGTTCTCCCTGCCCTCAGAGCACAGTCAGTGCAGACAGAACTCCAGGCTGAGAACTCTCATTTTCTGGAGCAGGGACCTCAGTTTCTTCCTCTGCAACAGAGTCACAATAGTTTCCACCCTTTAACATCTGTGAAGGTTAAACAGGATGTGGCATCAGGAGGGATGTTGGATACAGACTGTGTGCCAGGAAGCCAGTGTCTGCCAATGTCCCTCCAGCTATGCTAATGTTGTCTTACCCTTTGTGTTGAGTCTACATTATGGTGACAGAATAAGACAGATTAAGACCCAAACCTTAGGTATTTAATTTAGAAAATTGGTCTGAATTCTCACAAAATAAAAATTCTTAAGATTTATTTTTATTTTTAATTATGTGTGTACGTGCATCTGTGCATGTGAATACAGTTGCCTGTGGAGAGTGAAAGAGGAGGGTGTTGGATGGCCTGGAGGTGGAGGTATGGTTGGATAGAAGCTGCCAGATGTGAGTCTTGGGATCTGACCTTAAGTGCCCTGAAAGAGCAGTGTATTTGTTTGTTTGGTTTTGGTTTTTGAGGCAGGATCTCACTATGTAGCCCTAGATGGCTCGGTGCTTGCCTTACAGACCAGGCTGGCCTCAAACCCACAGAGATCTGCCTGCGTTTGCCTGTCAGGTGCTGGGTTTAAAAGTGTGTGCCATGATACCCAGCCCTAGTATGTGTTCTTAAGCATTTTTTCCAGCTAAATTCTTTACAAAAATTGTTTATGTTTTTTTCTCTTTCAGGAAGGCTCTTGTTTATAGTGGGATGACTTTGAGCTCACTGTGTATCTATCCAGGGATGATCTTGAACTCCTGATCCTCCTGCCTCTACCTCCCAAGGATGCAATAATAGGGCTCCTGCATTGAACCTGATTCTAATATAAATTCTTTAATTATTTAAGCAAAAGACTCACTGCAGGCTTTCCCTTCCCATGTCCTTGGTCCTTACCCATGATCCCCTGGGCTGCTCCCTGACCTGTTTCATCCAGCACAATAAAACAAGGTCCTTCTTTGGCATGCTGCTTATTATATTCAAGATCCAGCTGTATCCGCTGGGCATATGCTTGGTATTCTAGCTCCAATCTTTCATCCTTAAGACTCAGTAAGAAGATGCCAATACCGGAAAAAAAAAAAAGACATCTCTCCCTTTGAATAAAGTTAAAGGTAGGATAATTTTTGATTAACTGTGCAGACAACCTCGAACACTCTTCTGACTTAACTCACTAGTTTAACTGTGGCTTCTCAGGGCTGTAGATGTGGCAATTAATAACGAGGCAGCTGAAGACGTCAGACTTCTCCAGACAACAGCGGCTGGTGGTTACTTCCGTGTCTCTCTTTCTCTGTCTTTCTTTCTGGCTCTGTTCTTTTAAAACTTGCCTCCTGCAAGCGTTCTCCAGCTGTTGGGAAATTGTTTTTCATCTGGAGCCGACGATTGTTTTTAAGAGATTAATTCAGATGCAGAAGGAGTCCTAGGGACTGGTGTCTACATCTGCAACAATAATCATTAGATGCTAAAACCGTGGCTACATGAGGCAAGAATTTCTAATGATGCTCTATTATTTGGGCCCATCGTTTTCTGTGCTTCCGCCAGAGCTGCTGAGTGCTGAAGCAATGGGGAGATCAGGAGATGCTGTCAGGGTAGGTCTGGTTCCAGTAGCCCTTGAGCTGGTGTCTCCAGGAGGCATCCGAACCAACCTTAAATTTGCTTTGGTTCACCCAGTATCCTGAGGACAGACATCATCCCAAAAGCATTAATAGTGACATGACCTATGTCCTCCTTTGCCTTTTCTTTTTAACAGTTAGCAGAGCCATGGTGGGAGTAATGCACTGTAGCTCCTTTCCCCGGGCTGGCCCTTGAGGTTGTCCCAGGGGCTGGGTTTCCACAGTCCAGTCTTGTGGCTGTGTAAAAGACACTGACATCGTCAACGGGCCTGCGTGAGTGTCTAGAGGGAAAAACCCTCATCAGATTTGGTGATGTCTGAACCCTGTGGTCCAGTGCTCCGGTATCACATGGCTGCCTGGGAGAATTGCATCGAATTAAGATGTAAAACAATTCATGTCATCGCTACAGAAACACAGTCCCTGTAAGTAAGACAAAATGAGCGGCGCATGTGAGCACGAACATGGTTTTAAGGAGGTTTTGGGCCATGAACTTCCTAAATTAGGAAGAACGGCACAAACCTGCTTCTTCCCTCCCTTTAAAGTGCATCTTGCTTCAGCTGAACAAAAAAATGATCGAGGATGTGTTCCGAGGTGAAGATTTCCCTTGAGAGCAACAGAGAGGTTTGTGTTCACATGGTCTAGGATGGAGAAGAAACAATGGCCCGTATAGTTTTAGTTCAGGTCAGCACAAGTATCCCCCAGAGGGTGGAGTCAGTCTTGTGAATCATGAGCAACACAGGAGAGGTAAGGGACAGGTTTCCTCAGGAGAGACAGACAAGATTCAGCACCTCCTCCCTCCCCCACTCCCCTCCCCTCACCCCCTCCCATCCCCAGGCAGCAGATTCCTGCAAGCAGGCTGGGGAGGCTGAAATTTTCATGGGTGTACTGTGGTCCTGTCCCTCGTTTTGCCTAAAGGATACAGTTGGTGAGAGGAGACAGATTATGCCATGAGCCATGAGCCCTCTACTGAGGAAGGTGGCTAGCAGGTCAGAAGTGTGCTTTCCACCCTGTCTGTCCTCTGCCCATTGCCCTTAACACGTGGCCACACCCAGATGGCAAGTATTCAGTTGAGCCATATTTCTTTTGTAAAGAGGCCGAGGTGAAGGTCTGTGGTCAGAGGCTCTTCACACTCTCTATAGAAATTCAGAGAGGTTCTGTGCTTGTTCCTGGTCCACACCAACCTCTTACCTTTGGATAGATGTACTTTGGCTTTGTCTCTGCCAAGGTAGGACTTTGCAGCCCATCAGGGCCAACTGCTTACTACTCTTCTTTTTTGCCCAGACTGCAGGGCTGTGACTCAAGGCCCAGGTGCTCCGGCACAGCAGGTTCACCTTCCTCAGGACCCAGAATCCTCTTTACTGCATCTCTAGCTACAGTGACCCAGCTTTTTAAGCCTGTTGTCAGCATGACTGTTTTAGTACGAATAACTCTAAGAAACTATTTTTGAAAGGACTAAACATGAAAAAGGAGGAAAGCAAAGATCTGCCAGACAGAAAGCAGCAGGGCGGCCTGGCGGATGCAAGCACAGCATTACCGAAGAAGACGACACTGCCTTTATAGACTTCAACCAAAAGGCAAGAAATGACTACCTGGAAAATTGATAATAGAAAAGTTCCTCATTTAATTTGGTTGAAGATCAAGGGTCTCTTATTATTCTCCATTCTGAAAAAGACACATGAAATTTGGGGTCCAGGATGGAGCTGTCTACGAGGGAAGAGAAATAATAAACTGATTGATAGAGGGAAGTGCTGCTTTAGTGTCCCACAAACAAAAGACAAAAATATCAAGTATGTACGAATTCAGAATGAGGCACAATTGTTTTCCTGATTGGCAACCCCCCCCCCCATTGTTTTGGTTTCTAACATACACACTCAAGAAATACCCTGATGGGGCTTTCTACACTCAGGGCGTGGCTCTGAGCCTATGATCATTACTAAAGATTTATAATTCGGGAATTATTTATGCATTGCTTGTGACGCTATGGTGGCTGCTGTGATCGGTTATTACAACACCCAGGGAGTGGGAACATGATATCCCGCTATCAGACTGGCCAGGCAGCCTTTCCTAAGCTGGATGACAATACCAATGATTTCCTTCTCTGATTCCTACGCAGACCCAGGGAGGCAGCACAGGCTGGCCTGTTACAGAAGCACCCACAGTGGCATCTGCCACATCCAGCATCCTTATGCAACCTTCAAGGTTGCTCGTCTCATTTGCTTTTAAAATAGGAGAACTCTAAAATAAAAGATAAATAAAACAAAATGGTCCAAGTCCCTCTTAAAATTCCTTTGCAAGTAGGCGAGGTGCGAAGATTTTCAAACCCATTTTAACCCAATTCCAGAAAGCCTAGATTTTTTTTTTAAACTTGTGGAGCATTATTGTGTGGGGAAATTTGTAAACAGTAGTTGGTGTTTCCAAAACAACAAAAAAAAGGTGGATGAGATTGTGTCAAGTTTTAACTTGTTCATTTTATCATGGTTTAAATTATTTTCTGCAATAGGCATATATATATATATATATATATATATATATATATATATATATATATAATAAGGAAAACAGACTTCTTTAAAAATTAAGCAAAATAATGGTGTAATGTGTAAAGCTTGGTGGGTGACTTCAACACGTGGACATTTCTTTTCTTTTTTTTTAAATATAGGGTCAGATCAGACCTGCTTATGTCTCAAATGAATGTATGCATTGCAAAGGCCACGGGCAGGAGGTTGACAGTTTTCTCCAGCCCCTTCTGGGAAATGTTGATTCTGCAGTTTCAAGAACCAGCTTTGCAATGGTTTTTTAACCTTTGGGTGCTTTGGACCATGCCTGGGATGCTTCTGTGAACTGGAGAGTCTTAATTATGGGGGACCATGAATCCTCTTAGCAATGGCCACTCAGCCTGGTGAGAAAGGGGTTTGGGTCTCCATAGCAAGACCAAGATGGCCACAAAGGGGCTGAGGAGTGAGCCTTTGTCAGCTGCTCACAAACACTTGCCATGGAGTATCTAAACACACAGAGTAGAAAGAAATGTAGGGAATCAGTGTATATTCGATACCTAGCTTCAACTGTGGCCAAATCTTTGTGGTCCCCTCCTCTCCAGATGAACAACTGAGAAACAAATCCCAGCTACTACTGTATTTCACTCCAGAGCTGTACTAGAAGGACTCTTAAGAAAACCAAAACCATACACACCTGTTACTATCACATCAACCTTAACCATAGTTCATCCGTTGCTCTGGCTTATACAAGACGTGTGTTCTTTGTGTATGTGTGTGTGTGGTATCCCTACATGGAGATGTGCTTCTGAAATAGTGCAACTCCTCCTGGGGGCCAGAGACCTGATGCTGAGTGCCATCCTCAATTGTTCTTTACTTAATTTGTTGAGGCAGGGTTTCTTGCTGAGCACAGAGCTCACTGATTCAGGCAGTCTAGCTATCCCCCGCCCCCCAGCTTGCTCTGCAGGGTGCCTGTCTCTGTCTCCAGGGGCTGGGATTACAGGAGGGTGTCCTGATTCTCAAGCTTACTACATAAGTGCTTTACACACTGAGCCAGCTCCTTAGTCCTTAGCCATGCTTTATTAAAGGCACAGGCTGCACAGCCTGTGTTGTCTTGGTTTGTTTCCAGCACACTTTTCTGCTATGCTTTCAAACCCACACCTCAGTGAAGCCCACACATTGCTCGTGGTGGCAACACCTATTCACGTCTTCATCTATAGGTTCCCCCTCTGTGTGTCACTTTCATCTTGGCGAATGGAACTGTTTGTTTTGTGGAATAGTCCCCAGCCTGGACTTTGTCAGTGGCATCTCTATGCTACCAGCTGTTCATCCCTTGAAATTTCTCGAAGTAGTGGTTATGTCTAGACCACCCTCAGTTTTCATTCATTCATTCATTCATTCATTCATACATTTGTGTTTCATTCATTCAGTTCACTCTCGGGGTTTTGGTTTTTTTTTTTTGTTTTTTTTTTTTTTTTGTCAAGAATAATTCATAGTCCAGTGACATTGGTTAAAGAAAACTTACGCTTAAGCAGTATTTGAAATTATATACAGAACTTTCATGAATTTTAACTGTGCCACAAAAATACGAGCATTTCTATTTCATCTCTACTTTGGTGAGCTCATCTTCTGCTCGGCACTCTTTCTTCTGAAAGGGTTTTACTTTTACTTTCCCCAGACAGCAGCTAAAGAAGTTCTTGATAAAGAAGTGCAGAATTTGGTGAAGCTCTTGACTGACGTCTAGCAGCTTTGTACTGTCACTCGGGTCAGCTGGTCTCATTTCTCTTTAGCAAAGGATATTCAGCTGTGATGGTTTTCCAAGAAGGAAAGTAAGAGCACTGAAAGTGGTAAAGATGCAGGCACATTGGTGCAGATGCAATCCTCATCAGTTAAAAAATGCATTGGTTGGTCAACCAGACATCTTGTGTAGTGTATTTGTATTTCCATTTCTTAAAAAAAAAAAAAAAAAAAAAAGCCACAAACAATAAAAACAAAAAGACCCCAAATTATGCATTTGTTGACTCACAAAAGAAGAGGCAGCCAAATTCATCAGATAGCCTCACTCTTCTCACTCACAGGCCTGTTTAATCAATCTATGCACTTTGGATTAATACAAATGGGCCTTAAAGAAAGCTATGAAACAGGATTAATGAATGTGTGTAAACAGCTCTTATGAATGTAGATTAGAGATGAGTGTGGCCCAGATACTGGTGCATTTATCTTCAACACGACCGCTTTGGAGAAAATTCTTAGTTGGACTATAGGATGGCTCATGGTCCCTTCCCACCCCTGAGTATAAGTTGGAGTTGGTGGTGTAGGCACATCTCCCCACTGGCGGGCCCATGGCTCCTGCTCTGAAATGCTACATTTCCTAAGATTCCATAACACATAGTAGAGGCCATTTAACGAGTGGGTTCTTTGCTACAAAACAGAACACAGTATGAAGTAAGGTCTATGAGGAGAAGCCTGGGTTTGTGGACAGCTGTTTCTTACCTTGCAGGAATGGAGGCCTGCCTCTTATGGTACCATTGCTCTATGAACAGGGTCCAGAATAGTCCTTTGCTTTTATGTTCAATCTGAGTTTCCTGGTGGTGCTGATAGTAGGGGGCTTGATCTCACAGGTCTCTACAGGGGAATCCCTCAGCAGCTCTTCCATGCTGTGAGCCCTGGTTTGCACTGAGGCGCATGTTCAAACTCAAAGCCACATTTCAAGGGACTTTTGTTCCTGTTGTTGTTAAATTTTTCATCTCACACCCTATGATTCTCCTGAGGATGAGTCCCACAGGGTTCCACACATCCTTGGAGCACTTGCCCCTTAGGTATACTGATCAAGTCATTTGGTCCAGTACTGGAGGAAGGGATGAGGGTCACTCTAGGATACCTCCATCTTCTGGGTTCATACGATCTGTTTCTCCACATGCAATGTTGACTTGCACTTGAAACTCCTTTAATTAATCTTTTGGGGGAGGGAGACGTTTGAAAATGAGACAGGCAATCATGAGAAAGATAATGGATTGATGGTTAGCACGTGAGGGAGCCCAGCATGCTCATCCCAGTGAGGCAGAGTGTGTTGTACATGAATTGGGTAAGAGCAAGCCCTCCAGGACCCTCCCCCCCCCCCAAAAAAAAAAAAAAAAAAACCTACCAGTAAGAGGCATTTGACTGGAACACTTAGCAATCAGAAAACCAAGACAGAGGTTAAATTGTTTTGAGCAAGAGAAATTAATACATTAAAGGTTACATTTCCAACTGTGAGGCAGTGAGTTGGGCTCTTCTGTGGTGTCAGAATTACATAAGGCAGGAGAAATGGCTCTGAAATGATTGTGGAATCATTAAGGCAAGGCAAGGCAGAGCAAGACACTTCCCAGCAGGAGGGTGCGAGGAAGAATAAAGACGTGGAGAGAGCTCATTAAGAATGAATTGCAGACCATAAACATTTGGAAGCAGTGAGTGTGGAGTTCTATCTGTTATCTAATGACTCGGAGATTAGAAAACTAGCAATGACTTTCAGAAAAGGAGTTGACTTTGGGGGAGATTGTTTGCCGTTCCGGAAAAAGAAAACGGGTTTTGTTTTGTTTTGTTTTGTTTTTGAGTTAGGGAAAAGTCTCTTATCTCTGTAAATCAGCACAATTTAAGCAACTTCAGCGATCCTCTGACAGTTTCTTGCTGCTGTATAATTACACACTCCCATTTTGTTATAAGGATGTGGAGAGGACCTCAGTAGGTGGGGGAGGGGAACAGGTAAGGAGGAGAGGCAGGAGGAGACAAAAGTCCAACTTCACCACTGGCTTCACAAAGACCTACCAACCTCCACCCAAAAGGCCTTGCCGGCAAATCCTTTAAAGCGGACTCGTGTTCTGTTTTGGTCGAGGGCATTCCATTTGCACGGCTGCTAATTGCATGGTTTGATGGGCAGAGTCAGGACAGCTGGAATGAGATAATCCATCTTTGGTGCTGGCTCTCTCATCCCCCTGCACACCCTCCTCTCCACCACAAGAAGCAATGATTTAAGGCTTCAAACTCTGGCCATGTGTAAACTCCTTAATCTTCCAGAATATTCAGTACCCTTTAATTTGTGGTTAACACAAGTCAGAGATGTTGGAAAGGCAACAACCAATACGACTGGGTGGTACACCCGGGGCCTCAAAATCACCTCTTTGGAAAACAGATGGGGGTCTGGTAATGTGCTGTCCTCCTCCGGGAAAGAGTTCATCGATGCTCTGGAAACCCAGTGAGCACTTTCCTAATAGCTTCTTAGAAGCTAAGGCTTCCACTGGGCACCCTGATGCCAGTATTGTATCAGAGGGGAGGGATGGGTGTGGGCAGCCCTGGTGACCCCTGGCACACAATGTCTCCTCTTTATGAGACATGCAGGAATGGCCAGAGCCTGTTGGACTCTCTCTAAATGACTCCTGGTCTCACTTACCATTGCTTTTATTAATGTGGATTTCTAGAAACAATCATCCACACAGTGTGAGAGAGGCAAGGGTGGGAGAGGAGAGGAAGGCATTGTAGGAATTCCCTGATGGTCACAGAGCTTTAGGTTCATTCTGTTACAAAGTTCATTCCCCTCCCCCACACCAGAAGTTGTGAAAATCCCTGGGTCACTTCTTAAGAACAATATTGTCCCTTCTGGTGCCCGCTTGGGTTGCAGTCAGTTCTTAAGGTTCCCAATGCTGTTACCAACCTCCCACACTGGCCTTACTCAGCAGGTGCTATAACCTCCTCCCTTGAGTGTTGGGCATGGTCTACTCAATGCTGAGACCCAGAAGCAGAACCTCCCCTTCCCCCCCAAAAGCTGGCTATCTTTCAAGGTACATGGCTGCATGAAGCCTCCTTCTTCCTCCTCGTCTTTTGTCAGCAGCCAACCAGTAGGATCAGTATCAGAAGGAACCATGAGAGGTTTGAATGATGATCAGCGTTAAGATCATTCACAATGTGATCACTATGAAAGTTACTCACCAGGGGACACAAAACACCTTTGTTTGGAATGTCTACTGCTCTGTTTCCCAATATTCCAACTGTAGGATAAAGAACTCTTAGGATTGCAGATACTGTGTAGGTGAGGGAAAAAAAAAAAAAGAATCCTACCCCAATCGTTTTTAGTTGCTTCTCCTTGTTACCCTCCTTGACAGCTACCCTCTTATGCTCGACAGCAGAATCATTACACACATGCTCATATACCACTGGTTTAAAATTGAGCATTCTTTTAAATGCTTTTGTCTACAGAGCCATGTGCACTTTCATTATGCACCATTGAAATACCACATTGATTAATATCATGCCATCTCACCAGAATAAAAGATTTTATGTTTTGTGAAGCTGTCAATGTCATGATGTTCAGTCTGTTTTAAATTTTTAAAAAATTACTTATTACTATAATTTTGTGTGTGTGCATATGATGAGTGTACATATGTGCATGCATGTGTGCACATGTGTGTATGTGTGTGGCACATGCCATGGAGTACTTGTGAAGATCACAGAACAATTCTGTGAATTTGGTTCTCTGGTGTTACTTTTATGTGGGGTTTTGGATATTGAACATAGGTCAGAATTCTTGCATTTCAGGTGTCTTTATCCACTGAGCCACCTCACAGCCCCTATGATTAAAAATACTATTTGTTTTTCCTCAAAAGATTGAAGTTTTTCCTTGGCAACAGTTACTGTCAGTTTTTTTCTCTGTAGTTATAGGCTAACTTTGTTTCCTTTGGAAAACTGCTTGCCTGACTCCTATGTGTGAATAAGCACAGTTATTCTTTTCAGGTAATAAAATGGTGTTCCATGAAAAAAAAACAACTGGTTCTGGTCCTGATCCAAGAGTAACACAGATGTTGGTCCTGGGGAGCCATCTTTTTTTGTATCAAGGGTTCCCATTTCATCACTCAGAAGAATAAATGAGAGCATTGAAGATCAAGACTCAACAATGGTAATCCTTAGGGCTTCATCAAGAAAATGAGATTGGCTTTTTTTTCTTTCTTCAATGTGGGCTTGGCAGCAGACACACAGTGACCTCCAGGATGGCTGTGCTCTGGTACCCATAATCTCCATCACTGATGATTTCAGAACCCCAATTGCCCAAATAGGAAGAAAAGCAAACTAAATGCTCACGATTAGAGTGAAAATTAGTTTTGCCCTCAGGACTGACTAAATGGGTGTTGGAGACCCCTACGTATATCAAGTCATGTGTCAATAACCACTTAATTTAAAGCAAGGTTTTCAAAGGTATTGAGATACTAGAACACATCAATAATGAGAAAAATACATTAATTAAAAATTTTACATCAGGCACAGTGGTTCATGCCTGTGATCACAGAAACGGGGAGGCTGAGGCAGAGGGATTTTTATGAGTTTGTGGTAAGCTTGGGTTGTCTAGTATATTCCAAGCTAGCTTGTGATACATAGTGATACCCTGTCTAAAAAATGAAGGAAGAAATAAAAAGAAAAAAACAAAACAAAATAAATAAAACAAACAAAAATTTGAAAACTCCTGCAGTTATATTTGGCAGGCACTACCAGGAGCTTATTCTATGCCCTCAGTGGGAGAGGGGAGGGACTCTGGCCACTCCTATTTTGGAAGAAGTCTCTAGAGCCTCTTCCTTTATGGAGAGTCCATAAGTAAGGAGAATTTGGGATTCATGGAAGTTGAATGAAACTTCCCACAGGGAATAGCACTAACTGAGCAGCTTACAGAGCGCCTTTAACTAGAGAATAGAGTCTCCACAGCAGCCTTTGCCTCAGGTCCTTTGGTCTGGAATCTGGGATCGTCTAGTCTGCCTGTTGTCCAAAGGCATGACTTCCAACGCCCTGCAGACCTCATGCGACTTAAGGGTCCCGTTTCCTTCCTGTCCTCATTTCCTGAAGTCCTCTGCCTCTCCCTGTTTTTCTTGTGTCACCCGGGACCTTCTAAGTACTGTGCATTTATTCTGTCCCTCCAGCCTTTGGCCTTCTCATGACCCTCAGGGTAGAATTCCGTCCTGTAGACCAGCATTCGCTCTGCCCACTTGGCCACTCTTTCCTTGGGATACATCCTGGGTATGTTCCCTGTCAGATGCCACAGTGTAGCACATGTGGTGAAGCCTATCTTCACACATGCTATTCCCTCTTTCACAAATGCTTCTCCTCACATCCATCCACCCTCACTCTGCTCTATCTTTCTCCCACATACTCACTCCCCAGCTCTCACTGGTCCTAATACTGCAAGGATCAGTTCACATGCTATCTCCTCTCAGGAGATCTATCACATTTAACTTGGGGTTCCTGCCTTGGTTTTACCACTTAGTGTCTGTAGAACTTAGACACTGTATACACTTTCCTAGTCTCAGTCTCCTCATCTATGAAAGGCTCTTGTTGCTTATTGTGGGCATGGAAAGAGGTTTGTCTCTAAAGTACCCATGACACTTGCTGAGAAGACTAAGGGTGTGGTCAGCAGTAGCTTCTTCATTTTTAGCCCATCTTTCTTTTTTAAAATGTCATTAGAATGGTGCTACCAGTTTTCAGCGTCTACTGCAATGCCAGTTAAATTAATGACACAGAGAAATGGAAGAGAAGCATGAGAAACATGGCTAGCACAATCCAGTGTGGTGCCACTAGCTACACATGGCTTTTCAGTTTTAGATTTGAATACACGTGCATTAAGCCAAACTAAAAGTCAGTTCCTTGCTGTAATGTCAAGGTTTAAAGTGCTCAGAAGTTACATCTGCCTGGTGGCTATCCCATGGTGCTGCAAAGCTTATGGGAAATTTCTATCCTTGAGGATATTCTAAAGGATAGAGATGTCAATAGTGTTTCTCAGTTAGTACTGGGATGAGTTACATTTGTCACTTTAAGATGAAAAAAGCTTGCATGCAAATGCCTTTGGTAGGGAGAAGTAGTAACTATAGTTACATAATAAGATGTATTTAACACTAAGAGTCGGAGAGTTTCTTGGCAATGCCCTTGCACGGGCAAGGCATCTGCATAGTGAATCCTACTGAAGCTCTTGCGACCTGTGTGCTCAGTGCTTTTGTTCACCCCAACTAGGGAAGTTTGCCTGGATTCATGGGTGAGAAAGACACCTGAGCAACTCTGAATCAGATCTGTTGTGGAGATAGGAAACTCTCTTGACAGTAGATATAAACAGGAACACTAATGTATCTGTACTTTTCAGCTACTATGGGGAACACTGGCCAGAAAAAAGGCATTTAATAGCTGTGATGTTAGTTTTGTCAACTTTATACAATCAAGAATCACCTTGGAAGAGAGTCTCAAATGAAAGGCTGTCCATATTAGGATGGCCTATGGGGATTATCTTGATTATGTTAATTGAAGTAGGAAGACTTGTCCACTGTGGGTGGCACCATTTTCTGAATAGGGGATCCTGGTTGTATAATAGTGGAGAAAAGCGAGCTGAGCAATAGGCTGCATACATTAATTTTGTACATTAATACATTAATTAATACATTAATTTTGTAATGCTGTCTACTCTTGATTGTGGATGTCCTGTGACATCCTGCTTTGAGTTCCTGCTGCCTTGACTTCTCTCCAATGATGGGATGTAATTTGAAATAGTGAACCAAACAAACCTTTCTCCTTTAAGATGCTTCTGTTAGGGTATTTTTTTTTTTTTATCAGAGTGATGGGAACAAAACTAAGATAGTGGTTTTGGAGAAAATGCTGGATTGTAGTTCACAGGCACCATTGCTATGGATGTGCCATCTTTTTTTTTTTTTTTCCCTGCAAGCCACACTGGGTTCTTTTCCAAGTGACCTTCCTCGTGTCTCTATGGGCTGTTGTCTATCCCTTCCAGCATGTCCACTGTTGTCACAAGGATACTGAAATGACTGACTGTGGCTCAGGAATTCATTATTGATAACCTTGTACTTGGAATTAGGTAGAACAATATGTCTGCACACAAAAATTTCCAGAAGCTAACTGTGAAGTTCAGGGCCCATGGTTGGGTCTGGTAAGAACAAGCCATGGCTTCATCAGCTTTTCTCTTCGTTTACATCTTTCTCACATGCCCATACCAGATTGGCTTTCTGCATCCCATGTTCCAGGGCCTTGGATGACAGTGCCTTGTTTGACTGCAGTCTGCCAAGGCAACAGAAGTCAGAGATTGCTGTCAAGGTTTTAGTGCCAACAGAGACTTCAGTGGCAAGTAGGGCTTCCCTAGCTCTGAAGTGTACTTGACCTAGGTTTGCATAATGAGTAATAACCTGCCACATGGTGCTTATGGGGAACCATGACTCACACAGGCCCTGGCAGAGCTGTTGGCCCAGGAGAAAGGTGTCTCCCAATTAGGAGCACCATTCCATGCCAGGACTGAATCATAGGATGTGGAGATGGCAGAGATAATAGAGGTCACCCTGCTCATGTCTAACTAAGGTTATAGATGATGAGAAAAGAATCTGGCAGGGCAGATGGGCTTCCCCAGGCATAGAACCAGAGCCAGAACTGAATTCTTTTGGCTTCTAGTCCTATGTTCTAGGATTGCTTAGACTTATCAGATCAGTCTGATGTTTCCTATTCTGTTCAGGATTTTTTATCTTCACAGCTGAACTATGATCCTTACGTGCATAAAGACTGTGATGGTTAGCTTTAAATGTCGATTTGACATGACCTAGAATCACCTGAAAAGACAGTCTCAATGAAGGATTGTCTACATTGGGTTGGTTGGTAGGCATGTCTGTGGGAGACTGTCTTGATTAAATTGACTAATTAATATGGGAAGATCCAGCTTAATGTGACTGGCACCATTTCCCTAAGATAATGGTTCTCAAGTTTCCTAAAGCTGCAACTCTTCAATACAGTTCCTCATGTTGTGGTAACCCCCAACCATAACATTATTTTGTTGCTACTACATAACTGTAATTATGTCACTGTTATGAATCGTAATGCAAATATCTGATATGGGACCCTTAAAGGGGTCATGACCCACAGGTTGAGAATGGCTGCCTAGGCGCTGTGGGGTGTCTTAAACTCTATCAGGGTTGAGAAATCAAGCTGAGCATAAGCAAGAACAAGCAAATGAGCATGTGCACATTCATTTCTCTCTGCTCTCTACTATGGGTGTGATGTGAATAGCTGTCTCAAGTTCCTACCACTGTGACTCCTCTAGGATGGACTGTAACCTGGAATTGTGAGCTAATATAAGCCCTTACTCCACTAAATTGCTTAGGTTAGAGTATTTTAACATAGCCATAGAAACAAAACCAGAATATGGATACTATTTTAGCCTTCTGCAGTACCCTTTAGAAATACACAGTCTCGCTAGGGAATATAAAAGAAACCTATATGACATCACAAGGAGTAATTGTATACTGAACTGAGTTTAGTTGGGATAGGAAGTCGGTTAGTGAAAGCAGGTGTTGGTATAGACTGGAACTATTGACAAATCATCCTAGAAGCCAAGTCTTCTGGCATAAGTCAGCAATTCCAACGAGGAGATGGACAACAAGTTCAAGATTGGCCCTAGGCTACAGAATGGTTTCAAGGACTATCTAGGCAACTTAGTGAGACCCTGTATTCAAATAAAAAGCAAAGTAAAAAGAAGGCTGTGCATGTAGCTCAGTGGTGGAGTACCTGCTGGGATTGTAGGGGAGCCTTGTTCAGCATACAGTATAGCAGTAGAAAAGAAAACAGAAGCAAAAGTCCTCCCTAGAATCTAACCTGTGTCTTTACAAGCAGAAAGGATGAAGCATTCCAGGACTTAAGCAGCAAGACTTCTGGAGGGGCAGTGATAGGCCTGTGGATGGAACAAAGGCTGTCTGTGAGAGTGCTGGAGGCTAGTTGGGAGTGAACAGCTCAGATTACTAAAAACCATGACAGTCAACTTCAGGGTTTTTGTTCATCTAGTAGCACCTGTGAATTTGAACTAGGATGACATAGTGACCTTGCTAATAAAGGCTGCATCTGTGGGATGGGGTTGTCTGAAAGGGACATGTGAGTGATATTACATAGAGATAGTTATTTGTGTCTTAGTGGAGCAACAAGGATAGATATAAAAAAATACACGAAATGTTTACCTTAGCCTTTGCTCCTAGGTAGCCTGTGTTGGCTTTGTTTGTTTCCAGTAAAAGTAACTTCCTCTGAGCAATTGTCCTCTTGGAGGATTACTGCTGAATAGGCTCACCCTTCCTAGTTCTTTCTGAACTCTGGCTGGTTGGTTCAACTCAGCTGTTCTGGCTCAAACTCCTCTCCAAACTGACTGACTTAAACTGGCTTTTCTTGGCTTCTGACTGAATTGCTCTGCTTGGCCTCAAAATCACTCTGTCTATCTAGTCTAATCTTCTGGCTCCTTATTATTCTCTAGCTTCATCGGCCTCTGCTGACCTGGACTGCATGATCTGCACAAACTAAATGGAGCTCACAAATGAATTCAGCTGAATTCAACTCCACTACATGGACTGCACTGCAACCCAATTCACTCTGCGATAATCTTAAGTAGCCTCTCTCCTTCCTGTGCTGTTCTTGTAAAAGTCGGTTGTGTCTCATCTCTGACTCATTCTGTTAATTTATTTTCCTGATTTATCAGTTTGTCTCCACCCCCCATTAGACATCACTTTCAAACATGGGTGCTTCCTTCTTCAAACCAACTTTACCTTCATTACTTGGGGTCAAGGGTGTGTACTAACATGTGTCTGTGTTCCAACCAGAGGGATTAAAGGTGTGTCATTCCACCCAGATCACACAGACCTAGAGGGCCTTTGGATATGATCCCTTGCCAGAGCAGCCATATTGCTGGATTAAAATTCCTCTACAGTTTTCTGTGTTAATTATAACAAAATATTTCAACTAAAAACGACATAAATTTATTGTATCATATTAATAGAGGCCAGAAGGTAGTCCCAGTGAATGGAAAATGGAGTGTGAACAGGACTAACACTTAGGTAATCCAGAAGAGAAGAAACTGCCAATGTCTAGTATTGTTATAATTCCTCTGCTTCTGATCACCTCCTCTGTCTTCCAAGTAGCCAATAACTGGCCATTTCTCACTCTGAACTTCTACTACACGTCTATCTCCTTTCAAATCCACACTGACTTCCTTATGAGAATGCATGTGATTACATCCAAGTCCTCAGAACTATCCAGAATAAGCTTTTGCATCATCCTCACAGGGCTTTCAATTTCCCAGAGCTGTGATTAACAAGGTCACACAAACTGTGGTAGGAACAAGAGAATTCATGACAGATAGCTCTGAAAGCGGGATGCCAGAGATCAAGGTATGCCTGGTAAACCACCCCCACCCTCAACCCCAACCCCAGGGTGTAAGATAGAAGATGGATCTGCTCAAGAGGACAGTAGAGGCTGTGGTAGAAGAGACAAATAAATGCAGGGGAGCAAAGGTAGAGGAAGCAGAGGGTAGGGTGAAGCTGTGAATAGATGGGCATGTGTGGCTTTAGAGCATGTATGTTTGCATGTATGAGCATGTATGTTTGCATGTATGAGCATGTATGTTTGGATGTATGAGCATGTATGTTTGGATGTATGAGCATGTATGTTTGCATGTATATGTCTATATGGGAAGCTGTGAGAGGTTGTGAGGTGGATGTGCCAGTGTGTGTGTGTTTGAATAGCTTGTTATGGTCTGTATGAGAAAGAGTATGTTCAGTGCAGGGATGTGGGAGGGGTGACATCAGAAAGTCTCTGCCAGGTGCCCTCATCTCACCTGAACAGAAAATACCTCTGAGGGGATATTCCTCATAATAGGAATAAAGGTTGATGGGTGTTGTGGCTTTTAATGAGAAATGTCTCCCACGGACTCATGTATTTGAGTACTTGGTCTTTGGTTGGTGGCCATACTCTTTAGGAAGTTCTTGGGACATTTAGAGTCTCCCTGGGAGAAAGTGTGTCAGTGAAAGTGGGCTTTGATGTTCACAGGCTCTGTTCTTACCTTTGTGGTCATCTGTTTCCTGCCACCACACTTCCCCTGGCTGTCACCATGCCTCCCAGGCCACGATGACCAGAGTAAACCTTTTCTTCTCTAAGTTATGTTGGTTCATGGTGATTTTTATCACAACAAAATAGTTAATATGGCGGGGAAAGGTAAGTAGCCACTTGAATAAAAGAGAACATTGTTCCACAGATACCTTCCTGCCCCGTGATCTGTAGGCACATGTGCAACTCCTACCCCAGGAACCCAGACCTTCAGCCAAGATTAGTAACTGCAGCTACCAGAAATACCCTAGACAGTCCAAAAATTCATGGCAAAAATATTTGAGAACAGCTAAATACTAGCCCCTACGAGAAGCTATTTACACTCAGAAAAGAGGAAAAATATGCTAGAAGCTACCATTCCTGACATCTACTCCAGCAAACAAATCAGATTGGAAGCAGAGAAACCCAGAGACACCGAGGAGATGGAGCACAGCCTTGTGTCTCACCTCTGTGTTTCTACAGAAAGACCCATTGGGATGAGGGGGCTACGCCACAGAGGTGCTACCTGGATACACACAGAAGCAAAGGCTGGGGCCTACCTGGAAAACTTAGAGCTGTAGAGTAGATAAGAACCAAGTCAATCCCCCTTGGATTCTCGTGTATAAAATACATCCTGGCTTATTTATAGCCACATGTGTTTTATATATTCACCATATACAAATATATATACTGCAAACACAAAACCCCATTGAGGCAGGATGCCTGGGACAAAGGATCCAAACCAATTTGAGCTGTGGGCTCTGGGAAGCAGAAACACAAGATTATTTACCTCTGATTTAAAAACCAAATTTATCAGAACCGGAGAGATGCCTCAGACTCTAAAGTGATTGACACACAAGCAACCGAAATTAGGCTCATTACACGACCCACGTAGAAACCCAGGAAGGTGTACATTTGTAATCTCAGTGCAGGAGAGGTAGATAGATGGATCTCTGGGGCTCGTGGCCAGCCAGCCCAGCCTACTTCCTGACTTCCACTCCAGTTATAGATGGTCTCAAAAAATGTAACCAGCTGCTAAGCAATGGCACTGACCTCTAATATGCAGGGACACACATTTATATGTGAAGCTGCCCACACATGAGCATCTACACATATAAACACATACCTGCATACATGCATGTGCACACGTGCATGCGCGTGCGCACGCGCGCGCGCGCGAGTGCGCGCGCGCACACACACACACACACACACACACACACACACACACACACACACCTACCTACATAACATCAGCAACAAGAAAAAAAATTCAAAGGTATCTTTTTCAGTAGGAACTCCTGGGCTCTATTCTGCCTATCTGGAAGAAAATAAAACTGTGTTGGGATCCTGAAGTGAAAATTCCTTTCCCTTCAACCCAAGACATCTGCCACAGAAGCTCTTTATCTGGTGCTTTGTATACATATTTTTAATCCTATACAAAAATGATAGGGTGTCAAGAAGGATGTATAATAACACCATTTTTTTTTATTTCACTTCAAAGACTTGGCCATTTCTATCCATGTGACATTCACGCTCCTTCAGGGTCAAACAACATCTTGCAGCCTTCATAAAATGATTAAATATTTTAAACAGCTCCTGCTTATACCTCCACCGCCCCTGGAGACTGATACTGTTATCGTTTTTGTCAAAGCCAGTTTCCATCCGCATTTGTCATTCCTGCTTGCATTTATGAGTTATCAATCGCCACGTCAAAATGCAAAATAACTGATGTTCTTTGGGCGGTATTGGATGGTCTATCTGGGGCTTTTAATCAATGCTGATTCTTACTTTCCATACCCATACATAAATCTCTACTATTTCAGGCCACATATAATGTGTTTGTACAAAACGCAGTGACAGAGGCAGCAGCTACATTATCAAACATTACACCTCGGGGCTAACTGAGTACCAAGGGCTTTCAAAAGGGAACCCTGGGAATTATTGTGCAGGAGACACAACCATTGTGGAGACATAAGGAATCGGTTGTTGCCGTTTATAAATCAACACCCTGCTAGCTAATCCCCACTTACACGCAGTCCAAATTCCTGCCCCAATCTTTTGCAACTTATTCATTTTTATTTTTTTTTTCAAAAAGGCAAACTTTGCATAATCTACACAAATAATAATGAACTGTGTTTTCTGATTTCTTCAACTTTTCCTCGGGGCATAAATTCAAATAGCAGCATGCGATGTATTCGGGAAAGCTTCTTGTTTTTAACTTACACTGGGATTTTCTGTGGTATATTTCACCTCCCCGCCTTGTTCCCATTGCTCTAGAAGAGGATTTGTTTTGTCCTTTAACAGGGCATTGCCAGTGACCAGCAATCACTGTAGAAATCATTCAACAGTACGTAAATGTCCCTGGATTCTAGCACATGCAGACACCCCAGGCCATGGGAAACCATGAGAGTATCTTTGAAATGAAGAGGCAGGGGAATGGAAACAACCCCAGAGCAGAATGCAGCACAGGTGTGCAGTCGGCAGAGTCCAGGGCTCCACAGGTACCCATGACTCCCAGAAAAAGAATAAGATACACAGAACAGCCTCTGAAGTGCTCTCTTTGTGAGCAGCGTTGTGTTCTCTTGGATCTCACTATAGCCTAATTGGTCTTTATTCCTGTTCACTGCCCCCCACCCCCCACTTCCCACCAGGCAGAGTAACTGCTGTCAGTTAGCAGCCATGGCAGCTGAGCTGTTGACAGGGTTACACGTGTGTGCTGCGAGGAACTCTGTCTTAATGAATACTTTGGGATTTATAGCAGAAATCAAGAAACGGAAAGACTGAGGCTGCAGCAATCTTGGATTCCACAAAGGTACTGCAGTGGTAAAGGTACCTTTCTGCATCTGGAGCATCTGGAGCATCTGGAGCATCTGGAGCATCTGGAGCATCTGGAGCATCTGGAGCATCTGGAGCATCTGGAGCAGGAAACCACATTCAAAATAAATAAGTGTAAGCAGCGTTGGAGGGTGAAGAATGGTCAACACCCACTGAGAAAACTCAGGCCTGCTCAGAAGCCAAGGTCTCATCTGAAAGGCCGTTTCAAAACACAACTTTTAAACAGTGAGGTCAGAACTGTGCCGGTGTGAAGACCTGGCGGCGTCTGCACCATGCTTGAGCGGCAATCTGCTCTGCTCTGCATTGGATTCAAGTGCTCAGGGCTTTACCAGTGCGGCGAGTAGCCAGCATCATTTGGCACAATGTGTGTTCAATGAATAGCATGTGGGGACTTCAACGTTTAGTTTCCTGGACACTGGGAACTTACCACACAGGGATTTCTCTGCCACCTCTGCGATGTCAAAGATGCAGCGGTCTTTGAATGATGCATGAGGTCATCAACAAGCCAACACCCTCAGTGTCTGAGAACAGCTTCATGTGCTGTCCTCAAACACTGTTTAGATGGAGTATGAGCACCTGGTGTTTGGTACATCTCGGGAATTGAAAATAGCCTTCCTCCATGACTTTCAGGCTGTCCTTTCTGGGATAGACAGCATGCCTCCTCCTCGTCCCGTCTTTTCTTTTCCTGAAACATTCTTACAGCTGTCCTCACCCACAGGCTATCTATATAGATTGTGGTGGTTACCATTTACAGTCAGACAAGGTCACAAAAAACAGCATTATGAAGAGCCCGGTGAGATAACTTTGCCTCATAAGTGTGAGGACCTGAGTTTGAGTCACAGAACCCAGGTAAAAAGGCAGGTGTGAGGCTATCTGCTTGGAATGCAGGTACTGGGCAGATGGAGGCAGCTGGAGCCCTGCAGCTCACTGCTCAACCTGACTAACCTAATTGGTGAGTTCCAAGCCAATGAAAGACCCTGCTTCAAAGGAACATTTCTGAAGATGGTACCCAGGGCCATCCTATGGGCTCCACATTCATATTCACACACACACAAGTGAAGTTCCCTCTCCTGATGAGGGTATGTACACACACACACACACACACACACACACACACACAAGTGCATGCACATGTACATGCACATGTGCATTACATTCATGTACAAACATACAAACAAAACAAAACAAAAGCTGGGTATTATGGCTACCAGCATTCAAAAAATTGCTCTTCAATTCCCTCTGCCCAAGATTACTCATTTGCTCCAGATATTCAACCATCCTTCTGTATCGCCGTGGAACTGGTTTTAGGACCTCTTGAGGATACTAAGATCTGTGATCCTTGAGTCTCTTACCTCTGCATGTGGCTTTGTGCACACTACACATACTTTAAGGCATTCTTAGGTTACTTATAATCCCCATTGCAGTATAAATGCAGTATAAATAGTTATACTGTGTTATTTGGGGAATAATGGCAAGAAAAGAGGTATATACATGTTTAGTACAATTAGTTTATTCTTTTATTCTTTTTGAGATAAGGTCTCCTATAACCCAGGCTGGCTTTGAACCCACTCTGTGCCACAGATGTCTTTGGACTTTAAATTCTCTTGCCTTCACCTTTTAAGAGCTAGGACTACAATGCTGCACTACTTCGCCTACTTTATATACTGAAAATTGATCCCAGAGACTCACACTTGCTAGGCAAGCGTTAGGCCAACTGAGTTATACCCTATTTTTTTCCTTCTGGCTGTTTTTATTTGCAGTTAGTTGAGTAGATGGATGTAGGAATTATGGATGCAGAGGGATGATGGAACAGGCACAGTGCCTACTGCATTTCAGGTAGATGCAATCACAGGATAAGGTGATCTCCTTTTAACAGCATCCCTGGCACACACAGAGTGAGCTTGAGGGTAGTCAAATCTTGATGGCAAGATTGGCCTTGTATGGTTTTCTTGTACAATAAAAAATATACTATTAACAATATAATGTATATAACAATATTATATATAATATTGTTATATATATTATATATAATATATATAATTATATATAATATTGTTATATATAATTATAATAATATTGTTAATAACTGTTATAATATTGTTATATATATATATATATATATATATATATATATATTAATGCTAAGGTAAACCACTACTATGTTAGGGATTGATTCCTGTTAGCCTGAGATTTCTTGGCCACCATTGATTGCAAGACATTGGCTGAGTCCATTGAGAGAGGACTCTTGTGTCTTTCATTTAGTGCAGGTCAATCTGGAGCAGACTTTTGAAAAGCACAGAAAGGAGCAGTAGTATCAAAGTGGGGTGGTCCTGGGGGAGGAGATAGGATCACAGCACACGAAATCCCCCAGGAGCTGGACCTGAGAGGGGCGGAGATGAGGAATGCGCTGGGCCATTTATTTTTTGTTCTATCCTGTTTGCTTACAGAATTATTGTTTTAATGTGGCTTGAGTCCAAGATCAGTATTCAGTCTTTCAGCTTCACTACAGAAAGAACTTAGACACATGGTGCAATCTATTATGGTGATTTTACAAACTTTCCAAAGAATCACTGGCAATATCTGGAGATGTGTTTTGTGGGGTGAGTCAGATTATCCACCAGCATCTAGGGATAAGGTGTCCCCAGTACTGCTAAACATCTTGGCTGCACAGGATGGTACAGAAGGATCTATCCCTAAATTTCAACCATGTCAAGGTTGAGAGATCCAGATTAACACATGGTCAAGTAGAAGAAACCTTGATTGACATATGACCAAGCCTTCCCAGAGTGCAGGGAAAAAAAGGAAGAGGAAAGAAAATATGAAGTAGTGTGTAATGTGTATTTATGCATTTCTGCTGGAGCTCAGTGAGATGGTTTCATAAGAAAAAGCACAAGCCCAAATGGCTCCAAACTCCACCTCTTGAACTCTCATAAAGATAGGAAAAAACTGACTGTTAAGAGTTGTCCTCTGACCTGCACATGTGCCCCATACCATGTGCACACTGCACACGTGCACCATTCTGTGCACACCTGCACTCACATTTCATACCCCCACACATACATGCCTAGTAATTATAAATAAAATAAAGTTTTATTCCAGATAGTATAAGATAAAGCTGTGTTCCCCATTTCTGCTGGATGAGAATGGATTAGTGTTTATTAATTTTTGCATTGCTGAAGTCTCTACTCTGTTCACATTTCTTCTACAAAGCCCACGAAGTATGGATGTAGTTGTCATTATGACACATTTAAATATCCAAATTACACTTGTATTGAAATGACTTGCTTTGGAAAATAAAGCAATTTTTTTTCATATTAATTTTAAATTTTGGATGAATTACAGCCAAGTACAGTTAAATTTAATTTCTGGATTCATGAAAAACTATGCATGATGGGTGTTTTTGCTTTGTCACAACAGCATATGTGTCAATATTTCTGGGTGAAATCAAAGACAAATTCCAAATGACAATTTTGCAAACGATCCCAGAAACAGAAAGCATTGAGTTTTGGCACAGGGTCCATGCTCTTTCTGTCCATAACCTTGGGATAAATCCTTGATATCTTCAAACTGTGAGCTTCTCAGTACAAGGTAAATATTCTGGACAGCAGGGGCTCTTGGGGCTGACCAGCCTTCAGCTGATTCACAGTCTTCCAGCCCAGTGGTCTGACCTTCACCGAGTCATTTTAACCCACTGGTTTCTTCATTGCCTGTCTTGAAAAGCAGAATTAACAAGGACTGCGTTTACTTCCTGGGACTTGCTTGCAGCAGTTGTAGAACCCAGGATCCAGAGGAAGGGTTCATTGCTATTTTATTATTAAAACCTTGTTAGTAATAACAATGGAGGGTAGACTGTTAGCAAGAGCAAGTCAGGGCGATGTCTTTGTCCTGGGTGTGTGTCCTATAACAAAGACCACATACCGGAGCATAAAACAACAAGGATTTGACTCATAGGACTTTGGAATTAAGGTGTTGGCAGGACCTCCTCTGAACATCTTAGGAGGGTGAGCTCCATGCCTCAGTCCTGTGTTACCATATGAGCAGCTCTGGGTCTCTCTTGGCTTGTGGTATAGGACTCACATCTTTCCCTGGATTATTATGTATTCTGTGTTTATCTAGGTCTTATCTCGTCTTCTCATTATAGCCCACGTTAATCCAATGTGACCTCATCTTAATGTGCTACATGAGCAAAGTCCCTATTACCAAGTAAGTTTGCCTGCACAGATGTGGGCTGAGCAGATGGGCATAGCATTTTAGAAAACAGTATCAACTCTAGCACTGAGATTCAAAACTAAACTCCGAATAAGCTGGCTTCATTGACTTTTATTGAAACAAGAAGAATGGTGCAACCATACCAAACTATCTTGGCTTGTTGGCTGCCATGTGAGGACATGAAGAAGCTACTGAGGTCCCCGTGCACTGAGGACCTACTGAAATACAGTGCTGACATAAGCTGTAAATTACACAAAGGAGTGGCCCTGACGACACAGCCTAGCAGGATTTTCTGGCAGCACCCGTGAAGCGTTCAAGAAGCAGTCGTGGTGTTAGCAAGCTTGTGCGTTTCCACCCACGTTGCATGCAATAAGTTACCAAAAAATTCCTCATTTTGGGAACTCGGGCGATATGCTTAGAAGTGAAGCCATCTCTTACTAGGTGAAAGGGCCTGTCTGGTAAAAACCCATGTCTGCAGCTGCCTTGGGGATGACTGAATTTTGGCTTTCTGAGGTTCTTAACCCAGACATTTACAACAGGTCAACAATAAATTGTGACTGAATCCTTATCAAAAAGGTTTTTGTTTCCAGTTGAAATCGGAACCGTCTAGCACCTCAGAACATGAAGTTGTTTGACACCAATGTGTATAAGGAACCATTCATGTTAGATTGAGGCACTGGAAAATCTCTAATACAGAGAACTACTGTGTTCTAAAGGAGGAACTCTGGGAGGGGCTGGGAGGTTCAGATGTTGCTTCTTGATGCCACAGAATGACAAGTACTCTTGAATGTCTAGTCTTCAGACTGAGGGACAACCCATTTCTGCTGTTTTCCAGTCAGCATGGTAGATGGCAGTCCCAGTGAACTAACTCAGTGACAATTTTGAACGTCAAGAAGGAAATGAGTTTCTTTTGGTGAGAGAGGCCTCAGTATCAAGTGGTGCCTGAGGTAGCTGCTCTTTGGACACGATCTATTCACCCTTTGCCTCAGTAGGTCTGGCAACTGGGAACTCTGTCCCGATTTCAAGACAGTCTAACCATTAAGACATTCTTCCTTTACTGACATCAGCTTCTTGAAGTCGTAGCCCCGCCTTTTAAAAGCAGACCACTTACTTCCTCTTCCTCTTGGCCACAAGGAGGACTTGAGAAGAGCAACTGAGTCTCTCCTTTCTTACTTAGCCAAGTGTTAAAACTTCTGGAAGCCAATGCTGCAGAGTTGCGTACCTGGTGCTGCTGGCGGTGCAGGTGGCCCTTTCCCTTGCTCTCTGTGTTCCTGCTCCCCAGAAGTCTCATGACCCGGGCTTTCTAAGCCCAGGTGCTCAGCTCTGGTTGCCTACGGGGTGTGTTCTGGTATTTGCTTGGTGATCTGCACTACATAATGGGGACTTAGCCTTCACTGAGACTAATCTGGAAAAAGATTTTTAGAGCTCTTGGCAGTCAGGAATAAGCCTGTCTTGGGGGAAAAAAATCTTCCCTCTGTGTGAGACTCTGGAAATGACAGAAAAACCTCCTTTGTTTCACATAGATGTGGTTGGTCAGAAACACTGTTAGCTTAGGTTGTCTTTATAACAGGAATCTGATGCACATGGGTGTCTGTCTTCATTTCAGTGTGTAAAATATGGCCATGAGTACATGAGGGATCAGAATATTGTCTTTCTGTTGCCACCTGCTTCTACCTCTGGGACTTTGTCACTATGTTCAGTCATACTAAAGGTTTGTTTCACATCATATACATAAAATGTGAAACCACAGAGACCAAGAGGAGTCTGTGGGGTTCCACTCTGGGGAGACCTGTTCTGGAGACAGACTGTCCTGAAAATCAGGCCATTCTCCATTCTGCCCTTCTCTTCATTTGATTTTTGGCTTCCTGGATCCTCACCTCTCTTAGCCTTCTCCCCATAAAGAGGTTTTGTTTAAAGACAGAGCCACTCACACATGTGGGGGTCCCTGTTAGTAAGTCTAGTATGTTACCGATGTGGTGGAAGATGCCTGCAATCCTAGCACTTGGGAGACTGAGGCAGGAAAATCATGAGTTTGAGCTGAGTCTGGGATGTACATCAAGACCCTGTCTTAAAACTTCTTAAGCAAAAGGCAACACAGGACAATAAATCCCAGTGCATCGATACCCAAGATTTTCACCAGAAGAGGTAAATGGGGATATTTCTGGTGCTTTACCCTCCCAGAATGCCACTCTTGCAGTAAGTAATGATGTATGTCCTCATTCAACGTTGGTCAAGAGAGCCAAACAACAGTTTCCATATAATAATTTCTCTGTGAAACAGTGACAGCACCGTCTGTCATGTGTCCATCCACTAAACAAGCGACTCACATTCTGATGGCCCATCTCTCCAGACGCTGAAACACTGCAAAGAGAATCGCAATCATGTGATATCTGTAGCTTCAAAGATGAGATGCCCAGACGGCTGGTGGAGCTGCCAGGACTCCACATAGACAAGTGTTAGCGCAGGTACAGAGCCAAATGCGGCTCCCAAACGCAGCCTCCGTAGGAGGGAAGTCTTCACTTGAGGTCAAGGTTAGCTGGAGTTCCTAAAGCCCCACTGGTTCTCTCAGTATCTTCCTGGGGAATGAAGCTGTCTAAGTTCCTCAGCGGTTCTTTGAGCCTCCAGGAAGCTGGCAGCTGCAGTCTTTTTCCATCTTGCCTCTTTGGTTCATCCTTTCTTGGCCCGTCTCTCCTCTCCTCCTGCTCACTGCATGGGGACTGGATGGCTGCAGCCACTGCAAAGCAGGGTTCCTTGCCTCCCACTTCTGCCTGCCCAGTTTCATCCTATAATCCTACACATAGCCAGCAGGATCAACTTCCAGCAGTGCAATTTTCATCAAGGTACTCCCCTGCTCTGAAGCCGGCAATAGCTCTGTGTTATCTCAGCCCACTATTTTCTTCTCTGACCTTGCTTTCTCTCTGATCCCGGGAGCCCTCTTCTTTGCAGTTGTGACTGTTCCCCAGTCTTCTGCATGGGGATTGCTGCTACAGTGTTTCTCCCTGTGCCTTGAGAAGGCCTGAGATCCAAACTGCTCTCTGCCTCCCCTTTCCAGTCTGAGGCCATTTCTCACAGACGTTTCCCACCTCCTACAAGCCTATCTGAATGAATGCAAGGCATACTTAGCACCCTGTGACTCTATACCCGACATTGTCATGCCAGGAGTCCACTTAGTTGAGTAATGAATGTGATTTGCTCCATGGATTCTAGTATGAGGTATTCAGTTCTTCTTCTTCTTCTTTTTTTTTTTTTTAAAGAGATTTATTTATTTTATGTATATGAGTACACTGTAGCTGTCTGCTGTTTTCAGACACACCAGAAGAGATCATCCAATCCCATGACAGATGGTTGCAAGCCACCATGTGGGTGCTGGGAATTGAACTCAGGACCTTTGGAAGAGCAGTTGGTGATCTTAACTGCTGAGCCATCTCTCCAGCCCCTCTTTTTTTATTCTTATTTGATTAACTCCTGTACAAGTGACTTCAGCATAAGAACTGAGAACCTGTTCTGAAGCCTCACACACCTCAAGTTCTGGCTCTGCTGTTAACTTCCTGAGTGGCCTTGAACAAGTTGCTCAGCTTCTCTAGGCCTCAGTTTCCCCAACTGTGTAGCTTGCTACCCCCAGGGTAAATAAGAATGTATCAAGCACTTGGTAAGTCCTCATGGAAATGAAAAAGTACTCTTATCTTGCCATATGTGCCCGACATTCTGATTACAAGACTTACATGCTTGTATAGATGAAGAGAAAGGGTCTGGTTTTCTAAGATATGGTTGCATGTCGCTTAATTTATTTTCTATTTATTTGTTTAAATTTAAAAAAATATTATTGTGTGTGAGGGGATGCACTCATGTTATGGTATTCATGAGGAGGTCAGAGAGCAACTTTGTGGGAGTTGGTTCTCTCCCTCTATCATGTAGGTTCTGGGCATTGAACTCAGGTCTTTAGACTTGGTGGCAAGCACCCTTACCCACTGAGCCATATCACTGGCCCTACGTATTTGTTCAGATAATTCTAGGGATGGAATGCAAGCGCTCTCCCCACTCTAACCACACCTATGCTCTAGCTCTGACCACACCCCCCCTTTTTTTTTGCATTGGCTAAGTTTCTTGAAGTTGGATTTCCACTTGCTTCTTCTGGATGTCTCTGGCTTCTTCTACCGGATAACCTGTGCTATCAGACATAAATGCATGAGTCCCCTCAGTCCATCCCATTGGTGCGTGATGCTCGTTAAACAGCTACCTATTAGACAGCAACTGGGTCATATCTCCTGTATAGCCATTATCTTCGTCGGGTAGCAAGACACCTCTAAACCAATGAGTTCAATCAATAACTTGTTACTTAACTTATCTTTCTTTGGACTGGACGCAAAGAAGCAGTTCTTCTGGTCATAAGTTAGTAAGCTCATTCCTTAGTATGTACCCTACTTCCAGGAGGACCAGTTTAGGCTGGTTCAGACGAGCCTCAGTGAATATGGGTTATTTTCTGAAAATGTCTTTTATTTTAAATTATTTTATCATCAATTAATTATTTCTCTTAATTTTGGCGATTATACTATCATTACATCATTTCTCTCTTTCTCTCATCCCTCCAAATCATCCCACATATAGCTACTTACTCTCTTTAAAATTCATGGTCTCCTTTTTCATTAATTGTTGTTTCATGAGCATGTACGCATATATATGTGTGTATGAATGCATAAACATAATCTTAGTTTGTCTGATGTTGCCTGTAAGATTTTAAAGCTGATAATTTGGTATTGGATAAACAATTGGTGTCCTCTTCCCCGCTGAAGAAAATTTTCACTCTCAGCATTCCTTAGGTGCCCATGGTTCCTGTGTGGGGTTGAGGCCTCTTGGACTCCCGCTGTCCCTGCTAGCATGTTAGTTAACTTTCGTGTTAGCATCACGACTACTGTTGGCCTTGTTCAGCCCATGTTTAAGCAGCCGTGTTGGTGAGACTTTATCAGTGTAGTTTCTGACGTTATTAGAAGGCACAATCTCATAGCAAACTCCTGGGTTCTTTTACCATCTTTCTGCACCTGCCCCCTTCCACAACATTCCCCGAGCCTTAGGTGTGGGAGTGTTTTGTAGATGTATCTGTTGGCACTGGCTCCACAACTCTGCCTTCTGATTGATTGTAGTTTTTTGCAATGGTCTCTATCTGTTGCAAAAAGATATTTCCTCCACAAGGGGTGAGGCCCACACTTACCTCTTGGTAGAAGGACAACTCTTTAGAACACAGGAATTACGCTGGCTAAGTTGAATGGTGGGTTTTGGCTCTTCCTCAAGATACATGACTTTGCCAGCCCCGCGTAGTTGGCTGGATTTCCAGTGCTAGGCTTGATTTTCTCTGTGGGACACGCCCATCAGATGCTGTCTCTCAAAGAGTCCCGTGGATGAAGAAGGCTTAGCTTCTGTCCAGGTGAGGATGAGAAGCCACTCTTTTGTGAGGGGTATGGGAAGGAAAGTGACCGTCAAGGGACACCGTGTCACCCATCCGTATGTTTCTTAATGTCAAGGGTGTCAGGGTTTGGCAAACTTATTCCTCCAAGGGTCACATAGCAAATGTTTGAGAAAATTCATTGTTACCACTTTTGTTTTCTCAGCAGTACAGTAGAACACAGCATCTGATGGACATGTCCTAGCAGCATGACTGGACAGATAGTTGGTGTGCTGGCCATGTCCTGTAGTTTGCTGACCTCTGACCTAGTTAAATCAATAGGTGTCCTTAAGTTTTCTTCCTAAGGAACAGATATCAGGACTCTGATGGCAAAACCCAGGTGTCAGTTGTATCTGCTATAATCATTTTTCCTTATTATTACTCTTGCCTAGGTTTTCTGGACTGCCTGTCAAAAGGAATGGCAGGTGTGCCCTCCATGAGCATCTGGCCTGGTGAAGCCAATGGACTCCTCTTTGTCCTCACTAGGCAGGACCCTCAAGGCCAAACAATGTCACCTGTCTTTGAAAGGATGATATGGTATCTGTGAAAATTACTCCGGGCAACTTCCCGAAATATCATCACAAAAGAATATTACCAATAAAATCATCGGGAGCACATTAAATCACATCTTGTTCTTGCTCTAAAGCAAGACCTCCTTCAGAGAAGGCTCTAGGCTGGATAGATCAGCACAACACTGAAGAATTGACAACCTCAAGTGAATCAGAATCAGGAGTGAGTGCAGAAGTCTGTTACCAGACACAGCCGTGTGCAGTGCTTCCCCAGATCTGTGTCTGTCACGCACGGCGCTGTCTTAGAATGGCACAGTCTGTACTACATTTACTCCTCGGAATCAGCAAATTGCATTGGCAGAGCAGGAGCTGTCACATCGGGTGGCATTTGTTACATCCATTATTTTACTTAAGTTTAGACATCTATTTGCGAAATCAGATCCTACTTTAAAAAATTGCAGTGTTTCCCAACGTTAAACAAAATGACAAGCTGTAAAAAAAATAATAAATAAAGTTGATTAGTAAGCAATGCATGGAGAAAACTCTCCTTCAGGTTCCAAAATGAAGGCTGAAGCTGAACACAGCAATCGGTGTTCTTACAAGCAGGAAGGTGGTTGGGAGTTTGGTGTGAATATTTGCAATGAGAGAGCCCAGTTGTCTATCAGTCTTCTCTCTACTACAAGATCACATGGAGCCTCAATGGGCTTCTTACCATCACATGACAGCCTTTGACCTTGGTCCACACTATCTCATTCACCCAGTCTCAGTGTGTCCCCTGTGCCTACACAATCTATGTCACCTACCAAGTCCCTGAGTTCCCTTGCACAGCTTCATGTCATTCCAACTGACATGCAAGATCAACTTCTAAGAAAGAACTAGAACACATGCTTAGCCTGCGTACTCGTCAGAGTGTTTCAGAGAAACAGAGTCAATAGGGTATACGCGGTTACTGTCTTGATGTGATGACGGGACCAAAGACTTATCACAATGTTACAAATGTTCAAAAGTAAAATACAGTTAGCAGAAGCCATGCATTGAATTTTGATATCTTCCCAGTATATTAACAAGTAACTTTCCTGTTGCTTATGATAAAAAATAAATCATGACTAAGGACACTTATAGAGAAAATGGTTAATTGAGACTTATGCTGAGAGAGAGAGAGAGAGAAAGAGAGAGAGAGAGAGGGAGAGAGAGAGAGAGAGAGAGAGAGAGAGAGAGAGAGAGAGAGAGAGGTCTATTACCACTATCAGGGCAGAGAGCACAGTAGCAAGCAGGCAGGTGGCAGGCCTAGCACTGACAACAGATGAGAGCTCTTATTCCAATCCACAAACAGGAATCAGAGAGTGCATTGGAAATGGCACGAGTCTTCTGAAGCTTCAAGCCCACCCCGCAGTGACACATCTCTAACAAAGTCACATCTCCCAGTGCACTACAAACAATTCCACAAACCAGGAACCAAGTATCCAAACATATGAGCACATGAGAGTCATTTGCATTCAAACTACCAAACCCAAGATGCTGATAAGTGGTAGGGTACCGACAGTCTCATGGGTGGTAAGCAGCCAGCTACCTTCTTAAGAGCAAAGAACAGATACCCTAAAGTATCCCATGTTGCTAAGCTATGGTGTAGGGTAGGCTTCGTATTTCACATGAGTTTGACTTACATTATTTGTAACAGGCTTTTAGGAACATAACACAGTAGTCAGGAAGAATCTGTATGTCTCTCTGTCTCTCTGTCTCTCTGTCTCTCTGTCTCTCTCTCTCTCTCTCTCTCTCTCACACACACACACACACACACACAGAGAGAGAGAGAGAGAGAGAGAGAGAGAGAGAGAGAGAGAGAGAGAGAGAGAGAGAGAGAGAGAGAGCTTATTGGTTCATTTGATTATGGATCTTACTAAGTCTTACAAAATACCACTTGCAACTTGAAAAGCTAAGAAATTCCAGTGGGTGAATGTAGTCCAGATATGATGTCCCATTAATCTGGAGTGCTGGAGCTTAAAGACTAGAGAAGAGATGCCAAATATGGAGAATGAACCTTTTCTTCAAACTCCTTTTGCTGTACAGGGAATCTCAGCAAGTTGTGTGGTCCCCACCCAAATGGGGCAGGCCATCTGCTTTCCATGGTCTCCTGATCCAAGTGTGGGTCTCCTCCAGGAATACCATCGCAGACATCCCACGATTATCATTTTGCCCAGCTACGCCAGCATCTCTTGGCTCCATCAAAGTAGCATGAAATTACCCATCAACGTTTAGGTCTTTCTCTGTTCTATTTTCATAGTGAAAGTGGAGTGTGAAGAAATGTACCATACAGATGGTTTTAGACACCTGGTAATGGGTTGTTTGTGTCTCAAGGTGTGTGTCCTGTCTATGGGCAGATGCTCCTGTCAACTGTCTTAACTGGATTATCTCTAAGTGGCTGCAGAGTTCTACTCTGACTTTCTCCCCAGGTGCCTGGCCTTGGAGCCTGTTGATAGGCTCAGGACACACATCCCCTCTGGTCCCCTCTCTAATAGGATTACTTCCACTCTCTCTCTTTCTCCACAAACCCTCTCTCCCAGGCTCTGTGAAGTCGGTGTGTTCTAAATAGGGTTCTGATGCTATGGCGTCTAAAACCATCATCCTGGAACTGGTGATGTAAAGAACATGTTAGCTTCCCTGGATTGGGCTGGGGAATGGTTGCAACAATGGGATTTGGGGTGTTGTTTAAAGACAGTCATTTTCCATGAAGAAGAGGCATCCTGGGAAAGCTAGAGGGTACCTTAATATGTTTGATCTTGGTTTTGGGCCCTCACAGTCTCACTCGAATTTGTCTCTATGATTTAGAAGTGGCAATAAAAGACATATAATAGGAATGTGGCTGCAGATACAACTCTGTCTGTAAGCTCTGGATGTTTACTGAATGGCCATTTATGAGGTCTGGCCATTAAAGGTGTGGGTGAGACATGGAAGAGAAGAGGAAGAGAAAGACTAGTGTCTGCCTAGGCAGCAGGTCTTCTTGGTGTATGACCCTCTCCATGACCTCCAGATTCCAGACATAGTTTCTTTCTAAACCACTAGCCAATTAATTAATTAATTACAGGATCTCAAGATGTTGCCCAGATTATTCTTAAACCTTCAATCCTCCTGCCTCAGCCTCACAAAGATTATGTTTGTGCTCGTTGGTCCATCCTGGCTCTCTCTGCTTGCACACATGGGACCCCTAGAGCATATCCAATGTGTGCCTCTTAGCATTTCCTTGCTGTGGTCTGGCCATTTTTCCGCATTTGAGTCTGTGTTGAACTCTGCTTGATCCCAGGTCTGAAGTGGTCTCATTTATTTATAAACACTAAGCACATTATCTCTTTGGGGTACCACTTCAGAAAAGGCTTATATTTCAACCCAAATGGGTTGATGGCAGCTTCTTTTCTGTACTCAGACTTGTAGTGAACCACCCCAGCAAGACTCCTCCACCCTGGGGCAGCCATCCTGGATCTGGGACCAAGTGAGTTGGCTATAAACTACAGTGACCTTTCAAAATATCACAGGGCCATGCCCTTGGGCATCTCATGGTAATTGACTATGGGTTTTGCAGTCAATTAAGAATATTTTAAACACCTCATTTCTTTCTAAGAATTAAGAGTTTTAGGGCTATTGTTTAGAAAATGACTATATAAATAATTGCATTTTCATAACTATTCCCATTCTTAAAATTTCTCATTTTTCTCTCTTACATACAGGATAGGGAAACTTTCTAGAATATGATTCAAACGACCACACATTGTCCAAATTGCCTCTGCCCTAGTTTTACTCTGTAATTTCTGTGCATTCAAGATGGAAATTCCAATTTAAGAGAAACCAGAATCCCAAGGTTCCCCAATGTGTGACACGACTCATCTCAACCTCTCTGTGCCTCTGAACATGTGAAGTCCACAGGGAAGCATTTCTCAGGCCCATAATTATTGATCCCTAGGGCCTTAGACTTCTTCAGCAGGAATAAGGCAGACAACAGACATGCTGTGGGCAACCCTGTCGTTTTAATGAAACCCACACTTTTAGCACAAAATGGAAAATCCCAGAGTCAAAGACATGTAGGACAGCTTCTTTTCTCTAAAGGTGGTTTTATGACTGAGCTTCTGTGTACACATGTCCAGGGCATGAGGACTCTGTGTGTGTGTGTGTGTGTGTGTGTGTGTGTGTGTGTGTGTGTGTGTGTGTATTCATTCCTGTTTATTCCTTACCAAGCAGAAGTATGTTATCACCAGTTTGCTGCTGTTAAATAACACTGTGGAGGCCAGTAGAGACCAGCTGAGCTTGAAGATTTCTGCTTGTGAAACAGAATCAGAAACAATCAGAAAGAGAGAGAGAGAGAGAGAGAGAGAGAGAGAGAGAGAGAGAGAGAGAGAGAGAAACAGACAGAGACAGAGAGAGAGACATTGAGGAGAGAGAAAAGAAAATTGTCATAGTGGGGCACAGGGACTGTTCTCTTTTCTTTCTTTCTTTTTCTTAAGAAAGTGAATAATGTCATCGTTGATTTAATTAGCAGATTCTAGATGTGCTGACAAAGGAGGTTTTCTGGGGAGATGCACTGGATTGTGTCAGTGGTCTGAGTGATTAGGCAGAGCTGAGTTCCTGGTAATAACGGACGAACAACACAACTCGCCAAACCTCAAACAGTGCATAAATCAATTTGCTGGGAATTAACCACTCGCTTCAAAATTAGAGGTTACTTGACAGGGTTTCAGTAGTTGGGTTGTCACAGGCTTGGATTTCTGGATGGAACTTATCTACCATCGATACACAAGTATCCTGTGAGTCTAGATTGAGTCCAGGGAAGCAGATCCCTAGTGGGAAGGAGCGCTTCGGGATGAACAAGGGAAAGCACTTGCTTTCCCAGCTTTCTGTCATGGTGCCAGATGCTTCTGATGTTAGCAGGGGCACTGTGAATGAGGGGCTGTGTTTTAGAAGTCTTTAGAGGTCACATGACCCCTCTCCTAAAGAGCTTAACAATTTGTTAAATGCAACGCCTGAAAGTGAACCCTGGCCCCGATAAATTAATGGAAAGCAGAAAGGCATCCCGAGGTCACTCAGCTGGGGACCGAATCCATCACCTCCTCTGGGCATGATGCTGTGAGCCTGCAGGCTAAACACTGGGACCAGACACTCGCAGGGCATGATGCTTCGAACCTACAGGATAAATGCTGGCATCAGACACTCCCAGAGTTTTCTGCTCTAAGGAAGGAAGAGTGAAGAAGAGCTTCAAGGACCACACAATTTCCATAGTAGCTGGGAAGCTAAAATTAAAGCTAGCATGCGATCCGGCTATACCACTCCTGGGCATATACCCAAAGGAATCTATTTCTGGCTATGGAGATACATGCTTATCCACGTTCACTGTTCGTTCACTGCTACTTTACTCACAATGGGTGGGAAATGGAAACAACCTAGATGTCCATCAGCAGACGACTAGTTGAAGGCAATGCAGTTCACATGAGGCAGGGAGGCATGGGGAGGAGCTTAGCTACCTGGGACTGGACTAGGTTTTGCTGCATCCTTCCTTCTTCTTGTTAGGAATGCACTTGCACTTAGCTCCTTCACCTGCACACATGATGCACACATGATGCACACACATGTGCTTCATGTTCCTCCCCTCTAGGAGCAATGCACTCAGCAACCTCAGATTTGCCCCTCTCTGAAAAATAAGATTTGTTTCCGATCCCCTGACTTCCGGTAAACTCAGGATGGATGGAAATGGCAATCCAGTCAGAACCTGTTTTAGTGCATATACAGTAAGACACATTCTGTCCTGAATTTGTCATCCTATGCCTATGCTGTTTGGGGGTAGATATGATTGAAATCAGAGGCATCATGCACAGTAGGGAAAATGATTTTATGATCTATTACCTCATTCAAAATAGCAAACCACCCAAACCACGCACCCCAGTAGCTAAACTTCTCTTAAATGTCTTTTTAAAAATTAATTTATTATTATTAATTTTTACTTATTCATTTTACATCCTGTTTACTGCCCCCTCCCAGTCAGCCCCCCTCACAGTTCTTTCCCCATCCTCCCTCCCCTTATCCTCCAAGCAGACCACTGGGTATCCCCTAACCTTGGCATTTCAAGTCTCTGAAAAGCTGGGAATCCCCTCCCACAGAGGCCAGACAAGGCATCCCAACTAGAAGAACATATCTCATGTACAGGAAACAGCTTTTAACATAGCCCCTGCTCCAATTGTTCAGGACCCACATGAAGACCAAGCTGCACATCTGCTACTTACGCTCAGGGAGGCCTAGGTCCAGCCCATGTATGTTCTTTGGTTGGTGGTTCAGTCTCTAAGAGCCTCGAGGGTCCAGGTTAGTTGACTCTGTTGGTCTTCCTGTGGAGCTCCTATCCCCTTCAGGTCCACAATTCTTCTACAACCTCAAAGAGCAGTTGTGACCCCACAGTGCCCTCACTGTGTGGCCAGTGGTCAGTCCTGAGAGTGTATTGTTTTGTAACCAGCACAACAGCCTCTCAATATGGCTGTTTTGCTGGGTTTTTGCAGATCTGTGAGAGCCCTTATTTTTATTCTTGGAATAAGAGGTCAAGAACCTACAAACGCCTGGCCCAAACCCCAACTGCTGGCAGCATAGATACATGATACAATTCTGTTTAATCCTAAAGAACAATGGAACCAAGATTTTCAGAAAAATGGATGAAATTGTAAGCTATGAAGTGAAGGACTCTGTCTCAGAAAATGTTTACTCCATGTAGTATTAAATCTACATTAAATGTAGATTCTGGCTCCCAACTATTTAGGTTTTGTTTTTCATTGCTGTTTTCTGTTTTGTTTTCAGATAAAGTCTAAGTATCCTGGCTAGCCCAGGTCTTAGTTTGTAGACCAGGCTAGCTCTAAACTCACAAGAGATCTTCTGTCATCTGCTTCCTAAAAGGTGGGATTGAAGGCGTGCACCACCATATCCAACTTTAAGTGTGTGTTTAAGGAGTGTTTATGTAGATGTGAGAAATTAGATAGAAGGGCTTTGAAGGAGAGGGGTGGGGAAGGTAATAGGACATTTGTGATATGAACATGGAATGGGATACTGGATGAGGAAGAATAGAAGCAGGGTGGGGATAGAGAGATGGGCAGAGGAGACACAGATTGATCAAAAGTTTGTATGAAGATGCTGTAGAGAAACCCATTCTACTGTAAGCTGATAAAATAGACATTAGCATCAATCTCAGCAGCAGCAACAGCAGCAGCACAGGAGTCCGGGCTGAGAACAACCTAGGAAGGGGTGGAGTCTTTGCCGGGTTCCTTATGTGACTTTACATGCCTGCCCATGAGCACCTCTTTGTCCCAGAAGAACACTCCAGAAACCCTGCTGTATTTAACTTGTGATGATGTGTTCCTTATCAAGTGCTCCAAGGGCAAGAACCCAACAAAAGTCTTTGGCCTGATGGAGGTGTAGGTACCACTCATCTCTGTAGTTACAGTGTCTGGATCATTAGCTGTGTGTGTGTGTGCACCTTTGTGTGAGTGTGTGTACATGTGTGTGCCTGAGTGTGTGCATGTTCATGTGTATAAGTGTACATGTGTGTATGTCTGTGTGTGTGTGCACATGTGTGAGTATATGTGTGCCTGTGTATGCATGTGTGTGAGTCTGCATGTGTGTGAGTGCATATGCATGTGTGGGAGTGTGTGTGTGTGTGTGCATGCTTGTGTTTCTCTCCACCTTTTCTTTTACACTCTATCTCCTTCAGGTAGTTATATTTTAGTTTCTTTGCTAAGTCTTTAAATGTAAATTGGGCCTCCTTTTTGCTTTAGGATTTCTGAAAAAATTGTTGCTCTGTTTCCATATTTGGCTCAGTTTACCTTCTGATAATCTCCTGGGCTGTACAAGTAGAGGTGATGCTACCTTTCCCTGGAAGAATCCCAGATGTCTAGGTGCCAAAAAGTGTTTAGGTCAGCCTAAATGCCATGAGTCTACCTAGCCAGTTGCTAGAGTAACCGGAGCCTATTCAACCACTAGAGAGTTCCCATAACATTAACTTCTGCAGCCTCACTCTCTCTCCTCTCCTGCCCATGTTCCACATTAACTGGGAAAGTCGTCAGTTTCATTGAGGACTCAGATTTCTTATTCTGTTGTGTTCACATGGAAAACACAGTTGATATTCAGTTATAAAACAAAACAGAAACATTTGTTATTTCAGATCTTTCCCCGACCTTCTCAAAAGACTACTTTAATCATATCTGTGATCTTCTTGGGAAAAAGATCTCAAAATGTCTAATCAATTAAAAACACAATTTATTAGTATACAATTTACACACCATAGATCAATCACCTGTTTGATTACAAGTTAGTTCATTTAGCAGATTCACATAATTGCACAATTACCACAGAAATCTGACTTTAGGACATTTCTATGACCTCAGAAGACACACTGGTGGTCAGTCTCTGTCCCTAGCCCTAGGCAATCACTACTCTGATTTCTACTTTTGTAGATGTGCTGTTCTGAGTATTGTGTGTACATGGAATCTTACAGTGTGTGGTTGCTTGTGACTACCTTCCTTCTCTCAGAAGACTGTGTTTGAGGCCCATCTACATACCTGTATTAATGCTCTGTTACTTTTAATAGCTGGATAGTATTTTATCCTGTGGATATGCCACATTCTGCTTCTTTATCTGCAGTGATGCCATACTTTTACAAAGGCACTTGATCCTTCAGGACCAAGTCTAATATATGGTTTCTTTGTTCTCTGATAGAAGCCATGAAGCTTGTGTATAGTAGGCAGCCCATGGGTTCTCAGGAAAGTATAAGACTAAAATATGACTTCTTGATCTGAATTTTGTCAGAGAGAAATCAAAATAATTGGTACAATGTAGCCTGGACAAGTTCACTCTTACGTCCCTCCTCAAACTCCCTTTCCATGTCTCTGCCCAATGAGCAGGTAGACCTTAATTTTGTATTTGTATGTGTGAAAGATCTCTCTCTCTCTCTCTCTCTCTCTCTCTCTCTCTCTCTCTCTCTCTCTCTCTCTGTGTGTGTGTGTGTGTGTGGTTGCTCACAGATGTGTGCATGTGTGTGAGCAGGGTATGTGTGGGGCAGAGACCAGAGCAGGATGCTAAGTGTCTTGCTTTACCACTCTCCGCCTTATTCCTTTCAGTCAGGGTCTCTCACTGAGTTAGGCTGGCAGCCAGGAAGCCCTAGTGAGCCTTGTTTCCAGAACCACAATGCTGGGATGACAGGGATGCACATGGCTACAGCTGACATTTTATGTGGGTCCTGGAATCCAACTTTAGGTCCTTCTACTTGGCTAGCACCCTCTCTTAAACACAGAGCTACCCTCCCAGTCCCCATGTGGAATCTGTGCTTGACTCAGACTGCAAATGCCTCTCTAAATCAGCCATCTTCCTAGCCACCAATTAGTGGTCCTACTGTGTCGCTTTTGGAGTCATTCCTGCCAAAGCTCCTGCATCCATTTCTAACCATGCTGTTGTTCTCTGCACAATTTTACTTCTGAATCAACAATTTGTTCCCGCTCAGAGATTTCTAGAGTCTAGAGCATTCCTTATGTCACAGACGGCAGCAATGTGAAGAATGGTCACTGAAGACAAGGGTCTCTTGTCATTTGCATAGGACCACATCTGCTTCACATAAATCACAGCTGGGCTGGTGAGAGGGTACAGGTGCTGACCACAAAGCCTGATGATTTGACCAGGATCTCAAGGATCCACATGAAGATCGGAGAGAAACGATTCCTCAAGTTGTTCTCTGTTATACACATACACACATGCACACACACATGCACACACACACACACACACACACACCAAGCATACACATGTGTACAAACATGCAAACACACATGCACACACACAAACATGCACACATGGACACACACAGTGGCATGTGTGCAGGCACACACATGCACACACACACCAAACATACACACATGCACAAACATGCAAACATACATGCACACACACAAACATGCACACATGAACACACAGTGGCATCTATTCAGGCACACACATGCATATATATGCACAAACATACACACATGCACACACACAGAGTGACTCGTGTGCAGGTGCATACACAAACACATAAAATAAGTAAATCATTTTAAAAACCACAGTGGGAAATTGTTCACAGGGAGGAATCCAGAGTGTCCCACCTCTGTCCTTGCTGGTGCTCTCAGGAGGACACGTGGCTCTAGAGATGCCTCCGAGACAGCACCCACCCCTCTCCACAGAATACCGCCCTTTCAGAATAAATATTCGTAAAAACAAACATGGCTCCCAGTGAGGGGAATGAGGACCCACAAAAGTCACCAAATCCATTTATTTACATGGCAATGTTGAGATTCTAATGAGGGCAAGAAAAACATTCTGAAATTTATCAGTTCTTGTGACAACTTTGAGACAGCAAGGAAAGTGGCTGAGTGTCTGCAGCCAGCTCACTGTCCAACAGACAGCGAAACACCGGAGACCAGCAGCTCGTTCATCTCACTGCTGACAACCCAGAGGCTGGAATGAGAGCAGAAAAGGTTACGCAATTAACCCATTCCTGTCAGAAATAATCCTAAGAGGGTAGCCTCTGAATGACTTTTAAAAATGACCCCACCAAGGTGAGTTGAACATCCACTTCAGACTTCAATGTACGATGAGATTCTGAATGGCCTGACTCCAGCTGTTGGTAGAGCTTACCCGCTTCCCCTCCCCTCCTCTCCCCTCCATCCTTCTCTCCACTGTATCCCTTCCTCTCAACCTCCCCCCTCCCCTTCTCCTCTCCTTCTCTACCCCTCCCTGTCTCTACCCATCCTCTTTTCTCCCCCTCTCCTCCTCTCCCCCTCGCTCTCCCCTTTCCTCTCCTTCCCTGACTTCCCTTCCCCATCTTCCATTTTTGTTCACTCTGATACTGACATCTGAATCTAAAGCCTCATACAGTAGAGCAGTGTCCCACCAGTCAAGCTATCTCCCCGATCCTCTCTTTATTTGAGACAGGATCTCATTAAGTTTCTAAGCCAAACTTTGAACTCATTCTACAGCCCAGGGAGACACTGAACAGTCCTTGAATTCACTCCATAGCCTAAGCAGCCCCTTAACTTGAGAACTTGACGTAGCACCCCTCTCACTAGTAGCTGGGATTACAGGCCTGTGCCACCCGGCTTCCTGTTTCTCTATGACAAATGAAATTTAATTCGTGCCGATCTTAATGAATATGCAGCGGGCCAGCCCTTCCAGATCTGTTTTATTTAAGGATTTCAAAGCACTCTGTCCACCTGCATGTCTTAAAGAATTACTCATGAGGATAGAAGCAAGCTTTGTGTGGGACACAAGCTTTCATTCTAGAAGCATCCCTGAGGGTGACAAGTGTGGAAGATGGCGGCCAGCACTAACTGGGTGATGGCTGCTGTACTGGCGTGTACTTCTTAGAAAAATATGGTTTAGAAGATTGGATTATTGAGCTGATCTCTTTGTCTCTCCCCCCCCCCCGCCCCCATGTAGCTTCCCAGGCCAGTGTGACTTCCCAGAAATCTCAGAAATGCTGCAGATTCTTCAGCATGGTGCACAGGCCCTGAAGAGTGGCTCAGTGACTTGGAATCCCCTGGCTACAGACATTTTCCTGACACAGGACTCAGAGGGGCTGGGATATGAGGGACAGTTATCTCCATCATTTCTGACCAAGCTTAGATTAGCACAGTGAATTATGGGGGTGTAATATATACTGAAGCCTAGGGTGGAACTTCCCAGTCACTGCTCTACCCATTGGTTCCATCCTTGATGTCTGAGGGGCAGGCAGTGGAGGACCAAGTTGACACTCAGGCTCTGGCATATGATAACTGTTGTTGCATGGCTGATGATAATGACTTGGGGAGGATGACCCCCACCTGGACTAGGAACCTTGGAGACAAGAGATGATGGCCAGTCCTGGGTTAAGTATTGGTTTTCTTGGTGTGAAGTGTGAGGTGGGTGTGTCTTAGCTTGTGCTAGCAAGGAATGTTTTGTGTTTGCTTAGGCAAGGCTGGCTTCCTTATCATCCAATTCTTCAGGCAACTGGATGCTAATCTGAGCTATAATATTTTTTCTTTTACTAAAGTCCGTGTTTTTTTCCCATTTTTTTCACTTCTAGGGTTTTTAATAGAGCTCAAGGAATTAGGTCTGTGTTGTAAGAACTCCTAAACGGCTCTGAGCCTTCTGTTTTACATTGTTGTTCTGGTTTGGTACCAGTAAGCCACGAGATGACCATGTGACTATACCACGCTTGTCTCCATGGGCCTCTCTCTATCCTCTTTGTGGACCGTTGGCCTGAAAGGTCTATTTTCAAGTCAAGTTTGAGGTCAGACCACTGCTGAAGGGGTAACTACACAATAGAGAGTAACACAGGAGGGTCAGTTTTAGGTTAAAGTGAATTTTGTTGTATGACAAGTTTTCATGAGTCTGTGTTTTATTTGAACAATTCTACATGGCCCAGGAGCTAGGAAATTGGATACGAGGTTGGGGATTTTTGGATCAATGTCAGCAGACATGCAGAGGTTGAGGGAGTTTAAGGTGATCAAGGAGGGCTTGTTCCAGTAGGGAACCTCCACTTAGGGTCCACAGAGGCAGGAGACTAATAGTTTGGGTAAATTGGGAGATGCTGAGTGATAGGTAAGGACGAAGCTTTTCCTTGTTGGTCAGGGTTGGGAGAGAGGGCAGGCATAAGTGAGGAGGAAAGAAGAGGGGGAGAGAAAGGGGGAGGGGAGGAGGGGAAGGGGGGGAGAGAACAGGTAGAGCTAAAGTGAGAGAATACTTGGAGAGAGACAGACAGAAATGTGGACATACACAGAGAGAAGTAAAACTTTCACCATGAGGTGAAGACTGTCCCTCAGGCATGCCTGTCACTCTCTTTGGCCTCTTTCAGCTGTCCTGTGAGTTCAGAAGTGTTACCTCATTTCTCTTCACAGCATACCAGTGAGATAGCTAAGGTTTTCAAAAAGCTCAGATTTATTTATCAGGTGAAAGTAAAGCACCCAGTGGTCCATCATCCACTCAGGGTCACTAGGCAAGTAAGGGTCAGGTCCCAAATTAACCCAAGCCCCAGATTCAGCTGTAGTAATTCAATTGGGAAACTCCACTTAAAGATCTTGTTTTATTCAGAATTTTGGCTGTAAGGGTTCAATGAAATGGCTTCTCTATGGCTGCTACATGCATTTCTTTCTCCTCTACACACTGATACACAGAGTCAATTTCCATCCAAACATACAAATGCTTCATGCCTCAGGTTGATCAACAAATTTTGGTTCCATAAAGAATTCTTAATAGGATTATTAATTATTATTAATTTTAATTATTTTGATCCCTAAGATGAATTCTGGCTCTTTTTTTTTTCACTGTCTTGTTGGTGTACATCTTTGGAGCATCCTAAGTCAGTTGGCAAAAGCACATGTCTTGCTTCAGATCTGAACCCCACCCTGTAAGAGAAGGGACCATTCCATTTGCATGCTGGCTATTCGACTTTCCTCAGCCTCTCCTGTGAAGATGTTCAGTCAGAGGGCAGTGCTGTTCTGAAGAGTGACCAGAAGATGGTTCATAGTGTTTCTGTAAGGAGGTGTACTGTCTTAGAAATTGTGGCACAAAACATGTCTATGTCTAGTAGGTTTACTGGGTGATGTATTGTCAAGATGGTTTTGCCACGCACAGGGGAGTGCCCACATGCCACAGAATGCCTAGTAGGTAGGCAATGCTTAATGAACTATCAGGAAGCCTTTAGTTCATATCTATCCATTGTGTCTGAATGGGAAAAAGCTTCACATAGGTGTGGTGAGAGAGGAGCAGCAGGAGGGGAGAGAGGAGCAAAGTTGCTTCCTTGCACTATGAGACGGGCCAAGGTCTCAGATCGGGTAAAGGCATGTGGTACAGTATGGTGAGAAAAAAAAGAGGTTTATGAGCCTTAGAGCAGCTGACCTTGAGTGAGGACAGTGTAGAGTCCTGAAAGCTAAGAGGACAGAAGCCTTCTAATGATGCGGAGCAAAGACAACAGTCACGAGACACTACTGTATGCAGACCTTCTTAGTGATATACTCCTGGGCCTTTTGATAATATCAGATATATACTGTGCCATACACTCAAAACAGCATCAGACATATACTATGCCTTACATTCAAAATAGCTTGCCCTTCCAAAGGCACAGAACTTCAGGGCATTGCTGGTTCCAGCTGTAGAAACAGAGAAGAGCCCAATGTCAAACGGTAAAATGCAGTAATGTCTTTTCTAAACTCTTCTAATAAATGATCATGGTTGCTCACCAGGGAGAGGTTTTCGGCTGTTCCTTCAACCAAGACACAGGTGATTGTTGTGCGTGTAGTGTGCTCTGAGCCAGGTAAAATGCAAGGAAAATAAGCAACATGAGGAAATATTTAGAAGCTCTCAGTTTACCTGGTTTGGGTTAGTAGCTTTTGCAAGGGTCTTCCTGCCTCACCTCGAAGCAACAGGGCCTATTGGAGACCTCCAACTGCATCCCAACGAATCAGAATCTTTGAGTCTCCTCTTATAAAAACTATCCCCCAGAAACTAGTGTTAAGGAAATTATTGCTCAAGGTTTGGATTTGGCATAGAATCTTGTGTTTTCTGAATGGTGCACACACATGGTCCATGCATGGTTGGTAAGGCATTTACCACTATCTTAATGTCCATGCTTGGAAATAGCATCTACCACTTTCTCATCTTTAACAAGAAGGGGATGCTATTATACACATTAATACTTAAGATGGACTAAATCTTTCACCGAGTCCAGAGAATGATGAGCAAATGAACTTTTTTTTTACCTTTGGATTTCTGCCGCATTTAACCCATTGTTAAAATCACATTCACTCCATATGCCTCTTCCTAACGTGTTTTGAGAGAGTCCGTTCTTAAATGAGAAGTTACAGGAGCCGTTCTGATGGAAACAAACCAGTGTTGATTGCTGATCAGCCAACTGGAAAGGAGGCCACCTCGAGGAGGATGCGAGCTAATGAAAAAATGGGCTTGATTTGGGAGCTTGATGGGCCCCCTGCCAGCGGCTGGCATGAACGCTGTAAGATTACGGCAGCACTCGGAGAGCCAGACTGAGACTAAGTGACTTGTGTCTTAAAGATTAAGCTGGAAACTTATTATTAAATGTGAGAGTTGTGAAGTGGAATGACGGCTTGAAGGATATTTGTGGGGAGCTACACCCTCGGCAGGCAGCGTAGGGTCCAGGTCCCCACTGTCAACTGCTCACTCTTCCTGTGTTGGCTCCATTGTTTCTCAGCCCATCCTGTTGACTGATGACTGGTAGAGAGCTGGGGCTCTTGGCACCCAGGAACCCATATGGCACCTGCCTGGTGCCTTTATTTCCCATTGACCTTCAGACCTGGGAAATGACATTGATGGAGCCGTTTGGTGTCCCTGAATGCTAAAAGCCAATTGACAACTCTCTCTCTCTCTCTCTCTCTCTCTCTCTCTCTCTCTCTCTCTCTCTCTCTCTCTCTCTCTCTGTGTTTATGTGTGTGCATGTGTCTGTGTGCAATTGTGTGTGTATGCCCTGTGTTTATATCTCTTTCATTCTGCTCTTTAGTTTAGTTCAGGCCTAGCCCACTAGTGTTACATTTTCACTATCTTTAGCTCAAAACTCAGCTTGACAGGCAATGCCTGTAGAGCCAGGTATAGATCTATTTTCCTGTCTCCCTTTCCAGCCATGATGGGGCCTGTGCCCTCCCATTTGGTGTACTGCTTGGCCCAACACCCTACCTGAACACACCTTCTTGTTTTTGTGATGCTGTTGGGAGCTTGATCTATATGCACTGAGGATGGTCCCAGGAAACTTTAGCTGGCATCCTGGAGTTCCTCCTGGGGAATCTTAGTTCATCCAACTGAGTGGGTGAATGAATGAATGAATGAATGAATGTGAGAGTGGGTGTCCTCATAATGGCCTATCTATCGTCCATTCCTCATCCTGAATCCCACTTACCACTAGAATTCTGACTTCAGAGACCCCACACAAGACTGCTGTAAAAAACATTGCCATGTTTTCCCACCCTACCATATGCATGTAACCACCATCATGGAGGAGATGGCTTGTGCTGCGTGGTACTTTATTCGCCAGACGGCATCATTTTATCTGCTTGGGTTGCTTGCTGAGCACTTTCAGTGACGTGATGGGCAGTGGAAGAAGATGGCACTGTCTTTTAGATTGGATGTGAGCCATGAATTCCTTTAAAAACCTGCTTTCCCCGTTACTCTGTGGCCAGGATCTGCTACCATGCCTGGCAGTCTTGGGGCGCTGCTCTCCTGACAGCCCAGTATCTATGCCAGATAACACGATAGCATTGTGATGACGACAACATCAACAGGGATCAGAGTGAGAGACCCAAGCTCATTTTCACTTTTGACCCAAGCAGGACTCGTTCCCAGATTCTGAGATGTGAAAAGCTCACGCACTAATTAGCACCGTCTCCTGCCCTCAGCATCAATTTTGAAAGTCACCAGTTCAAACTGCAAACCCAGAAACTTGGCAATATCATCCAAAAGAAATCCAAACAGCTTTCAAATTAATCAGCTTAGGAATCCAATTTGCTAGCTATAATAAGACTTTATATTTACATGACACTTTTTTACATTATCATTCTTACCCTCTAATAATGCTGGGATAAATATTGATTGAATATTGTTCAGCACACAACAAAGATGGGGCTGCTATCCTGTGGATTGGAACACTTCAGGCTTGCTATCCGGTTAATTATCAGAGCCTCTCCTTGAAGCTCATGCCTTCTCTATCCATTGGCTAACTTTGCTAACCTCTCAGGACTACATTCATGTATGTTACCAGTGTAGACTTAACGGAACTTCCAACACCCCAAAGTCTCTTGTGCTGAATGTCTGGATGACACCCAGCAGTGCTATTGAGAGACTATTGGATCAGAAGCTCCCTACCTTCAGGTACTTAATCCCTAAAGGCATTTGTAGGCTGATAGCATTTTTTGGGAAGTGGTGGGGAGTAGAAGGCAAAGTCTGGCTGAAGAAAATAGTTTCCCCGAGGAATGCTCTGGGAAAGCTTTCCCTCTCTGTCCCTCTCTGCTTGCTGATCTCCACAATATGAGCAGAGTTGCTCTTCCACATCCTTGTGCCTTCTTCACAGGCTGTGCCTCATCATGGTCCAGAAACAATGGAACCCATCACCTGCGGACTGAAATCCCTGAAACCATGAGCCAAAATAGATACTTCCTCCTGTGGGCTGTTTTCTCAAGGTGACGGGAAGCTGACATGAGACCTCCTCTCTTTGGCTTTCTTCTCTCGTGATGACTGACAGATTTCTTTCATGTCACTTATGCTGAGTCCTTTCCATTGGCTCAGTTCACCATAGTCCTTCCAGTGGATGCATGCAAGACTTTGGGGGCTCTTAAAATTCCCCCAATTCTCACCATAATGCCTCCTGGTTTCGGGCTCACCTTTTTCCAGACTTGTTTTGCTGCTAGTTCACAGAGTTCAGTTCTTGGAGTTTCTCTACTCCAGCAGTTAATGACCTTAGATGTGTGGGCTGTCATCCTCTCTGTGGCAACTTTTAATCTGCTTTTCTATGGCCAATCCCAGAGGAGGAAAGGACCAGTAGTATCCTTTCCTGTATGCTAGAGGTAAGGCCAAGCCTTCTTATGGCAGGGCTGGGCTTTGTTTCTTAATGCTCTTGGCTGATTTCATATATGTAGTTTGTTTTGCTCAAATTAACCCCCTGATATGCGTTCCTTCCTTATACTATTACACATGGCTGCGGCCAGTGTCTGAACTGGGAGTTTGGGTTTTGGGTTCTCTCACTGTTCTAGGAGGAGTTATGGATTTCATCCCACTGTTTGAAGAGTTGGAAAGGGCTTGGAGTAGTAGCATTTATGAAATCTTTAGGAAAAAATTGCTGATAAGAAGAGATATATTTGCTCGGAATGTACAAATGCCAAGGCTCTGATTAGAGTTGCTCCTGCCCAGCTTGAAAAGACTCTTCCACACTTTTGAGAATGACAACCACATCCTTTTATACCTCCCCAATACACACAGAATTGTGAATTTCACACACACACACACACACACACACACACACACACACACACACATACACACACACACACACACACATGTGCATGCACACACAGGGGAAAAACAAGCAATGACACATAGAGGCATGCACAGGCACACACAGGCATGTGCACATACACAGACATACACACACAGGCACACGTGAATGCCCTCATACCCGTATGATTGCACACACTTGAGAGTGGGCTACATAGTCCCTTAATCCACAGTAGTGGGACTAGAGATCTATCTCTGTTTTTAAAGTGCTTTTCTAGGTCTTCAGTACTTCATAGAACACACAAACTGGGTTGGCAGGTAAGGGCAGGAGGGATCAAAAATTTCAGGTCATCCTTGCCTTAAGGAGTGCATAAAGACTAGCTAGAGCTATGTAACCACACCTCATCTTTGTCGCCTCCCGAACCAACCAGCAGACAGAAGACAACGGACACGGGATCTTCTTCCCAACATGGTTTATTCAGGAACCTTGAAGTACCGCAAAAAGCCCCTGAGCTCTAGCTCCCAGCCCTTAAATCTCTGTGTCCTCCACATACAGAATAGTCGACTGATTATATCTGCCTAGACAGAGTAATCAGCCCTTAATAATCCTGCATCACTAAGGTCTGTCAGATGACTCTGGGCCAGAAGGCTGAAGATTTGATGCTCCAACGTTCGGTAGTATAGGGGCTTTTCAGGTGTTCAGCAGTCTCTATAAATTGTCTAAGCTTTAGAAGCTATGTTTAGTGCTTCCCATAACTTCAGTTAACTCAGTCATTCTGGATTTCTGATGGGGTTAAAGACCTATAGTCTCATAGCCAATCCTGGCTATTTACTTTGAGAGAAAAGATCTGAGTAGATGGTTTTTAGCTGACATTCATTCTAAAGCCAAAAAAGCCAGGATCAAAAGTAAGTGTTTTAGTTAGAAGAGATGACAGAGGTTCTGGTTAGTCAACAGAATGATGGGCTGGGTATTAGGACTGTCTTGTACCTCACTGGTACAATTAGGAATAAGTATGCTCTAACTGTATTTTGAGAGAAAAGTTTTACTTTAACAGGAAGAGTGATATGTAGGAGAAGCTAAGTGGGAAGGAGTACTGAGAGGAAGAGATGGAGTAAGGAGAGAAGATGAAGAAGAGGAGAAGCTAGGTGATGAGAGAGAGAAAGAGAGAGGGGGCATGGAGGCAGATGTTCACATGTCTCCACCAGTCAAAGATAGTTTATATATCTAGGTTGGGTATTGGGTTACACTTCTGATTGAGCATTACCAAACTTATAAGTCCTTTGATTAACATTTAAAAAATTGTATAAAAGCAAAAAGGAAAGGGGTGGGGCATGAGACAGGGGTTTTCTAGGGAGGGGAAATGGGGAAAGGGGATGGCATCTTAAATGTAAATAAAATATAAAATAAAATAAAATAAAATAAAATCTCTGTGTCCTCTCCAATCAGAATCTGTCACGCGGTCATTCTCGATTGGTGCTGAGCACATATGTCACATGGCCTGATCTTATGTAACAATGAACAAGCAAAATGCATGCGCAGTAAAGTCTAGCCTACGTGTCACCCAGGTTTCCTGAAATGGTGAGCCAACACTCCAGGGGTGTCTGGTACCCAGCCGGGCGCCATCTTGAGTTCTGCTCCCCACACATCTTGAAAGAAAAACAACCAAATAACCAACAAACAAAACAATAGGAAAAGAAAAGAAAGTCGAATAATGGCTTCCATGGATGCTGGCTTACTGTCTTGCCAACTTATATTGTCTCTGACTGTTGCAAGCCCTGGGAGACCACAAGCACACTTTATCCTATAACTAGGCCCAGCCACTTCAATACTCCCTGTGTTCCTGGACGTGGGAATGCTGGAGACAGGCGTGCATCCTAAGAGAAGTGGGGAAAGATGGACAAGAGATTCTTCTCAGCTTTAGACATCAAGGAAGAGATTCCATGTTACAGAAGAAATAGTTATCCAAGTGATTAGGGGAGCTCTAAGAACAGAAACCAGTCAAAATACTGCTATGGAGATTCTGCTGTGAGCTCCCCATAGCCTGGACTTCTCACAGCTGCCTGAGCTGCCAGTTTCTGTCTGTAAGACCAGACATAGACATGGATTTAGCCCCCAGCCAGTGAGAGAACCCACATGCATGATCCTGATTCCACTCATTGCTCTTCATGTTTCCTGATACAGCTCCACACCCCTGTCTACTCCTGTGCCTGTGTGCCTGTGAGCTTCTGAATCTAATGTCATCTACCACCTTCCACCTGGAGCAGAAACTAGGTACAAGATGCTCTTCTTCCTCAGGCCCAAGATGCTGACCAGTCTCAAGGTTCATTTCAGTATCTGAAGCCAAAGGCAGGAAAGACCCTATATATTATTTCCATATATATTTCTACTTTCACAGCAGACTATCCCTTGCCCTGAAGATACAGGTTGGTAAAGTTATGGAAAATATCTGGCTGGGAGCGACTGAGGATACAAGGCTTGTTATTGTGGGCTGTAAAGTTCTTCCCGTAATAGGAGCAATGCACAGATCCTGTATTTCTCAGACTCAAAGACCACTGGCCCCTGGTGTGGTGTTCTTGGAAAACAGAATTAGATTTTTACCCACCCCCGACCCCCCCACCACATTTTAGGCCCCTCGTACCCCAGTGTCTGATGGAGACCTGTCCTGTTGGCAGCCCTTAGAGCTGTATCATAGACAGGTTCCAGCTTGATCTTTTGCTGCTTCCCTTGGGGAGCAGATCTCACCATTGTCCCTGTGTCTGGGGGTACTTGTTGACCTTCAGAGAAGGGTTTACATAGATGCTACTAACTTTGATCTGATACAAAGGGCCTGCATCAGTATCTTAAATGAGTATCTTGTGTGGCAGGGGACCTCTGTAAATGTTATTTTTAATATAAATGTAAGCAGTAAATTAATACAGTGGCTGTATTTCTTTATCCTAGCTAGTTCCAATAACAACACAGAGACCAAAGTTTATTTTCAAGCTTCACCTCAATACTTGGGCAGTCAAATGATCTATCTTAACCGCTTAAGCTAATCTGGCTTCCTCCTAACCACTATCTTCATAACACTTGCACTTAGGGCCTTCTATGTTACAGGTGTACTCTATGAACTCTTTTCTTATCCTCTTCATAGGATAGATCTGAATCTACCTTCCTCTCTCTTCTTCCCTTGGCTGGCAGAAGTCCCGCCCTGTCCTCTCTTCTGCCCAGCCATTGGGTGATCAGCATTTATTGACAAGGCAGAGAATAAATAAATGGGAAGAATTGTTCACACAAACTTGAGACAAGAGACTCTTGGCATAAGCATCACAATGCCCTGTTTGAATTGAAACAAATATGAGGGCAAAGAAATTAACATTTGAATAATATAAAGATAATCTCCACCAGTACACAAAAGCACTGTGCCTACAGGTGTCTGCTTCCATTGCTCTTGTGACAACAGGAAAGAAAATAACCAGTGTTGAAGACGATGGCTGAGGCCACAGACACCTGGACTGTTGTCAGGAAGGACTGGGAAGCACTTTGCCTTCCGCTGGCACAGAAGAAGCACTGTACGAAGACTGTTGTGACTTCTGTTCTTACCTCTACTGTAACTGCTGGATTGAATCTCAAGACCTTGGCCTCTGTGGACTTCAGGATCCCATGCTCACACTTTAGGCTCTGTGCTTTGGATACAGATCTTCTGGTTTGCTGCACACATGATAATAACTGTGTCTTCATTTTGCTGTTAGTGGCCACACCTTTAGGGTCTTCTCTCTGCACAGAAAAGTCTTAAACACAGGGTATGTATGTCTGAGTGTGTATGTGTGTGTATGTGTGTGTGGGGGGAGTGTTTTCATGGATCCTGCTCCTTCTTCTATCATCTCTTCCCTAGTACGTGATCAGCTGGCTTCCAAAATGGAGGCAAGAGAACATTGTATTTCAGTTGTGTCCAGTTTGACTTCCAAATGCCCTTTCAGTAAGCATGCTGGAGGCTTGGCTTCTAGCCAATGCCCTTTTCCACGTGGTCCCTAAGTCACAGGATCTGCTTTCTTCTAACTTTGTATCTGACAGGCACATATGTTTTTATTATTCACTGGGTTATTGATCAAGTTGAATGTTTTTATGTGCATATAATTGAATGTGATTTGAATCTAATACTGGATTTCCTGGGCACCATTGACTTTACTGTGCCAAGAGCCCTTCTCTTCCTGTAGTGCCATCACTGGGGTCAAGGCCTATAATGTTTTTATCTGAGAGTTAAGCATGATCCCAGGGCTGTAAGAAGGACCTCTGGGAGAAAAAAAAGTAGAAGAAACAATATCCATCATCATCCAGAGGCTACTGGGCTTTCGCCACTCTCTCAGTGGGTGGAGTTGGGCTGCCTAGTGGCTCTGGAAGCAGGTTCTCCATCCTGCCTTGTGTACATCTCCTGGGTAGGCACTTCATTTGTTCTTGGAGCCGTTTGCCGTCTGGGACTCTTCTCATTATTCCACAAAACCCACTGTCAGTCAACAGCCATCAATCACAAGAAACTCACGTGTTCCTTGGATCTGTCAGGGAATCAAAAGACTGTTAGGGTTGTTGTGATTACCCATTCATGAGCCATTTTGACTGGAAACTTCATAGACCTTCCTGTTGCTACAAAGAGAGGGAAGCATTTAAATCAATCATTGGAACAATATGCCAGTGAGGAACTCTATTTCTTGCCACAAGAAAACCACTGGTGCCTGGCCTTTGGCTTTGGCATGCACTTCTTGCCTTATGCCCTGACAGGCAGGGTATCAGTCTATGGCTGGCTTTATTTCTGGAGGTGGAAGATCCTCAGTGATGCCCTAATGGCAGTTGACTAGTAGATGTTTGTGGGGGACTGTTACTTTGCTACTTCCTACAGGTCTGGAGAGGAAGAAGCTGGGGAGGGCTGCTGGGGTCATTCCCTTTCAAGAAGAAGAAAGCACCTGAGGTAGACATTTCAGTGGTTGAGTGGCAGATATCCCATTCTCACAAGCTTACCCTACAACTTGCCTGTCATCAGGCAGGTTGTCATGGAGCGCTTCTGATCTGCTTGGCACCCAGCACTCTCTGCAGCAGGGAGGGCATCTTCCCTTCTTCAGCCTCCCTGCTGGTCTCAATGTGTTTGGCTATCTCCAACCAACACTGATAAATTAACTTTTCTCTAGCTCACCGTTGCTTTGTGTGTTGTCCTCTCTCATCTCTGAAGCAAGCAGACTCAGACATTCTTTCAGAGAGCAATGTTAGCCAGTCATCCTGGAGTGGCCACGCGGAGCCCTTCTGACATTCAGGGTGACAAATGGAGGAAGGTTGAAGGACCTGGCTGGCACTGTGTGTGGCCCCGTTCTGTTCTGCTGCCACTGATGGTGCACAGGCAAAGTGGCCAAGCACACAGAAGGAGCGATGAGATGTCAAAGCCCCAGAAACGTGTCCATTTCTCAATGACAAGCCTAACTGGCAACTGACTCATCCAGCTAACCTCATGGTGGGGAGCCCAGCAGAGGGAGAAAGCAAGAAAAATAAATGCAAGACCATTAGCCAATGACCTGTCTAGGTATTACTTACAGAATAGCCACAGGGAAGCACTGAGGTTAGAAACTATATCAGGGAAAATGGAAATACAATCAGTTCCAATTTTAATATATATATAATATATTATATATATAATAATCATATATATATAATATATTATATAATATATTATATATGATATATGTAATACACACACACACACACACACACACACACGCACACACACACACATATATTAGAAGCAACTTGACCATGTAAGGTCTTTAAGACCTGGCGGTGAGACACTGGCATTGGTCAATGGTTTCTAACAATTTGGGATGAATGCAAATCTCCTAGTATCACAGGCATCCATACTCACAGAGCAGCTGTATTTGATTGCTATTTTATGATTATACATGACTATTGATGATAATGGAGAATATAATGTTGACAAGTGTGCTGGGCTCCTCTCTGTTGCCTCTCGATAGCTGCTGCTGTTACCTGGTATCTCGCCAAGGATGGGAGTCTATGCCCTCTCTGGGGTGACACTACACTGCACCTTGTCACCTTTCTCATTCTTGTCCCTGTGGATCTGCTCTGATTACTGTAGCCGCTTTTAGCTGACTGTCTTCCACACCTGCAGCTTGGCAATGGCCAGGTGCCAGCAAAGATTCTAGCCTCCTATCTGCAATGAATCTCAGAGTGGAGGAAGGGGCCACCAAGGGCACTGCAGTCATTCTGTCTCCTGCTATCATATGACCTACCTGAGATGCTGTTGCTACATGCAAGCCCCGTGTGCAACCCGAGATGCTTGTGTGTATCTTAAATTAAGAAGAAGGAAGGAGGGGGAAGAAAGAAAGAAGGAAGAGGAGGAAGAGGAAAAGGAGGAGGAAGAGAAGGAGTAGGAAAGGGGGGAAGAGGAGGAAGAACAGAAAAGGAGGAGGAGGAAGAACAGAAAAGGAGGAGGAGGAAGAGGAGGAGGAAGAAGAGGAAAAGTTGTTGTAGGCTAGAGGACAACCTTGGCTTTCTCAGGTGCTGTCCACCTTGTTTGTTAAAACAAGACTTTTCACTGGTCTGGAGCTTACCAAGCAGGCTAGGCTCACCAGCCAGGAGGCCATGCAGATCTGCCCCTTTCTGACTTCCTAGCATGTTGGGATTACAAGTCTATACTACCACATGGGACCTTGGAAACATGAATTCTAGGCAACAATCTCAGTCAGGGCCTTATGTGTGTAAGGCAAGCACTGTCCTTACTGGTCTGTCTCCCAGCACAGAAAAGGAATTCTTACCTGTGGCCCATTAGCTGTCTTCACATTCATGAGTAGCTCATTTACAAAGTGAGGGCAAGATGGGGACTGCAGAGAAGGCTGATCATTGGACTCTCTCTACCCTGAAGCTCAATGTCTTCATCTGTCAACAGGTGCTTTGGGGAAGCAACCATTTCAACTGCCAATTATGAAGGAGACACCTAAGCAACTGCAAGAAAATGCTTGCATTCAAAAGGCACCATGGCAAAATGGCAGCCTCTGGCTGGAGTGGGGATTCACGGTACTGAGGATTCACAGTACTGAGGATTTAAGGTACTGAGGATTTAAGGTACTGAGAATTCACGGTACTGAGGATTTAAGGTACTGAGGATTCACGGTACTGAGGATTTAAGGTACTGAGGACTCACAGTACTGAGGCTCTGTGTGAGACATCTCCAGCACTGAGAATACAGATCTGAAGCAGAATATTCTTACCCCTATCCATGTTCCTAAATATTGAACTATGCCAAACTCTAAAGTGGCCAGCTGTGCCTACATGATGCAAAAGGTGCCCCATAACCTTGTTCATTCAAGGACAAGTTCAAACAGTACTGGGCTATTTCTCTTTACTTAAAGAATATTTAGGAATGGCTTGGGTCTTAGAGCAGCCAAGCCTGTAGATGGATATTGGTCTCACAATGCACAAGGGGTCTAATTGCTATGTGTGATCTTCCATTTAGATCCAATTGTAGAAATGTCATGTTTACCCATGGTACAGAAACAATGATGTCATTAGAGTATGCCAAGCAATCTGTCTCTATGATTTTAGTAATGGTTGGTGTGTTCCTCCCTCTCACAATCTCGGAGACAGACATCGAGCTGACTCTCCTCATTTCCCTTTTGTGTTTCGAGTATTTCCATCCAGCCAATTAATTCATCAGCCACCATTTTTGGGGGGCTTTGTGTGTTGAAAAGCTTATTATTTCAGAGGAAGTACACTGAACAAGGGAAAAAGCCCCAATTATTATAATTAGCTAGCTGGGATGAAGAGAGGCCTCTTGCCTTCCATTGTGCACAATCTGGAGATGCTACTTGAAGAACTTTGAAGAGAAGATATTTATTTATTTATTTATTTATTTATTTATTTATTTATTTATTATTTAAGTTAGGGCCTCACTGTAGCCCAGGAGGGCTCAGAACTCACTCTGCAGCTCACGCTGGATGACAACTAATGGCAGTCTTGCTTTGGCCTCCCAAATGCTGAGTGTACAGAAGTAAGTCATGACACCTGATCTGAAAGATTCCTTTTCATGATGGCTGTGAGTAATGCTGGTCATGTGTTAAATACAGAGATTCAGTTTGTGCTTTTAGATTAAGGTGGTTATGTGAGTGTTGTGGTTATGGGTTGGGGTATTAGGGGAGCATCCCCAAGGGTGTCAACCACTGAAAGAAGCTGAGTGTGAGAAGACAACCCCACAGAGTCAGTTTGACCCACCAGACTATGGACACTCCTCTTCCTTGCCTTTCATCACAGTTCTAGCTGAGTTCTCTGCTGTAGGAGAAGGACAGAGATACACTGGTAGCTGGGCTCCCTCTGCAACATCCAGCAGGGTCTCAAATCTGTGGGCAGATGCAGCTTAAACGGAATGCAGAGAATCTTTCAACAGCTCAAGAGAATGGTGGGACAACCTAAGATTTTTCTGCTCTTGATTTCTGATCTTGAGCAATTGTTCTAAATCAAGTGTAGACAATATTTTTATTTTTTAGGAGTTAGCAGAGCAAAACCTTGCCACTCAGGAGAGAGCATTGCTTTTTCAAACATCCACTTTTGTGTATGAGTAAGGTGCTGTGGAGCCTGAGGTTGTGTTTCAAGTAAGCTCCAGGCTAATGCCAGGGTATGAACACACCCTCTTATAGCAAGGTACCCAAGGAGACACAGGGTCTTAGTTTCTTTTCTGTTGCTGTTATAAGTATCCTGACACAAGCAACTGAATGATGAAAGGGTTTCTTTGGGCTCACAGTTCAAGGTAATGTCTGTCAGCTGATCACATAGACTCTATTTTAAAAAGAGAGCAATAAATGAATGCATATGTGCTATGTTGTTTTCTCTACATATACAAGCTAGGATCAACAAGCCTAGGGAATGGTGCCACCCACAGTGACTGGGTCTTCCCACATTGATTAATGTAATAAAGATAATGTCTCACAGATATTCTCAGAGGCTCTTCTCTATGGTGATTCTAGATTGTGTTAAACTGACAACTAAAACCAACTAACCATCACAACAAATTTATAAACTTCATTCTCAAACTTTGAATGAAGTGACTGGCATGAGAGGGCTGCACTTGAGAGGCTGAGACTCATCACTAAGAACTTGTTTGCTTGCTCTCCACAATGTTCCACTAAAGAGTATTAGGTTAAGAAGACTGAATTTGGATGACTGAGAATAGCTTTTTAAAAAAATCTCACAAACCTCTTTTTTAACATAAATACTATTTATATTACTCATTTGCATAGAAAACCTGCTTTGCATAGCTAATATTGCTATAAATTCTAACGTCAAGAAAATCCTCCAAAAATTATCCCTTAAAGATACCATTTACTAGGAAATGATGTTTAGTATTGGCTTTGAGTGTTTTGTGTCCCAGTCAATGACAGGCAAAACTTCTAGTCAGGACCTACCAACACTGACTGGGTCAGAGCTTGTCCTGATATACTAACGATATACTAACCAGCTCCCAGAACCACCCCCTTCTCCTGCAAATTGGAAAGTGGTAAATAGGAATGTAGTCTGCTTATGCATAACAAAGAAAACAGATCTGTTTTCTTCCCAAGATGGGGAGCTTCAGTCTTTTCCAAGGATTTAAAAAAGCTAAAATAGCGCATGATTCTGCATTTACATTTTAAATGATGTATTTGTATTCAAATTCAAAAAGAAGAAACTCAAATACTTGTTTTGAATATCTTTACTCTTCTACCAGCTTCCAGAATCTTTGAAACACTTCAGCTCAAGTATTCTTGGTCTCCTCTATTATTGCTGTACATGAAACCATTAAGTATTCTTTAGTCAGGCAGTGACACTAAAGATCCTAGCTGGACAGTAAACCATGCTCGCATTTCTAGCCAGCCTCTGAAAAGCAATTCACTTGATCTGAAAAGGGCGCAGACACACCTACATCAGAGGATGCAGAAATGGATGGCTTTACAAGTTATAAGAGTTGTAAATCATTGGATTACACAAATGAAAACGGTGTCTATGCAGATTGTTTGATTCTCTCATCATGTGCGTGCATGTGTGCATATGTGTGCGTGTGTTTGTGCATGCGTGCATGTGTGTCCCTGTGTGTATGTGTGTGTGCAAGCATGTGTGTGTGCATGTGTGTGCCTGTGTGTACGTGTGTGTGCAAACATATGTATGTGTGTGTGTGCATGTGCATGTGTGTGTGCAAGTGCATGTATGCATGTGTGTGTGCAAGTGCATGTATGCGTGTGTGTGTGTGTGTTAAAAATTCTCTTTCATAGGTCAATGCTCCGTCAAGTGTTTGACCAAGCTCTTTCCGTAGGGGAACTGTCAGGCATGGAAAGACACATTCAGTAGGGATTTATTGTTCACCGTAAGCCAAGAACTGCATCCTACAATCTGTGTTATCAACTCTCATGGCAGTAATAATTTTGAAGGTTAAAGGTCAGTTATTTTTGTAGACCATCTTTCAATTTGAGTTCGTCTGATTTTTCTTCACAGTGGCAATTTCACCTGGCCTAACGTTGGGGGCTGGGTTCTCACTGAGTCTCTCAGGTGCCCCAGGATGAAGCTTACACAGCTGGTGTCCCCTTGCCAACCCCCTCACAAGAAGCTTCCCTGTACCCAACCTGCTGCTTCTCCACATTCCCGATATCCTCCTAGATGGCAGCTGGCCACCTGCTCTGGCTGCTGCTCCCTACGCTTACTGAGCATCCTAATAGAATTGTCTGAAAGGAAAGCAGAAGAGGAGAAGAAGAACGGTTGAGAAGAAAAGGGAAGGAGAGAAGCAGACATTTTCAGAATATCCAGTCTCAGGATGGCCTGCTTCCCAATTCACTCCAGGCAGGTGGAAATAGCTTACTTTATACTGTTGTTATTCCTGCTGACCATGAAAAAAAGAATCACCTGTCTTCTGACAGGTGCTGAAATATTTAAATTCTAAAAGGAGCATCTGAGAAGGGAGGTAGCTGGTGATAGGCATAGCTACGTTATTTGTGGGTCTGTGCCCAGGAGTGCCCATGCGTGTCTTGGAAAAACGGAAGCAGCAGGTGTTTAGACACTACAACGTAACTCTTCACAGAACACGCTTCTTTCAATACAGATTAAATATACAATTTGAAGCCTGACCTTTCCGAGTAATCAAAGATTTCTACTTTATGGGTTTTTTTATATGCAGTTTGGTAGAGACAAGAAGAAGCTCGTAATGATTAAGGTAGACACCATGGAAGCTCTCTGCTGCATGGATTTAAAAGGCAATGCCTGGCTGAATTCGGTCTCTGCAAGTGGTCCTGATGTGCACACTGTGAATAAAACTGGGATACCTTCCTGCTTATAGGAAAGAGACCTCAAGGAGCCTCAACTGGTGGCTACATTGTATAGTTTAAGGGTAACGTGGTCCAGACAAAAGCCAGGATGGTTGATGTGTGGCTCACTCTGCTGCTTGTAAGATGAATCGCTAAAAGGCCAGTGAAGGATGGTGGTTTTTTTCCAGAGGTCAGGTTCCAGCTCTGAAACACACTCTCTCTCTTTGTCTTTTACTCTGATACTTGGATTGAGCAGAACACATGACAGCCTTCACTCTTAACAGTTTGTAGAATATCTGATTCTCAAGTAACAACAGGCAACTGAGCCAGAGCGAAGGAGAGAGGATGCCACCAGGAGAGTATAGATGACCGTAGTGCTGAGTGTGAGTCTCCTACCTGAGACCTCATTTTCTAGATCCATAAACAGAAGTGTTGGATGAAACCACGCCAGGGCCTGTGCAGCTTTGATCACCTAGGACTTAAAGTGTTAATGTGAATGACTGTGCCACCAAGGAGGATAGGCTTTGAAAAGGAAATGAACATTCATCTGGAGAGTGGGGAGAGAGATGATGGAGTCGTATAGTTAGCCACTATGTGTGATGGGTGAAGGGGGGTGGCACATTGACAGTCCAGATCCTTCTAGGCCAGCCTTGGCTTCCCCATAAGCACCCGCACTGTAGCCAGAACCCCAGAGTGTCCCAATCTCCCTGCAGACTCGGGGCTCAGTCCCAGGTCTAATCTCCTACAGACTAGGTAGTCGGTATATTACTCATATAACTCAGGGCCAGGTTCACCGTTTCCTCCTTGGGTAGCAGCTCCCTGACTGTTGGCTTGGTTTTTGTTTTTTTGAGGTTTTCTCTGAATAGCCATGGCTGTTCTAGGACTTGCTCTATTCTAGAACCACTTCTAGACCAGGTTGGCTTCAAACTCAGAGAGTCACTTACTTGCCTCTGCCTCCTGAATGCCGGGTTTAAAGGTGTACAGCATATCCCTTCAGACTCCTGCTATCCAGGAAGAGGAAAAGCAGTGAGCCTGTGAGCAGGTCAAGGGTCATCACCTTTGAAGTTGTGTCAGTTTGGGTTTCATTGTCTCTTGAGGCCATTCTCTACCTCCCCTGTTTACTGCTCAAATGGTTCTATATCCCCTCCATGCCAAACAAGTTTTACCAGGTACAGAAACCAACGGGTTGCCCTTCTGTGCAAAGTGGGGGTCAATGTGTTACTTCTGATTATATCTCCTTGTACATGTGAAGTTGTTCGTTTAAAGAGCAGACTTCACTCTTGTAGACAAATCTCATGCAGACAGAAGAAGCGTTGTAGGAGAAGTGACTGCTGGTCTTGAAAGAGAGGGAGATGATATGTCTATTTTCCTTGCTAAAATGCCAACAGGGTATCATGCGGTGTAAGACATAGGAAAAGCCAAAGAACCACCCAAGTGTCCAGATTTAAAGCTCCACAGGATTCTCACAACTCTCATAGGTATGTGATTCTAGAACTCCCCAGAGTTCATCTCCCTGGGCTCTCTGTTCATGACAGGAAAAGTGTGTTCAAGGACATACAGAGCTGGAGTCATGAGATGGATGGTTGAAACTTGACACTTGCTTGGCCAAATCTTGCCATTACTGGTATTTATGATGACAAGGGCCACGTTTGGAAAGAATTCTGGTCATATTCTAGAAACAAGCTTCTTCTCCACTAGCAATTCACAAAGTGAACTCCATGAAGGTTGTTGCAACCTTTATTTTAAATTTCTCACTCCCCTGTCACCTGCACCAAGGTGCTGTTTTCAAGAGCTGGCTGCTTCTTTGATCTGAAGATTAGTATACATTTTTATCTTGACATTGCCCTCCAGGTCAGTTTTCTAGAACAATCATCTAGGCAAATCTGATTTACTACTTCACAGAGAAATACAGCTTGTAAATGAGGCAATTAAGAGATAATTTAGGACCTAGTTGATCTGCATACAAACCAAAAATGATGAATCAAATGCCACATTGTCCTATTTTTCTATTAAAGCCAAATCAAGTTTTTTTTCTCAAAGAGAGGTGACCACCTGTCTTAGGCTCCCACCAGGCCTTTGAGCTTCTCCAACTTTCCAAACTCTATATCCATGCCAGTCAGGATCTTTCACAGTGAAAGGGATTGCTCCCGTTTCTCCAGCTCAAATCCCATTGATCCGTTTGCTGCCAGTGATCCTATTTGCAGGCCCATTATTTCAAAAATCCATTACTATTAACATTAACTAATAGTTAATTACCACAGAATTCCTATGGAAGTCATAAGAGAGCCGTATGAATGTCAAGTGAGTCCATTAATGATAGCTGCTACCACAGTGACTAGAAAATGATTTCATAATGACAGGGGAGGTAATATATAATAAAAAAGACTGCTTCTGCTTCTGTGCATCTATCATAGATTTTAAACGTGCATTCTTGGCCTCCAGAACCAGGAGCTACCTGAGAGCCTGTCATGGAAGTCTGCTGAAGAGCCAATGAATGTCATGTTTTCTGTCAGAATCCAGACCGTGCTGGTCATCATTGTGCTGAGCTTTGAGGATTGGGGTTGTTTAGTTTGTCCTTATCAAGGACCCTCAAAATACTACACAACTACCTTAAGTGAATTCAGATCTTTAATCCATCCACTCAGAGAGCCTATAATTATTTATCAGACATGTATGAAGACAGTGTCATGGTGCTAGAAATAAGAGAGACACAAGGAAAATATGAACTTTTAACATCAAGAAAAGACAAATGGAAGAAGATGTGTGAAGCTCAATTAAAATGATTTGGTTCCTAGGCAAAAGAAGAAAAGCAACATTTGGGAGCTCCATGTTTCTGGGACTTTGTGGGCAAGGGTCACAGGCAGATGTTTTGTCTATACTACTTTAGTGCATGAGGAATACAATAACTTGCTGATAAAGGGATCACAGAATGGCCATTTCTAGTTCACGGCAGAGGCAGAGAAGGGTGAAAATTATACATCATATTTGGATAAAGGCAAGAAGGAGACCTGGAACAAGATGAGTGGAACCAAAATCCATATATAAGTGAAGCCTAAAGTATTTTCTGCGACATGCTAGAGAGCACATGCTTCCTTTTTGTCTGAAAATATTAGCAAAAGATGGACACACAAATCTTCTAAGAAATCTACACAAAGATGAAATCAAAGTAAGTTATACCTCATCACATAACATTCAAACTTCTGATAGAAGGGAATTTTGGAGAGCAGGCAGAGGAAAGCAAGGATTATAGTCCAAGAACAGTGGTCTAAATATCAGTCAGCTTTTTGTCAGTGGCCAAGAGGATCCCAAATAATGAAGGAGTGTTGTAAAGGGTCAGAAGAAAACAAATTGCTGACAAGCCTTCTATACCTAGCAAAACTATCACTCAAAAAGAAGGTGATTCAAGACATTTCAAGTAAATGAAAAAGGAGAATTTGTAGTACAAGGGAAATCATTCTTCATAGAAGATGAAAATTCAGGTCTAGGAAGGATATTAACAAATGGTAACTATCTCTCAGTACATTGGAAGAATATGTTTAAAGCAAATGTAAGATGTACTACAGACCTTCTATATTGATGGCTATTTGTATCAAGAGTTGAACAGAGGATGGACAGGGTAGTTCTCAAACTGTGGGCTGTGACCATACTACAGACCTTCTATATTGATGGCTATTTGTATCAAGAGTTGAACAGAGGATGGACAGGGTAGTTCTCAAACTGTGGGCTGTGACCTTTTACTGGGTCTTATAACCCAATTTGGTGTGAGGGTGGCAAAAAGTGTTTAAACCATAAAAGGCTTTCTGAGCATGCAATTTGAAATCAAATGTTCAGAAGCCTGGGGTGCTGCTGGCAGCTCTTACCCACATTGCTTGCATAGCTTTGCCACAGCCTTACCTTTTGAATGCACACGCTGTTCACTTAGCACTGCATACATCATCATAACTTGCAACATGAATAAATACTGCTGGGAACACCTCAGCTCAGCTCAGAGTCTACTGTGCACTGTGAAGCACAGTGCTTTCACTGTTCACAGGCTTGCCTGATCTTCTGGAAACAGAGGCTTAGTTACAGGAAACAAAGACTTAGCATCATCTTACCTTCATTCTTCAGCATGTCAGCTTCAAACCAGTTCGCATGGGGTTGTGTTGCTAGAATGTTTGATTTTAGACGTTGCTGCTTGAGTTACCGGCTTACATTTCAGAAAACTGTTCAACTAACTTTGGCTTGAGACTAGGAGGCAATTTACAACTTCTGAACCTGGCCTCAATGTACTACTATTTTCTACTATGTAATTATGCAAGGCAACTTTTCAGTATTAATGGTTATAAAACCAAATGATTAATCAATCTTGAGAAGTGTTGAAGATGCTCTATGTCCTGTACTGTCAGATATTCAGCCAAGATTTAATCGTTTTCTGTGGTGTGTCTGTCTGTCTTCGAGTACCTAATCTCTTTGTGTGTTTTGTATGCACAGCTGTATGTGTAAGTATGTGCATAAGATTAAGCCTGGGAAAAGCATCAGGTCTTCCCTTACCACTATCTACCTTAGTTTTTGAGCTTGCCTGTCTGGCCATTGAGCCCACACCACAGATCCACCTGTGCCTGTCTCTAAATGCTACAGCCTCATGAAGCTATTTCTAGCTTATTAACATAGGTGCCAGGGATTTGAACTCTGATCCTCATATATTCTAACCAAGATTTAGTTCTTTGTGTAAAATTAAATAAATTTATCCATCTCATTAGTAAGTAGATTTGGTTTCTTCTTTATTAAGCGGTAAAATTATAAGCCTAAGAAATTATTGTTTTAAAGTATATTTCTTTATGATTTATTATAAAGAAAATCAGCTGCATTGTGTATCTATTTTACATATCTATATGTCTGTGGTACTTTAAAAAATTGTATGCAGAAAGAGTCTCCAGTGACACCAGACTAAAGATCCCTGGGACAGAGCACAAAATAGAGACATACCCTTATGGTCCCCAATTCTGTGTTTTGAACGGTGACATTTTCCTTAGAAGTAGACATAAGTTAAAGCTCTATATGTAACTCCTAGAACAACCCTTAAAAATATTGTAGGAGATCTGGACAAAAACACACATGCGAGACTTAAAAATATCTGTGCAATGTGCCACAGCCGAGAGAGGAAGGCAAGAAGAGGCACCCAAAGGCATAGGCAATAGAAATCAAACAACAAATTATAGGGATAGGATCTAGAATCACCATGGCAACGAATCTTTGGGCACCTCAGTGAGGGATTGTTTAGATTAGGTTAACTAAGGTAGGAAAACACACTCTAAATGTGGGTGCACCCTTCCATGGGTTAGCACCCTTTACTGAATACAAAGGAGAAGTGGGCTGGGTTACAACATTCTTTTCCCTGTTTCTTAACTGGGTGTAATGTGATCAGCTGCTTCATGTGCCTCCTTCAGCACCACTGTCCCCTGGAACTGTGAGCTAAGATAAACTCTTCAATCCTTGTGTTAGAGCTTTTAGTGGTAACAAGAAGACATGTAAACAGTATACAATAGAAACAATAGTAAACCATGCCAAGGGTGCTGGTGACCTCCTGCTGCCTCGTCTCTGAATTACTTTATTATTGCCTCCTTTTGTGTTCGCACTTTGTGGATAATTCTTTGCAGTAAATATCCTGTGCTTAACATATTACAGTGGGAATAGCTCAGCAGTAAGAGCACTTGCTTGTCTGTGATTGCAGAGCTTCTATGGGGAAATTGGAGGCAGAGGTTAGGACACTCCCCAGAGGCTCTCAGGCTGGGTAATCTTGTGTTAACAAGGTGAAAGGTGAGGACCAGTATCCAAAATTGCCATCTGGCATCCAGACACCCATATTCATATATACAGACATCAGTGTAGACACGTATGTGCACATATCAAGTCACATACATCAGACATGCACACAAATGGTTAAAATAAAACAGATGTGCTGCGTGCTACAGTGGTTTTGTTTTTTCTATTCATATACCCAAGGCTATGGGATTCTTTGATGGAGTAGCTAATTACTTATAAAATAGAGTACAACACAGTAAGTAAAAATAACAAAGAGAAATGGCTTGGAGAGCATCATGAGAACAAGGTGGACAGCAAAACAATATGCCCAGTTCACAGTAACTTCTCATATCCATCCACGTATCAATATTAGTCAATTATGGATGTGAAGATGTAAGTCACTTTTGTCCTCACCTTTGGTGGTCTCTCTATACTGATATTTTTGTAAAAGCGAATCAGATTTATAGTTAGAAAACTAAGATTGGAAAAAGAAATTGGAAGATTGGTATCTAAGGTAAGAAGGGGTGAAGAGAAACACGGAGGCTCTGGTGTATTCTCTGAGGGGAGCTGGAATGCCCATGATGAACTGGGCAATGAAGCACAGGGCAGGATTGTGGTGATGGCCATCTAGAAGACTGATACCCCATCAGTGATGAGCAGGGAAGGTACCCAAGAGTCAACAGGCCAATGGTTCATGCTGGCTTCAGACTCTGCACGCAGCCGGGGTCCAAGTTGGACACATGTCTCTCTCTTCTAGAGAAAAGTCAGGACACAGGTACAAATTTCAAAGCTAGTGGCATTCAGAAATATCAATTAAAGCCAGAAGAGTGATCATATCAATCAAGCCCAAGAGATTAAAGTGAGATAGTCAGAAAGGCGAGAGGAAAGCCAGGACATAGTGAAGATAGGAAGCTAAAAAAATGTTGCAAAAATGAAACATTATCAACAGTATAAATCACTGAGGAGAGACTATGCGTTTTATATTCCTAGGGATTTGGGGATTAGAAAAGAACTGGTAACTTTGTAGCAAGCTACTCCAGTAGCTATGAGGGCAAAATTGTTTGTTTTGTGGTGGGGCAAATAAAGCTCTACTCTTTTTTTTTTTTGTTTATTTGTTTTTTTGTTGTTGTTGTTTTTGTTTTTTTGTTTTTTGTTTCTTGTTTTTTTTTGGGTTTTTTTTTTTTTTGTTTTTTTTTTGTTTTTTTTGTTTGTTTGTTTTTTGAGACAGGGTTTCTCTGTGTAGTCCTGGCTGTCCTGGAACTCACTCTGTAGACCAGGCTGGCCTCGAACTCAGAAATCCACCTTCCTCTGCCTCCCAAGTGCTGGGATTAAAGGCGGGTGCCACCACTGCCCGGCTAAAGCTCAACTCTTAAAGATGTATTTCCCTCTGGAAGAGAGACAGAAAGAGAAAGCTGGAGTGGTTTTTGTATTTCCTAGCATTATTATTTTTAAAATGTATTATTTATCTGTTTTTATTTTTAATTTATCTTAGTTATTATTAATTAAGATATTAATTAGTTTAATATCTTAAATATAATTAAGAGATTCTATTTTTCTGAGATTTCAAATATTTTCACAGTATATTTTGATCATATCTATGCCCCATTTCCCCCTCTATACTCCCCACAAGCCATTGGAAAGACAGATCAAAAGTGTACCTTCGAGGAGGTGGGGGGTGAGCAGGGGTGGCAGGGTGAACATAGGAGACTAGTTGGGTCTGAAGAATGAAAGATCCTCATTTTTGATAAGAGAAATGCATGGACAGGCATGGAAAGCACAGAGACTGGAGCCAGTTCGTATCTGGTAGCCTATTTCTCCATGGAAGGCAGGGAGCCCTATCTTCTCAGAACAACAGGCAATGGTAGGTAGAATCTGAGTGTGCTTGAAGCCAGGTGAGGTGACAAATGTCCACATGGCCAGCACTCCAGAGCAGGGTGCTCTGTCACCTCAGTAGTTTTATGTTGCTTTCTTGGTGGGTGGCAAACACAGTCAAGATATGGGTTGGAGGAATGGGACTGGAAAGAGGCAGTCTGCCGGTGGGTGGGGTGTCTTTGTCTAGGCTCTTGGTCCCCTGACATCCTGGAAAAGACTCCTGTCTCACTGACTCCTCTAGTATTTCTCCATTTAACCATCAAATGTTCACGAGTAACTTCTCTTTCAAGATTTGGAGCTCGAGTGACAATGTTCCTGTTCTTTAGAGGTGGAAGCATGGAGGGAGACAGACAGTGTTAAATTCCTTCCAGGTACAGGCTAATGGAGACCAGAACAAACACCAGGAGGTCTGGGGAAGCCACTTGGCTGCTTTTGTCTACGGCTGGCTGGCAGCAAAAGCCCACACTCAGCCATGTGCCTACAACACAGCAGGATTTGCATTGCTCGGTTCCTTGTGGAAGAAGGCATCCATGGACCGCCAGAGAGCCCGTGGTGCTGCCCCAGATGACTTCAGATAGCAAGACCTTCGTGTGCTACCAAAGCTCAGCCTTTCCCAGATCCGATGAGCTTGGGTTCTTCTGTTCAACACGCAGAGGGATGCTCCGCTGCAGGATCTGATTCTTAGGATGGTTTTGAAATGTTATTTGGAAAGACAGAACTAATCCCACAACAAACAAACATACAAAAGCAAAATAACAAAACAAAACAAAGCAAAACCCAACCTGCCCTCAGGGGTGGCTGGGGACTGAAATGAGTGTTTCCAGGTTCTTGGTGCCTTATTTGGGAACTTGTCGTAAGGGCAGCTACAGATTAGAAAGTAGGTCAATCGGGAAGGAGTCAACCAGAGTGGGACTGTCCTTAAGAGCCCCAGTTACTGGTTAGGGTTATCTTTAGTGGAGCTAAAAGGAGGAGGAATTTGGTTGGTAAGGGGTGTAACAGGGTAGCAGTATTTTGATTGGCGGGCTTTGATTATGTAAGCCTTTGCTTATTGAGCATGTAGCTCCTTCCCATAATACCTCTGATCTTAATCATACGCACCCATCATTCCACATTTTCATGATGGTGAATAGGAAGTTTCCCCCAAAAATCTGCTCAGAGGCCAGTTTGCTTTACTGCACACATATTCCAAATGAGTCTAGGCTGGATTCACCTCCTGTCTTCCGTTCATTCCAGATATATTTGAATAGGAGCTGTCCAGTAAAGGGGAGCCTTTGATGATGTCTGAGGAGGAGAAATGCATTCTGTTGTTTGGAGTAGGATGTGTGTGTAGGCTGAAGCAGGTGAGGGTTCTATGCCTCCAAGTCTATTGTTCAAAGAGGGGTGGTCATTGCCCACGATGACTGGAGTCTCAGGTTGCAGAGGTATACCCTATGCTTGACCACCTTTGTACCTATATTTGTCTCTAGGGCAGGGTTATCAAAAGTTCTCCTTTTTGTCATCATTGTTTTATTTATCTATTTTTTAAACCATCATGGAAACATGCTACATTGTACCATCATGGTAAATAGAAGACAAACAGCATATGGGATGCTGTTTAGAACGGTATCCACCCAGGAGCAGGCAAACCCTAAGGACATGTCTCTTTACTTGTAAATTCCACTGGAGTGTGTTGGCAGAACCTCAGAGCATGGCTGTCCAGGACATCATACAGGACTCAGGAATTTCCAGACTTTTCTAGGAAGCAAGTAATTCTTTGGTCCCATGCTTCCTGAGTCAGACTCTGCTTTCCATAAACATCAGGCCTAATGGAGCAGAGCTGAACTGGCCAGACAGACTGACAACTATCGTGGTCCTACCAGTCAGGCCCACAGCTTCTTCTGGGAGCTCCATCTCAGGGTTATAGATCAAGTAGTTCCATCTCAAAAGCATGTTTCTGGAAATTACTCTCTGGAAATGACCTCTGGAAGTCACTGGGAATAACCCCCAGAATGTCCTTGAAAGCTGCCTGGAAACTGGTCTCAAAAGTAGACATCAGAAGTCAGCCTGGAAAGACAGCTGGGTAATCTGGTCTCAGAAAATCAGCCTCCTGAAGGAGGGCTCATAGTTCACTCAGAAATGCTGTTCAATGCACAAGAGGCGTTCGGTTCTAACTGAGAGGAGATGGCTGTCTATGCATCCTAGAGTTTAGCTTTGATCAGACCAGGGCTTTTAAAAAACACCACTTCACACAGTCACAGCTCACCATATGATGTGGAAGTTTGGTTCACAGGGAAACAAGTCTGGGTTCTGGATGAGACTAATTTTTCTGCATATACAGAGGACAGAACAACCCAGGTCCAGAGAAAAGCTGTTTCTCATGTATGGCCTGGGAGCCAGCTCATGCATTTATTCTAGAGTCAAGAAATAGTTAGAAGATGACAAAAATTGGGGCACTCCTAAGCAGCAGGGATGGCTATGGAGGCTGCTATATCTCCTCTGGAGGAGGTAAGGGGCCAGACTCAGAACATCCTTCTATAATCCAGCACCAGAATGGAGGGACCAGAGAGCCATCAAAGTGAGTAGTATTCCCAGAGCCCTTATTAGCCAGGAAGAGGAGACAAGCCGGTGTTATCCTCACCCTGGCCCTTGCATTTCACACAAAAGATTTCACCTTAGTCCTGTTTAGAAACAAAACAAAACCACCAACAAACCAACCAACCAACAGACAAACCATACTACAGGGGCAGGGGAGTAAGGGCAAAGTGATCTAAATTGTTGCCTTTACTGGAGATTGCTCTGTGGCTCATCGGCTGCCACGGCCCCATGTTAATAAAGCGCCTATTTTATAGAATGGTGACTATAGATTGCTTTAAATGGCTTGGAAAAAACACCATGACTGCAGCTTTCCCTGGTGAGACTCAGGACAATATTAAATCCAATGAATCACAGCCTTCAGGAGGGCAGGGTGGCTTGCTGCAGAGCAACACCGAGTGATGCTGGACTGGGCATCCCTGGTGGCAATGGGGACCGGAGCAGGCACAGGCACTCATTCAAAAAAGAATTGGTTACTGAGGGCGATGTTGTGTCACATGTCCCCTCTTGATGGAGATTCTGGGAGTCGCATAATTCTCACGTGCTGCCTTCAGTCTAGGAAGGAGCCTACTGGACAGTGTTTGCTTTATTCACCAGACACCCGGTCAGGCAATGGCCTCAAGGTTTGATTTGGGAATCATTTCTGATGACAATCTCTGGCTCTCAGGTTAGACTAAGAGCGAAGGAGTCTCTCTCTCTCTCTCTCTCTCTCTCTCTCTCTTTCTCTGTCTCTCTCTCTCCTTCCTGCCCCCCCCCCCCCCACACACAGAGTTCCACAAGCTTGGATGGATTTCCTTTGTGTTATTCTTTCCTGGGCTTGGTGGGAGTGCATCCCTTATCCCTGGTGAATTCTATTTCCTGTCACCTATTCACCTGTTTATTGGGGGTGGGTGGGGTTGAAATGACCATCCTTTTCAGAGAGTGCTTTAATGAATGGGCTAGCTAAGTGGTCTGGTCCTCCAAATTATTTCTAGAGGTCTCTGACTCTACCACCTCCCTTGGAATAGTAAGCAGCCCTCAGAGCTTAAATTATACTTTTAGAACTTGGAATGTCTGAATGAAGATCCCCAGAGAACAAAATATTAAACCTTTGCTATTTCAGGATGTTTCAAAGATCAGCTAAGTCAGAGATTCAGTCTGAGGCTTGTAAGAACTGTACAGTCTCTGGACCCCGCCCAGACCCTTGTTTGTCCTTAAGTAGATGAGGCCTAAGCACACCTAACTTTGAAGAGTGCAGCTTTTGGGAACTCATCTCAAGTCGATGGCTCTGACTCATGGTGTGTCATTATATGGGACTCCTCCAATGCACAGTGCACAGCCCGCCCCAGCCCTGACTTAAAAGCCCAGTTGTCCAAACAAGGTCCCAGATGTGACTCACTTGTGTGTCTTTAGTGATGAGTCAATCCTTTGTGAACCCTTCCTGAGGTGTGTCAGCGCCTTCCGATGCTGCCACCTGCAGTGCTTATGGGAGCGACTTGTCAGTGGCTGGAAGGATTAATCCCACACAGCCTTCTGTGAGTAGAACATGAGCTGGCATCATGGAACCTTGTGTTAATAAAGCCAAGCTCTCATGCTAATGTGCCTATGAAGTGGTGCAGTGGGCAGAGACATTTTGCTGGGACACATCACCCAGGAGAGCTCAGACCTTAAGAGGAAGATGGAGAAAGGAGAACCCAATGTCTGCATCCTTTTTTTCATTGCCTACTTCTTGGGAACTTCTGTGACACTGACAACTTCCTTACCCAGAATGCTCATCTTCCCAGGCAAGAAGGATACTACCATGCTGTGCTGTGCTCTGGAATTCTTGCTGCTTTACCCTGCCTGTATAAGGGGAAGGACATTGTAGGGAAAGATGAAATAAAAAAACTGGTTTTTGAAAATTTAATATAAAAGCCAGAGAAATGATCTGTCTACAAACTGGCTTATTTTGGGCTCTGGTTAAGTGTCTTTCCTTGTTTTGCTGGACAGTACAACTGGGTATGATTCTAGGTGATCAACAAAGACAATCTCTTTAATGACAAGAACTTTGTAGGTTTTGATTTTAATCTTCAATTCTCTCTCTCTCTCTCTCTCTCTCTCTCTCTCTCTCTCTCTCTCTCTCTCTGCCACACAAATGTGGGCAGTGAAATAAGAATTCCACCTTGCCTTTCCCTGTCCCTTGTACTGGGAAGCCGGGCCATCTGCAGACAGGTCCCCCAGCTGTGCTGTGACCTCTGAATTACTGCCTCTCCCAACTGGATTCTTCTATATACAGCTGCCACAAGCAAACTGGCCAAACTCAGCCAGGCGGGCAGAGCCAGGGCTCGCTCATCAAGGACTTCACACCTGCCTTAACTTTGAATCTCCTTGCTCCTGTCAGGAGGTGCCGTGACCTTCCGCGTAGCTCTTGTTGGTGTTAATTATTTCCTTTCCATTTCCAGCTGGCTCAGAGCGTTAGCACCTTAAGTTCCTCGTTTGATCTCCTGCTCAGGAACAAGGTAATTAAGTCAGCCACAATTTAAGCAAACGGATCTGCCTCGACTTGTTGCCCGTCTTCAGACACTGTTCCATCCTAAATCATTTGATAATGTAAGAGGCTCTGCTCAGCTCTCTACTTGACTGAGGGTTGGTTCATTAGGTCACAATCAGTAATTGATTCGCAGTGTGTCTCGGCTGGTTTTATTACAGTAATGAGGACTCTCTCTCTTCCTCTCTCTCTCTCCTCTCTTTTTCATCTCCTCTAATATGTTACCCAAACCATCAGCTTCTCAGTTTGGTGTCAGAATGACTTTGACAGGTTGTTAGCAACTATATGATGTATGGAACATCACAGAAACGTCTCAAACCGCGTTGCTGTGTTCCGCTTGGAGCCTTAGGTGGTCCCAAAGTCAGTGAAAGCCCTTGCAAGGGAGGAGCTACGGCACTGATTGAAAATATGACCACAGGCTTGACATCCTAACGAAGACACCCTTCGCAGCAATGCATCTGTTTGGACTCGCAGGGCTGGGTGGCATCTGAAACTCTCTTCCCGAATATTCCTGAGTTCTAAAGGGGACTTGTGGAACTCGAGAGCCAAGCAGACCAGACGTGGTTTCATCAAATGTTACTCTTTCTTTGTGGAGCCCTCCCCCCCTTTTTTAAAAGTGAGCAGTAATTTTCTGATCCCTCTAGACTCTGACTTTTCCTTAAGTTCTTTTCATCTTGAGGAGGGGAAATGAATCATATGAAGGCCACGGGACACGAGTGTGCTGTTATTTATTGTATGTCTACTGTCTTAAGAGAAGAGCTCACACTTTTCCTATAAAAGATAAAAGGGGAACTAAGACATAGTCTGGTTTTGATATATATAATAAAAATAATAAAAATGCTAGAATAAAATTTAATGTTTACTTTTATCCAGAAACACCTTTTAAAATTTAAATTTCCTTCCAGATTTTTGGGGGCTTCAGAGGGTAGGCCCAGAAGTTAGACTTCTCTAATGTGAGGGGTCTGAGTTCAGCAAAGCTAGGAGTCTTGGAATAACTTTCTGAGTGGGAACAGAATAGTGCCCTGCAGTGGATGGGCTACTCTAAGCCCTTGATGACCCACGGTCAAGGCAACAGAGAGGCCAGATATATTCATGCCATGGAATAAATTATGTTGTGAATGTGAACAGTATGAAAATCAGCACAGCGTTGTAGACCAATCAATGTTCACCTTGCAAACATAAGTCATGAGGCCACAGAGCAAAGATTAGGAGACCGAGGCTTAACACCAGGAGTGGCTTTTGTCACACAGTGAAAGGAGTCAAATGTGTTCCTATGTCATGAATGATGCTCCTTGGTAAAGGCTGTGTGTGAGATGTACTCCAAGTGTACATTTGAGGGTCCCTAAGAAAATCCCTTCTCTCATTCAGGACTGCCAGCACAGAGACAGCCAGCCTGGGGATAGGTGAGGGCAGACCACTACCAGCCAGCTCCAGTGTGATACACTCTAGACTGTCCGTTTATTCCCTGTTTACAGCCTGAGATTATGAAAAGCTTTATCAACAGTAAAAATAATATTTAGCAAGCCCTATCGATTCTTTCTCAAATAAAGCACCCATTTCAGGTGAGTTAGGTGCTTTATTCATAGGATTAATTCCGTCCCACAGACCACTGTGTAATGCCTGACCAAAGATTTTCTTATAAATTCAACATTGGAAAACAAGTCAGAATCCTGTTGGCCCTCTCCATTTCTTTCCACTGTGAAGAAAGCATTCAACAACACAAAGTCTGCTGCAGACTGAGGCAGGTGGAACAGAGATTAATAAATCACCGGGAAATACACAGATGAAAGTGACAGAGGCTATAAGAAATCAAATTATTACAGTTGTTTTGCTGCCACGCACCGAGTGAATAGTTCTTAGTCTAGAGCTTAGACCCCAAGACAACTGGACTTCTAAATGTCCCCAGAGGCTTCCCGAGGGTCCACATTCAGCACTGTTCTGACTCCTGACTCCTGAGTCTTAAGAAGAGAGCAGGATGTACCATGAGCAGTGGAATTTAGAAGGCCTCTCCGTATTCCTCTTCTGAGTGTCTGCAGAGACAAGTGGAGGTGGGGGTGGGGGAAGAGAAGTAATGGCAGAGGAAGGAGGGAGAAAGGGGAAAGGACCAACCCTGCTGAACTGAACGCAATGAAACATTAAACTGCTGTGTGAACCCCAGTGGTCACAGGGGTTCTTGTTTACCAGTCCGTCACTGTGCCTTGAGGAGCGCCTCCTATCACGTGCTCAGAACGCTCTGCAGGATCATCCTTGCTTCTTGAGAAGTGTTGGGTTGGGTTGACATTGAGAGCTGGCAATTTTGCCACAGAATTAAGGGAGTGACTGCCATCGAAGAAGCTCCAAAGCATCGTGGAGCACTCAGACATGTGGTAGCCCACGTCGTTTTGACATCCAAGGTTAACAAGGGAGTTTGGCTTACATGTTCTTCTAGAGTTCTGGGGAGTGTTGGCTGTGGGTTAAGAGGCCATGCTCTGAGAGCCGACTCTCATCAATGCCAGGTTGATGGAATTCTCAAAACTGTGAAAATACTTTATTGAATACATGTTACAAACCCCAAGGACATGTATTCCCTTTTGTTCCTTCTCCAGGATTACTGCTCTGTTTCCTTCTTGGAATGTCAACTTGTCTGTGCTATGCAAGCCCACATGTTAATGTGAACCCTGTGCTGTGTAGGTAGCTTCCTCTCCTCTTGGACTCCTCTGACTGTGAGATATATTCTGAGACTTCCTGGTGGTAAAGATCCTGGATGCTATTTGGCTTCTGTCCCTGGTATCTCTGAGAACTTCTGGTTCAGGACTCAAACACAGAACCCAGAAGATCCCACCCTGGAGATGCTTCTCCAACCATTGTATCTTGAATCCCAGCCTGTGTAACCACCTGGTTGCCACCATTCCTGTTTCTACACCCAACCCCATCTGTTTTCAAGTCCCACCACTGCTACCTCTACACATCTTTGCTTCTGCTTACCCTCTGATCACCTTGATTTCCTCTGTAACTTGTACCTGCAGATGACAATGGGCATCTTGCCTCTAACATTGCCTTCTTTAGTAATCTTACATTTTGCTGCTCAGTGATCTTTCAGAGCAGAGATCTAGTGTCTCTCATAAACATCAAATCCTCAAAAGTTAGTTCTCTAGTGTCTCTGGGTGGAGCAGGACAAGTAAGCTAATGATAGTTTGCCTACCTCACAAACCATTTCCCAGCATCCCTTGCTTCCCTCCTTCATTCTTCAGCTTGCAATATGCTTTTCACTAGACTGAAGAGGTCCCCACCCTTAGTGTTCAGAAGGTGACAGACTCCTGCTCTAGGCTCTTTTGTTAAGGTTTGGTCTTTTGCTACATATTGTAATGCTAAATCTTGGCCAGACCAAGGCCTGATTGCCCCCAGGGATGAGAGAATCTGCATATATCTTGTCCCTTAATTTAAAACCATTGGTTGAATAAAGTGCCAACAACCTATATCTGGGCAGAAGAGAGGTAGGTGGGGTTTCAGTTCCTGGGCTTCGGGATCTGTGGCAGGACCACAAGAAGAAGAAGAAGGTGAAGAGAGAAGATGCCATAGATGAGTCATAAAAACATGGCCATGAGGTTGGCCAGTCAGAGTAAGAGGGACTCAGGTGGAACATGGCTAGTCATATCTTGGGTTATTTGCATGGAAGTAGACATAATAACATAGAGGGTACATATCTGCCCAGATCTAGTGCATTAAAGGCTTATTACAAATATAGAGATTGTGTATCTTTTATCTGGGAACTGAATGATCAAAAGCAGGGAAGAACCCAGCGATTGAGATTAATATTTACTACAACACTCATCCATGAACAGAATATATTTTTTCTCATGGTTCTATGGGGACAAATAAACATTGTCTACATCAATATGGGAGGGGTATCATCTAGGACAGTAATGAATGCAATGCAGACAACTTGGATGCATTTAAAAATGAGCAAAATGTCGTCCAGACATTCAAATCAGTACTGTGCCCCTCATCGTATTTACTTTGGGAAACAACAGAACACCACCACCATTACCACTACCACCATCACCACCAACACCAACAAATGTTCAAAATACTTATTTTGCTTAGATAAACTTACATAGGATGACAATTTCTAAGATTCTCTGTCTCTATACATACATACATACATACACACACACACACACACACATACACACACACACACACACATTCTCTGCTTCATGCTAGTTTTGCTAAAAAGTTGCTAGAGCTTGTAGAACATGCTTTTTGCTGCCCAGGATGCCTCTCAGGTATCAGCGGAGAGTGAAGGAAGGACTCAGAGGGAGGAAAACCCCGGGGCTGCCCCTGAGACCAAGGAACTTTCTGGAGAACTGAAGTGGCTCCTGAGTATGTCTAGCTTGCTGTCCATGTAGAATGGATAAAGCCCCTCTTACCATGGGACTGAGTTACCTCTTGATTCTTCAACACTCACCAAGAAGGTGGAAGTATATTTCCTGACTTGTTTCTGTCTTTGAAGGGTTAGAATGGGACGAGTAGGAGAGACTGGGCACTTGAGACACACAGATGCAGAGTTCTGACATTTTAAAATCTTGACCGAATCTCTCCCCTCAACCCCACCCATTTGGAGACCCTGCACGCTAGTAGCTTTAGTATTTGCACCCATGCTCAGGGTGGTGATGTCAGAAGAAAGAGGAGCAAGAGTTAAGTTCGATTAGAATCCCAGAAGAATTCAGAAATAAACATCAGTCAGGTTATAAAAATATATTTATTATAGTGGACATTAGTCATAGCCATGTACCCAGTCTTGACATGGTGAACATGGTGTTTTCAGGTTTCATGGACCATGTGAGTAAGGGACACACAGACCCTGCATGGACCATGTGGGTAAGGGACACACAGACCCTGCATGGACCATGTGGGTAAGGGACACACAGACCCTGCATGGACCATGTGGGTAAGGGACATAAGACTCTGTAGTTTTCTGAATGGAATACTGTACACTGCTATCTGAATGGAATACTGTACTGTACATATGGAATACTGTACACTGCTATCTGAGTCTCTGTGTACCACCACCTCACATGGCTTTGGGTATCTGAGACATGAGGTTTTTCTTTCTCATACCCAGCAGATTCAGAGACTTTAGAGCAGGGACCCCCATGACTCCACAATGCTTCTTGTGATCAAGTGTGTCAGCAGAGGTGACAGGACTTTCTTCTTTTGGTTTGTTGGGCAAGAACTTGTAAAACAAGAGAAGGACTGAAGGAATCTGAAGGGTCCTGTTTCAGTGACTAGATCTCTTTCCAAAGATTGTAGGAAAGTCTTAGCCTAAGACGAAACCAGTAAACACACATACACAACACAAACACTCCTGCATTCCCATAGCATCCCTACCACATACAGAAACACATACCTACCACACATGAACACTACCATATAAACACACAAAGCACATATACTACAGCACACACACAACACACACACTCACAGCACCTACCCATACACACACAACACAACACACAAACATACATAGTGCCTTCAGACTTCCTGCAGGTGTTTTTTCCTTCCATTGATATATACACAAACTCCATAAAAAGTTAAATAGAATTCATATATCTCATGTTCTATCAATAACCTATCTATCTGTATCATGACTGTTGCTGTACAACTTATTCACTTGTGGTAGAACAGATGTCTTCTCATTTTCCCGAGTGTGACTCTATCTCATTCTTTTTAATAGCTGCCTAATATTCAATTTAAGGGTGACACAATTTATTTAACTATTCCCCCATTGATGGAAATTTGGTTGTTCACAGATTTTAATGAGACTATGACATTCTATTTTGTGATTCTATCATAATTTATTAAAGCATTCTACTATTGATAGATACTTAGACTCTAAGCAGAGTATTCTATTATACAGTACTCAATCAACAGCCCCGAACATATATCTTTATAATGTTTTTATCTTTTTGATAGATTCATAAAAGTGAGATTGCTTGAGCAAAGAATATGCAAATGTATTTGATTAGATAATGCCAAATAGTTCCCCCAAATTTTGTATTCATGCTTGCTCCTGACAATAGCTATGGCTTGGTCTACTTTATTTACACCCTCAGCCGAAGCCGAAACTCGCAATCCATTCGAAAGAACAATCAGGTTTGGAAAACCTGTTCTATCATTATTTACTTTTGTATTCCTTTAATCAATAGCGCCATTGAGCATTTTTTGGTGGATTTATTTGTCTTTGAATTTCTTGTCTGTACCTAGTCATCATCTCTTTGGGGAATCTATTGCTATAATTTTTGATGAGTTAGCTTTCTCTGAATATGGGATATTAATATTTAGTCTGTTGTGAATGCCACCGGCCCTAGTCCGCTGTGTGTCTTTTAGTTTTCTTTAGTCTGGTTTTCACTAGAAGTAAATGTGTCATGTCTTGTAACTGAACATGTCATTCCCCCTCCTTTCTCTCTCTCTTTCTGTCCCCATCCCTTTCTCTCCTGGGGTCTCAAGTAGCCAAGTTCTGAAACTCCAGCTTCCACTTCCAGAGAATTGGGATTACAGGTGGGCACCACCAGGCCAGGTTTATGTACTGTCAAGGTTTGAATCCAGGCCTTTGTGTGTGTCAGGTAAGCACTCAATCCACTGGGTCACATTCCCAGTCTCTCTCCCCCTTCCCTCCCTCCCCCTCCATCTTCCTCTCTTTCTCCCCCTCCCCTCTCTCTTTCTCTCTCTCTCTATCATCCCCCTCCTCTTCTCTTTCTCACTTTGTGTGTTCCCACTGAACTATGTGAGCATGACCCCTCATGTGTTTCTCTGTCACTCCTCTGCAGTTCGTTTTTGTCTGTCTTTATTGTTTGGCGGTTGCTGTGGGCCTTGTACAGGTGTTCTGCCACTTGGCTTTTACCTTAAGTCTTGCTTTTTATTTTATTTTAAAAAGTTATGTTTTTTTTTTTTTCAAGAGGGATTTGTTGTTTGGGACACTGTGTTTTAATTTTTATAAGGGATTTCATCTGTTGTTCTCATTCTATATATTTAAAAGCATGAACTATTTCTCCCGTGCTAATCTGACATGTCACTTTTATCATGGACTGTGGACACACACGCGCACACACACACACACATGCTTAGATTGGTTTTTGAGCTATTTTTCACCCCAACCCCGTCTATATAATGCTAGACTCATATTTATATCATTCTTTTAAATTGGGGGTCTTGGAGACAAAGTGATGAGTTACATTCTTCAGGTTACAGGTATTAGGGGGGTGTCATGGAGAACAGAAGATGGTGGCGGTGGGGGGAGAGACTCTACTAAAAGTCTTTGTTCAAAAATATTACAATGATATTTAATATTTAATAAATAAATACACACCTCTACTTACAAGCAGATAAAACACATTCTTGGACATGGTGCTTTTGTTAGGTGAAGATTTAGGTTTTCACACCTTCAGGAAGAAATCATCATACTACTTAACTAAAACCCAAGGTCATAAAATCCCTTCCAATGGGGCAGAGTATCTTTCAGAAAACTTAAATTCTTCTTGGGGCCTCTCATTTGCGTTCACAGGCAGATAGCACTGTCCTGGGAGACCAGGGAGAGAGGTCCCTGACCAGGGCTAGCATCCCCTTAGCTTGGGCTCTGGAGCTTTTTCTGTGACTATTTCAGGGGGAGGGAGCTCTTGCCTGTCTCCCTGCACCCCTTAAATCTTCAGACCTTGCAGGGCAGTGGGAAACTTCCCTTTCTCCCAGCAGGAGAGCAGAGACAGCAGAGGTGTAAATCTCAGGCAGCTGATTGCTGGAGCCACAAGCTCTGCCTTGTAAATAATTCACTTCCATGCTGGAAATCTGCATATGAGGATGAAATGTCATTTATAACTCATAGGATATTGGCTTAGCTGAGAGCATCTTTCTATCCTTCCACTCATTAAGGAAGAGAGGGCATAAGCTATGTAGGATACGCTCTTCCCAGTTTGCCCAGCTCTGGTCCATGCTGCTTAGCAAGACTTAATAGGAAACAGGACTTGGGTTAGAGGGTTAGCCTGGCCTCACCTCATTATCCCAAGTGATTCCTGGTCTCCTTTTCACTGAACTCTGAATGAGCCAGAAACAGTTTTGGCCATGGAGCCTTCACACTGTGATGTGAACTCTAAGGTAGCAAAGAGAATACATAATGTCCAATTAGGGACTTATCTCCCCGAAGTGCTGGGATCCACAGAGAGGACTTGGGCAGAGACAGGCTGGTCTTTGTAATGGGCCACTATCTTCTCCATATTAATATTGATTGGGTATGGAAGAAATTCAACATCCAAATACAGTTTAAGTCTTACCCCTGGGCCTTTGGTAGCAAGGCCTTCATTTGTTTGTTCCAGTGTGTGTGTGTGTGTGTGTGTGTGTGTGTGTGTGTGTGTGTGTATTGTGAAAGTGTGTATTTTTAGACAGACTCTTTAACTGTCCTGGACTTCTCTAAGTAGGCTAGGCTGGCTCCAGTGACCTCTGAATCCTTCTGTCTCAGCCTCCCCAGTTCTAGGATTGCAAGTGCATGCTGCCATCCAAGCCTCTAAAACACACACACACACACACACACACACACACACACACACACACACACACCAAAACAAACAAATGAACAAAAAAACCAAGCTATGAGTTCTGGAGGGTTGCAGAAGGAACACTTGATATGAAGATCATGAACATCCTTAGAGCAGGGAACAGATACAGGGTCTTCTTGTTTTGTCCTTGCTGCTATAGGCTCAAGTGGACTGTGAAGTTCTCAGTGGGAAAACAGGAGGGGCTTTTAACCTATGAAGGAAAGAAAAGTTAATATGACCTCTGGCTTGAGGACAAGTCTCTGGACAAGCTCATAGCCCGACTTCTACTCCACTGTGGCCTTAATTAAGTGCAGCTGTAATCACCCTATAACTGGACCCAGATAGGCTGAGCTTTTGTGGATTGCTTCCCGGGAGACTTCCTGCTAGGCAAACCTGGAGGTCTTCTTGATGACATCCTTGTGTGTTACATCAGAAGGTGTCACCAGCTTTAGAAGGAGTTGGAATTCTGAGACTCTAGCTGATGCACATCTGTCTGGAGAGATCTGGAGATGGCAGTTGCTGCAATCAGTGTTGGTCATCTTGTTCATCTGCATGATTCAGGCTCCCTCATGGATGCAACACAACGTGTAAGGTTTGCCAGCCCAACTGTGTGTGAATGTTTTCATTTCACACAGTAACATGGCTGCTATCTGCTATCTATACTCTCATAGGTGACTACAAATCGGTTGCTCAATAAATGTTCTAGTGTCATTTTAAAACCACTAAGGTGACCATTTATACTAGTCTCAAAATATGTTGCATTTGCCCTTTTCCCAGTCTCCAGAGACCCCTCTCATCCTATTGTAATTTTTTTAATAACATCAGTCATATAGAAAAGCATTAGCAGTGTAGAGAAAAGAGAAATATGGTGTTCATTTTCATAACCAAAAGGGATTAGTTATAATTATAGTTTACAACATCAGGTTTTTCAACCTTTATAAGTAAGTATACATAGATAAATATTCCAAAATAAATTAAATGTGTATTGCTTAGATAGTGCAAATATACATTCCTGTTATATATCTGAAATAGGTAAAAAGAGAATCGTGATTTTCATTGAGTTATCTTAAACAATTCTCTTTAAATGATTTATTTTATTTTTAAGTGTGTGTGTGTGTGTGTGTGTGTGTGTGTGTGTGTGAGAGAGAGAGAGAGAGAGAGAGAGAGAGAGAGAGATACAAGGATGCCAGAAGAAGGTAGTATCACCAGGTTCTCGAGTTATATGTAGTTAAGTGCTGATGACCTGCTTAGCTTGGTGCTGGGTACTGAACTCAGGTTTTCTGGAAGAGCAGCAAACACTTTTAACCACCAAGCCATTTCTCCAACCCCTAGAATAAGATATCTGACTTGCAAGGTTTTAATTATTCTAAATTATAAGTATATTGATGGAATACTCCAAGAAACAGGGTTCCATATTATTATAAGGGTACTAGATTGGAATATTTTCTCAGGTTTTCTTTTTAAAATATAACAAGTCAAAGTTAAACACATTGTAAAAGAGACTTTTGGCTAATGTAGTTTTAGTGTTCTGATGAGATTTGAATATATAATTTACTGACTTAAAATTTAATATATATATATATTAAATATATATATATATATATATATATATATATATATATGAAAAAGGAGCGTTTTCTCAGATCCTCCTGTGTATCATTACTTTAAAAGAAGCCACAACTCGTGAGCAGTACGTTTTGTGCTCTTTATTCTGAATTTCTGTCTCCTGAGAGAGTAGATTGATTGACAGTTGGCTGAAAGGTGGTAAATAAAAGCTGTCCATGACTAAAATCAGGAATACAACAAGAAAGTCCACTACCCTGACTCATTTTAATATAGTACTTGATGTCTTAGTTGGAGTAATAAGACAAGTGAAGTAAAGAAAGGGATGTAAGAGAAAAGAAAGAACTAAGACCATACTCATTTATGAACGATGTGATTCTATCTACACATAAAAACCCTACAGAATGCAGAAGAAATCCCCTACACCTGATAGACATGTTCAGCAAAGCTGCAGGATACAAGTTGGACATGGAAACAGGAACCTTCCTCTATACCAACAATGAAGTTACCAAGAAAGAAATCAGGGGATAACACCATTTACAATAGTCATACAAAACCTTGGAATACATTTAATCTAGGAAATGAAAGACTTCTAGAACAACAACTTCAAGACACTGTACAAAGAAATAAAGAAGATATCAAAAGATGGAAGAGACCTCTACTAACATTCTCAAATGTATAGGACTAATACTGTAAAAATAGCCACACTGCTAAAAATAACCTACAGATTCTTTACCATATCCATAAAAATTCAAATTCAGTTATTAATGGAATTTGAAAAGTAATCTTAAATTTCATTTGGAAACATTAAAAAAAAAAAAAAAAAAAAAAACAGGATCGCAAAAACTATCCCCAAAACAATCAAGCAAGCAAGCAAACTACTTGCTGGAATTATTAGCACCCTGGATTTTAAGTTACACTTCAGAGCTACAGCATAAAAGCAACATGATACTGGCTTAAAAACAAATACATTGATGAACAGAAAAGAATTGAAGACTCCTCCAAATAAGATCACACCCCAACAGTCTCCTGATTTTTGACAAAGAAACCAACAATCTATATTAAGGGAAAGAATATTGCTGGTCAAACTTCATATAGACTAACAAAACTTGGTCCTTAACTCTTGTCTTACACAAAATTCTACTTCAAATAGACCAATGCCATCAACAAGGAACTTTAAATTGATAGAGGAGAAAGTAAGAAATATGTTTGAGCTCATTGGCACAGGTAAGGACTTTCTTAATGGGAACCTCAACAACAAAGGTGTTAAGAGCAAGAATTAAAAGGTGGGGTCTCATGAAACCACATAGCTTTTGTACAGCAAAGGACAACGTCACTTGAGTGAAGAGTTAGCCTGAAGAATGGGGTGAGTCTTCATAAAATACATCTGACAAAAGACTAGAATTTAAACATCACAAAACAAAAGTAGACATTAAGGAAATAAACCACTCAATTAGAAACGGGTCATGGAACTAAGGAGAGAAGTTTCAAAAGATGAAATGCAAATGGCCAAAGAAACGGTTTTAAATCCTGTTCAGCTTAGGGGAAAACCAATTTTAAAATTACTTACTTTGAACTTTGCTTCAGTCAAAATGTCTAAGATCAAAACAAATCAAGCAAACAAACAACAAAAGAATAACCGAATAGCATGTGCTGGCATGGATGTGGGGAAGAGAAACATTTAGTCACTGTTGGTGGAAGAAGTACAAACTCGTACAGAGACTAGAAGTAAGTGTAGAGCTTTCCCAAAGCTGAAAGTGGGTCTACCACAATCACTCACTCTCGGGAGTAGACCCAGAAGTCTTCACATCTACTGTAGTACTACCCGGTCATCAGCATCAACTACTGCTTAAGATTTATAAAAGCCAGTAAGTAGAAACAGCCTACAAATCCACCGGGTGATGAATAGACAATAAAATGTGGTACATGTAGACAATAGAAAATTATCCAGTCATTAAGAAAAACAAAATTGTGAAATCAAAGATAAATGGATTGAGCTGGATACAATTACTCTGAGTGAGGTATCCCAGACACACAAAGGCAAATGTCACATTTTCTTTCATTCATGAATGTTAGCTTTGAATCTTCAGATATGTGTTTCATTTGGAATACCCACAGAGGTCAGATAATTAAGAAGTGGCCATGGAGGAGGGGTGGATTTAAGGAAGAGAAGATAGACTGCACTGTGTTAAAAGGAATAACAAAGCAGGCAGGGCTAAATGAGTTGAGACATGGAAGGGTGTGAAAAAGAAGGAACTATATGGAGATATAAATAGTACTAAAGACCTTTTAAAAAACAAAACAGGCTTGTGGGATCCTACTGCTGAGATGCTTCTTAAAATACATACAAATATAAAGCATTTAAATGAAGTCACTTTATGTGATGATTTGAATAGAAATGACCTCATAGGCTCATACTGTTGAATACTTGGTTACAAATGTGTAAAGCTGTTTGGGAAGGATTAGGAGGTGTGGCTTTGTTGAAGGAAGAGTGTCACTGAGAGTGGGCTTTAAGGCTTCAAAGGACATACCATTCCCAGCTCTCTCTCTCTCTCTCTCTCTCTCTCTCTCTCTCTCTCTCTCTCTCTCCCCTCTCTCTCTTCCTCCTCTCTCTGCCCCTGACTCATGGGGTTGTTCTTCAAGATATGATCTTTCAACTGTTGCTTCAGTGCCACATCTGTCCATCATGTTCCACAGCACTAAGTTCATGAACTCTAAATCTCTGAAACAGTAAACCTCAAAATTTAGGTTTTCTTTTTATAAATTGCCTTGGCCATAATGTTTTACCAGAGTAATAGGTTAGTAACCAAGACATACTATAACAGGGCAACAATGTCCCAAGTAGTAACTACACAGCTATAAATAAAAAGCCCAGGGACAGAAAGAGGTTAACTCATTTAGAGTTGTTGGCCAGTGAGATCCCATAGACTTTAAACATTATAGGCTATTGCCTATACCCTTAGATACCCTCCAGAATGTAACAGTAAGACTCCATTGCTGAAGATATTACATATGTTAGACACAGAGCACAGAGAAATCAAGCGGTAGTGGCCTGAAAACCTCATCCCCACTGGTCAGTTTCTGTAGTGCTTGAAGATACTGTGCATGCCAGGGGAGGAGAAAAATAACCACCAGTCTTACTGTCTTGGTGAGATTTATGTCCACTTGGCATAAGCTAGAGCCATTTTGGAAGAGGAAATGTTGATTGGGGGAATATTCCTACCATATTGGCCTGTAGGCAAATCTGTAGTACATTTTTAAAATTAGTGATAGATGGGGGAGGGTACATACAGCTCACAGAGAGCAGTGCCACCCCTGGGATGGTAGTACCAGTTCTATAAGAAAACAGGTTGAGCAAGCCATGGGGAGCAATCTAGTAGGCAGTATTCCTCCATGCCTCTACATCAGCTTTTGCCTCTAGGTTCCTGCCCTGTTTGAATTCCTGCCTTGGCTTTCTTCAGTAGACTGCAGACCAGGATATATAAGCCAAATAAACCCTTCCTCCTCAAGCTGTTTTTGATCATGGTGTTTTATTGCAGAAATAGAAATCCTAAGTAAGGCACTTACCCAGCTGTGAACCATGTAAGTTATAATTGATGGGCTCGCAAGATATGCCCACTGTTACCATTAATGGTACCAATGTTTGGGAGTAACCAGTCACTTTCTGATTGAGCTTAAGGCCTACTGAAAATTGAATTCCACATAAGGCACTGTTATTGGTGTCAAGAACATGTGCCTAGATGGGTCATAGGCCCCAGGGGAGGGCCTACTATTACTTTGCTAAATGTGCATAGTAGTAAATCAAATCCTAATGACTTATTGTTCTACACATAGATTAGTGCACCTCTTAATGCTCATCAGAGAACCTTTTTTGCAGTAGCTGGCATAGAGATCCATAACTGGTGAAGGTGCCAAGAATAAAAGGCTGTGGAGTAAAAGGGACATCTATATCACAACCTGTCCTCTCCAGGCTCAGGGCTCATCCTGGAAGAGGAGACAGAAATGTTAAGACTCAGAGGTGCCCACAAGAAAATAATGTTTTCTGAAGTCACTCTGGCAGTTGTACATACGGACTCATAGCAGTCATGGCAGCATCCACAAGACCCATGCAAACTCAAGAAAGATACCAAGATCTCAGCAAAGGAAGTCCCAGCTAAGGGACTATTGGCCTTTGACAGCTGTGAGGAGAGTGACACTCAGTCTTTTAAATGTGTGACCCTGAGGGGGGGTGACCACACTCTAGTAGCCACACAATAGTATGTGGGCAGCACAAACTGTACTTGCTGGGTCAGAAAAAATGGACACAGTTGCGTGGGTAGGTAAGCAGGGTGGAACTGGAGAAGAAGGGTGGATATGATCAAAATTCATTGTATGAAAGTCTCAAAGAACTAATAAAAAAGAGAGACAGGTCACTACCCCAAACACAAACACATTCCATCAACAGTTTCCAGTTAAGACCATAACCTTGGTAATGAGAGAAGTCAAGTTTCAAAGCAAGGTAAGAAGACACATGTAGCAAAACAGACATGACATTTCCATACAAGCATCCCCAAGAATTCTGTGATTACTATTGTTTCAAGACATGGAAAAACAAGCCTGTATGGCTTCTTTAAAGGAAACTGAGGAGTGCAAAATTTGGGATGGCTCTTGTGTGACCAAGTGACCATTTTAGGATCAGAACTCAGCAGATTCTGAGAGAAGCTGGATCAGCCACCTCACCAGAGAATTAAGCTGGGATGCAGGATGCGCTCAGGTACACTTCTCTCTCAGAGAGCTGCTTCCTGGCTGTATATTAGGACTCTAATAGTCTACCTGCTAATAGGCTTCTAGCCTTGAGACACTCAAGTATTGCTGCAAAAGGAGAAAAATATGATTTCCTAATGTAGCAGAGGTCTTGATTCTGATTCTGGTTGCAAAGAGCTGGGGTTGGCAGGTTTAATTATTGTTGAAATACATGCAGTTGCCTCTGAACTACCAAGGCAGGCTCTCACTATCTTAAATTCCAGTCTTTAGCATACAACTTTGGTTATGAGTGTTTTCTTTTGTATACCATTCACAGATAAGTGAATGAGTGAAGACTTTTAAAAAATTCAATTAAAATGAAATATACTCAGTAAGATCTATAGGGGTTGATTTGATCATGCTTTAATATTATGGAAGAGTCATCAAAGAGGATTTGTATGGATGGGAGCTGAGGAGGGCTTCATGCCAGGCTGAGGAGAACATGGTAACAGACAGTTGCTGGAGTTTTGGTTGTAATTTATTCTTTCTTTTACTCTACCCTATGTTTGCAACAAATGAGTGTTTAGAGATTGTTATCCAGGGATTAATTAAAGTAAAATTGAGTTGGAGATGATGGTGCAGAAAGAGATATCGGGGTTCACCTGGGGTTCTATTTCTAGGACCTCATGGTTGTAGATCTCCAGGATTCTAACATTGTACACCAGTAGTTGATAGATGCTACAAGATGGTTAGAAGAGAACTCAAGAGACATCTTAAAAGCGTCCTAAGAGCAGGAATGATTCTTACCTTCCTTCCTAGGGTTTTGAAATGCCTGAGCAGTGTGGAGGTTCTTGGGCTTCTTCACACATGCTGAGCTTGGAGAGTCCCTCACTCTGCTTTTGTTGAGTCTGAAGCACTTTTTCTTTTTCTTTTTTTGAAATGTGGCTGACTTAAGTAAAATAAAATTGCTAAGAAAAGCAATGCAACACACAAACAAAAGTAACCTTAGATCCCTCAAAGAAATATTACGTAGTCACTGAAGAACATGCATAGATGCTAATGTACAGTGTTGCAGCACTGTGTGATGGTAGAGCCCCAAGAGGTCTGAGAGGTGTGCTGCTAGCTTTCATGTAAACTTGACCTAGGCTAGAGTCATTTTGGAAGACAGAACCTCAATTGAGAAAATGCTCCTGCTGGATTGGCCTGCAAGCAAGCCTCTGGCACATTTTAAAAATTAGTGATTGATGTGGGCATGCCTAGCCCACTGCGGGTGGTGCCACTCCTTAGCAGGTGGTCCTGATGTATATAGAAAAAGCAGTTGGAGGAAGCTATGAGAAGAAAGCCAGTAAACAGCATTCCTCCTGGACACCGGCATCAGTTTCTGATTCCAGATTCCTGATATCTGACCCAACTTCCTCAGTGATGGACTGTGATGTGGAAATGTAAACAAAATAAACAGTTTTCTTGCCCAGTTGCTTGTGGTCAGGGTTGCTTGTGGTATGAGTTAATGAGAAGGTGAGACCACACAGCTCTGTTCTTGTTTGGCTCTCTGTCAGCCCAAGGTCAGGACAGGAATTGAGAGGAATGACAAGATAGGTCTAAGGCACTCCAAGCAAGGGTTTTTGAGCTAAATGGCCAGTTTCATGCAGACTGTAGGTCATCAGAGAAACCTTAGAGTCAGCCATCCTCCATGTCTAGGAGAGACTATCCTGGTATCAAGCGTGGCACCCATCCCATGTTTACAAACCTCTTTACTGCTGGGCCTCACTTTCCAGCTTCATTTCGTCTGCTTCGATGCTCAATCTTGTGAAATAGCAAACCTCTTGAAGGATCTGGAAGATCTCACTCAGGAAACACTAGCATTTTAGTATTTTCATGCAAACAACATGAACTCCTGAGTGTATCATAGGGACCTATCACGCTCCTTGGGCTACTCTTTGATTTCTACTCTTTGACCTCTACTTTGACAGTGGTGGCCATGGAAATAAAGAAAGCACAGAGGTAGTGTTCAATAAAAAATCAAAGAGCTTAGACCAGGTTTCCAGGTAAGGTACCGAGACGTCCAGATATCTAGCTAGAGCTGCCCACCTATTAGTGCCAAGAGAGATCACTATGGTAACTGAATGAGATAAGCTGATAAGCATCTATAGAAAGTTCTAGGAATTAAGGTTCAGGACATCAATTTAAAATAGTTATTTTGATTCTTGATTGCAGAGGTTTTAGTCTAGTCCATGGTTGGCTGGTTCCATCTTTGGGCATGGGGAAGAAGAACATTGTGGTGATCATGGTGGTGGGGATGTATGCTGGGGCAGAGGTTGCTCAACTTACGGTGGCTAGGGACAGAAAGGAGAGAGGGATATAGGGATGAGAGACAGAGAGAGAGGCAGAGAGAGATAGAGAGGGAGAGAGAGAGGGAGATAAGGAGAAGAGGGAGAAGAGGTAGAGGAAGATTGAGGAGAAAGCAGAAAGATGGGAAACAGAGGAAAGAGAGACAGAGATAGACAGAAACAGACACAGACAGAGACAGGAAAGGAGTAGGGACTGGAAGAAATGAATTTTAGTTGACTTTCAGTTGTTTTGATAAACAGCATAACCAAAAATTGTTATAAAATAAATCAAAATGGTTTCTTTCAGCTTATGCGTCTATGTTACACAGCATCACTGTGGGAAGCGAGGGCAGGAGCTAAGGTGAAACCATGCGGTGACTCACTACTTACTGCCTTACTTTCTGGCTTACTTACCGGCTCATGCTTACCTAGCTTTTTAAAAAATACAACACAGGCCCACTTGCCTAAGGGATAGCACCACCCATAGAGGGCTAGGCCTTTCCATTTAAATCATCAATGAAGCAACCTCACAGACATGGCCAGTGTGAGCAAGATAAGTTTTTAACTGAAATTTCGTCTTCCTAGGTGACTCTAGGAGTCTTAAAAGTGGACAATAAAAACAACCAGGACACATGCCATCAAAGGTGTGCTTTCATTCCTCCAACTAGATTCTGCCTCCCACAAACTTATCATTCATGAATTTATCCCTTTTCAGCACCTACAGGATCCCATCACCTCTCAGTAGAGCCACCATCAGAGAGCTAAGCCCTTAGCACATGAGCCCATGGGGAACACTTCATATCCAAACAATAACCCTAAGAGACATGGGATCGAAAACTAATTTTACTTGCACACTCACATCAGGAGCAGCAAAACTCTTCACGAATGTCATTCAGTGATGGTAAGACACTTTGTCCTTGCCCTGGAATACTTGCCAACTACAAAAAGAAATGGAAGTGGGAGCTGGCTACATGTGATAGGATGTGTGACCCAGTTTATATGAAATCCTGAGCACGTTAACTCAGGAAGAGAGCAAAGAAGAGGAGGTTTTAGGGATGGGAGGATGAGAGTAAGGAATAGCTGACCAAGGGGCATGGGTCCCCTCACAGGATGATGACATCACCCTAAAATCAGAGAGAATAGTGGCCACTCCACTTTGAGGTTATATTAAGAACCACTGAATTGAATGCTTCAGGGTAAATTTAATGGTGTATAAATTATACCTCAATCTGTTGTTAAAAAATAATTTGGCCCTTGTTTGATTAAAACAGGGCTAAGGACTTAAAAAGACTAAGTTCTTACCAGTTGTGCTCAATAACTTTGCTGCCTTATCAGATCAATTATAAAAATTAAAACGATACATCTAAAAATGTGCAAATGCTATTTTTTTTTTTTTTTTTTTTTTTTTTTTTTTACAAATTTCAAAATGTGGAGCACGTAGTCCTTAGGAACTTCTACTACTGCTTGTGCATTCTAACACATGCAGAGTTCAAGGTTGTGCAACCTGTTTCCAAGCAGAGTCATCTCCACAGCCACTGTCACCAGAGAGCCCATGGGTGACTCTGCACTCTATAGCAGTCAGAGAGATGTTGTTCTTGATTCCAGGAACAAAAAGCAGGGAAACCCGTGGCAGGTACTGTTTCCACAACTGTTGGTTCTAGAAAGTTCCTTCTTCCCATTTTACCCCATAGTTCCTGTCTCTCATTTTTTTTTTTATCTACCCCTTCATAGAGTGTTGATCAAATGAGGTTTGATTTGTGTTCCAGGCTTTTTCTACGAAGGTGGCAAAATGAAACACAATCTCCAAACATGCAGGTGTGGATTTTAACCATACAGATCCTCATCTCTTGGGCCTCCCAGAGGGACTAGGTCAGAAACATGTCATGATCTCTTGTCATGATGATGCTTCTTCAGCTTTAAGGCAGAAAGTCAGCCATGACTGCTATGGCTTATTAATAATTGTCACTATTCACGCCTAGAGGTTTAACAGCCCATTGGCATGTTAGTCTAGGTACTGGATTTCTTAGGGAATGGGTGTATGAGGTTCATGGGGTGCTTAGTGTGGGTGGGAAGCAGCTGGTGTCAGAGATGGAGTAGTCCTGGAAGGAGCTTTCCTGCCTGTGGTTCTTTAGAAAATGCCCTGTGTCCCTGCACTGCTAACTTTGCTGACTTCTCTTCAGCAGTGAGAGTTTGAGTTTCCAGCACCATAAAGATAGAAGAGATCCACAGAGTGTGCTGAATGTGTGGAGCGTGGGAGGTCTCTGCATCCCCGAATCCCCCAGGAGAGGGCTGGCTTCCTTCATGTAGCTGAAGAAAAAGCTGGCCCCTTTCTAGTCTTCCTCAGGCCTGATATCTACCCAGCACAGACCACTTTCCTGAGGTGTTGGAGATTTGGCGTTGCCGTGTCTCTGTGGCATTCTTACTCAGATCTTCTTGAGACCCAGGATGCATAACAGAAGGCCAGAAAATGAAACCAACATCCAGACACCACAGCTTAGCTCCAGCCCCTCACGGTGTTCCTCAGCTTCTGCTGTCTTAAATATTAACTGTTGAAATTCATAGTGTTACAGGGACTTCAGATCTCCTTGTCCACACAAAAACATACATCCAGGTTTTGAATCCTTCTGTGAGGACAAGGTACATTTTGTTTAAGACTGCAGAACTTAAACCCTTAAAATGTTGAGAGAGGGGTGGGGGTGTCACTCAGCGGGTAAAAGTATTCATTGTGCAAACATGGGGGTTGAGTTCATACCGCTAGCATCTGCCTAAGTGTCCAATGGGTACAGTGGCCTGCCTGTAATTCCATTGCCAAGAAGGCAGGGACAGGATTCCCAGGCAAGCTGGCTACCTAGACTGATTGTGTCATCAAGCCCTGGGTTCAAGTATGAGACCATACCTAGCTATATAAGGTAGAAAGCAGTTGAGGAAGACTCCCAATATCAACCTCTGGCCACAATGTGGACGATACATGCACATATATACCTCCTTAATGTGCACAGCCACATATATTCCAACACACACACACACACACACACACACACACACACACACACACACAGATAGATAGAAAAGAGAGAGAGGAGAGAGAGGTGGAGAGAGAGAGAGAGAGAGAGAGAGAGAGAGAGAGAGCGAGCTTTTAACAACTTCAGCTAGCGAGGTAGCAAAGAGAATGACAAGAAGTAGACAAAGCTAGGCTTCTCTCTTTGTCTCGTCTTCATGTCAGCAGCTCTGGTGGAAGCCCTTGTAAGTGCACAGGGCCATGGAGGGCCACAACAGGCATCTATTTATTTGGCAGTTAATGGGGTAGAAGGGGACTTCCAGGAATTTCATCTCAGAACCTCTCACTTGCTAATATATGGTTGGGTTATGAACTTCCCTCTAAGAAGCTGTTGATCATCCTGACACATGTGCAAATGAGAAGTTCATGCAGTGATGTCAGTCACTGGAACACACTGCTCAGCAATGGGTGCCTTTTGCCTCTGCTGCTCCAGCAGCTTGTCTCTGGGCAAGTAGATAGCATCCCCTTATGGTGGTTGCTTTGCAGATATGGCTGACACATGGAAGGCTAAAGTCAATGCCTCTGTAAAAGAGGGTCCCTACGTAGGCGCACAGTGGTTTCATGGGTGTGCTCTATATGCTCACACAGAAAGAGAAGAATCTGAATTTGGGGTCCAAGACAAAACTATAGGAGCCTGTTTAACATGGTGTCCAAAGGACTGACTCAGGCTATTTCTCTAACCTGTGTTCTAGACCTGGAAAGGGAATCATCATCATCTCTACAATGGAGACAACACTTCCTTGCAGGATACCAGATGTGGAAACTGCCTTAGTCAGGGCAAGGGGGAGATGGCTTGAGACTGACATCTCAAGTTAGGTTTGTGCAATGTGTGTGGGTGAGGAACAGCATCTCGAGCCAGAGCCAGAGCCAGAGCCAGAGCCAGAGCCAGAGCCAGAGCCAGAGCCAGAGCCAGAGCCAGAGCCAGAGCCAGAGCCAGAGCCAGAGCCAGAGCCAGAGCCAGAGCCAGAGCCAGAGCCAGAGCCAGAGCCAGAGCCAGAGGAGCCAGAGCCAGAGAGAGCTTTATTAGAACACACTAAAGCAGGAAACTTTCCAGTCTGATGGGGAGCTAGAGATACACAAAACCCCATGGAGCTGGGCTGGGGGCAGGGTCCTCCTCTCTCTCTCGTGTCTCCTAGAGAATCATGTCTAAGCAATTTGCTCCAGTGTGTAGGAGGTATACAGTGTGAATGAGGAGGCACTGTTGGAGCTGGTTATACAGGGTTAGCAGCAGTGACCATGGAGACACCCACCTGGTGACAGTGATATCAGGGAGTCGAAGTGTGACTGTGGCAGCTGGCAGTATGGCCCTTTTTGTAGCTCAAGGATCAGACTACTGCATTTTAGCCAATGGTGGAAACTATGCAAACATAGGGAACCCTGAGATTTACCAGGTAGTTCTGCAGCTCAAACCATTCTGTGGGAATGCATGCTTACATGCTAATAGTCCAGGCTGTGGGTTTGAAGGCAACACAGGCCCGTAAGCCTTAAAACAAGCTCTGTCTCTCTGGATGAAAGTAAAGGGCTGCTCTGCATGCTCTCACAGAAGCAGAAGAGTCTGAATTTGGGATCTTATACAGAACTACAGGAGGTTGGGGAGGTGTTGAGTGAGGTTTCTTAAGCCCAACATTAGTATCCATAAGAGTCAGCTTTTTCTTTGATTGGATTTCAAAGTCCTGGTGGCACCAACTGTTCACCTCATGACCTTAGGAACCTGATTTCTATGTGCTTCCTGTTCTTTTCTACATTGTAGGCAGAGAGATGGCCAGACTGAAGCAACTCCATGGGAATTGTCCCTGTGAGATGAGTGATGGTGACTGGGATGAGGCAGCTGATTCTCAGGGTCCTTTAAGCCTCATCCTCTAGGGACAATGAAAGATGGAAGTGCATTCTAATTCCACATGACTTTATGAACTGACTGGAGCTGAAGAACCAAGTCAAGGTGGTCTAAAGTCCAGTGGGTTCTCAGATATTTAATTTCAAAGAAGCGAAAATACCACCACAACATCTGTCTCACCACATTTAGTATATCTGTTGAAACCTTAAACCCCAGAGCGTGGTAAGCCAAGCTTGTTCTGAAGGAGGAAGAATGTGCCAACACAATGTTGGTGTGAGCCATAGTGTATCAGCTGGGGCCACTATGGTTCAAATGTAAAATATCCTCATGGGCTCCTGTGTTTGAACTCTTTGTCCCCAAACATGGCACTGTTTGGAAAAGCTGAGGAGCCCTTGCTGGAGGAAGTTGGTCACTAGAAACATATCTTGACTGTGTCAAGTCAGTCTGCTTCCTAACTTTGAGCTGTGTCATGAGGGACTCTGTCCCCTCAGACTGGGAGCCAACATAAAGCCTTACCCTACTGAGACAGACAAGGGTTTGCCCATAGAACTGAGAAAAGAAACTGATAGCGTAGAAACCAAAATCCATTTGGTGACCACCTTGGGTCTTTTATCTATCTGTTTGAGTATCCGCCTTCTTGTTCTTCATCCTCTCTGCCTCTTGTCCTCTGTCCTTCTGTACAGGTTAAGTACCCTTCTTAAAGCTGCTGGCATCTTCCATTCTCAGGTAAAGCCTTTTTTTTTTTTTTTTTTTTTTTTGGTTTTTCGAGACAGGGTTTCTCTGTATAGTCCTGGCTGTCCTGGAACTCACGCTGTAGACCAGGCTGGCCTCGAAATCCGCCTGCCTCTGCATCCCAAGTGCTGGGATTAAAGGCTTGCATGCGCCACCACTGCCCAGCTCTGGTAAAGCCTTTATGATGAGAACAGGGCTAACTCCTGAGAAGCATGTCATGAGAAGCCTGTCACTCACCGTCGAGAGGGGCATTAAACAGTGCTTGTTGTGGTTAGAAGAGCACTCCTATATGTAGGTGTTTAAAGTGCCATTTGTTCATTTCTATCATGTCACACTACAATCTTCCCGTGTCAGCCAGGCTCCTCCCATGCCTATTATGTGATGCATAAATGAACAACCTCACAATTTATGGACCGAGTAACATGGCTAATTAAGACACCGGCTTCTTTCAGTCTTAGCTGAATTATCCCTTGTGTTCTCTTTGAGCCATCTTTTTAGATAGTTCCTAGGTGGCAGGGAGGTCTTCCTGTGGCTGCATTGGGGAATCTCCGTGCTTTGCTTAAGATTTGGTGATGCCCCAAAGGCATTTGTTTTCACTTTCGTCTCTTAGTTTCTCACCCCTTAAAAATGAGAAATTCCATTTCTGTCTTCTGGAGAAAGCTTGTCTTGCATCTGTCATAGACTTCTCCAGCACGGGCTTGTGTTTACTTTGGGATGAAGAGGTCAGTTCTCAGTATGTGTGAGTCCCAGTAAGCAGAGTGAACTTCCTTCTGCCTGTGGTTTCTTGTGCTCAGCTGGTCAGCTTCTATGAACCAGATCAGCATGGCAGAGACTCGGAGTGAGAAGGAAGAAGTCTTCTTCAACTCATGGTGCTTTGTAGCGTTTTCTCGTTTTCTCTTCTCTGTTCGAAGAGTCTAGGTTCTGCTCGAATTCTGACCCTCAGTATTGTTTGGTAGAGTATGACTACAATGTCCATGAAGTCCTCACATCACCAAGCATTACCTAAGGTCCACTCCTTGAGCAGAACACTCTTGTACTCAAGCAACCTCCAGATGGTGACTAACTATAGGCATATATTTTTCCCAACCTACTTCAATAATGGGTTCGACTTCCCGTCTAGCCCACCACCCACCAGAGGGAGTCTCCCAGTTCCTTAGTATTTCCTTAACAAATAGAGCTGCAAGTCGTACAACATCATAGCCTCTTTAAAATGCTTTAAATCTAGCATTTCTATCAGATGCCACGTCAACTCGGTGTAAACTTGTCCATCATCCTTAGCCCGCATGTGCTCCACAAAGACTGGGAAGCTGAAGGTGGCCTGGGTGGCCCCAAGCAAATCCTCTGGTGGTGCACTTGGTTGCATATTAACCCATTATTCCTGTGCTGCCTCCTGCTCTTCCAGGCCCCTTGTCTCGCTGAGGCGCCTTGAGTACTCGGTAGCAGGGAGGGGTGGCAATTTACCTTCCAGCCCAGTTTGCTTCCCTTTTTTTTATCTTGTGGTGCATTTCAGGTCTCATTCACCAAGCTTGAACTCTGTTGTTCTCCCACTGACTTTTTTCACTTTCCAAGCGTTTTGACTTCCATTTGCAAACTCTCTACATGTGTAGCCAACTCTGCAATCCTTCCTAATGCAAGGGAATTTTGTGAACCTTCTGAGTGTTCAGCTTCCCCACCCCCAATCTTTTTCAAAAAGGTAGACATGAAGACTATAAAACAAAAGCAGAAAACTCCCTCTGAGAAGGTAGTAGGAGACCATCCAGTGCCAAAGTAGCTGCCATTTTGCCAACCCCCTTAAGCAACATTGCTAACCCCTTATAATCTGCCATTTCCTCTACCACATTAGAAGCAGAGTTACCCATTATTCCTGAGTCATGTTGGGGGCCCTTGTAGGTATATTTTTTCAAAACCTATTTTAATAAGGGCTTAACCTCTCCTCTAACCCACCACCCACCAGAAGTAGTGGAAAAGAACGCTTATTAGGATATGGGAAAGTGGACCTGTTTAGAAATAGTTCTTTTGAGTGATTCCACTTTACTAACAAACATCAAACATGAATCAACACCAGCAGTCCAGTCCATTTGGCAGACACCACACATGAATCAGCAAGGGCACTTCAATCCAGAAGAAATTGTGAGGTTCACCAATTGGCCCACATCCACGGATGTTGTAAGAAGCCACAAGAAGCCGCAGGAATCTTACGAGAAGTTCTTTGGCAAGATTCTCTCTATGAAGTCACCACAAGCGAGGCTCAGCAACTCAATGTAAGGTGGACCAATATATGTGTGTCACCAACGAAGACTAGCAAGGTAGAGCAACATGACCCAAAGCTCAAGCTCCCACTGTCTGCGGGGCCATATTTATATTCTTTCTAAACGTAATGCTTCCTTTCATGTATTTGCTATAGTCAAACATTCTTTCACATGTCTGCTTTAGCAAACATTCCATCCTCTTTGTTCTAGGGTTATGAGAGTCTTTTTGGCATGACTACTCAGCTGTCCTGTGTAAATCCCCACTGAAGCCCAGTCTTTTGAGAAAGTTTTCTTGGCTTTCCAAGAGATAGCTCTTCTTACTTCTGGGACCCATAACAGCATCTGTGACCTAGCTCATTAGCAAGATTCCTGTTCTCAACTCTTAAGCAGGTGAGCCAAGACCCTTGTTGTCTTAATTCACATACTGTGTGAACTTCCTTCACTAAGTGGGGCCTTAGGAAATAATTTATTCTGATGGGCTCAGACCAGAAGTGGGGTCAGAGAGGGCCCAGTTCCCTGGTGGGCTTTCTCAGTGTCATCTCTGCAAAACCTGGAGACTTCAATATGACATTAGAATTAGGAGCTTGCATGGAAGATCTGCAGAAGAGGACTCCTTGGATATAACTTTGTGAGTCATACTTCTCTTAATTTTCTATTTATCTTTTTTTATGCTCCTTTTAAGTCTTAAAACGGGAGGCGGGATAGACAGTTTCTTTGAGAAGAAAAGAGAAACACACAGATTTATTTAATTTTTTTGGTTTGGATAAAATGTTCCTAAAATGTAAGTTAATAAAATTAATTCAAGAGCAATTATGATGACCTAAGTATCATGTAGTTAAATATAATTTGCATAATATCAGGATAGGACATGTTTAAGCTTTGAGAGAAAAAACTCAATAAGATCAGCATTTATTGTTTTATTTTTGATTGCTTTTGAAAGATTATATTGGTATTGCTTTGTATGAATAGGTCTCCTTGAGTAAATTATGATCAAAATTCAAAGCCACCATAAATTAAATGTGTTTTTTCCCACTTTGGTATACAAGACTTTCCATTAAGCTAGCCCCATATAATATACCTTGGATGTGTTCAAGAAAGCCCTGTAAATTATAGTAAGTATTTAAAATGGTAAGTAGACATTGGAAAAGGCCACATTAGGATTAATGAATGAAGGGGCTGATACTGAAAATGCACTTGTAAATAAATAACACGCAAAGGAAAGATGGCACATTGTTAGGTTAGAGTTACAAGTGGAGCAAGACTATAAATTGCAGGGTGGCAGCGGAGTGTTTTCCATGGGACTCCAGTGTCTTGGTAGTGGTTCTAATTGCTTTCTAACCCAAACTTCTCCTCTTCATTGGCCTGGGTTCACCTCTGTGCCTTCTCTTCAGAGACGAGGTACCTGAGGTTTCTATGTCAGCTGTGAATTCCCTTCCCGTTCTTGGTCACTGAGTAGCTGGGGACATGTGAGGGAGAGCTGGCTTGGTAGGAAAGTACTGCCTTCTCTGTCAGTACTCCAGGACTTGGTGACCTAGTGATGGAAGCTGATGTCAAGGGTCATGTGACTTGAGACAAGATGAGACATGGGACAAGGAATGAGTACACAGCAGCAGTGTAGACTGAATATGTGAGCTCCCTTGTCTAAAGGCTTGGGGTGTGAGCTGTACTGTATGGAGAATGAAAATGAGAACTGTTACTGGAAACCTATGGCTTGATGAAATTGAGTGGAAACACTTGAATAGTATCTTGAGTGTATTTAGAGTTTTTTCACAGAGTCTAATTAAAACTCTCCTTTTATGTCAACTCACAGCTAAATAAGATCAAGTTTCCTGTAAATGTATACACACATGCTAAATGATGATGAGAGAGAGCCCTTCCTAGATGTTCATTTTCTCTAAGTGTCCAGGGGACTGTACTTCAATGATGCAATGTGCAAGACTGGTTAGATTTTTCCACCCACTAAAGAAGACGACTTCAAGTCAAGCTACTAGAGATACTCGTTCAGAATGTCTGTTGAGATGCAGCCTTTTGGCAAGTGGAAGTCATGAGCGTAGGAATAAAGGCTCCATTTTCTATCATAGGAAGAGTAACAATGCTGGTGGAAAGTTCAAATCCTGAGATGACCTGAGTGAGCCGATGCTGTGACAAAGCCATGGGATTTCAAATTGTAAGGGATGCTTGCCGTATCTTGAATGGTGAGGATGGAGAAGGCTGTACACGAGTAACCACCACTGATGCAATATGAAATCTAGAAAAACAATGGAAACAAATTCTGAAGGTGTCAGACAATGGAGACAGGCAGGCAAACCTGGAGAGGACTGGATGTGCAGGTGAGAGGGGAGTACCGGGTGCAGCCTTCACTTGCTTATTCATGTTCTTACATGAGGATCCATGCATGTTATGCTGTGTGGGTAGTATATGAGGAGATGTGAGAACTTTCATTGGCTTGATCATTGAGCACCATTTGGGACTAGCAGAGGTTGGAAAGCGAAGAGGATTATGAAAATTAAGGGGATGGGAAAGGTAGCCCCTATATTAGTAGTGTATAAGCCTCTCCCTGATTACGGCTTGCTGGCATGGTACAGGAAGATCCCAGGTTTCCAGTGAGAGGCAACACTTGCAAGACAGAGAGTAATTGGTATCTGTTGCTGCCTATCCAGGGAACATAGAGTTTGGAGTTCAACTTCAGATAGTTTGTGTTGACTGTCTGCTAAACATCGATATGTTTTAAAGAGACAATGAAACGGGCATTCACAGTCTGCAGTCTAATACAAGTTCACCTATAAAACTCTCACAAATAAGGAATAATTATAATTTAAAAATTTGAAAGTTACTTGCAGAGGAATTCAGACATCACCAGAACCCAGAAAATTTGACTCTGAGTCATGATACAGTAGCACCCGATACATACCAGATGTTAGATCCAGTTGCCAAGGATTTGAAGATAGCATTTATAAATGTTCAAGGATTTAAAGGAAAATATAAGTGGACAGGCCAGGAACTGCAGCATGAAAAGTATGAAAATATAGGGAACTCTAGAACATGCAACTGGAACAAGACCAGTGGCTGAATGGACAGAATATAATGATAAGTTGAGGAAATGCTCAATAGTAGCTGAAATCAGGACGCCTGTGTGTGTGTGTGTGTGTGTGTGTGTGTGTGTGTGTGTGTGTGTGTGGCTTAAAACTGCTCCCTCCAATCACTACTGATTACAAATGGAAAGACAAAACTTCACAGTTCAGGATGCCAAGCCATTCCATTTTGACAAGTGGTCAAGCTAGCTTGGTTGGTTTGGGGAGACCCATGTGTTTTGGGTTGGCTATAGGATGCAATGAGAAGCTTACACTCTTCTGCGAAATCCCCACACGAAGAAGGCCCACAAGCTGATCCTGTGGTGTCTCCAGCCTCTGGAGGTCTGAACTGTGGAGCTTCTAGATGGAAACAGAAGGCCCAACAATGGAGCAACAGAGTTATGAATTGGTTCCTAGGACCCGGGAAGGAGTCAAAAGTGCATTATCAAAGTGAGTAGCTTAAATCCTGACTTTGGTGCAGAAATCATAAAGCATCATCATGGAATGCCCTGGGTGTGACAACTGTACTGCTGTGCAGGAGGAAAGGTCCTGGTGCCTTGGGAATGTAAGCTCAGCTGCTTGGGAGTAAAGGGACACCATGTTGCCAGCTTACTCTCAACATGGAGGTGGGGGCGGGGTGGGGATCATGTCTTTCTATCTGTCACAAAATGAAAATTGGTTAATCTGGAGAGATAACATATAGAAGTTACGACTGTCTTAGTCATTCTCTAAACCTTTGAACACATTTTTAAATAAAAACATTATAAATAAATAAATAAATAAATAATTTTATTTGATTGGTTTTGTTGCCAAAGCAGTGTGACTCTGCAGCTCTTGCTGTGCCACGAAGCAGCCCTTTCTTTCTTGCTAACTTGTCTCCGTTCGGCATAACAATCTCTGGGCCTGTCAAAATACTGCTCATACTTATAAAAATATTGTTTTATTCTCTGGTCCTTAGTATCCTCTTTGTCTCCCATTCCATTAATCAGAATTTTCTTAGAATTTGCTGAATGAATAAATTTTTAACTACCTTAAAACAAACCGGAATCTGTTGCAAACCATCCTAAAATAGTTTGATACACAAAACCCCAAAATGTTATATGTACATTGTCAATGGATAAATTCTTAGGTGTGTGTTTGTGTGTGTGTATGTATATGTGTGTATACATATATTCCTGTAGTTGTAAGCATGTGTTTGTGTGTCCATGTGTATGTCGAGGCCAGGGGCTGTCTTTCTCTATTGTGATCCCCATGTCTTTTGAGACATGGTCTCCCAATGATACGGAGTCTGACTGATTTGGCAGAATGGCTAGACAGTGAATTCTGAGAATCTGCCCGTCTCTGCCCCTGAAATGCTGGGGTTGCAACCCTGTCCTGCCTGCAGCTTTTATGTTAAACTGTTTCTTCTCATCTTTTCCCTCCTTCTTCAAGCTTTTCTCTATCTAGAGTGGCATGTGACATCAATTTGGTCAGATGCAAAGGGGCATTAGTGTATGGAAGTACAATTGGCCATGTTACTGATGTTAGGTGTGTGTGTGTGTGTGTGTGTGTGTGATATTAGGTGTACCTGCTGCACACACTATGCTCACCATGATGGATGGACCCAGTGTAGGTGTAATTTTTGGGGCTACCTTATTGGGTTTTTATATCTACCCTTCCAAACTTTTTTTTTCATCCTCATGCCTTCCAACCCCCAACAGTAGGTTGGAGAGAAAGAAGGTTAGAGGGGAAAGTGGGCATAAATCTCCTTAGATTATCTCCTGATGACCAGCAGCATAGAGTTCCTGGGGCAAGTCCAATCTTCATCTTCAGAATGTCTCAAACTAGCAATCCATCAATCCATCGACTCAGTGACAGAGCGACCCAGCGACCCAGCGACCCAGCGACCCAGCGACCCAGTGACCCAGTGACCCAGTGACCCAGCGACCCAGCAACACAGCAACACAGCAACACAGCAACACAGCAACACAGCAACACAGAAACACACCAACACAGCAACACAGCAACACAGCAACACAGAAACACAGCAACACAGCAACACAGAAACACAGCAATAGCAAATACAGCAGCAGATACCAGTAGCAGCAGCAGAGGGGGAAGCCAACAGTCTCTCTTGGGGCTCCCCCATTTATACCCTTTCCCGAGTCGCCAGAATTCCAATTGTAAACTATCTTTAGGTTGCAATAATCACTCCCCTCCTAGAGCATGAGACAGTCATAGTCAGTGGCCGTGGACAATCTGAAATAGCCCCATATCTCAAACCTGGGATTAAAACAAAACAGTCACATAACACAACAGGGTTTTAATGAAAGCAGCATTCTCACTACAAGTAGGGGTGAGCTGTGTGCACTGGGGATGCTTCTGAGTCCTCAAGATGCTCGTCCTTCTAGAGGATACCCCTCTGCCCTCCACAGGGGTTGCACGATGTAGACCATAGTCACCAAACAGTATTTATATGCCTAGGCACTCAGGATACAGAAGGAAGACCACATAAAATGCTTCCCACTTCCACCCTCATGGGACTTGTACTTGAATTCAAACGGCTAGCACCCATATAATAAAAAAATCCAAGTGCAGTTATTTGAGCCTATTACTCAAGTGTTGAAGGAGGCAGAGACAGGAAGATCACTAGATTTTCTGGCTTCCAGCCCAGCTCTATGAAGGCTAGAGGACCACTGCAGGTACCATCCTGAGGAATCCCACCCACCTCTTTTGAGACAGAAGGTTCATTAAGTAGACTAGGCTGGCTGGCCGGAAAACCCGAGGAATTCTCCTGTCTCAAGCTTTCCACTTGTAAACTACTGACCTGGAATACAGGTGCATGCTATCTTGCTTAGCTTTTAAAATGTGTAGGTTCTTGAGGTTCACACTTTCTGCCTGGGAGACAAGCATGTTACTAACTGAGTTATCCCCATAGCTTGGCTTTAAATTTTTGAACAAGGAAGGCTCCAATTGCCTACAGGTTCTATGTCGGACCTTCCTAGGTGGTGAGGGAACAAATTGCAGTTGTGGAAGGTGGTGGTCTCAGCCACCTGAGTCAGCTGGCAAGGGAGACACTGAGACTAGCTAGAATTTATACAGCCCCTAATTTCTTCTTAGGAAAATGGGCATGGCTCACCGTTATGGCCTGTGAACAAGTATCTACAGACAGCCCCATTTTCCTTGCCCTTCAAAAGGAAGCAAAAATTCACAGACACAAGATATAATACAAAGACTGAACAGATTAAGTTAAAAAAAAAAAGATGCTCCCTGACCCCCTGGAGGCCTGGACGCTGAACATATTTTTCCATTTAAGCAGGGACTTGTGCTGAGTTATTAGGAAAAATGCATTGAACATTTACTTCACCTTCAGCATCACCTTCGTTCTTTCCCCGATGAACTAGGCTAGTATTTATCTCATCAGGGAACCTATAAAATAAGCCACTGGACAAGGAAGGGAGTGGGTTTTGGGGCTGAGTGTCATTGGTTTACTGATGGTATCTGTCCCCAAGTGTCCCATTATCCCTTGAGCAGCCCCACTCACATGCTAAACACAAGTAGTTTTCTTGGGGACAGAATGCTCAATCTTCAAGGTTTCCTCCAGAAGAAAACTGGCCACAGGTGAGCAGCCGCTGGCAAGCAAGATGGAACATGGTTTATTTGGATTCTTCCAGACAAGGCCAAGCTCAGATGAGAACCTGGTCACCTGATCCTGGATCAAATCCTTTTGTCCATTCTGGTCTCCCAGTGTGGTGCATGGGTCTGTTTTTTCAGGAATCACCAACCCACCACTCCTGTTGTGAACAACAGACTTGAACACTTCCTAGGAAGGCTGGTAGTGTCCTTGCTTCTTGCTGATGAAGAAAGTTCCCCACTCACTTTGAAGGCATGGATCTTTTCTTGGGTGCTGACGACACCATTATCTTAGGCAAGCCTTGGAATCTGTGGGTCATTGGTCTCCAATGGCAACAGCAGTCTTTTCAACCTTCTCCATGTCCTGATGAGAACTGGTGCACTCTGAACTCAGAGCCCATTTATGTTGATGGACGGCTCTACCCAGACTCCTTGGAAACCTGGTACAGGGGACGGATGGGTTGGTGACACTGCTAACATTGACAGAGGTCTCACACCAGGGTCGTTTTTCAGGCGCTTACTTTTTCTGATAGGTTATTGCAGACCTGTCTGTTGGTTAAAGCTTTCTACACATCCCTTTCATTTATCCTGAAGATTTATCCATCCGAGAGGCAAATCCCTCCAGACCTCTGTGCCTTTTTAGTAATTCAAAAAGCAGCCTTGGTAAGAGATTTAGTTTGAAATCACCATTCCCCAAACCTTCAGGGGATCTCAAGGTGGGACGAGCCAATGAGTGATGGATGCGATTAGGTAAAACCTGAAATTCCACAGCTCATTACACGTGGGTGAATGACTTGATATCCAGCAGGAGACTGGTGGGGTGGCTCCCTCTCAGTCTTGGAGGGCTCTATCCAGTGGGCTCCGTCTGTTCTCATTTGTTTTGTCTCTAATCACAGGACATACTCTGATCCCTGGCTCCTTCATAACCATTGTTCCAAGTTCCTAAAAACAGCAACCTTTCCTCTTTCTTTTGTGTTCACGAGTGTGAAGCAGGTCGCTCTGAAGGAATTCAAGTCACCAATCATAAATCTCCAGTGATTTTAGAAAGATATATAATACTCCTAAATGATGACATATTTCCAGAAGATCAGTAAAACATTTCTGAGTGAAATATGGCGAGGGCGTTGTGTCTGCCGTGAACCCGAGGGAGAACATCAAGCCAGAGCAGTATTTTATGAGTATTATTGGCCATATCTTTTGTTTTTAATCTGCAACTAAAGAGGCTGGCCACACAGAAAATTGGTGTATTTTACACCAGAGGTGGCTGAGGAAAGTACTGGGAGTTGTGATTTGCCCTCAGAACAAAAGGTTGGTGTGGGGTGAGGGTGGGAGGAGACTTAAGGGAGGGCTGGGCATGATGGGAAGGAAGATCCTGTTTGAGAAGTAGGTGGCAGCATTGGAGAGGGGTCTAGCATTTAAAAGCAGTTGTGGAGGCTGGAGACAGGTCTCAGCAGTTAGGAGCATGCACTGCTCTTTCAGAGTTTACTTCCTAGTATCCACTTCTGGCAGCTCACAACCACCTGCAGGTCCAGCTACAGGGAGATCATTATTCCCAACCTCTGAGGTCACTGCATGCATGTGCACCCCTCCCACAGACACACAAAATTTTAAAACGTCCTCAAAGCAGTTCTGAGGGTGTGTGTTCACATTCTTCTCTATATTAAATTTGTTCCTCTAATCACTGATGGAAAACAAAACAAAATACACAAATCTAAACACAGACACACATAGACACATACACACACAGACACAGACACACAGAGACACAGGGACACACAGAGACACACAGACACACAGACACACAGATACAAACACACATGCACAGACACACACAGACACACAGATACACAGACACACAGACAAACATACACATACAGAGAGGCACAGACACAGACACACAAACACACAGAGACACACATACACAGACACAGACACGCAAACAGACATACACACACATACACACACACACACACATAGACAGACAGACAGACACACACACACACACACACATAGACACACAGACAGACAGACAGACAGACACACACACACACATACACACACACACACACAGACACACAGACAGACAGACAGACACACACAGACAGACAGACAGACACATACACACACACACACATAGACACACAGACAGACAGACAGACACACACACACACAGACACACACACACACACATAGACACACAGACAGACAGACAGACAGACACACACATACACACACACACATAGACACACAGACAGACAGACAGACACACACACACATAGACACACACACATAGACACACAGACAGACAGACAGACAGACAGACACACACACACACACACACATAGGCACACAGACAGACAGACAGACAGACAGACACACACACACACACACACACACACACACACACACACACACACAATATGACAGACACCCTGAGCGGCAGATCGCTTCCACCACTCCCTGAGACTGTGCTATAGGTCTGGGCGAAGGGGGAGGCACTGTGAGAGGGCGCAGATGTTAGCCAAAATCAACAAAGACCAAAACTTGGTTGTGGAAGGTGAGATGAGAAAGGCAGCTAAATCTACCTAAAGCTGTCCACTCATTGGCTTTCTTGCAGAGCACAGAACAACTGGCAGAGGTGATTACACTGGCTACATGGATGGACTGTAGGGCACAGAAAGGCTTTCTCCTCTCCACCGATAGCCAACAGGCTGTGCACTGCTGAGCGTCAGTCAACCAGAGGCTGCACTACTGCCCAGCAGGTCTGGCAGGGCTGCGCAGAGGCTCCATCAGTTTTAACCCCGTGGACTTTGCTAAGAGTGTACCGCAAACTCAGGGTATCCCAGGGTATCCCAGGGTATCCCAGGGTATCCCAGGGTATCCCAGGGTATCCCATGCATTATGCATAGGGTCTTAAGAGTTGCAGAGGCCTCAGAATTAAGAAGGGCAACTATAAACTCAGTTAATTTATTCAGTGTGTGTGTGTGTGTGTGTATGTGTGTGTGTGTGTGTGTGTGTGTATTTGTGTGTGCGTGCGCAGAGGGGTCAGAAGTCAATGAAGGAGTCGTCTTTGAACCTGGAGCTCACCGATTTGGATAGACTAGCTAGCTACTGAGCCCCAGGGATCCTGATGTCCCTTCTTCTCCAGCGCTGTGACTGCAGTGTGCACCACTTTGCCCAGATTTTTATATGGGTTTATGGTATCTGAACTTAGGTCTTCAGATTACATGGCAGTTTGTTCTTGCTTGAACCACTAACCTCTTTACTTTTATGGAGGGAACTACCTGTTTGTTGTTCTGTTTGTTGTTGTTTTTGTAGGTTGACAATTGGTTTTCCCACAGCTTTGGTGACTTCTGAACAAATCAGGCTCACACTCCAAAAAAATAATTATAATAATAATGATTAGAACAAAGCATAGGGGAAGTTGCTGAACTCTATTGCACCTGGAATACAAATGTGTTCTTCCTAGAGATAGGAAAAGCTTCGTCTAGCTTGAAATCTACAGATACCATTCTGGATTTTAGCATCATCCACAGGTCTTGCTTCAGTATGGGTCTTGTCTTAGCATGTGTGTCTGAGTCAGCTGACATCATTCCACCAATCAGCTGGAGTTCTAGGAAACGGGGGTGGGGGGAGGGAGGTAGGGGGTGGGAAACCAGCGGCACACCACCAGAAGTTTTTTGGTGCATTTCTCTCTATGGAGTTCTGACAAATGCACCTCAACTATGCAAGGTAAGGCAGACCAATACGTGTATTTCTTTATCAAAGAATCCTTCATCATGTGCTTTCATGATGTCCTTTCATGTGCTTGCTTTAGCAGAACATCCTTTCACCTGTGTCTGCTTCAGCTAAATGTTCCTTCACATGTTTGCCCCTGCAAAACATCATCTAACTGACTTTCCAAAGACCCCTTAAGTTTCCACTTCAGCCCACCTGGTCTTTTGGAATAATTGACCATGTAGACACTTTCATCAGCTCACGCCTGTGGCTGGACTCTCACATTCTCCATGCTAGCCTGGACTTTTCCTCTGTCCTGCCCTGCAAGGCAGAGAGTAACTGGAAAGCCTGTGGGAGCTGCTTCCAATTTGCTCCTCTTTTCCCAAAGTTAATTTGCCTTAATTAGATATTAATAATAATTGAAACGGGACCTTCTCTCATGCAGGAATCCAGGGAGCTATATTCAGCTTTATGGAGCTTGTTGGCAGTTTCTCTCTGATTGCCTGTATCAACCAAAGAGTGCTTTTGTCTCTGTTTGAGGTCAATGTTAAGTTGGTGTTCTAATGTGAATTCTGTCTGTGTCTGATGGTCAGAAGAAAGACAGGGCCATGCTTTGCCCAACAACTCGGTGGATCTCAGGGATATTTCTGAACGTAAAATCCAGCAAGGGGAAGATGAAATGTGTTTACCAGGAAAATTAGGACCTGCAAACATTCAAGGTTCAGTGAGTTCTCCTCCAGCCTTGAGCAATAGCATATAGGTTTCTAAAAGGCTGTCCTGCCCTTTACCAGTCCTGGCTTCATAGTGTCCCCAAAGTCCCATGTCCGACCTATGATTATAAACATATTTAAAGCCACAGAAAGAATGCAAGGCTGTGCAGCTCCACGTGCTGATTTATGACCCATCATGGTTTGATACAAGGTAAGGCTCTGGGCTGGCAGGAGCTTCAAAGTAGCAGGCTTCAATCCATATATTACAGGCCCTGCCCCAGAAAGGGAGTATCCCCGAACCAAGGCTGTCATACAGCAAGGCATGAGACAGTGGGGAAAGTTTTGTGACTACTTATGTGACATTGAGTTCTATCAGCAGTTATGTGATCACACAAACACAAATGTGGAATTTTAGAATCTGGAAACTAAAGAAAAAGATTCCAAACCTAAACCATAGACAGGAACTGAGTCTGGACCATGAAACCTCTGATGCGGCCACAATGATGTACTTCCTCCAGGAAGGATCCAACTCCTAAAGATTTCCTAACCTCCCCCAAAATAGCACCATCCCTAACCTCCCCCAAAATAGCACCGACAAGTGCAGGCCGATGTTACATACCTACTTGGGAATTTATCAATCAAAGCACAACATATAATTTACATCGGTTAGAGAATCGTGGCTTTATATTCTCTTACGCTCAATCTTTATGAAACACGGTATTGTTAACCGAGTTGGTATTTCCACTATAGAGCTATAGATCCCACATCAGCAGAATATGCTCAGTCATCTTCCACTACATGCTCATGTATCTGTTAACCCACGTAAGCAGGTGCCTATGCCTGCTCTCTGTTCCAAGGGCATAAGCAGCTACCTTGAGGTCACATGACAAATGCATCAGCAGTCACTGTGTGATCACTTGCCAGCCGTCACCTGTTGGTTCATTGAAGCAAAGGAAGCAAAAGGAAAGACAGATATGCTAGGACAGGAAAGCTGTTCCAACAGGTGAGGAAGAGAGGTAGGGCAGAGCAACAGAAAGAGCTAGGCTCCACTAAGGGCTTAGCAGACTGCAGCCACAGAAGCCCAGGATAGCTGATGACTGCAAGCTAGGGCAGGTAGGTGTCTGAGCTGACTGACACAAGGAGGATCATGGTCCAGGGTTCCACACAGCCAGCTATGAGAGGACACCAGGTTCAATGTGGTCCAAGACACCCACACTTTGCAGTGATTCAACAAGACCATCAAAACTATGACTGACCCTCAGAGAAAAAGCGATTTCCTTCCAGTGTTTCTTTGCATTTACCTCAGACAAAAATGATGGAGCAGTTTTAGGAAATGAAAATTTCATCAATAAGGACCATTCACAGACATTCCTAGCACTCTTTCTACTTTTTAAAAAAAAATTACAAGAAAAACTTTATTATTCACGAGTGGTGCGCTGTGAGCTGGGGCTGACATGAGAGGACACTAAACTCAAGCCAGTGTTCAGTGTTTGTAAATCAGTGCATCTAAAGATCTGAAAAGCCAGTTATGTCACACCAGGCCTGGCGGATACTAGAAAACGTAAGAGAACTGTTTGTTTCCACGTTAGAGACCCATCACCAGAATTTCAAAGCTCAATGTACAGCTGCTCAAATAGAGTTAAATCAGGTTCTGTCAAATTTCTGGGTGTTGCCATGAATGAGATTATTTGTATGTGAATCAAAGAAAGGTTTTTTTTTCCTGTTTGTGTTGTTTTGTTTTCTTATGAAAACACGTTGAATTCTTAAAAACAATGGTCAAGTTTGGAAGATGCTAATGACATGTGGATAAGGAGATACCAGTGTGTAGGGGGAAGGCCTTAAAAATGGAGGATTTTGCCTCTCCAGTTTTATGGCGGTTTGGATGAGAGTGGCCTCCAAAGGCTCATACGTTAGAATTCTTGCTCACCAGCTTGTGGAACTATTTTGGAAGAATTAGGACATGTGAACTTGGAGGAGGAGGAGTGTCACTGAGGATGAGCTTGAGGCTTCAAAAGACTTACCTCACTCCCAAGGAATTCCCTGTTTCCTGTTTATAGATTGGGATGTGGCCTCCCAGACGCTGCTCTAACGCCATGCCTGCTTTGCTGCAGAACACACTTCCTATCATGATGGCTGTGGACCCCTATGCCTACGGAAGTGTAAGCTACAAAAAACCCTTTCTTCTGTAAGTTGCTTTGGTCATGGTGTTTTATCACAACAATTCATGGCTCCAGCTGCATATGTAGCAGAGGATAGCATTATCTGGCATCAATGGGAGGGGAGGCCTTTGGTCCTGGGAAGGCTTGGTGCCCAAGTGTAGGGGAATGCTAGGGCGGTGAGGCAGGAGTGCATGGGTGGATGGGGGAGCACCCTCATGGAAGCAGTGGGGAGGAGGTGGGACAGGAGGGGTTTGCAGAGGAAAAACCGGGAAAGGGATAACATTTGAAATGTAAATAAATATAATATCCAATAAAAATACGTTAAAATGATAAAAAAATGAAATAAATAAATTAAAAAATAATTTAAAAATGAAATTAAATGTAGTAAAATGATTAATTACTCAGCTTTAAAAAAAGAAAAGAAAAAGAAAAGCAACTAAGACATAAATTGATACCAGGGAATAGGCTACTGTGTAAGACACAACCAAGGAGGGATTTGTTTTTATTTATTTATGTATTTATTTATTTATTTTGATGAATGTGGAAGACTTTGGAACCCTGGACTAGAACAGCAGTTGGACACTGAGAAGAAACAACAAAGGAAAGCTGCTTCAAGTGTAATTCCAGGAGACTAGGTTCTAGCCAACTAGGCAGCTGAGCTGGACAGTACCATCCACATGCATCTGGCTTACAGTCGTGTACGATACTGGAGTAAAGCGGTTGTGAAACCTTCCTCCATGACGAAGGACAAATAATGTGTGTTAAGGCAGTCCCTGCATGAAGGCCCCAAGAAGGCAGGAAGCACTGAGGGGCCATTGCAGGGAGATATGAAAGAGAAGTGTCATTGTGTTGGAGACCCCAAAGTATTAGCAGTCCAAGAACTGTGGGATATGTGCTAAGGGGAGATTGCCACAGGGAGTGGAACCAGCCCCCAAATGAGAAGTGTGTTGACATCAGACAAGGATTTCAAGACTTGAAGTTTGCCCTGCTGGATTTTAGTCTTGCTTTGATTCAGTTTCCTCCTCACTATGCCCCCATTTCTACCTTTTGGAATGGTAAGGTAAGTTTTGTGACAATGTATGTTGAAGTTTGTAATTTGCTTTTATATTTTATTTTGGGTTATTGCATTGAGTCTCAGGAAGGACTTTTGACTTTTAGATAGTGTTGAGACTGGAAGACTACGGGGACCTTTAAAGCTGGACAAAATGAACTGTGCATTTGGATATGACCATGTACCTATGTGAATGAGGGAGTGGAATGCAGTGGTTTGAATGAGAATGGCCCCATGGGCTCATTTGTTTGAATCTTGATCCCAGTTGCTGGAACTGTTTGGAAGGATTAAGAGATGTAGTCTTGTAGGAGGAGGTGTGTGAGTGGGGTGGGCTCTGATGTTTCAAAAGACTTGTACCATTTCTATTATGTTTCTTTCTTCTTCTTGCTTGCAGATCAAGTTGTGTGCACTGAACAGCTTCATGGTCATGCTTTGCTCTGCCATTATGGACACTAATCCTTTGAAAATATAAGCCCAATTAAATACCTTTGTTTATAAGATGCCTTGGTCATGGTGATTTGTAACAAGAGAAAAATACCTAAGACAGATTCTTTTTATTCTTTTTATACTTAGAGGAAATGTGTAAATACAGAGGATGAATCTAAGATGTGGTTTGGGAAAACAATCTAGAGTGGATTCTGTTGACAAAGGAGTATTGTCCTTCCTCAGGGAGTAATTACATGTTTGTTCATAAGTTTTGGTTAAAATGTGTGTGTGCACACGTGTGTGCATTGCCTACAAGCTATTTCAGGTCCAAGAATGGAACACACACACACACACACACACACACACACACGCACGCACGCACGCACGCACGCGCACGCGCACGCACACGCACAAGCACATGCACACACCAATTAATTTTCAAATGCCTTGACTAACTCAAAGGCTGGGCACTCCTAAATCTACCCCTGCTACTCCTGGCCTAATTGGGGAAGTGACCAGTGGCCACTTACCCGAAGTCTCACATGGCTGGGTGGCTTTATCTCCTGCAGCAACGGTGTCCCTTTCTTCTTCCCCGAGGGCAATATGGCAGACAATTATGGAGGGAGATGCTGACGTTCCCCACTTAACTTCTGTATAAACACACATGGGCATATGCACTTACACACTCATGTGTATATACTACACAGAGAGAAACAAATGTTAATGTCAGGAGACTTTCATTAGCATGGACAGATACCACACAGCAGTAATAGCAACTTCAAATTCCGAGGGAAGAAAACTAAAAACACATGAATGAAATTAGAAAATAAATGATAGTAAAAACTGCATCCCTTATATGGTAGAGGGTTTATCTTGATTAAGATAAAGTTTATCTTAAACTTTATCAGAAAGCTTATCTTGAAAACATATTCTAAGCATTGGAGACGCAATGGGAAGAAGAGAGGTAGGAAGTATGGATGCATCAACATTTTCTCTTTTCATGGTGGGACTGAGTGATGATCTTTAAAATACAGATCTGCACTGAAATCTTGTTTACATTATCTGATACTTCAACTGTACATATGTGTTTTCTATGGTGAAACTTAATATGCAAGGATGTATTATAAATTGTACCATGACTTTTGACTTGGAAGGAAATCACACACACACACACACACACACACACACACACACATTATGAAGGTCAGTTATTCCTTTCTGTTTCTGATCTATCATTCCAAGGACCAAATAAAGCAGAAAGGAGAAGAGGATTACCCACAGAAAAGCCTAAATCTCTAGGGTCCTATTTTAAGGTATCTTCTTATTGAGGTGGGTTTTGGAAAATGTGGATGGTAAAATATGTTGATAACATTCGTAAACTCATGTTAAAATTGTTTACTAGCGATTCGTAGGCCAACCAGAAGAACAAGAATGCAATATTATAGTAGTATAATTGAACATAAGCGTATATTGGGAACATATTACAAATTATAAAAGCTTGAAAATGCCATAGACTTTTAAATATGAATTTAAATCAGGTAATATTTTATAAGAAACTGCCTGATACGTGGCAGTAATTCCTTTTCCCTGACTTTCTCTCTACTTACTCAGCATAACTGAATACACCCAGCCCAGATCCTGCTTTCCAAATATCATCTCCTGTAAAAGTTGTGAACAGTCCTTCAAAAGAGGACAAGAGGGACATGATACCACATGACCTAGGAAACAAAGACGAGCTTCTGATGTGGAGACATCCAAGGCACAGAGCCAACCTGAACAGGCTCCCGATGGTTGAAGGGGAAATCATTTGAGCAATGGAACAAACTCTGCATCAGATTAGAGCCACAGGATCAAATAAATATTCATGAGTCTGTGCGGATCTGTAAAGGAATAACAATAAATAGGAGAGACATGAGGACTCTCCCTCACAGAAGAATTAAAATTAACAAACATCTATGGAATCAAGGCAATACAAAAAGGGCCCCTAGACAGGCTCATGGCGATAAAGCCAGGATTTGTTTACTGGTGGATCTTAGATGTCTCGTCAAAAGTTTCTAGAAAAGAGACAGAACATTTGGATATACTCAAAAGCTCTTGCCAAGTTATTTATCAACGCCAGAAGAAGAAATTTAATTTTTCTGCTGATTAATGAGTTAGGCCACTCTGGAGCCAAGGCCATATACCACCAACAGTAAGAAATTTTAGCATCTTGATCATCAGTACGATGTATTGCAAAGAACATGTCACTTCCGTCTCATTCTTACCCCAAATGCATAACCTAAGTTTAATCACAATAACCACCCATACACCAGAGACATCGTAGACATTGACTGACAAATTTCATCCAACAAGTCAAGGTGAGGAAAGATAGGGAAGACCTGAGGAGCACCGTAGAGGCAGATTCACTGTGGAGCATGAGCTGCGTCCTGGAACAAAGATGGCACAAGCTTGCTATTTAGGTAGTTGTTACACCAACCATAACTTCTTAGCTTTAATGGCTACACTAAGCTTGCAAAAGTTAATGTTCATGTCTGAAGACGTTTTTGTGAAGAGGGAAATTGGGGTATAGGTGGCATTCAGCTACCAGAGGCCAGGAGGTGTCCCAAGACACCATGGGAAACTGTGTGTAGGGTGTGGCTGGATAATATGTACCTCCTTTACTGCCATTTCTATATGAATTTAAACATATAAAAATTATACACACACACACACACACCCGCACGCACACGCACATGCACACGCACACGCGCACACACACACACACACACTTGCTAATGTCTTAATAGGGAACACTTCAGATTGGACCATTTTCTCCAAGCTTTTCTTCTTTCTATAGTGTGTGTGTGTGTGTGTGTGTGTGTGTGTGTGTGTGTGTGTGTGTGTCTGTCTGTCTGTCTGTCTGTCTGTCTGACAGGACAATGTGCAGAAGTGGTTATCTACTTCCACCTGTGACTCCCAGGGTTGGGACTCAAGTTGTCAGGTTTAGCAACAAGTGCTTTAAAGTGCTGAACAATTTCACTGTCCCCCTTTGTCACTATCTTAGTCTCCTAAAGTCTACTTAGGAGTAAAAGCACAGTTTTCTTGAGCCTGCGTTGTAAATACCAAATCCTCTGCAGAATTTTCTGCACCTTGGCTGTGTTTTCAGCTTGACCCTCAGTCACTTGCCTGGCACCCAAAATTGGCCAATGCAGCAGTCAAGTACTTAACTGTGTTTCTCTGCTCCCTGGGGGTCTTGGTATCCCATGTCCTGGTAGCACTGATAAATACATAAGCTCAAAAATGAAAATCAATCCTGATGTTCTGTTTTCTCCCACTGGAGGCAAAGGTTTTCTACATTACTCAATTGTAGCTTAAGTAGGGTATCATTGCCATTTTACCTAACAGCTTTATTTGAGTATGATTTACATAACACAAATTTCACTTGTGTTAAGTGTACAGTCCAGTATTTTTCAGTACACTTGACAAATTGGGCAGCTACCCTTACCACTCAGTCTGAGAGTATCTTCTTCCCAGTGCATTTCAAGTGCCATCTCCACCTCTACCCAGCCCCAGACAGCCACTAATGTACTGTCCCCAACTTGCCTTCCTTGACTCTATACAGACAGACATACAGTCAGTGGTCTCTTGTCCCCAGCCTACTCCCTGCAGAATAGTTGGGAAGTCTGTCCACCCTATAACTTGTACTATGTTTCTACATAGTGTCTTCGCATACACACCAATGCATCTCCTTCTTTGGAGTTGTTTGCCATGAACATAGTGCACACATACTTGTGGAAACATGCCTTCTCACCTTACCTCTCTAATATTAACTCTGGGGCATAATTGTTAGATTATTTGATAAATTTCACTTAACTTTCTTGGAAGCTGCTAAATAGTTTTCTAGCTGGCTACATCATTGGCATCCCTGTCATGTATAAAGGTATCGGTTTGTTTACATTTTCATCAAAAGTTGGTATTGGGTCACTTTTCCATGGCAGCAACCTCAGTGGATACTTAATGGTTCCATATTGTTTTACTTTATATTTATTTTATCTCTTGTAGTGCTGAGTTTATCTTCATGCATTTACTGGCGGCTTTGTCCATCTTCTCTGGGGAATTCTCTGATGGTATTCCTTATCCTTTTTTAACTGTATCACCTATCTCTTTAATATTGTATTGTAAGTCACACCCTTTCCTTGCCTTTCCTTCTTTACCCTTCTCTTCCCGTTCCTTCCCTTCCCCTTCTCCTCTCTCCCTTTCCCTCCCCTTGCCTTCCCTTCCCTCCCCTTGCTTTCCCTTCCCTCCCCTTGCCTTCCCTCCCCTCCCCTTGCCTTCCCTTTTTTTCTCCTTGCCTTCTCTTCCCTCCTTTTCCCTCCCCTCCCCTTGTCTTCCCTCCCCTCCCCTCTTCTTGCCTTCCCTTCCCTCCCCTCCCCTCTTCTTGCCTTCCCTCCCTCCTCTTCCCTCCCCTCCTCTTCTCTTCCCTTTCCTTTTCTTTCCTTCCTTCTTCTCCCCTCCATCTCTCCCTCCCTTCATTATTTCTCTCAAGAGACCATCTCAGTGTTTACCTCATCTTGCCAAGGACAGGTGTGGATCACTATGCTCAGAACCTCTAATGCACTCTATTGCATCCAAATCCTGTTCAGGACACATGCCTTGTGAATGTTTTCTCCCAAGTGTGTGGCTTGGCTTATTTTATTAATGCCATAATTGGAAACGAAAAGATTTTGAGTTTAGCTTGTCAGTTTTTTTCCCTTTGATTCTCCGTGCTTTGTTTATCCAAGAAACCTTTGTCTCAAAGTCACAGATACATCTTTCTGTGTTTCTTCAAGGAGTTTTACAACATAGTAGTTTATTCTAAGCTAATTTGCGTGATGTGTGGTGTGAGGCAAGGGTCTGTGCGTGCTAGTCCCCCTTGTAAATATCCATTTGTCCTAGAACTCATCTCTGAAAACCACTCTTTGCCACGTAGCACTCTGCCATAGACTTTTATAAATAGTGTTTGGATTTTGATTCATTTTCTAGTTTGTTTTTTCTAATGCATAGTATTTTAACTTGCCTTATTCATTTTACTGAAGAACCTCAATTATAAAAATTATATTAAAAATATCTCTAGCTGATGATAATTTACTTTTAAATAATTGTACTCTGAATATATTGAAGTGTAAATGAAACATGTCTCCCATAGGTTCACATATTTGAACACTTGGTCCCTAGTTGTTGGTGCTGTTCAGGAGGAGGGAAAAGCCTTGCTGGAGGAAGTATGTCACTGGGTGGGCTTTGAGAATTTCTCACTTTGTCCAACTTCTAGTTCTCTCTCTGCTTCATGTTTCTGACAGCAGATGTGATCTCTTAGCTTCCTGCTCTGGCTCCTGGCTACCATGCTTGCCCTGCCTTTATGGACTCTTCCTCTGAAACCCTAAGTCCAAATAAACTCTTTCTTCTTCAGCTACCCTTGGTCTTGGTGTCTTACAACTGCAGTAGAAAAGTAACCAACCCAGAATCACTCATCTGATATTCCAAAGTAAACTTGAGGCCTGGTGGTGTGTGTGTGTAGTGGGGGGGGGGGGGAGATGAATTTACTCATTCCCTCCACAGCCTTGACTTCTCTGGAACACTGTTAAAAAACATTTGCTGTTGGTTTTTAAATAATTTCCCTCAAATTGTCCAGAAAATTTCTCGTGTCTTTATATGTCAGTGTGTATGTGTGAGTGTGTGTTTGTGTATGTGTTTGTGTATACCTATTTGAGTGTTCAAATGTGTGCCTGTGGATGTCTGTACACACATCTGTGCACACATCTACAGGCTCAAGGCTGTGCTCCTTGTCTGCCTCAATCACTATCTACCTTTGGTTTTTGAGGCAGGTTCTCTCAGTGAATCTGGATCTCATGGATCACCTCAGCTGGACGGTGCACTCCGGGGATTCTGTCTCTGCCCCACTCCAGTGCTAGAATTAAGGGGGTGTAGTGTCTACTAGCTTTTAGATGGATTCTGGAAATCAAAATTCAGGTGATTGTGTTTTTGCTGGTATGCACTTTACCACCTAGCTGTCCTTCTAGCCCAGACACCTAAGGTATCTTAATATATTTTATATTATTAAAGACAGGACCAGCTGTTATATTCTGTGATTCTTCCTGGCAGCTAATAAAATACTTGTGTAATATTTCTCTTCAGCAATCCATAGAATGAATTGTGTCAGAAGACTTTCTACACTTGAATTATGTTGCAGACTAAACCCCCGTTCTTCGGAATGCAATCCACTTTAGGTTTTAAAAGATCTTATGTGTGTCTTAAACATTCATAAGTAGCTGGGATTTGCAAAGTTTTGTGTTAGATGTTTGATGAACTTTTAAATTTCTTTTAAAGTTATAAGCAGAATGAATATATATATATATATATATATATATATATATATATATATATATATATATCTTGTTTTTGAAGACCACGTTGTTACCCTGTCCACCTAAGAGCGATCCACGTCATGTTTTGCGTGTTTGAGCAGTAGTGATGGTGCCGTGCATGTGTGATTTTGTTCTGATTATACAACGTGCACACTTTTCTTTGAATGTCCTCCTTGATCATTTATGTTGTTGATGATATCGTACCCTTACAGTGTCTTGGTTTAGTTTATTATCCATTTCATTGGTTCAACTAATTCCTGGTAGTTATTAACTTTATACCTTTATATCTCTTTTTGGCACTTAACACTTGCTCAAAAAAATGTTGATGCAATCAGTGAACCAAAACATAATTTCCTTGGGGGAATACAGAAAACTAACTCTCTCTCTCTCTCTCTCTCTCTCTCTCTCTCTCTCTCTCCACAGCATATTTTTTTGTATCAGTGGTGGTCCACTTCTGTAGTTCAAGCATTTGGGTGGCAGGAAGATCTTTTAAGTTCAAGGCCAACCTGAGCTTCTTATCAAGAACCCCTCTCCAAATAGACAGACCATAAAAAGAAAAATCATGTTTCAAAATGGAAAAAAAAAAAAACCAACAAAAAACAAAAACCTCATGGACTGAAAAATATCTAGAAATTTTTTATTTCTCAGAAATCAATCCTTGAATCATTTTCTTTTCAATATACACTGATATTTTTGTTTTTACTATTACATACTTTTATCACTTCAAAACCAAATGCTGTATCCATCCAGACAATGAAGTTCTCTCTCTGGAAAAATATCTGATCAAATCATTATGTGCAAGTAAGGATTTTTTTTTTTGAAAGTATTTGAACTTCAGGGAGTGCCTGAGACCGTTGGAATGCCCAGAGCTGCATCCTTTCACTTGGGAGGCATCTCGAAGGTGACTCAGACAGCACATAAGCAGTGCAGCTGTGCAGGGGAGGTACCCGCTGGTTCCCTGCCAAGAGAAAGAGTCGGCCACTATTCACTGGCCTCATCTTTCTCTGTTCTCCAGGATACTTCTGGAGGAATGACATTTGCAGCTGTTGCCCTGGCTGGGTGAGGACAGGGAGGGCTCAAATGATGCCTGGGACAACACCCCACGTTCTCAGTGCTACCCCTCCAGCACACTTGGCCCTTTGATAGAGGACATTAATTGTATCTTTTGTCTTACATTCGGTTCCACTAGCAGAATACAGCCTGAAAAATTGATTGCAGTGGACCTAGGAAGCTTGCCTAAGATCAGCAGGGTCAGGATTTCTCAACACCAAACCCAGTCGAAGTCCTGGTCTGGAGTCACCTTTTCTATCTGGGAAAATAGTAGCAACAAGAAAGCACTGGCATTAAAACATTGCAAATCGTAATGACGCAGAATATTTTAGGACCACTGTCTGAGTGATTTGTAGTTTGCTTGGAGTGAGTGGGAGTGGGGTTAGGGAGGCAGGTCTTCCCACAGAGCTTACGATACGAGGTAGGGGTTCTCTTAAGAATGTGTAAAAACAATCCACTGCTATGCACGTTTAAGTCCTTTCCAAAGTAGAGTGGGGCAGAAGCTATCTCTGCCTTGAAACCCAGGCCATCTTCAACTTGAACTTTCCTAGTTGCAGGGTTTTGTTGTTATTGTTGTTGTTTGTTTTTTTGCTTGTTTGGTTATTGGTTCCCCCTCCCCCGCCCTCAGGGGATCAGTGTAACAGCTGTGTATCAATGCTCTTTCTAAGTGAGCATCCATTTGCCTTGCCTGGTAAGATTTCTAGCTTACTCACCTCACCATTGTGTGCTTAACAACAGACCTGGAGATGGTCAAGGCAGAAGCGGCCTTTGCCTCCCAGGAAGCCAGAATCTTCACTGAGCATGGAGACCACGACCATTCCATCTCTCTTGCCTGGTCATCAATAGATCAGCCAGGCTTTAGGGACCCCCAACTCCAGTCCTTGTACCTCTGTTGTTTCCTAAACTCTGGGGCTAGTGCCCCAGGAACCCTAGCCAGCCAGATCTGCTAAGGGCTGCCCACAGCTGTGCACAGCCGGGGTGGGCAGACGCAGTGTCCAGGCTGGGTCCATCCATCACCAAACCACCACTATGAGGACATTCTCATTGCAAGATGAACCTCCAGTGACTCTGGCTGGGCCTGAATGCCCCCGCCCTCACAGCCGTGCTATCAGTCAACTTGGGGTGAACTCTGGTTCACCTCCTGACCTCCCGTTCAACCCAGACAAGCATGGAAGTGTGAACTGGGCCTCCAAGGGGCCAAGAAGCCTCTTAACCCAGCTCGGCCCCACTTCCCACTGCATCAAATGCGACCCCTCTGACCCCTGCCGCTGAGGTCTGACCTCACACGTGTCCAACACGGCTACCGGGCAGCTGGACTGAGTCTGGAGATCCGTGTTTTACCTACTGTGCAAGAAACTGTTCCAGGCTACCTTCAAGCAGGCCACAAACCTAAGAAAGGCCTTTCAACCCACATCCCCCCACACACAAAGCAAAACACGGCCCTGCTTGCATGAGTTTTTGCAGGTTTTTTTATTCTCCAGTGTTGGGGGTGGAGATGTAGGTAACTACTTAGAGAACTGACCATTTCAAGTAAAACCCTGGAGAGGGGGAAGGAGGTCCTTATTAGCCTTCCCAGGCCATTGTTTTAATACAGATACCCCACTGTCTATAACCTAAAACTACACTTGAACTTGCTCGACTTTTAAAATTCTTGAAGATTGTCCTGAAAAGTTAAAACACTTATTTTTTCCTATTCAAAAACTTGGGGTGTGGAAAAGCGATCTCTTAAGTGTGAACTGTATGGATGCAACTGCCTTTCCAGATTGAGGCCTGGAACATGGCCTTGTGTCTAAGGACAAGTCTCTATGTACTGGTCACACTTTGTGGTCAGCTCCTTTTAGCTCTGTTGCAAAATTCCAGCAACAGCACCAAGCTCAGTTCATTGTGGAATTTTCTAGAAAGGCTTCTATTCTTCACAAGACCAGTCATCCCCTATGTGGAGCTGGGATGGAACTCAGGACCTCAGGCATATGAGGCAAGTTCTCTTCCACTGAACTACATCCTACACTTTTTGAGGTAGAGTCTCAGTATATGTAACATGAGTTGGCTTCAAATTCAACATCCTCCTGCATCTGCCTCCCAACTGTTCAGATAAACACATGCATCCCAGGGAGCTTCTTATTTATAATAGTTTCATAAAATCTTGGACTAACTCTCACCAAAGAAGTGAAATCTTGTACAATGAGAAAAATTTAAGAGTCTGAAAAAAGAAATCAAAGAAGATAGCAGGAGATGGAAAGACTTCTAAGATTAATATTGTGAAAATGGCCATCCTACCAAAAGTATATTGATCATAATACCCATCAAAATTTTAATGCAATTCTTTAGATAATTGAAAAAAATCTTAAATTTTATGTAAAACTTTAAGCAACTCAGGATACACAAAACAACTCAGAGAACAAAACCAAAAGCCAAACAAACAAAAACTCTACAACAACAACAACAACAACAACAACAACAACAAAAACCTTCAATATAAAAAAGTCCTGCTGGAGATATCACCATCCCAGATTTCAAGTATTCTATAAAACTACAGTAACATAAACAACACAGTGCTGGCATAAAAGCAAGCATGTCGGCCAGTGGAATAGAATTGAAGACCCATATACAAGCTCACAGTTCTATAGGCTCATGTGTTTTTTAGTCCAAAAACACATGTTGGAACAAAGACAGCATCTTCAGTAAATGGAACTTATCCAACCAGACAGCTGTACGGATGAAAGTGAATCCTTATCTCTTACCAGCACAAAACCCAAGTCCAAATGGAACAAGGATCACATAAGGTCTGACGCCCTGACTCTCATGGAGAACAAAGCAGGGAGAAGGTTTGAATTCATTGGCGAGTCAACAGGACACTAATCACACAGCAATTAAACTCAACAAGTGATGGACACCCATGAAACGAAAAATCTCTGTACAGCAAAAGACACCGTCACTCTGGTGAAGAACCTATATAATGGGAAAACAAGCCAACAGAGGGCCAGTATCAGAATTTATGAAGAATTCAAACAATCAAACATCAGGAAAACAAGAGACAAGCTACATTTCTAGAGGCAAGGCAGGAACTTAGCAGAGAGGTCAGAAAAGATGGAATGCCAATGTCTGAGACACATTAAAAAGTGTTCACCATCCTTTGCTACTTGTTGTCGTAGGGTTTTTATTGTTGTGAGATAAAACGTCATGACCAAAAGCAACTTGAGGAGAAAAGGGTTTACTTCATGTTACACTTCCAGATAACAGCCCATCATCAGAGGAGGTCAGGGTAGGAACCTGGAGGCAGTAACTGATACAGAGGCCATGTAGGAACACTCCTACTGTCTTATTCTCTGTGGCTTGCTTGTGCCATGGCTTACACCATGTAGGACTACCTTCCCAGGAGTGGCGCCACCTTCAGGGTGCACGGCCCATCCATAGCAATTGTTAATCAAGAAAATTCACTACAGACTGTGAAGAGGCAAATCTTATGGAGATATTTTTATTGAAAGTCTTTTTCCTAAATGGCTCTAGCTTGTGGAAGCATAACTGAAAACTAGCCAGCAGACTATAAAAATGTGAATCAAAAGTGCTTAAGATTTCACCTTCCCACAGTCAGAATGGCTAAGGAAAAGACAAAGACAGTATATTCTAGCATGGACATGGGGAGAGGGGGACATTTATTCAGTCTTGGTGGGAGTGTAAACTGGTGTTGCCACTATAAAAATCAAATACAAAAGAGATCTATAACAAGATCTAGTTATACTACTTGTGAGCATGTACCCTAAAGATGCTGCATCCCATTAGAAAGATTTCTGCCGTCTGCATTCATTGCTTGCCTATTCATGATAACTAGAAAATGGAAGTAGCCTAGATGTCCATCACATGATGAATGGGTGATGAAAATGTTGTAGGTTTACACCATGTGGTATTTATTATTCAGAGGTTAAGGAAGAGAGGTATGAAATCGGCTGTAGAATGGACGTAAACACAACCGTTCTGAGTAAGGTGATCCAGGCCCAGAAAGACATGCGTCTCGTGCTTTTCTCCTGTGTGTAGATGTTAGCTTCAGATATTCAGATAGGTGTGCTTTGTTTGGAGTACCCATATTACTAATAAACTTAGTAAGGACTCATGGAGGGGTAGTTAACCAAGACACATGTAGGACCAGGTGATATAAGGTGTTAAAGGGGAAAGGGTAGGTTGGTGTGTGAATGGAAGGGCAATCTAGAGGGGAAACTGAAAGGACAGATAACTAATGCTAGGCTTTTCAAAAAGTCCTAGGCAACCTTACTACTGCAGAGGCTTCCTAAAATACATACATATGAATACAGAAAAAGAGGTAAAACAGAGTTACCCTGTAGAGGGCAAGATGATCCTATAGAGGGCAGATGATGCTCCTACTACTAGGCTAATGAAAAAAAAAAGTCCCACAAATGGATTACTTCTTTTGAAGTTAATGGTTAGTGAGGTCCCATAGACCCCAAAACATTACAGGCTATAGTCAATATTGTTAGACACCCTTCAGAATTTGCTTGTAACATCCTATTTCTAGACAACACATATCTGAGTATCGAACATGGGGAATTCAGCTGGCAGTGACCTGGAAACATTATCCTTACCGGCTAGCTGTCATAGTGCTGGAAGGTGCTGCGGTTGCTCCTGGAAGAGAAATGTACTTATCAGTCTGACCCAGCTGTGAATCGTGGAAGCTACAATAATGACTGGCCTGACAAGTCATGCCCACTGATGCCCACACAGTGGCATGTATGTGAGAGGAATAGCCAACCACGTTCAGCTTGGACTTGAGTCCTGGTCTACAAGAGGAAACCCATACCTGGCATCATTATTGCTCCGAGAATCTGTGGCTAGAAAGGTTATAGACTATGCTACTATTATTTTACATAGTATTAAGCTAATTGCTAATGGCCTATAATTTTTTTTTTTTTTTTGGTTTTTTGAGACAGGGTTTCTCTGTGTAGCCCTGGCTGTCCTGATACTCACTCTGTAGACCAGGCTGGCCTCGAACTCAGAAATCCGCCTGCCTCTGTCTCCCAAGTGCTGGGATTAAAGGCGTGCGCCACCACCGCCCGGCTCTAATGGCCTATAATTATATCCGTAGATTAATATATCTCTCAACCCTAATCAGAGAGGTGCCTACTTGCAGGAGATAGGATTAACACAGAGCTCCTCAAATGGTCAAAGCTTAGAAAATAAGAAACTCTGGAAAGATCACCCTCAAGTGGGACGTCTATATCACATTTCTTTTCTCCTAAGACTCAGAGATCACTGGGGAGGAGAGGTGGCAAGATGGCAAAAACTAGAGGAGGTGGAGGACTACAAGAAAACTAGAGACTGAGGCAGTTGTATATATAAGCTCACAACAACTGGACGGCTTGTACAAGACCAGTATAAGTAGAAGCCAGACCAAACCCCCAGCTTGGACAGGGCAGGTGAACATGAAATCCCACTCCTGGCTAAGGAACAGTTGGCAATCACAGATGCTGGGAGAGGGAGACTTTTGTTTAAGAGTGTAGCCCATATAGCCACAACTATATGGACAGGTCAAGGGAAAAACAGCTGAGGCAAGGTTGGATGGTTTAGAGACAGGGAGTAAATCTGAGAAGAGTTGCAGGAGAGAGTAGATATGATCAAAATACACAGCATGAAATTCTCAAAAGAAAAAATAAAAATATAAAAGTTAATTACGTCTCTATGTAGTAGCAATGAATCTGTAACGAAGGGAAAGTATATTATTATTACAATCACATTCTTATAAAATCATTCTTTGGTGTAAATCTGAGAAAACATGTTCGGAATTTGTATGCCGAACGTTATAAAATGCAAATGAAAGAAATCAAATAGCTAAAAGGAAAGATTTTTCAGACAGGCAATACAAGAAGAGTTTTTAGACATGCAATGAAAAAAAAAATGAATAGCGAGAAAGTGTCATTTCAGTATTCTCCAAATTCTAGAGAAAGTGGCAGTTAGTGTTGGCTCTGCACCACGCCTGGATGTAAAGCACTAAAACTAGGTAGTTAGTTTTGTTTTATTATTCTAAGAAAGATACAGAGGGAGAAGGGGTGGGAGAGGGACAGCAAAGAGAGATTTTAAGTTAACATATAGTTAAGTTTAAAGACCAATGCCTGTATTGCCCAAGCCATTTTCCTGGCATCCCTCAGGCAGAAGCTGGTGGGGACCAGTCCAGAGGGTACCAGAGCTCCCACAGCAGAGCTTCCCCATATCAGATCTAGGTATCCCAGGTGCAGCAGGCTGGAGCTCCTGGTACAGACTGAGAAGCCACAGCCTACGATGGTGTGCGGATGCTTCAGAGCTCCGTCTGCAAGTCCTCCAGCTACCTGGAACCTTCAACACAGCGCGGATTCTAGATCCTTTCCTGTTGAGTGTCTGTGAGATGGAGCATGTTTCTGTCCGGTTGAGGTCTCACACTGTGACAGTATTCCCGGTTGTTCAATGCCATGTTTCTTGTCTTGGGATCACGTGAACATCAGTGCATCAAGAAAATATCCGTACATTAATATATTGATATGGGTCTAGAGAATGGCTATGTGTTTTCCTAATAATATGGCATTAAGCCCATTAAAAATTGGGACGACACAGTTACTAACTCCATCAACTTAAGTGATCATTTTTTGAAAAATACTTAGTTTCAGTCACTGACTTTTAGATGCATACTTGACTTTCACAACATTCCTAGATTTCACAAAATTCTGAAATATTTCTGGTAAAAGTTCTGCGTAAACTGTTTGTTATGGACAGGCTCTCCACACTTTAAATTAAAACATAAAACATGGGCACAATGGTAATTTTTAATCTTACTCATTGTTCTGTTGAGGGCATAGAAATCCTGATGGAAAGATAAAAGAATTATTATAAAAACTTAAGTAAAAAAACACAGAGGACAAATGTTGGTGGAGTGTCTGGAAGGCCCCTCCCTGTATGGGGCAAATGGTGTCTAATGTAGTGTTTTAGAAACACCTTAAAGAGTCTTCTTCACAACGACCCTTCCGTTTTTCTTCTGTTTACTCTGTGCACTAGCGATTGTACTTGTATCCAAAAGAAACAAAAATATGTGCACACAATGTACAGGACAGTTCATAGAAGCTTTCTTTGTAGTAGATAAAAAAATGGAGCCAAACCAGATATCCCCAAACATGGAGCTAGATAATTAAAGTTTGAGTATGCATACAGTGGTGGAATACTAGTCAGTAAGAAAAAAAATAATGGGTTATTAAAAGACGCATTGTAATAAGTGAGTAACCCCAGTCACAGGCAGGAACTCGGTGAACGCTCGCCAGAAGTTCTAGACCAAGCAATCTGCAGCAACGGGGCCCAAGTGCTTCTGAGGGGGTGGTGCCTGGATAGCAGCACATGAACTTCTGGTATATTGACAGAATATGAGTTTCACCTCAGCCTACTAAGATATCCCACAATACTCTATGTTAATAAAAATCTAAAGTTGTTTGATCTGGAGCTGCAGAGTAGGGAATTGATCTTTACACGTTGAACACATGCATGCCATCGATACTAACATGCCGTATCCCATAAATATGCAAGACTGCCACGCCTTAAATGAGGATTTCACAGGTGCGTGCGTCTGCTGATGCTCATTAAAGCCCAGGCTTCATCTTGGTGCCTCATGTATCTAATTCATTCCTCAATACCGAATCGGAAGAAAGAGACAGTCATATTAAAGTCACAACACAGTAAAGGAGGAATTCTGGAGTTCTTGTGGGATATGCTGCTATTTCAGAAAACTATTAAAGAATAAACAAAATAAAATTTTAATGATGAGGAGGCAGAGAGAGGCAAGTCTCAAAATCAAAGAGTTATTCAGTGCTAGCAATGCAGTATTAATTATTCACAAGAGTTACGTCCCCCAAATGTGTTCTCTGGGATATGAAAAGGTTTCTGTGAGAAAAGATGCCTAGATCATAAATTTTTAGAAGCCGGGGGTTAAACTAAGTTAAGTTGAATTCATTCTCCAGGACTTTCCAGACCCTTTAAATGTAAAGCTTGTGGCTCGACTTGCTGTTGTCTGAATTCGGTTCCTTCCAAAAGAAGCGATGAAGTTCTCTGGCTGGTACCCACGACTGAACTCCTGTTTGAAACTGGGTGTGGACAATATAGCAGGTTAGGATGACGTCACAGTGGACTGAGCATTGGCCTTTTGTCATACGGACTGGTATCTTTAATTTTTTTATTTTAAAGAGAAACTTTATCATAAAAAACTTGCAAATGAAATAAACAGCACACACCAAATGTAAGCCGCCCACTGGATGTGCACCCCAGTGAGCTTCTACGCGGTTAGAAGAGTCCTTCAAAGGTGAGGAGCTTCACATTGGATTTTAAACTTTCATTATCAGATATGTTTTATGCACTTATCCACCACCCAGACTAAACACTTCACGAAAGGATTAAAACTGGGCAGAAAAGTGTCTTTCTACCACGTTCTGTAATGAATGCCTGTAACCTACACTTAGTCCTTCCTCTCCTTCTTACACTGGGCCTTTCTGGTTCTTTTTCTTCACATTATACTGTACCTACATGGACATTTGTTTATGCACATATTGTTGGATAGATTCCATATATAAGAGAGATCATGCAGTGTCTTTAAAAAGAGGAAGTGATGCCCAGGGACTATGTGACTATGTGACTATGGGGCAAAGGCTGGGATGAAGGGTCAGAAATTCCAGGCACAGCCATGGCTGACCACAAGCAGTAATGCTGTAAGAGCCCAGGCAGGATCCTGGACAAGGGTGGATGGGATTTGGTCCAGCAGATCCCTTGGTCTCAAGATTGTGAAAGAATAAATTATGCTGAGGGCTTCTCTGTGTGTGCATCAGTGTGTACATGTGTGTGCAAGAATGTGTGCAAGTGCATGTGTGTGTGTGTGTACAAGTGCTTTGTGCACAAGTGTGTCTCTGTGTGTGCAAGAGTGTGTGAGTGTGTGTGTGTGTATGTGTGTCTGTGCTGGGAAAGATCAACCTCAGCTTTGTCTTCAGGCATTATCCTTCTTGTTTTGTTGAGACAGGGCCTTTCATTGGTTGGCCCTTAACACCTAGGCTGGCTTGGCCAGGCAGTGGATTCCAGAGATTTGCCTATCGCAACCTCTCAGGACTGGGATCACAAGTATGAATCACACACTCTATTTTTTATTTTATACAGGGGTTCTAGGCATCAAACTTGGTCCCCATACCTGCGAGACAAACACGTCATTGCCAGGTTTCTATAAGTAAAGCCAGGGCAGTTTGTTGAACAAAGCATGCTGCAGTGTTGATTGACTTTGTGTGGCCCCTGAGAAGGAACACTGCAAAGTGCTGCTGGTCTGTGTTCAGAACCCAGGCTGCAGTGACATCTCATGATGCAACAGGACGAGCATTGCCAGGAACACCTTGGATTATTGGTCATTTGATTTTGAATTGATTTTTTGGTTTGTTGGATTCAGACACACAGACACACACACACACACACACACACACAAACACACATGCTTTTTGGTAACTCCAGCATTTAGTTACATGGTGTCATACTGGATCATGATGCACTGTTTAGAAAGCAAGGATCTTTATGAACTTTGATATTTTTATCTACTAGACTACATATATTTGATAATGGCCCCTGTCTTTCTTTAACCATCTGAACTGCCATAACAAAATATCCTAGACCAAAGTGGCTTATAAACAAGACAAAAAAATTTCTTTCTGGGTTCTGGGAAGTGCAAGATCAAGGCACAGTTAATTCAGGGTGTCCTGATGGCCTTCTTCTAATTCATAATTGTTGTCTTCTGATTGTATTCGCATGTGGTAAAAGGGGTGGGAGGTTCTCGGATTTTGTTTTATGATGGCAGTAATGGTCACTGCCCCAAAGTTCTACACCCTAGTGTCAACAAATTGTCTACTAGAGCTTCGATACATACATTTGAGGGACAGACATTCAGAGTTCAGCAATCCCATTCTTAGAGACCTGATAGTTTACACATCTTGGAGCCCACCTACCCAGTAGCTTAGATACGAGTCATCCAGGGTAACTAGTACCTTGGATGCAGAGCTGCGGATGACAGCTCTGAGATTGTCTCTGTTGTTTCTGGGGTGTATATAGGGTGACAAATTAGAAAGGGTGCACTCAAAGGCTATTCAAATATTTCTTTTTTTTTTTTTTCTTTTTTTTTTTTTTTTTTTTTTTTTTTTTTGGTTTTTCGAGACAGGGTTTCTCTGTGTAGTCCTGGCTGTCCTGGAACTCACTCTGTAGACCAGGCTGGCCTCGAACTCAGAAATCCTCCTGCCTCTGCCTCCCAAGTGCTGGGATTAAAGGCATGTGCCACCACTGCCCGGCTACTCAAATATTTCAAATAAAGTGTATTTGAGTGTGGAAAGACCAGAGAATATTAATCCAATGTCAGCGCCAAGACACTTTGCTGTTTCTGCCTGTGTTTGTGGAGCAGCCTTCTGGCTCTGGCTCCCTGTGATTGTTCCACTGTGACAACGCTCCCAGTGCACTCTACACAGAGGCGATGCTTCTGGAGAGGACTCAGGGGGGTGGATAGCAGTGCCAACTGACAGGGCCAGAGTCTGTGAACACCACAGTTTCTCGGACAGTTAGATTGGAAGAGGGAAAATATTTTGTATAGAAAAGATTTCCACAGAGTAATGACTGAAATGGTAATGTTCAGGTGAAAGCTACCAGTCATCATCACAAAGCACCAGTTGTAGGCTTTGGGCAACTTCCTGTCTTCCACAGAGGCCTTCTCTCCTCCAGTCTGCTTTGCTCGCATCTCCCAGGCTTTCTTCTGGGAGAAGCCACACGAGCAGTATTGCCTTTCTCTCCTCAGCTACTATCAAAACAGTGCAGCAGCCCCAGTCACAAACTCAAGAGTCTTTTGACAGCAGCAATTAAGCAACTTAATTAATGAGTGAATAAAAATGATAATATTTACTGAATGGGAGCGTCCTGCTTTGCATTTTTATTCAAACTCTGCACCTGAAGAACACCACCGAGGAACACTCATGCCCCCCTGTTGTGGAAACATGCTTGCTCTCTCCTCTCGCTAGTGCCTCTCTGTCCTTCTCTCTGTCTGTCCTCATCTCTGTCCTCTCTCCTGCATCCTTCCTCTCTGTCCTTCTCTCTGTCTGTCCTCTCTCCTGCATCCTTCCTCTCTGTCCTTCTCTCTGTCTGTCCTCATCTCTGTCCTCTCTCCTGCATCCTTTGGTTTGGAATTCATGAGCATCCCAAGGGTAGGGTGCACAGAAGGTTCACCCACTTCCTGATTCCAAGGAGAGTGAACTACCATTCTTGCCATAGACTCTTTGCCCCTAAAACCTCCATTCAGACCCGAAAGACAATTTCATGATACTTTTCCAAAGCTGAACTTTACATCAAAGTGGGTGATTAATTACTGATAAGGGTACAATAAAACATTAATGCATTTTGTAATTAACCAGCTTAGGAATGACAGCTCCCACCTCCTCATGAGTGACATGTTCACAAGTTCACATGCTCAGGAGCACATAGGCATTCTCTCTCTCTCTCTCTCTCTCTCTCTCTCTCTCTCTCTCTCACACACACACACACACACATACACACACACACACACACACCCCACACTCACACACACACAACTTAAAAAAATCCTTATTTGGCTATTCATCTCGTCAGTGCCCTCAATACATTATATTCTTTTTAAAAGCCACATATATTTTCCTCAATGAAATATATAATCCATCTCAAGTGTAAGGAAGGCCCCATACATAATTATTTCGTCGTGACAGACAGTGAGTTTTCCAGCTATTATTTTTGACGGTGCTGTCATGGATGCCAAATGTATATTGTGGTGGGAGCCAGCCAAAGTCGAAAACCCACCTGGAGAGCAGGCGCCTTTTTTCTCCCCAGAAAGGTTCCCCAGTTTGACAGGCCACCATTCTGGTTAAGCTTAATTAGTCAAGAGAGAAAAATAACTGACTTCAGAGTGTTACATGTGGGGCTCCCCATCCCCCCTTTCCACTCAAAATTTGACATTCTTTGGAGAAGATGAAGTTCCAAATGGGGTCTGTGTTTCTAGCTTCTCATTGTCCTCACGTGGGACCCACTTCACAGGGCCCAGCCTCGTTCCCTTCTCCCTGCCTTGAGGCACTCTGCAGAGCTGGCCGGAGAAGCCTAGAGTGGATTCTGCACCCATGGAAGCGTTGCAACATTCCTTGAGAACTAATTTATTTCAGGATGGGAACAGGTAGAGTGTAGGTAGGCTGGAGGAAAGTATCTGCTGGTGGGGTGCAGATGTGGCACATGAAGGGCCTATGACTTTTTTGGTTCCTGGATCTACCACAGAGTTTCTGAACTTTGGCCTTGACACTCATCCTGTACTAGGAGATTAGGACCACATTTGACATAAACTGTGTCCATGTACATGCATGCTCAAGTGCACGTGCATATGTGTGTGTGTACACATGTACATCCCGTTCGTGCACAGCACACACTCGTATGCACCAGCCCCGGAGCTGTACACATGACTCAGAAACTCGTCAGAAACCATAAAATAGCACACTATGTGATAAGCAAAGCCAACCCTGAAGTCTCTTTACCCATAATGCTTGATCTTTGGCCTCTGCCTGGGGACACTGGAGACATAAGTATGAGCCTCCATTATACTTGGCCTCTGGAAAGCTTGGTGTATAGCATCAGCCTCTTGGTGCCTGAGGCTCTTTTGCAAAGAAGTGTGGCATTGGTCTCCTACCCAGTGCATACGTGTGTTGGGCATGGTTGTGTGTAAAAAGCACTTAGTGATACTCCTGGGAAAGCTTCCCACAAAGCAGTCCAGTCAAAAATGAGAACACACAAAGGTTTCGGGCTGCAGTAAAGGAAGTGAGGCCAGAGCTTCTACACCGAGGGTTTTTTTTTTTTTTTTTTTTTTTCTTTGTGAGTTTCTGGTTCATTTCCAACCTCAATCTCAATCTCTTCACACCTATTGACATTTCTGGTTGAATGTCTGTGCTTCCTGTCAGACAGCAGACACTCAGAGTCACCATCTCTGTTACCCTGTGTCCTGGCAGAGGGACAGCCACATACTCGTGGAGAGGTGGTTGTGGAGTAGAAGCCAGCTGTGGAGATTGGGGGAGTAGGAGGAAGGCTAGCAGACCTTCAAAAGGGGGACTGAGCTTAGGGGGAGTCCTGGCTTCTTCCTGGAGACCCTGCAGACAGATCTGTGAGCCATGTGCAGCCATGTTCCAGTGAACCCTGTTTCCTGTGTCTCTGTCACTCAATCCATTAAGTCTGGAGAAGAACGGGTGGCTTCCCATGGGGAACTCCTGATCTAAGAGGACAAGAAGGAGTGAAATCCAGGATGCAGAAGGCAGCCCAAGAGAGAGTATTCTACTTGTGCAGAGTTGCCAGAAGGGCCAGTGTGTGGGACTTGGTGCTCTCACCAGAGAGGGGCTGTGAGCTTCCACTGGATTAAAACACCTTCTGCCTTTGTCATCTGTCAACCAATAGTTGTCAAGGTTACAGTAAGGGGCATCATGAAAGGTCTTCTGTTTTCCACCAGACCTGCATCAAGTAGTCATTGGAGAGTAGTCATAAAGTCATCAATTTACACCAACATCCTCTTGTTTTCTAGAAAGTTCTAGGTGAGCAAAATGTCAAGAACAGGAAGCATACACACACTAGAAGGCATGTAGAAATGTACAGTGACTCAAACCAGAGGAATTCCCATGAATGGAGGTCCTTTCACAAGAAAGATCTCTGTGAGGTCGATGCTGCTGTCACCCCTGAGAAACATGCTAATCCCAGACAGGAATGATGTCACCCAGTGTTTATAAAGAGCATTCCAGCCCAGACAACTATCTTCCACCTGTGACTTCATTTACAGAGGACTGCACTTCCTGCCAACTGGGTTGTGGTGTCAGACACTGCCTCTGAGCTCTCTGCACTCACCCTTGCCTGGCAGGTCTGGAAGGACTCAGGGCTGTTTGGTTCTTGGAGTGACCCTTTGACTGCATCTTTTCACCACCACCTCCTCAGCGCTTATTTTAGTCAAGCGTTATAACCAGGATAAAGGTGTGTGCTATTGATGCCACGTTCCTTTTCTATTCTGTCACTGCTCAGTTCTGTGCCCTCCCCCATGGCCTTGCTGCTGTATGTCTCCTTGAGCCTGTCCTAAAAGTGACAGCTGGATTCTGACTGCAGTTCTCATCAGCAACTTGATCTCTGTGGCCCTTTTCCTGCCCATACAGGTGTGTGGTTGGATTTCAGGTAACCTTTCACCCTGAGCTGGGAAGCCAACTCACACCTGTCACCCCAGGCCACTGGTGCTGTGCTTTGTGACGTCCTAAATCTGGTGTATAAGGCTCTCTCACCTGGTCTGTGCTTCAAGTTACATGAGAACAGGAAGCCCTGAATCCCTCCCTCCATTCCCTGCCACCTGCTAACTAATGAGTGACATCATTTAACACTGTTTTGAAACGAGAGATTTAAAGTTGTTTTGAAAACTGAAGGAGAAATACAAATGTTTGCATGTTAAACATTTCGCCCAAATACTAAAATGTGAATGTCTCTTTATTATGACAGTTCTGGGGGAGAGTAAGCTCCAGGTTGTCAGTGAGCATCTTAGCACAGGGTTTGACACACAGCATGGCAGTGGGAGGCAGCTTAAAAATAGTTTAAAGAAAGAGAAGTGTTCAATGCTTTTCTAACCGTCCCAGGTCAATAGTCTGCCTTCTATTTTAATGTTTCAGTGAAAATGAAATTCTACCCATATGCATCCTATAATGATTATTTATTGCTGTCTCCAAGGATCCAATGGTTGTTTCTGATAGGAAGTTTGGAAGGAATAGGGGTAAAAATAACAATGTGAAAAATTACAATCCATAGAAATAATTATGCATAATAAATATTGTGAGTGCATTCTTAAACTCTTTCGAGGCAAAGAGTATGTATTGTTATAGTCTAATGCTTAAAAATAAGAATTTTGAAGGGAGGAGAGAGAGAAAGAGAGAGAGAGAGAGAGAGAGAGAGAGAGAGAGAGAGAGAGAGAGAGAGAGAGAGAGAAAAGATGCCAAAGCTGGTAACACGAATTTGATACCTAGAACACACATGGAGGAAGAAAAGAGCTGTTTCTGATAAACTGTCTTCTGATCTCTATACCTACCATGTAGCATACATGGACACACACACACACAGACACACACGCATGCACGCACATATGCATATACACTTAAATAAATGAATAATTAACTAATAAATTTGGAAGAATATTTTAAATGGAAGTTTTCTTTTGTATCATTCTTAGTGTTTCAATTTTCAAAAGAGGCTTTTGTATTGCCTCTATTTTTCTTCATTATATGAGTATGTATATTCATTATTAGGAAAATAAAAAAAAAACACAAAAAAGATGAGAAAATAAAAGCTAGCAATAATATTCTCACATAAATGCTGGTTGTTATCGTTCCAGCTCTTTATTTCTGTTCATATGAAGTTTGAATGAAAACATTGCAACTTCTCTGTCTCTGTGGTGCTTAGTAGTACAATGTCTTAATTCTCTTGCAACTATTTTGTGATTTTTTTCATGAATAATAGTATCCAAGGAGGTAATCTTAGGAACTATGCTGTATTACACTGCATGAATTCACCACCCTTTACTTTAAACAAATGACCCTTTACATAACCGAGTTGTCTTTAATCTTCTGTGATCTATGATGAAGCTGTCAACATAAATTACAAATAAATACTCACAGATACTCCTAATTACTTATCTCTGAAATAATACATAAAGGTAGAATTTTAGGGTCAAACAATGAAGTCAGCCTTTTCACGTTTTACGGCTATCTCATGATATATCATTCTACCATAACTCACTTAACCATCTTTTGACATTTAATACTTTGCAGCGAATATCCATTTACCAAAATTTTTGTTCCCTTTCAAGATCATCAGGATGGCTTTCTTTAAGGGGATTATTATAGGGCTGCAGGAGAGAAGAAATAAAAAATTGAAATGGCCCCTTAGATGACGTGTCTGTAGAATCAAAATGATTGCACAGCTACAGCATGGAGCTACTGTCAAGACCTGGGCGAGCACTCAGGTGCCATCCTGCCGCCGCACTGGGGCAGAGCCTGAGGTATGCTCACTGCTTCAGCTGCTGTTTCCTTGGGATTTTGAAGAGCCAAGGGAATAGGTGCTGGGAAATGACTCGTGTCTCATGACAAAGTCGTATCCCACATAGAAATCTGACTAGCAACCCAGTGTGACGGCTTCTGAACTCTACTCCCATGTCTGACACTCCCTGGCTTGCTGCTTTTTTTTTTTTTTTTTTTTTTTTTTTAGGTTGTGCTAAATAACTTTGAGTTGTTTCTTGGCTTAGAAATTTAGAAATTTTATCTCATTGCTGTTGGTGCTCTGCCTTTCTTACTCTTGGGATTTTTTTCACATTAGGATGCTATTCCACCCCAGCAGGGAACCTTCTGAGGCCTCCCTAGTAGCCATATCTCCAGTACAGGGACCATTTGGGTCTGATCAAATGAAAACACATTGTTGCAGTATTGTTGCCGGTTCCCTTGTCATAATGACAAGTACTACCTAGCAAAGAGGCCATTCTAATAACAGGTTGGCATGCAGTGGTTTGGATAATACCCGATGTAAAAGTATATGGGTGAGATGAAACCATCAAAAGGAGAAGAGAAACAGAAAGATATGTATGCTGAGAAAAGGCAGCTCCATAAGAGAAAGAGGCAATGAAGACCTGTGGTGGCCACAGTGGTCACCATGTCATGAGAATTTCATCCTGGTAGGGAACTCAGCTCATTGACACCTAGGAAGTAAGCAAACTTACATGGCTTAGGAAGTAAACAACTTACAAATCTCAGAAAGTCCATAAAACTTACAAAATTCACAAGACTCTCTCTCCAAAGTTATATGAGCAGTAAAAATTGTTGAGAAGAAGATACTGATATGTCTGCGAGTCATGTGGAGAGCTCCAGTTTTGCAACTTTTGTGAGTTATCACTCATGCTGGGCTTTTGATTGCCTTTGAGTCATCCACACTTCTGTACATAGCTCTTACTCACGTTCCTCTAAGTAACCTTAAGAAATACACCGAGTGACTGAACCAGAACTCAGAGGACTTGTTTCATTGGTCTGTTGTCAGCACACTATCTTAGGTAAATAGATGCTTGTTCAAAAGAACTAGGGGCACAATTCAAGTTTTTATGTTGGCACAGACTGTGTGAACCCTAAAGACTGCATTTGCCTGCTTAGCTTAGGCCTGTGTGTCTTGTGGCCTTCAGTGTTGAGACCATGGGAAGTTGGAGGAATTCTTGCTATAGAGGAGCTTTGCATGAGAATGATGGTTTCACCACAGGTGAGATGCTATTGAATGGTCACAGGAATAACACCGTGGAGCAAGATTGCTCCTCTTTCTCACTTCACATGTAGCTTCCTCAGTCTAGACCAGCTGTATATAAGAGCAGTGTATGCTCTGAAATCTGTCCTGATGATGATGGTTATGATGTTGATGGTGGTGGTGGTGGTGGTAGTGATGGTGATGGTGATAAAGATGACGGCAGTGGTGATGGTGCTGCTGGTGGTGATGATGGTGTGGTAATGATTATGAGGGTCATGGTGATGGTGATGGCGATGGGGGACGATGATGATGGTGATGATCATGGATCAGTGGCGTAGTACCTGGACACAGAAAGCTGGAGAGAGATAGTGCACACTGAGAAGTGTACTAGCATGTCAGGTCCATGTGTATAACTTTCTGCCACCTTCCATCTTAGACCTCTCCTGGTACCTGACCGAGCAATGTCACATGAGCCACATGGAAGGCAACTGAGATTTTCCGAAATTAGTTCTTAGGATTCCGTTGTATTCTTGGATCTCTAATGGGGACCATGGTACAGAGAAGACACTCCTCCAGGATTGGGACAACGGAGTCTCAGCAAAGGGTGTAATCCTGCAGTGGCCCACTTCTTGGCAGCACGCCCTGCTGGAGCTGAAGGTTGTGGTTTAAAGCAGAGGAACTCTGTCCTCTGAGTAGGTAGCTTCAGTCCAGTGGGAACATCAGATGCTGCCCTTGTCTCCACATGTCACTGTTCACAATTACTCATCATCTGCAGATAGACAGCCCTGGAGGAGATCATCAATTGCCAATGCAATTCAGCAGATACACTTCATAAATTTTAATTACATCCCCACTGAAAATGAATGGTCAGAAAATATAAAACATCTGCCGTCCGGATCATTTACATTTTTTATATAATAAATCATCAACAACATCCTGAACCATGCCTTAAATCATGTGAGTGTGGTAGGTCACGAAAAGGGGACGCCATCCATCCTGCCATCATTGTTGGACTCTCAAGATGTGGAAGGCCAGGCAAGGAGACTTGGAACCTCCAGTGTTCTTGTTTCAGTAGAGGGCATCTTGGCCTGATCATCATAAATCCATAATCCAGAAGTCTCATTGGTGCCTACTGGTTGATTTGTCTGTGATTATTTTGGTTATAAAAAAGGTGATTAAGTCAATAATAGTTGGCAAAATGTGACTAGAGAAAGCAGACACTCATCACTCTGGTGGCTTGTTTACCTACAAGCAGGTGGATAAGGAAGCAACTTCACTTTTTGAACATGAGTTTCTGCTAATGTTATGTTCATTTAATTTCTATTTGCCTAAGCATCTTCCCACATCATATAGTACAATGCACTTCCCATATATAGTACAATGTACAGCATCTGCACAGTGCTGGATCTCCTCAGTAACTTTTTGGCAACCCAGAACCTTACTACTGAGGTTATGGGGGACTCCGCACTCAGTGGAGTTGTCATGTATCACCCCAACTGCAGGTGCAAGTTCTGTGGGCACGAACTTAGTGTCATAAGGGGAGATTTACTCAGTTATCGGATAGGCTATGTAGTCTTTCTACAGCCAGTGATGGTTTAATTTATGTTTTGATTCATTTTGTTTTTCTCTAAACTCCTCCACATGGTTGTACCAGGATTCAAAGTTAGATCTTTCTCTGCAAGAGGAAGAATCCATTGCAGGATTCTGAGGTAATGGCAATGTGCAAAATAAATGAGTTTGTATGCCACTGAAAGAGACACATTTTAAGCTAGGGCTCTACCTACATCAAATAGTTGCCAGAAGAGCAGTTTCTGGCGTTCTTGGATTCTTGACATCAAAACCAACATCAATGGAAGGTTGCCATTGCTTTTTCAAAAGTTACAGAATCATTGATTCACTATTCTTATTTTCTAGGCCTGCAGAGATCCAATGATCTGCTCAAGGACACATGTAGGGTTTTTTCTATGTCCTTGCTGGGGCACTATGTGCAGCTTTTGGCTAACTGGGTATGCCGTGCATGTGTATGGTGCAGCGGCAAACTGAAACATAGACAAACTGAAACATAGACAAACTGAAACATAGACAAAGAGCAGAATACATCTCTCCAGAAAACAGTCAAAATCAAGTAAGACCTTGAAAAGCACATGTACATTGTGAAGGTAAATCATATATTACATATCAGCAGAGGCCATTCCAGGTGCAGAACCAGAGGCATTGGTCAGGGGAAAAGACATATGCCCTGGGACCCTTGTCACCTCTGCAATTTCCATCTGGTCTTCCCCCTGAGTGTGCTACAAATCTGGGTCTCTTTTTGCATTTAAGATATAGAATGGTGCTATCTAAGACTTGACACACAACTAACTCTTGAAATCTCTACTTCGCATCCTGTGTTGTAAGGGTCATTTACCTCTTTCTGCATATCTCATTTTGTAAAAGTAACTTTTATTCACACAATTTAATTGTTGTCTCCCCCTCCCCCCGCCAAGACTTACTGCTGAATAAGTTCACCCTTTCTAGCTCTTTCTGAATTCTGAATGGCTGGTTCAACTCAGCTGTTCTGGTTCAAAGTCCTATCTGAGCCGATTGATTCAAACTGGCTTCTTTCAGCTTATGCTGAATTGCTCTGCTTTGTTTCAAACTAACTCTGGCAATCTGTCCTAATCTTCTGGCTCCTTCTCATTCCCTAGCTAGTTTTGTCTTCTCCTGTGCATGGCTTGTTCTCTCTGCAACTTCTCTCTAAAACTGTCCTGGTGTAAACTGCCTCTACCCAGTGAACTGAACTGCCACCAACTCAGCTCCACTGCTCTGCCTCTCAATTGATCCAACTCATTGACTCAACTCTACTGACATCAACTGACTAAATAGAACTGGCTGACTTAACTGCCCCCACCACTGCCCAATTCACCACCCCTTTCTAAAAACGTGCCTGTTTCCTTCTGCAAACTAGCCTTATCCACACTGTTTGGGATTAAAGGCGTGTACTAAGGGCCTGCCTGTAATCCAGCAGATATGTTGCTCGATTAAAACTACTCTACACTATTTTTTTCCTGACATAGTTTCAGGATGCCCCAGAAAAAGCCTGGCTCAGTGTTGTGTAGCAATTTCCTCCAAATTGAAAGTATATAGGAAATAAACAACTCATAAGTCTCTGGAAGACCCTGAAACTTACAAAATTTACAAGGTCCCTTCCTTTTTTATTTTTATTAATTTTTAATTTTTTATTGGATATTTTATTTACATTTCAGATGCCATCCCCTTTCCCCATTTCCCCTCCCTAGAAAACCCCTATTCCATACCCCCTTCTCCTTTTTGCTTTTATACAATTTTTTTAATGTTAACCAATGGCTTTATAAGTTTGGTAATGCTCAATATCAATCAGAAGTGTAACCTAATACCCAACCTAGATATATCAACTATCTTTGACTGGTGGAGACATGTGAACATCTGCCTCCATGTCTGGCCCCCCTCTCTCTTTCTCTCTCATCACATAGCTCCTCCTCTCCATCTCCTCCTCCTCTCCTTACTCCTCTTCCTCTCTGTACTCCTCCCACCTTAGCTCCTCCTACATATCACCCTTCCTGTTAAAATAAAACTTTTCTCTCAAAATACAGTTAGAGCATAACTATACTAATTTATGTCAGTAAGGTGCAAGACAGACCTAATACCCAGTCCATCATTTTGTTGACTAAGCAGAACCTCTGTCATCTCTCCTAAATAAAAGACTTAGTTCTGAACCTGGCTCTTTTTTTCCTTGGCTTTAGAATGAATGTCAGCTGAAAACCATCCTCTCAAATCTTTTCTCTCAAAGTAAATAGCAAGGATTGGCTATGAGACTATAAATTTTCAACTCCATCAGAAATCCAGAATGACTGAGTTAGCTGAAATTATGAGAAGCACAAAGCATAGCTTCTAAAACAGCCAATTTATAGAGACTGCTGAACACCTAGACAGTCTTTACACTACAGAACGTTGGAGCATCCAATCTTCAGCCTTCTGGCCCAGGATCATCTGACAGACCTAGTGATGCAGAATTATTAAGGGCTGATTACTCTGTCTTGGCAGATATAATCAGTCAACTATTCCACAAGTTTCTCCTTTTCTGGACAGTGATTTGTCTGTAGATGGAAAGAGGCAATTCTTGCCTAGTGGCTGACTCACCACAATTGGAATAACTCCAAAGATGCTCAATTTCTTCTTAGAATCCAAGACAGGAAGCTGTCAGGAGCAGACAGGTCTCTAATCAAAATGAGCATTAATACAGAAATGTTTGTAACAATTCTGTGGATTTCTGATGTTTTGAAAACCAACTATTTATGTAAGGCAATCTGGACTATTGTCTGTTAAGTCCTCTCAGCTAATTCTAAATAAAATATAGAAAACACCCTAACAATAAACTCAAAGCCATGAATTTTCTATAGGCCCTTAACTTACAGGCTAACCATCTCAAATAAGTTAAAAAGGTTAAAGAAGGACTAGGTCTAAGCCTTGTATTCCTAAATGTGTTATACAGGTGCAATGCCTATGATAGTAACAATATTCATCTCACTTTTATATCAATAAGAAACTCATACCAATGAAAACCTTAAATTTGAAATCAAAGTAAACTTTGTACCATTTAAGAAATTATAACTTCATCTTAATAGCAATTATACATATTTCTACCAGTAGGTTATGACTATGCAATAAATCCTAGCTAATCCCCCCTGTTCCACCAAAACCACCACTTTTCCCTAGAAAGACAACCCAATATTAACCACCTCAGTCCCCAAGCCCAGGGAATAGGGGCACTGACTCTTCATTAACTTCTTCAAGCTGATTAAGGGTGTTGAGATATTAGAAGAGGGATTGGTGGAAGAGTAAATTGATAAGCCTCTGACACTGTGTCTTCACTGCATCCAGCTGAAATCCCAGGACATCAGAGGTTCGAGCAGGTCTGCTCAGCTTGCCTGATGAGTAGATACACCAAGGCTATGTATTTTGCAATATAAAAATTCTCAAAACAAATTTTAGTATCAAGATAATTGTTTGTTTGTATTCTGGAATCTAGTCTTCTGGTGGCCTGCCTCTGTCATGTCTAATCCATATAATTCTGGGAGTTTCTATGAGGGTGTGCTCCCACCATCCTCCCATTTTTGCCTTCCTGCTCTCAAATTTCCCAACATCAGGGAATCCAAATTTTCGGGCACCTAGGCCCTCCACTTCCACTGATGCCTAAGCCCTTACCCCATTCCCCTCCTCCAATTACTATGAGGTGTGATCCCACCATCCTCTCATTCCAGCCTCTCTGCTCTTGCAATTCCCCAACACTAGGGAATCCAAACTTTCAAGTACCAAGGCTGTCCACTTCCACTGATGCCTGGCAAGGCCACCCTCAACTACCTATACAGATGAAGCCATGAGCTCCCCCTCCCCCCTTTGTTCTCCGGCTGGAGATTTTAGAATGGCTACTCCAGCTTGTTCTTTAGGACCATTTGCTTGAAAAATTTTTTCCCAGCCTTTTACTCTAAGGTAGAGTCTGTCTTTGCACTGCACTGCGGTGGGCTTCCTGTATGCAGCAAAATTTGGGTCCCGTTTATGTATCCATTCCATTAGCCTATGTCTTTTAATTGGGGAACTGAGTCCATTGATGTTAAGAGATATTAAGGAACAGTGATGTTGTCTCCTGTTATTTTTGTTATTAAAGGTGAAGTTATCTTTGTGAGGCTATCTTCTTTTGGTTTTGTTGTAAGAGGGCTACTTTCTTGCTCTTTCTAGGGTATAATTTCCCTCCTTGTACTGGAGCTTTCCTGCTATTATCCTTTGTAATGCTGGGTTTGTAGAAAGATATTGTGTAAATTTGGTTTTGTCATGGAATATCTTGGTTTCCCCATCTATGGTAATTGAGAGTTTTGCTGGGTATAGTAGCCTGGGCTGGCATTTGTGGTCCCTTAGGGTCTGTATGACATCTGTCCAGCATCTTCTCACTTTTATAGTGTCTGGTGAGAAGTCTGGTGTAATTCTGATAGGTCTGCCTTTATATGTTACTTGGCCTTTCTCCCTTACTGCATTTAATATTCTTTCTTTGTTTTGTGCACTTGATGTTTTGATTATTATGTGACGGGAGGTATTTCTTTTCTGGTCTAGTCTATTTGGCGTTCTATAGGCTTCTTGTATGTTTATGGGCATCTCTTTCTTTAGATTAGGAAAGTTTTCTTCTATAATTTTGTTGAAGATATTTATTGGCCCTTTAAGTTGGGAATCTTCACTCTTATCTATACCTATTATTCTTAGGTTTGGTCTCCTCATTGTGTCCTGGATTTCCTGGATATTTTGTGTTAAGAACTTTTTGCATTTTGCATTTTCTTTGACAGTTGTGTTGATATTTTCTATGGTATCTTCTGCACCTGAGATTCTCTTTCCTATCTCTTGTATTCTGTTGGTGATGCTTGTGTCTATGACTCCTGATTTCTTTCCTAGGTTTTCTATCTCCAGCGTAGTCTCCCTTTGTGATTTCTTGATTGTCTCTACTTCAGTTTTTATGTTCTGGATGGTTTTGTTCAATTCCTTCACCTGTTTGGTTGTGTTCTCTTGTAATTCTTTAAGGGATTTTTGTGTTTCCTCTTTAAGGGCTTCTACCTGTTTACCTATGTTCTCCTTAAATTCTTTGAGAGTGTTATTTATGTCCTTCTTAAAGTGCTCTATCATCATCATTAGAAGTGATTTTAAATCTGAATCTTGCTTTCCTGGTGATATAGGAAATTCAGAACTTTCTAGTGTGGGAGAACTAGGTTCTAACGATGCCAAGTACCCTGAGTTACTGATGCTTATGTTCTTGCGCTTGCCTTTTGCCATCTGTATCTCCTTAGTGCTACCTACCCTGTCCCTGACTGGAGCCTGTCTTTCCTATTATCTTGGTTGTATCAGAACTTTGTGGGGTGGGTATAACTACTGGGATAAGCACTGGCGCCCAAAATCAGCTCAGTGCTCAGGCACAGACAGGATGCTGCCCAGGTTAGGGTTCTGGGGGCCCAGTTTCCTCTGGGTTCTTAGAGATTGGGGGCAGAGCTGCTGCCCAAGTTCTACTCAGTGCTCTGGCCCAGACCAAAGGGAACCAGTGCTCTGGGCCTGGAGTGACTTCATGGGTTCTTGTGGGTCCCAGTTACTCCCTGTTTGGGGCAGGCCTTGCTGTCTGCTTACCTAAGATACTGCCTGAGTTAGAGCACCTGGGATCCCCGCTTCCTTTGGGTTCTTAGAGATTGGGGGCAGAGCTGCCACCCAAGATCTGTTCAGTGCTCTGCCCCCACAAGGTCCCTTCCTTTCCAAGGTTGTACAAGCAGTAAGTATTGTGGAGATAGGAGAGCCTCTTACTTGTTGGGCTGCCTGTAAGTCCTAAGATGCCACTTTTGTGATTGTCCTGAGATGCCACTTTTGTGAATTGTCAGTCTGGCTAATGTAGGATTTTTGGTAATTTCTCTGAGACATTCCTGCCCTTTTAAGTAACCTTTTATCTGCACTTCTGCAATTAACTCCAATAAATGTATTGGTTTGTCAAGTTGGAGTTATGTGTAATGGTTCCTTTGGTCTGCCTTTGGTTCCATATCTGTGGTGATGAGGCATTTTGTTCACAATTCTCTAGAAAAATTCTCACATAACAAGCATCCTGCATCATCCTCTGACCAGACAGATCTATCCGGTTATGGCTTACACATAGCTGCTCTAGTTCCTGCCCATCTTGTTTACCTAGAACTCAGACTGACAGGCTTGACAAGGTCCCTTACAAGTGGCTTTTGTGTTTCCTTCTAGAGCTGAGCAAATATGCCTGGTATTTGAAGAAAATAGATTAATCAATATGTAAAAAAAATGTGTTAAAATCATTTCAAGTTCTTTAAAGTCAATGGAAAAGTTTTCCCTTTCACATAGTCAACTGCTTCAATTGGCATTTCTTCTTTAAATAAAATCTTAAGTTCTACTAAATGAGTTTTTGTTGTTATGTTCTATTTTGAGCGAGGCTGTTCTGGCTGATGGATGTTCTCGCTTTGGTTTGCTGGCATTTGGTTCTGCAGTGCCTCTTGGCTGTAATTACAATGCAGTAAGCCTGGGCTGTCCAGCAGCTATCCCATCCTTGAGCGAGTTAGCTGCTTTAGTCAGAAGTTATGCATCCTCAGCACCAGTGAGCCAGAAGTTCCCATATTTGTACAGATAATTAAGAAGATACGGCAAAAATGGCTCTGCATTTCAGGCAGGCTTTTCTTCTCTCTCCAGTAGAACTGAAAAAGAACAGAACTGATTTGACACTAACATATTCAGCTTCCCAGGACAAGAAAAAGAATGTGATTCCCTGTAAGTAGGTGTGGTGGTTTGAATATGCTTGGCCCAGGAAGGGGTGTGGCCTTTTTTGAATATGTGTGGTCTTGTTGGAGGAAGTATGTTTCTCTGGGGGTGGGCTTTGAGACTCTCATCCCAGCTGCCTGGGAGACAGTATTCTGACTGGCTTTGGATCAAGACATAGAATTCTTAGCTCCTCCAGCATCATGTCTGCCTGCACACTGCCATGCTTCCTTGCCATGATGATAATGGACTGAACACTATATATAGTGTTAGGGTTTTACTGCTCTGAACACACACCAGGACCAAGCTAACTCTTATAAAAGACAACATTTAATTGGGGCTGGCTTACAGGTTCAGAGGGCTGGGAAATACTTTCCTATTTAGTTTGGTAGATGTTTTCAGCATTGTGAAACTATTTCCTACATTTTTCTCTCATAATTCTCTAAGAACAACAAGGAAGGGAGACTTTTAAAATAAAACTTGCCATATTTTCCACCTTTATCGTAAAGTTCATTTAATTTTATTACACACAAAATATTTAACTTAAAAACACTATGAGCAATTAAGATGTATTTTGGCTTTTTTTTTTCTAATATAATGGGCCTAATGTAAAATGTTGAGGAGAGCTAAGTACCTGTGTTTGAATACTTGGGTCTTGATTGAAGGCACTATTTTAGAAGGTTGTGGAACCTTCAATTAGTGGACTCTATATGGGTTACTGGAGGGTAGGCACTGAGGGTTATGACTGGCTGCTTTGGGCCTGAGCCCTTTGTGTCTTGACTTATCAAGAAGCAATGAAGCCATGTTGCAAGTTGTCACCACCATGGATGGAACAGCCTCCCACCTTCCTTCCTCACCAGGATAGACTTGGTTCTTTAAGTCATGAGCCAAGATGAGTCCTTGCTTTGTCAAGTGTTTCATCAAGGTATTGAAGAGAATAACTAATGTAATGGAAAAGTGAGGTGACAAATCTGACTGGGAAAAGAAGGAATACTAGGAAGAGGTTCTGTGTTCAGTGGGAGTTGTCACACCATGGGGACTGGTGACTCACCCCTGCACAGGGAACCATTGCGACACAGTAGTCCTCCATGGGGACTGGTTGGTTCCCTCTGCACAGAGAACCATTGGCACATGGTTGTCCTCCATGGGGCTGTTCACTGCCCCCCATTACACACAGTGGTCCTGAATGGAGACTGGTGACTCCCCCCCTGCACAGGGAACTATTGCACATGGTGCTCTTCAAAGGTGCTGCTTTGCAAACAGCACAGAAACACATTCAATCCTAAGAACTCCATTCAGGGAAAAACCCTGATCACAGGTGTGTGATTCCTCCAGTGTCAGGGTGTTGAACCAGGCAGCTATGGATCTGCATACTTTTACAGTCAAACATTAACTCTTCAGTTAAAAGAACCAATGTCCTTATTTGTGTACACATGAAAACAAGATTGGTAAATAGATAGATGACAGATGATAGACCATGAGCAAGGGGGAAGAGACAGGAGCAACTGAAAACAGAAAGAAAATTCTTATGTCAGGTGCACTTGCAGCTATATTTTCAGTACAGCACAGCTAACATTTTCCCTTAAATGTGCTCTGATATGGAAAGCAAGTCATAAGCCATCTCTGACTCTTGGTGTTCGCTCAGTAAACCAAAAGCAGTATGGGTAGCTTAAGCTTGGCTCTGTGGCTCAGAACGAGGCACATCTATTTCTGGGTACAGTGTGAGCATGTTATTAAAGGGTACAGCACCCCAGCATATGAAGTGTTTCCAACTATGCTGCATAGTGACATAGCCAAACCTCTCTCTCCCAACACAGGACAATGGAGAAATGTCTGAAAATCAAATGGATGAAAACAATCTTTTCAAGAAACTTAGCACTGAGGAATTTATACTTAGGCTAACGACATCTATTTTCATTTTCTTCTTATAAGCTCACACAACAACTGAACATCTGAAAAAAATCAACAATTTTTCCCATTGGGCCCATGAGCTGCAGTCCTTGTCATTAAATGCAAGATATGCTTCTGCCCACCACTCTGGTTTTGCCAGCCCCTGAGCACTGGACAAGGTGAATAAGCTGTGCCCGATAGAGGTGTGCATTTCAATCAAGGAAACCAAGAGGCATGTCATGTGACCTTTAGTGGTGTGACATAAAGAAATACGTATTTACCCCAGATGGAAAGGATACTGACAGACAGGAAAAGAATAAACATAAACAACTCCACCAAAATCTAGCATGGTGAACCGATGAGCTTATTGAATTGTGAGGTTACTTGCAGAAGTGTGAGGTACTTACTTCCCGGAGCACAATTCAAAGGCAGTTCATCCCAGCAGGATGATGATAACTCTCAAAAACTGTATCACTGAGGAGTCCCCAGAATACCATACCAGCAGCTACAGTACCTCAGAGTTCCACTCCAGGGTGTTAACCTCTCATACGGCGGCACCAGAGGGAGGGGACAGCCCTGTTAACCTTGAGACTCCCTCTACTTCTTTCCAGGATGGAATGTTAATAGACTTGATCCCTTGTGGGTCTCAAGGGAGGGATCATGGCTGCTCTTATCCCAGATATGAGTGGCCACGGCCAACCCACTACAATGATCACACTGCAAAGACAGAAACAGTAAATGTGAGTGAGAGCTCTGGACACACACACTGGGCACTCGGGCACAATTTTGTCAGTTTTAGGCGTCACAAGGTGTCTTCAAAGGTGTCCTTTAGCTGCAGGTTTCTGGATCATTTCATAGTTCTGTCAGGTGCTTTTGGTAGTCATAATTTCCTCTCAATAGAAGACTATCACTCCATCTAGTCTTGGAGACTTACTCTCACAGACTTGATGCAGTCAGTAGGTGCTGATGAAAGGACTCCAGGAAGTAAAGCTTGCTGGTGGGTGGGAGGGCAGTGATGTTTGCTTTTTGACATTTTAGTGTGTGGTGTCTGCTGGTTTGACTCAACTCTGTTAGGAGTGACAGAGCATCGAGCAGAGCCAAGGAAAGGGAAGATGCTTAGCCTAGGTCCCTTGTCTAACCTAGATGCCGTTCCTAGTAACACAACAAAGTGGTTTCTGGTGGGAAGCATTTTCCTCTACTGGCTGGTGAAGGAAGAAACTCATAGTACACCCTTGTTGAGTGAACACAGCCCTGTAGGCTTCATTGTCATATAAAGTGGTAACCCAAAAGGGTGGTGTGTAGATGACTGGGCTAGAAGTGTGTTGGAAGTATGTAGCTTGCAACATCACTGACCTAACAATTTAAAACTGCCAAGATAAAAACTGCAACAATAAGTCAGGTCCAAACATTTATAGGATGTTAATTAATTTTCCTTTTTTTTTGAGGGCGGGGAAGACCTGAAGGAAACTTCCTAGAAGGAAACACACTCAATCTTCCCAAAGACACCCAGTGTTGTCCCAGAAGTGGACACATGTTGGCTTGTGGAAGACTCGCTGGTTTTGGGGATTTGAAAAGCACACAACATCTGGAGATACACATGGAAGCTAGTGAAAGCTGAGCTGGGAGCATGAGGCTGTCAACTGGAAAGTGGTGGAGAGGAAGTGACTGAGCCAGAGTCAAGATGCTGAGTCATTGTGTCAGAAACTCCAGACTCTGTGTGGGGTTGTCTGGACATTCCTGGAAGAAGCTGAAAGCTTTTATCACCATGATAAAGCAGGCTGACCAAGAGGTGATGGACTTGGCCACCAATTTAATCAGGTGCATTGTTTTCTCTCACCACAGTTTATTTTTAAAAAGTAATCGATAGGCCATTAGGGGGTTTTCAGAAGGCAATAGGCACAGAGCTATAATGGTAGCAAGAATGAAGAGTAGTTCTCTCTCTCTCTCTCTCTCTCTCTCTCTCTCTCTCTCTGTCGCTTTTTCTCATCTCATCTCTCTCTCTCTCTCTCTCTCTCTCTCTCTCTCTTTCTCTCTCTCTCTCTGTGTGTGTGTGATTTTGTTTTGTGTTGTCTTAGACACAGGAAGACCTCTTAATAGGTACAAATTTCTTATAACATGGTCACATTTTCTTTTGAAGGCCTAGAAATGAGACACAAAGGTGACATGCTTAGTTGACCCCGTCTCTATGCCCTCTGAGCCTTCAGCCATTGTTCCTTGGTCAGATAGCTAGGATGGTCCTAAGGGACAAGCTAAATGAAATCATATCTAAGTGTCTAGCCCAGCGTCCCCATAAATCTGTAAAATGCTATCGTTAGTACGGCTGCTGCCATTGTGGTGAGCAGTGTAGATCCTTCAGAGAGTTTCAGAACTCCATGGTTAGCAGCATCTATGGTGAGTACCTTATTCAGCAAACTGAAATAAAATTGATATTAATAAAGTATCAGTAAATATCACCTGAATCATTTTCTCTCACTTACACTATTACTAGGCCATCTTGTCAATATTCAGTGGTTCTCTTCAGTGTTTTTACAGTAACTGCTGTGTGTTTGGTCCCATTCTCTTCAGATGCAAGTCCTGGTCCTCAAGTGTACTTCTGCAAGCCACGTCACCCTTCAACCCGAATGATGGAAGAGTAAGCGTTTGACATGCTTTCTTTGGTGCTACACCCATTTAGATAGCTTCCCTTCCTATCTCAGGGGACAGAACTAAGTCACTCAGCTTCTATCAGCTTCAGGGAAGCCTGGGAATTGTAGTTTTTCTCAAGAAGCTGTGGGTGGGGATAAACACTGGCAACTCTGTTATTAGAAAGAAGTGGAGAGCCAGCAGCTTGCAGTGTGACCCTGGGCAGCTGCACAGGGAGTTGTAGAATCTCTGTGGGTTCTTGATAGCTGTGTTCTTCAGTTCAGGGCCCCCAGCTCACCACATGTTAGACATTATATGTATCTCTAAGAACACTGTTTCTTTAGCTCAAAGTGCCAATGAAGATTCCTGTAAGGATAGTGGTTTAGTGAATTAACTGGATCATTTGGTATTTACCAATACCATAGCCTTTGTCTTGACAGGGCAGCCTCTTTAACTTAACTACAAAATCTCAGATTGTCGCCACAAGCCCACTGTTGTGTATTGCCCCTTTATTCTGTGAGTGCGTTGTAATTTAGAGCTCAAAGCCATCTTCCTCCAGGTTTAGAAATCTATTAGAAATCTGTTTTGTCTCTTTTCTAACCTTTGCAAACATCCTGTCACAACAAAAAGATGATGAAGGCCATTGTACCCATTGAAATTCTGAGTCCATGAAATGTCCACTCCACTCTAAATGATAGGTGCTTGATTCTCCTTGCAATGGATGTTGTTCTACAGGCCTGTGACTTTTACACACTCATTAATGTTTCAGGGCTGTTTTAGGAAAAATGATCTTGGTGTAGAGTGCCCTCAACGTTGAGCGAATCGTTGTGAAAATGTTTTCCAGGTTGTAATGTATGCGTCTATGAAACCCTCACCATTGTCCCCAAGAGAGTCTGTGCTTTGTTGGTGGTCACTTAGATAATAGGAGAGCTCCCCCTACTGATTAGCACTGGGGAATTGTGGAGGAGGGGCTAATCTCAGGCCCTGGGAAGTCTTGATAACTTCACTAATGCTCAGCCCAGACCAAGATGAAAATCAAAAGGCAGCTTGTTTGACATTAGCTTTTGAAATACTTAAAAACATCAGCATTTGTCAAGTGGAAAGATTTTCATTTCAAAGTTCTAGCAGGTTATTATTATTCTGAGCAGTGGAGAGTTAAGAAAGGCTAACAACTCTAATAATGGCGGGATCTCAATATGGGGAGCAATTAGGTTTTACTGTTTGTTTGCATAAAACGATACCACCTAGTTTGTTTTGGGTTTGTTTAAGAAATGAAGGCTAATTAGAACATGCAAGTGGATTTGTTTTCTGAAAATTAATTAAGCTTTTGTGGCCTTGCCGGGTTACAGGGCCAGGCTCACGGCCCACACAGTTCCTCTGGAGAGACGTAGGAGGTGAGCTTGTCTCACGCTGAACTGTCAGGTGGTTCTATCACACAAAGAATGAGAGTTGGGAAGGTGGCATTTGAAAGCTCGTTCAAGTTGTAAAATGTTGGATTCTATTTTTATTAAATCACTTAAACTTTCAACATATGGAGAAGATTTATTTAACATACATTTTGTAAGGCATTTTGACTGCATATTTTCTTTGCAGAAAAAAAAAATACAGCTGAGGACACTTCTGTAACTTGAGTTATGGTCCTAAATGAATAGACCCAACAAGTTAACTATTGAAAGCTTAGCTTTGACTGGGCATGCTCATTAAAACATTAAGATTTTGTATTTGTAGTACACCAAAGCAGCTCCTTCCATCACCTGATTATATTAATTTTATTAAATATAGATATTAAATTATATTAATATAGATACTCTTTATCATTAAGAGATGCTGTCTGTATAGGACCTATGTGAAGTTATAGAGACCATAGAAGAATGTTCTTATGAGCAACAGCTGATACCCCTGTCGATGCACTAGATATGTTTTCATTTTCCTGAAGTGGTTACTTACAAAGTAAATATATGAACGGAATATATGTCATAAATTTGGGTTGTCATTTCTGTATTGTGGAATGTTATACAATATGCTATGAATAAGCTCTGTAGAGACCAAGCACAGAAATCCAGCCAAGCACCAGGAGAGTTGGGTAGCATAGATAACTCTGTAGAAATATTTGTGCTATGGGGGGGAGGGAGGACTTGTTTGTACAACTTTTTCATTTACAAACATCTTTTTAAATTGGGAGATGATTTACAATGACAGTTTTCCATTTAAAGCATACAGTTCAATACTTTAATGACAGTTTAAGAGTTGTGTGGCAGTCATCACACTCTAATTTTAGAACATTTTGCCATCGCTGAAAAAAACTTATGCCTATGACACACACCCTCTTACTGCTGATTTTCCTCAACTGCAAAGTCCTGCAGACACAGTTATGAATTTGCTTGTTCTGAACAATGAAGATGAATGGAAAAATGATAAATTAATTTTGATCTTTTATAACTTCCCTTTTTCCTGGTACAAAGTTTAAGTTGTGTCCTTTTTGTTGCTAAGTAGTACTCCATGATATATGCATGTCATGATATACGCATGTCATGATATACACATGTCATGATATACGCATGTCATGATATACGCACGTCACTTTCATTTATTCACTGGTCAGTTGAAAGATATTTGACTTCCTTCCACTCTATGATTATTTTGAACGATGGCTGCTACCACACTATCTATACACTAGTCTTTGAATAGATAGGCTCTCATTTTCCTGAAGTGGTTACTTAGAAAATAAATTTATGGATGGAGTATATGTCATAAATTTGGGCTGTTATCATTATATTGTAAAAAGTTTTAAAATATTTTCCAAATAAGGTCTTTAATTAGTTATGTAATTTGATTTTTTGGTGCAGATTTTCTGGGTTGTCGTTGTGTTATGTGATACATAAATTTTTAAAAAAATTTTGAAGTCTAATTACTCAAGTTTGTCTTCTTACTGCTTGTTATTGATGCCAGATTTAAGCAATCGTTGTCTAAATTCCACCAGATCACAAGGATTTGCTTCTTTATTTTCCCTGAGGAGTTGTAATAGTTTTATGTTTTATTAGGGTGTGATTCCCTTTACAGTTCCTTTTGTATCAGGCTTGAGGTAGGAATGAGAACTAATACATCTGTACATAGATGCTCACTGTCGAGCATCACTGACTGAAGAAACTCTCCTTTCAGTTGGAAGCCTTGTGCACGAATGGACTATTGCTACACTAACTTCCCTACTAAACATAAGGGCTGACTTCTGGGCATTTTGTTCCAGTCATCCACAGTCCTATTCTTGTAACTCTGCTGATTGTTGCAACTTTGTAACAGGATTTGAGATTCAGAAGCAGAATCTTCTAGCATAATTTGTCTGCATCTGAGTTTAACTTAGCTGAGGGTGAGTCACTGGAAATAAGATTGACAAGAAAAATGGAAGAGTGATTTAAGAGCTCTGGGGAGACTAGAAACGCTGTAGCCTGTTTGTAATGGAAATGGGAGGAGAATCACGGGCCAGAAGAAATGTCTGAAGCAAGCATTCCCCGTTAGTTATGTATAATTCTTATTAGTCATTGTTGGATTTGATGTGTTCTGCGCAGCCTGGAGAGTGATCCGTGAAGACAGCCATGCATTTGCTTTTGGATAGAGAAAGCTAACGTGGTGAAAGAACAAATAGTGAGATGCAGCTGACAGACAGAAAACACCATCAACCTGAGCACTGGAAACAGGAAGCAGAGACTGCTGCAGCAACTCTACTGAAAGAGCAAACAAAAGGTAACATCATTAAATTAGCAGAAACAGAGTGGGGGAGGCCCTCACTGAGGCAGCCAGCTAGAGCTCCTGATCAAGAGTCCTTGGAAGAGCCCAGGGTCCCCTAAAACGATAGTACATAGAGAGATGACATCATGAATCTGGGTGCACAAAATTGCCCAACAGAAGGCAACTGGGGGAGCTGATGCAGCCAGTGGGAGTTCCCACCTCAGCTTTGCCCACGGATGAGCTTCCTATGGCTGCATCACTTGGTTCATTTTCAACAGGCTTAGACTGGGCCAGGCAATTCAGTGATACAATGTACACTAATATCTATCTTGGGATTTTTGCATTGGTGTTTATGAGATACATCAGTCTGTTGTTTTACTTTTTTTTTTTTTTTTTACTTCTTTATTGTTTAATTTTGCAATTGTAATATAATTACAACATTTCTCTTCACTTTCCCCCTTCCACACCCTCCCATATGCCCATTCCCACTCTCCCTCAAATTCCATGGACTCTTCCATTGTTATTGTTAGTGTATGAATATATAAGTGTATATATATATATATATATATATATATATATATATATATATATTCATGTATACATTTCTCTTTATAACATGTTCAGTTTGTGTAAGGTTACTTGTACCTATATTTCAGGGCTGCCTCTTTGGCACTGGACAGCCAAATGGTGTGCTCTTCCTGGGGAAGACATCTCTCCTGCCCCTGACTTTCTTTGGTTGCCTGTAGTTCTTGGTATAGGGATCAGGGCTTGCTGACTTTTCCCCATCAGGCTACTTTTGCAAGCCTATTGGTGTCATGCTAGCTCAGCTCATGTCTGGGCAGTTGTGCTGGTAAGACTTCATGGGTATAGCTTCTGACATTTCTAGGAGACACAATCTCATAGCAAACCCCCTAAATCTCTGGCTCTTATAGTCGTGTATGGTGTTCCCTGAAACTTAGATGCAGGAGTGTTTTGTAGGTGTATCTGTTTGGACTAGGCTCCGAAACTCTGCTTTTTGATTGGTTGTGGATTTCTGTAGTGGTCTCCAGGTGTCGCAAAAAAAAAAAAAAAAAAAAAAAAAAAAAAAAGTCCTTGATGAGGGGTAACAAGTATAATTATCTGTGGGAATAAGGACCAGTCCTTATAGTCAATTGTTAGGGATTGTGCTGGTTTAGTAAAGTGGTGGTTGTAGGCTCTCCTTCAATACCCATGACATCACCAGCATTGAGTAGATAGGAGGGTTCCAGAACCAGGCATGGTTCCCTCTTACTGAGCAGGTCGTAAGTCCAATTAGAGAGCTGTTGGTTACCACCAAGATATACATGCCACTACTGCACCTCATGGTTATCATGCCATTGTTAACCTTTTCTTGTAACATTGTTACATTGTTTTGTTTGATACTGGAAGCAGCTGAATGTGCTCCTTATCTTTGTTCCTCTACAAGTGATCAAGATATATATATATATATGTATACATATATCTATCTATCTATCTATCTATATATAGATATATATATATGAGTCTTTGCCATTATGAAGTTGAATATGCTATTCATAGGTGCCATAAACAAAACAAAACAAAACACTTCTGATTTGGTTTAGGAGCTTGAGACCTCTGACTGCCTTCATTTTTATTTGTGTTGTGCTGATTCAGCTTTGTGCCCTATGAGTTTCCCGAGTCAGCTCAGAGACTTATACCTACTTTTCCTGCCCAGTTGGCTTTTGTCTGGTGTTACGGTAAAAGAACTGGTGTGAATGAGAGTTTTTATCTTGTTTCTCATCTTAGAATGGCCTTGAGGTGAAAAAATAAAGCAAATAAGATCATGACTGGGCATTATTTCTCTTTGCAGCATATGGAAACCACTATTAAAAAAATCACAACCAATCAAAAGGCAGAGTTTCAGAGCCTAGTCCAAATAGTTACATCTACAAAACACTCCTGTGCCTAAGGCTCAGGAACACCATGAAAGATTGTAAGAGCCAGAGACTAAGGGAGTTTGCTTTGCGATTATGTCTTCTAGAAATATCATGAAGTCTTATTAACATGACTGCCTAAATAAAAACACTAACAAGATATCTGTTACCCCTATTGGAATGGCTAACATCCAAGACATTGACAATACAAGTGCTGACAAGGCTGTGAGATAGTAGCACATGGATACATGCAGCAGGCACTGGAACACTGTGTTCTGTTGAGGGTGGGAATGCAGGAGAACACAGCCATGTTAGAAGACAGCCTGGATGTTCCATTAAGGTGCAGCAAGTTCTTTACCACATGACCCACAGCTGTCTCTCTTCGCACTTACCTAATGGGGTTGAAATTTAGTGCCCACTAAAAATTTAGTACAAAAATATTTATAATAGCTGTACTCACATTGGCCATATAACAGGAGGCAACCATGATGTCCTTTGGTGTGTGCTGAATGAATGAACTGTGGGCCATCTAGATGCCAGAATACTACACACTGCTGAAAAGGAAAGAGCTATCAAACACTGAAATGACATGGAAATTTAGGTGCGCAACAGCATGAGAAAAAAGCCCATCTTGAAGGCCTACATATCACGTGATCTCAACCTCATGTTGTTCATGTGAAACTATGAGGTTGGTGGTTTCCAGGAATCAAGGTGTGGGAGGGAGAAAGGTACAGGGAAGTCCCTCCATAGTGCATTACAGCAGTACACATGTTGACATACCTTTGTCCAGATCTATAGACTGCGCAAATGCAGAGTTAATCCTGTTGTAAAGATTGGGCTCTGTGCAAAGGTGATGTGCCACTGTGGCTTCATATATGGTAACAAGTGGACCATTGTCCTGTTTGTGTGGATGGAGGGGCAGTGCGTACAGGGGTAGGGGCAGTGCATATAGGGGGTACAGTATATATGGGGGCAGTGCATAGGGGGAAGGAGCAGTGTACACGGGGGAGGGGCAGTGCACAGGAGGGAGGCCAGCAGATGGGACTGATGCTGCCTTTTGCTCTATTTTCTGTGAATCTAAAACTTCTAGAGCAAATAGAATTGACTAAAATGAATGAAACTGAGGCCTGGAAAGATAACTCAGTTGATGAAGTGCTTACCTCACAGCCATGAGAACCTGAGTTTGATCCCCAGGACATGTAAAAAAAAAAAAAAAGCCAAGTGTGGTGATACACACTTGGATTCCCAATATTGAAGCAGAGACAGATGGAGTCCTAGAACTCACTGGTCAGCCAGTCTAGCCTATTTGGTGAGTTCTAGGACACTGAGAGACCCTGTCTTAAAAACTGAGGTGAATGATGACTGGGGAAGAACACCTGAGGTTGTTCTTTGGCCTCTTTACTCATGCACACACAAATCACACACACACAAGCACATGCACACACACATGCACACAACCACACTCACACACAAACACATGCATGTATATATACATGCACACACACACGTATACATGGATCCATGCACACACATGCACACACAGGAATTACAGCAAATCATGACAGTTGAAAAACTAATTCAGCTCAGAGTTGTGGTGGTTCCCCAGTGAGAACCAGGCAGACACTAGTAGTTACTGTTTCAACAGTGTTCCCTTAGATTTCTGAGTAAGGTGGACATTGGTTCTGTGTTCCTCTATGTAAGTCTGGACATAGATTGAAGACAAGTCCAATTTTTACTTGCTGCCCACCTGCTCTTCCTAGACTTCCTCATGTTCTCCTCGTGATACATCATCTTAGACGTTTCATTTTTTTCCCTCCCACATTTTCTATGCAATCAACGGTTTATCTGGATTTTAGCCCACTGGAAATCAATTGTATCAGAATTAGTGACAATTTACATTAGCCATTTGTAAGCTTTTTTCTTCTTATTTTTGTTGGAGAGTGTTAAAATCTTTATTAGCTGTTCAGTGGTGCAACAAATGATTGGAAATTAATTTACTTGAATAAGGACCCACTGCCAGATAAGGACTGTTGACAAACCTATGTGACCAGTGACACGGAAGTGATCACACTTCTTACTCAGCAATGGCAGCAAAACCTTTCAGTGAATATTCCAGGCCTCAGCTGTCCAACTGATACAAGGCTCTCCACAGCAAGGAAGGCCATGGCCACACCCTTACAAAAGGTTTTTTCCCATCTTGCTTGCTCATCCATGCAAACGTAGTTTGGAAATAGTCCTACACCAAGTCATAGAGACAGGATTTTAGTGATTTGTTACAGATGTTAAACAGTATGTGTTACTTCATTTTTTTGTTTTCCCCTCTCTTTCTCTCCCAAATTCTCTTTCCTCCCAAATTACCTAGGAGGAACTGTTATTTATGAACCTGAATGAAAGATAATGTACTCTTTATTTTCAAAATATGTGTGTGTGTGTGTGTGTGTGTGAGAGAGAGACAGAGAGAGAGAGAGAGAGAGAGAGAGAGAGAGAGAGAGAGAGAGCGCAAGTGAGCGTAGGTGCACAAGAGCCATAGGTCATGGTGTATGGAAAGCAGAATACGGCATCAGGTGTCAGCCCTACCTTTCTCCTTTGCTTGAGGTAGGGTCTCTCTAATATTCTTGGCTGCTATATATATACCAGAAGCTGATCTGTGAGCTTCTGGGAATTCTTCTGTCTATCACAGACATATACTATAACACCAGACTTTATGTGGGTTCTAGGAATTTGAACTCAAATCCTCACACTGGGTAACAAGCACTTTGCCAACTGAGCCATCTCCTCAGCCTAGAATCATTCTGTATACAGGAGGAACAGACTAAATTTCTTGAATACAAGGATTATCTCAGAAGCTCTTTTGTATCTGACTGACTGAATTGTTGCAACTGTAAACTGTGGATTGTACAGTGCTGGGATGTGCTTTCCTGTCTCCATCGATGGTAATGAAGATGCACACAGAGTCAAGTGGAATTTAATCTTTAAGAATACACACATTCATCTAAAATTAAACCTGAACATTCTTGCACAGAATGATATGCAAATCTCTTTAGAATAAATGGTCTCTGATGGTTTTTGTATGGACCAGAAGGTCTCAGTGCCGCCCACTGTACATGGCGATATATATTTAATCTATTTCCACCCATGTTCTCATTCCCTCTCTCCTTAATCCTATCCATCCCCCTCATCAATTTATAATGCCAATTTTGTTTTGGTGGGAGAAATTCTCTAGAATATTCTTCTAAAGGTTTTTAGAATAATGAAAAATTAACATGCACATTCTGTGAACAAATGTGATTTGATGAATCATGTATTTTGAATAAGAATAATAGAGATTTCCAAGCATATTTAAAGGTATTACTAACATGTGCATTGTGTTTGCTTCTGTATCAAATGTAATAGTTCTTATTGGACGTACTTAGGTATTAACTAACATGTGGATCATGTTTGCTTCAATATCAAATGTAATAGTTCCTATTGGACCTGCTTTTTAAGTTTATTTTTATTTATGTGTATGTGTGTGCTGCTTGTTTGCATGTGCACCACTCTGTGCAGTCATCACAAAACCTTCTGACTTGGGTCCTGGAAACTAAAGTCAGGTCTTCTGCATGAACAGCAAGTGCTCCTAACCTCCAAGCCATCTCTCCAGACCCTGGACACACATTTTAAACTTCCTGTTCTGTTCCCTCTTATTTCCACAGAGATGATTCCTGGTGGGTAGCCATGGGTTTTAACTGGAAAATATGTTCTAAAAGAAAAAAGCATTTGATTATTTTGGGACTTTTACAGCTAATGTAGGGGAATAGTGTTGTAAAGAAGACTGGCTGGAGGTGAAATAAAAAATGTTTGTGGGTAGCTTTGGATAATTCATCTTATTTCCTCCTTTACTTACACAAAACAAGTAGCTATTCTATTTGTAAGAAAAATGAGAAAGTGGGGACGAGGTCAATAATATATTTGATGGTTATAATTATTTTTTAGAGCACAGTGGTCATTATGTAGACTGACATTTGTCTGAGCACTGTTTGTAGATATTAGTCTCATAGGAAAATGTGATGGCTTAAAATGCAGGTGAGCGATAGGCACATCTGTTAATGTAAGTCTTTCTTGGGCCACCCAGGAAAGAGCAAAGGCACTTGCCACCAAGCCTAAGGACCAAGATTCCATCACTCAGACCCACATAGTAAAGGAAGAGAATTCTCTCCTTTGACCTTTACATGTGCAGCTTGTCACCTGCTACCTGCCCTGACATGTACATATGAAATACACACATGTAATGAAAACATTAAAGATGGGCTTGGGTGAAGAGCCTGGTTTCCAGCATTTACATCAGGAACTTTGTTACTCCGTATAACTACAGCTATAACTCCAGGGCAATCTTACTCCCTCTTCTGAACACCTAGGATGTCTACATGTACATGAATACATATGTACATGTACACACACACACTCTCTCTCTCACACACTCACACACACACACACACACACACACACACACACACACACACACACACAATTGCCAGAGCCTGACATATACAGAGGCCGATGCTCACAGCCAACCATTAGACCACGGGGTCCCCAATGGAGGAGTTAAGGAAAGAACTGAAGGAGCTGAAGGGGTTTGCAACCCCATAGAAAGAACAATAACATCAACCACCAGATCCCCCAGAGCTCCCAGGGACTAAACCACCAACCAAAGAGTAGACTCATGGAGGGACTCATGGCTCCAGCCGAGTATGTAGCAGAAGGTGGCCTTGTTGGACATCATTGGGAGGGGAGGTCCTTGATCCTGGGAAGGATCGATGCCCCAGTGTAGGGGAATGCCAGGGTGGGAAGGTGGGAGTGGGTGGGTGAGGACCCTCATAGAAACAGGAGGAGGGAGGATGGGATAGGTTGTTTCTGGAGTGGAAACCAGAAAAGGGGATAACATTTGAAATAAAAAGAAATAAAATATCCAATAAATAAAGAAAATAAACTTTAAAAAGTTACTTCTTCTCAAACCTCTTTGGCTTAAAGTCAGAGCAACACACTTGTAACATCCCATGGATCTGAGTTCCCATAGTACACCTGTGTGGGATTTGGGTCTCCAGTAGACCTGGTCTGACTCAGGGCTCATCCCTGATAAAGCACATGTTCCCTAGTATAAACATAAACATATACACACTTCACAAAAGGATGAATTCAACTCACCACTTACATACTCTTTAGTTACACAAATCTTACTCCTAAAATATTTCTATAAATAACCTGAAGTTTTCAAAAAATTCTCTGCTGGCACCCTTATCCCCCTGGTTTCCCCATGAGCAGTGGAATCTCCCTTCCACCTGGCCCACTGAACACATGACATCAGAATCCAAACCAAGGAAACCATGGAAACGTGAAATGACATTCTTGTAGTTTCAGAGAGAGCACCTCAGGTCACGCAGGGTCACAGGGGTTGCGCTCCACAACAGGACAGAGGAAAGGAGACAGTAGTTACAAGGAGGAAGATTCCCTGATTCATGGATAGAAAAGGCCCGGCTTGTGTGAAGGGAAAGAGGTGGACGCTGCAGTTGGCAGCTCTGACAGGAAACCTGGCTGGGTGAGCAGCTTTCTCTCTGGGTGAGGGCCCTATTTGGCAGGAGCAGCTGAGCACATGCTTAAGCATTGGGGTTCTCTGAGATGTACATATGTCAAAGCAGTAAGTGGAATTTTGGTGGTAGCTGTGGCCTCGTGCTTTGGATGTGGCAAGGACCATGCTTCTTGTCCATGGCAGACCATGTGAGCTCTTCTGAGGACCAGTCCAGTGTGAGCCAATGCCAACCCGAGTGTTATCCCGCTGGTGTGTCCTGGCATACTACTAGTGCAGTCTCTCACGTTCCCAATTGATAGTGGCTATTATCCTTGATTCATTGTGTGCCATTGATCTTCAGAATTTTGATTAATGGCAGAGAAACCTGGAAAGTTCAGAGTTTGGCTTTGGTTCAAATGAGCACCCGGAAGTTCAAATGTTTAATTCAAACTGTCTAAGTCTCTTGGTTAAGCAAAATGTAGATATGCAAAATTAGTCTAAAAAGATCTGCTGGAAACAGCCTTCTCTTAGAAATTTCTGGTATTTCCTGCATCAACTCAGAGCAAGATCATAAATGCTACAAAGGCGTCTTTCTTTCCTTTGTACTTCTGGCCAGTGCCCAGGTTTCTGAGTTTTAGGGGACAGGCAGCAAATCATGGAGGAGCGTTCAGGGTGGCATTGTCTGACTGTCATACTTCCACTAGATGCACATGCATTTTCCAGACACCTGAGCACACAGAGAGACAGAAGCATAGCAGCTCTCAGGCTTCAGAGTGAAGAGTTATCTATTCAGCCCTGGTTTAGATCCGTGAGAATGTGCTGATACTGTGTGAACGCACTGGTGTCACCCAGACAAAGCCACGAGTTGATAAATGGCAATGGTGGAAATTCCCTCCAAAATGCACAATTAACTTTTCTCACCTCTCCTCGGTTAACTGAGCCAGGCAAGTCTGAGTAGCAGAGTCTGAGGGACTGTGCTTCAAGGTCAAAGAAACTGACAGTCCCATGGGAGGAATGCCCAGATAACATAAAGGGTGCCAATCTTCCCTCTGAATGCACCCTTCTGAGTCCAAACTGTGGGTCACTTGGCCTGGGTACCCTCATTCATCTGGGCTCAGCATGACTTCTTCAGCATGCTGCAAGTTGAAGAACATACCAAACTCAAGATGGCAAAATAGAATTCCACAAGGCTCATATTGTATCTGATGCCACAGAGAAGAACACTCCTGCTGTCATAAGAAACTCTACTGGATTTGAATTCTGCTCAAAACTTAGAGAAGGTAAATGAAACGTTCCAACCTGCATGGTATACACCTGGCTCATGTGGGTGGCAAATGCTAGTAAGCCTTGAGTTAGTTTTTGAGAATCCTAAAACATGGCGGAGTCCTCACTGAGTCCTTTGACCTGGGTAGACAGTTGATCTGGGCGGAATGATGGCTCATTCACTCCCAGAGGCATCAGAGGGAAACTGGTGCCCACTTTACCAAACTTGAATAAGACAAACTCCAAAGCTTTCAGCTGATGGTGGGGGATGAAAGAGAAGCCATCTGAACAGGAAATAGCACCATAGAATTGTCCCATGACTGTGATGTGGTTCAAAGTTTTGATTAAACACTAAGCACATGGTAGGTTCAGGTATGGGTTGCATCTTTCTGAAAGGTAACACACAGACTTGCTGCTTTGTAATCAATTAGTAAATTTGACTCAGTCCAGGGAGCTGTGAAGGAAGATCTATAGCAAATCAATGCATTGATTTTATTTAGAAGTTTAGTTTAAGTGATTTCTAATTTTTAAAGTGAATGGGGTTGGGGATTTAGCTCAGTGGTAGAGCACTTGCCTAGCAAGCACAAGGCCCTGGGTTCGGTCCTCAGCTCTGAAAAAAAAAAAAAAGTGAATGTTTGAAGGCTACACATCCCCAGATCTTTGATTTAAAATTATTTATTTCCTCCCCTTTTCATCCTCCCCCCATTTATTAGTTTTAGAAAGAGTAATTTGAGATTTTCTTCTTCAACATGTTTTGTCATTTTGCATTAAAGCATAAGCCTTCTTTTCTGCTATTTTATAAAAGCTTATAAAGTGACAAATTATGTAAACAGACCCCTTTCTCCAATAGGTTCAGTTTTATAATCATGAAATCATATTTAATTAATTTATTAGCCCTCCATAGTTTTCTATCCTCTGGTCTTTCAAAAAAAATGGAATTTATTTGAACAAATGGATTCTTATTGTTTTGCTATTTCAACATCTTTGACATTCAATTCTATCCTATCTTGTATGATTCTAAATGGTAAGTAAGTATGGCTGTGTCCTCCGATCCTCTCTTCTGAGCAGGAAGTAAGACCCCCAGGTGCCGAGGAGTTCTGACCTCAAGGTTTTCTCTCAGAATCTTGCCTTGCCATACGTCCCCTGGATGTGATGTTTGAGTAGCACTCATGCAGCTGCCACACTGAGCCCAGGGAGGTCCCCAGGTCTCCCACAGAAGAGTCACAAGGCTGTCTTTTTAGCCAGCGACACTGTGGCATTGCCTATCAGCTTATGCCCCTGGTACTGATGTTGTGAGTGGTGGAGGCAAAGGAAGAAACTGCAGGAAAAAAAACTCATCAGCATCCGCTGAACATGTGAGCAATGCTGCCCACCTGGACATGGGGCCAGTGCCCATCACCTCTTCAGATTGGACAGTGTGACTTCTCCAGGGCATCTTTTAGAGGAAAATCAAGACATTGGAAAACTGGTATCTTACATACCCTTTCTTTTAAAGTTGCTTCCTACAAATGCCTGTGCCAAAAAAAAAAAAAAAAAAAACCAGAGCAAAAGAAAACATATTTTAAATGTAGCCTTTGAAAAGCCACTTAGCATTCCAGCCAGGCACGGAGGATGTAGAAGTCATCTGGGGGTTGGGGGAAACAAGCTCAGAAACAAAAGAAACATTTTCCTCAACTGTTACAGTTAAATAGGGGTCAAGTATGCTTTTAGAGAGTGAATCCTTCCATAGCCACAGACAGAAGTACTCTGTATGTAAATACATGTGCACACATGTGCATAAGCATGTGTTGATAAGTGTGTACACACATATGCACACATAAATGTAAAGACTATCTTTTGGTATCTCCCTCAATTGCTCCTCACCTTATTTAAAATGTTTAAATTAATTTTGTTTTAAATTGTGTGTCTATTTCTGTGTGTGTGTAAGCAAATACACAGACACACACGCACACACGCACACACGCACAGATGAGTATAGGTGCTCAGTAAGGCCCAAACCATGTGATCTCCCTGAGATTGGAGTTGTAGTTCACAACTCTCAACTAAGTTGATCGTCATGGATGCTGGTAACTGTAACTAAGGTCTAGTTAGTGATCCTTCCAAGCCCTCCACTTTAGTTTTTGAGATGGAGTCTTGCATGGAACCCAGAGCTGGAAAGGTCTAGATATCCACTTGTCTCCTCCACCATTCTGGGGTTATAGGCATGTGCCAACCACACACAGCCTTTTACATGGATGCTGAAGATCTGATGTCAAGTCCTCATTCTGTGAAGTAAGCAAGTTACCCACTCAAGCCTTCACTGCAGCCCCAACACCCCATACTTCTTATTACATCTTTATTTTTTTTTAAACTCACTATTTGTTTGTTTGCTTGCTTGCTTGTTCATTTATGGAGACAAGGTCTTACTTATCTTGCTGAACTGGAACTTATTAGGTAGTTCAGGCTGGCCTTGAACTCACAGAGATCCCGTTGCCTCTGTCTCCTGAGTGGTGGTATTAAAGTGTATGCCAACATGCCTGGCCTCTTGTAAACTATTTTACCAAGCATCCTGTTTACCACTGCTGTACCAAGCCTGGTGAATCCTTGGCATCTAAGGACCAAGTGCGTGGCAGCCCCACTGCTGTGATAACACATCTCACTCAGGTGCTTCATTGTGTCCTTCTGAGAGTCTTTAGGGAGAAGAAAGCAGAACTGAATATCTTGCGTCAGTGTATCTTAGAAGCCAAAATTGGGTCATCATTCTTAACTTGGGCAATTCAATGAATGTTTATGGTAGGCAGCTTCTTGGAAACTTGAAGTTTAATGAAGAAACATGCCATCAGCTAGCTAAGGAGCCGTATTCAAGACGTGAAGCTCAGTACCACGAAAGCCATGATCTTTGAAATGATTATCCACTCAAGCATCAGGAGGAAGTGGTCTGGACCAGACTGAGCATGCGCCATGACCTAGCTTCCTTCCAATTGCATTGTAGGAGGGTTTAGGAGAAGAGCTTTAGGGAGCAGAGAGGCATGAGAAAGGCCATGCATCCTCTCTCCTCTCTCTTCTCCCTTTCTCCACTTCCCATCTGCCACATCATTTAAACCCATGTCTATTTTTACCTTCTAGAATCTTTGCTTCAACCCTGGATATAATTTCAAGGCTCAGAAACATTTGTGTAATTAATTGCTAATTTGGGGCTGAGACTGCAGACTCCTATAAAGATCAGAAAAAGGCAGGGCAGGGGTGGTGGGGCAAGCCTATTATCACAATGCTTGGTAGGCCGAAACAGGGGAATTGCCCTGAGTTCAGGGTCTGATTGCTCTTTGCAATGAGTAGCAGGCCAGTCAGGGCTACCCAGCAAGACTCTGGCCCTAAAACAAAAGAAGTTGTGAGATGGCTCAGTCTGTAAAGCACTTGCCATTCTAGTGTAAGCAGCTCTATGCATGTCTTGGTCCCCAGGACATGCAAAAATGTCAAGTGTGTGTGATGGCCCACCCATAATCCCAGTGTCCGAAGACAAAGACATGATCCTGGGACAAGTCAGTTACCTAAACTAGATAAACTTGTTAGCTCTGGGTTCAAATGAGAGACTTTCCCCAGTATGAAATGTAGAGAAGAATCAAGGGAGGTATCCTTTGATATCAAAGGAGATACCAAAAGAGATATTTCTCTGGCCTCCACATGAACATACATGCATGCATGTTTACCTGCCTATAGATGTGTGCACGCATATTTTAACATACATGCATACATGTACATACACCACATATATCACACATATGTATGGAGAAAGCTAGAGAGTGGGGGGGGGGAAGCGAAGGGGAAAGAGGAAGGGGAGAGGGAGAGAGAAACAGAGAGGGGTGTGTGAATAGACATTTCCTACAGTACTCCAAGGCCCGGATTTGTACACCCATCCCTGGTCTATGTTTGTGAACTTGATTTTTCCTAATAAAGTACTTGGCTCCATCAGCAAGACCATCTTACACACCTGTGAAAACATCTTAGTGAACAGTAACCTTGACTTCAAATCATCAGAGTCCAGTGGCATGAACACATACCTGAAGTTTAGTGGACCATTGCTTGATTTTTGAAATACAACTGTAATAAAAAAAAATCTATGAAAAAGATTCTAAGGAGCTGAGGAAATGGTTCCATAGGTAAAATACATTCCTTATAATCACGAGTACCTGAATTCAATAACTAGTATAGTGCCCAGTATAGTGGCACATCCTTGTAATCCTAATGAGAGGATGCAGAGATAGGACAATCCTCAAGGCTCTTTGGCCAATCATTCTACCCCATTTGGTGATGTGTAAGCCAATGACAGTTACTGTCTGAAAGTGATAGTGTTACTGAAGAGATACTTACAGCCAACCATTGGATTGAGGTTGGAGACTCCTATGGAAGAGTTAGGGGATGGAAGGAGCTGAAGGAGATGGCAACCCTATAAGAAGATCAATAGTATCAACTAACTTGGGCCCTTGGGAGCCCCCACAGACTAAGCCACCAACCAAAAAGCATACATGGGCTGGTCTATGACCCTAGCACATATGTTGCAAAGGACTGCTTTGTCTGGTCTCAGAGGGAGGGTATGCGCCTAATCCTGTAGAGACTTGATGCCAAAGGGGAGGGGGATGTGTTGGGGGTGAAGGGTGGCTGAGGGTGGGTAGGTAGGAGAGCAACCTCTCTCTCAGAGGCAAAGGGGAGAGGGGATGGGGTGAAGAACTCTTGGAGGCTGGGCAGGGAAGGAAGCCAATATTTGGAATAAATAAATAAAACAACTTAAATTTAAAAAGAGATTTTTTTTTGTCTTACACACACACACACACACACACACACACACACACACACACACACACACACACTCAGGAATACACCCACACCCATCATCATACCACCACCAACATTGTGAGATTTCTCCAAGTCTAAAGGTCTCTCTGGGAATGAAAGTCAGTTTAGACGTTGTATTTGAACTATTTAAGGGATGAGCATGGTTTTAGTACTCACTCAGAACATCTCAGTAGGACCAGAGAGTCTTTGAATCATTAACCCAACTTACTGTCCAAATACAGCAAAGGTTGCCAAGTTTACATAATGTAACTAAGATTGTTTATATGTTATAAGTTGAGTGAATTAGTAGGTTATAAAAGGAGTTAATATAATGTAAGTACTTCATTGTATATCTGCTTCTTCCTTAATTAATGAATGAATTTTGAATAGTTGTAACTCCCCTCCCCCAATACAGCACACAGCAGGTGTCGATTTGAGTGGCAGAGCTGGTTCAGAGCCATTCTATCCTCCTTGTCTGGTCCATCTGGCTACTGGACAGATTCAAATTTGTATATTTACCTTACTTTGTGTGGGCTACTTTATCCCTGGAAAAAGCAAATATATCATTTTAATCAAAATGAAAGAAAAACAATATTGTGTGCTTTTTATACAAACAATGTGGGAAAATAAAGAAAAGGATATACATCAACATAAAAGTCAATACCAAGATAAAACTGGAACTTTCTGGCATTCATGCATTTTAAGATGAAGAGAAGACTTTTGGAAATAAAAGATTTATGAAACAGATACTCTTGAGAATATTAAAAGAATAATGAAGTTTTGCCAATGACTTGGAAAAATTTTAGGGTTCTAAATAAAAATATACTTCCTTCAACTAAGGTTAAGAAAGTTGGCTATGACATCATTCAATTTTCTGGTTCTTTCAAACCTTTACCAAATTTCATATCAATAGTCATTTGCATAAATTCACTATTAAGTTATAGTTTATATTATATTCCTTGAGTAACTGGTACCTAGAAACTTTTATTTATTTTCAGGGTTGTATAGTCAGGGGAATGGGAAAGAAAACCTGTTAACATATTTCTTTATGAAAAATTTAATGAAAGTCACTCTGAAGTAAAGGGTTAGAATTAGGAGAGAGAATGTCAGCAAACTTTGCATCCATGTCACATGTCTTGGGGACAACTTTCTAACCTGTGAATTTATATTTCTGACCAGTTTAAGAGTTTAGAAAGGGGAACTTCATAAGTGATACCTTATATCTCCTTTTGTTTAGGAAGGTGAAGAGCTAGCCTGGGCTCCAATTTGTGGCCAAGAGCTGCATGGCTATCTCCTACCAAGGTTTAGAAAGCAAGATATCCATCCCTCGGGAAGGTGCTGTTATGTCAAGAAGCTTCAGGTTCAAAATACAGTCTTCCTTACAAAAGGAGCTGAAATGTGGGGATGAGGTGGAAGTGAGAGAGAGGTTAGAGGAAGAGAGAAAAGGAAGTTTTTAAGTCTTCTGGAATGTGGAGAAGACTACACAGTAGATGCCCTTATCCAAAATTCTCAGTGCTTGTCTGAAACCAAAGCTAGTCGTAACCTCTGTATGGCATTTTCATAACCAAGATGGTGGCGGTGATAAACAGGGAGGTGATATATGTACTTTAACTACACTAAAGAAGGTTTGTATCCTAGAGGAATGAAGGGAGATAGGAATGATTTCATCATATGCAGGATAATTGAAAACGTATACGTGGCTTGTTTCTAGAATTTTCCATGTAATGTTCTGGGATTTTTGTGGTGATAGATCACTGAAACTGTAGAAAGTGCACCTTGGTTAAAAAGGACCTATGGTGTACCATTTTCAGTACATACATTGTATATCCATTTTTCACTGGTTTGCATTTTTCATATAGATGTGGAGAGCCGCTTCTCAGAGGAGATGGAGAAACTGAGAAGCAACATAGAAGCTAGGTTCTGGTCGCATAAACAGTCATCAAGCTGCGAATTACAAATATAGCTTACATGCTTTACTTAGACCACATTTGTTTGACTAAGTTCTCTGTGTGTGGATATCATGTTCTTCTGCATATGTATGAGTATACCTTTGTGTGCTGTTGCCTAGAAGACAGAGAACAACCACAGACCTTATTCCTCATATACCACTGCTCCCACCCTCTTCCTCTAAGACAGGCTTTCTCATTGGCCTACAGCTCACCAACTATGCTAGCCTGTCTGTATCTCTAGTGGGAGGATCACTCCAACAAGCACTTTCTAGTCTGTCTCCCCCTCTAGTGACTGGATCACACAACCATGCCCACTCTACCCTGTCTCCATCGCTAGTGGGTGGATCACACCACCATGCCCACTTTTTTTTATGTGCATTCTAGGAGTTGAGCACATGTCTTCAGGGTTGCCCACAACTCACGGCAAGCATACTACACATGGAGCCACCTCCCTAGCTCCTGGATATCACATCTTCTTGACAGGCAAAGTAATTTCCTCTTCCACATCCCAGTCATTTCATCGAGGTTCCAGCTGCAGAGGAGCCCCGGGAGCTCTGGAGATTCATCCAGCATCACTAGAAACTTGTCAGAAGTGGAGATGGCGGGCCATCTCACTGTGGCAGAATCAGAATTGGCATTTAGCAAGATACCCAATGAGTCACAAGTACTCCAGAATCCAAGATCCATAGACATTTCCTCCTGCATCTTCCCACGCAGGGATGAATTCATCCATCCTTGGGCATTTAATGAAGAGGCTGGGCCGTCTTGTTGAGTGTCTTAGATGTACGTGCCGGATTTCCAAGTCATGAGGTTGTTTTGTTATTTATGTGGAGCCATAAAACACAATAGGATTTTAAAAGTCTATTTCTATGCATAAAGCTGGCATACATATTCTGAGGCCCATGCATTTATTTTCATTATCCCCGAATCATACCAAGAGCCCATGAATTATCAATCCTGTGCTTGCACCTTTTGCAAATCCCAAATCTTGGCATAATGAACTATGTTTTTGCATAATTAAAATAATTATGATGGGTATTTATAAGAAATACTTTTGTCCCTGGCCCTGGTATCAGAACCAATCTACTTTCAGCCATAACTGGTAAGAAAATTACCCCTGCATGCCTACACACCCACCCACATCATGTCAAGATGCACCCCATCCTCAGGATTATTCTAACTCTCCATAATAAATCCCCGTTTCTGCAGGTGTTGTGTGGCAATTTGTATGAATCATAGAGGTGATTTGACAGTGTCTGCTGTGATAGTTGAGGTCTTGCCCAGAGGATGAGCAACTCCTCGGGGAGATGTAAATGCACAGCTCTTCAGGAGCCTAAACCAGTTATGCTCCAAAAGTTATTTAAGCACAGAGGCAGGGTCTTTGTTGTATTTCAAGACCACCCCAAATTCTTCATGGGGCATGACTCGAAGGAAAGGGTGACAAGAATTTGAAGATCAGAAATTCCGAGCTGAATCCAGTGACTGAGTATCTACAACGACCCTTCCTGGCCTTCGTAGGAGAGGGCGCCAGGTCTAGGCTGGATTTTTCATGGCTGACCTGATAGTCCTAAAATTACCAGGTTTTTTATTTTCTCAGAGATAGACTGAAGTCTAAATTAAATTTTTAAAAAATGGCCATCCAATTAAAATATGTAAACGATTTGCATAGCTCTCCCTTCTCTTTGTTCAGTTTAATCAATGTAGTTCCAAAATAATTGGTTGATGATTTCTTGCAATGTGGGAAAGAATGAGTAATTGAGCACAAGGTTGGTGGCATGTACCTCCCCCCCATGTCCCTACCCCCCCACCCCCCGCCCATCAAAGGGTGGCCCTCTAAGAAGCTGATTGTAAAAGTGGTGGGAAAGGGTGAACAATATTTAATTGTCTTATTATTTTCTTTCTAATATTGAACACATAGCTGGCATTCAGTAATTACTTATTAACTGTATTACACCTCTGAGCTTGATTCTCCACTGTTGCTAAACAACCAGAGAAGCCATTATAAGAAAGCTTGGAACATGGGCTAACCCAACCTGAGAGGTTGCTAGTTTTGGATCCTGAGGCTGGAGGGCCTGCCTGCCAAGTGTCAAACACAGGCCTAACCAGACTGGAGAAGTTGTTTTTCCTAGATCTTAAGGCTGGCAGACATGTTGGGGGAAATAAGTGACAGCCACTTGGGTCTTACATTTCTTTAGTTTCTTCTTCACAGGATGGCTTTAGATGAAACTAGAGAGACAGTTCAGCTGTTAAAGGGTGGGCTATGGGAGCGTAAGTGCCGGAATTCAGGATTTCAGCAACCATATAAAAACACCTGGTCTGGAGGCCCATGCTTATGATCCCAGAGTTGGGGAAGCAGAGACAGAGGAATCTGTGTAGGGCTCCCTGCCTCTAAGGTGACAGCAAATATTTCAGAGAAACTATGGCAGAGGTTGTGGGTACTGAGGAAGCCGTGAGCACGTGACTTTGTGCTGTTTGACATGGGCACAACCATGTCAAAGACCCCAATGCCTCAGACCCTACGAGAGTGAAAAGCCTCTGGGGGTGGGGCTGAGAAGAACAGTAGGACCTTCTTCTGTTCTAAGCGGGAATGTGGACTGTGTGTGCAGAAAATGACTGTCAAAGCTTTCGTCCTGTGGATGGTTATGGGCTGAAGATTGCTTCCCTACAGATTTCTCCCTACTGAGTTTAGCTAAAACTCGCCTGTTATTCAGCTGGATGCAATACCTTTTGCTCCTTGCTTAAGTATATATAATAATCCTGCTCCCTGTTTGTTTGTATGCAATAACTCTGCTTCCTTGGGAGGTCAACCATATATAATAAACATGCTGAACTTCTGGGGTGTGGCAACCTCTCCATGTGAGAGCCCTGACTACTTAATCTGAGATTTGTCTGTGTTTGTATGTTGGTTCTTCTCATTGCTCCACTTGGGTGAGTCCCTGGGGCTATGCAGAATGGCAAGAAGTTGTACTCTAACCTCCCCATGCATATGCATGGTTGCCCTGACCCTGACCTAACCCTGACCCTGACCCTAACCCTGACCCTCACCCTCACCCTCACCCTGACCCTAACACTGACCCTGACCCTGGCCCTAACACTGACCCTGAATGTAACTGAAACTGTAACCATAACCCCAACCCCAGCCCTAACCTGAACACCTGCATATTCACATACCCCCCCCACATATATCTTCACACCCTCATATCCAAATACGTGAAAACACATACATGCATATATATCTGCATATACACATGCACCCCTTTCCCATGAACATGCACATCTACACACACTCTCGTAAGAAGCAATCATGTTCTTTTGGGGTCCCTGAGTATTAGAAAGTTTCCAGAGACTGTCCAAGGAGAGCTTCAGAATCCTCTGCCACCTCCTGGCAGGATAAAGGAAACATCTTCCAAAAGATTTCTAGCCTTTGACCTTTCTCAGACTAAAATATCATTTCAGAGAATAATTAATTGGGTGACTCTCTTTAATGAGTGAGAATGCTTGAGAGAAGAGTAGGAACAAAAAACCCCCACAACTGCTGAAAGCCACACGGTCCATGTTTGTCCATATCTGTCCATGTCTGTCCACCTGAAGCATGGAGCTAATCCATCAAAACTGTAAACAATACACTGTGACATGCTCTGGCCTCTTTCTATGGAACCCACACAGGACTATGCCCTCTGTGATATAATTGTCTGCAGTCTGAACTTAGGGGTTTGGGTTTTGAAAAAGGAACAGAAAAAAACCTTCATTGTATCACTTAATCATGGAAACAGTTTGGACCCTGGAGATCTCCATAACTGTTCTGTTTGACCCCACATGGGGACATTCAGAGGGAAGCCATACTGTGCAGACAGTATGGGGACACAACCATGCTGTGCATGGCTCCATCTCAGGTAGTTTCAGCATCAACTGGCAAAATCAGGACCATCGATCACGCATTGTCTTTTTTCCTCTTGCTATTTCAAGATGAAAGTTTTCAAGACTAACGCTGCAAAGTGGGTATTATGTTGATTTATGCTAATCAGTTTCATATATGCTGTCATATCCCATTCTTAAGTAATGACGCTAGTGAAATATCCTTGCAGCTTCTGTTATCTTGCAAACAGTCTGGTTGTGCCAGAGCAGAAAATTCAGGGACCCGCCACTTCTGCTGTTTGATGGCTTCTGTCTCCTGAGGCTTTTCTAAGCATGGTGGGAAGAGATGATGGCAGAGAGGTTTGTGTCTGCGCTGTCACATTTCCCTGGGCAGAGGATGCAGTGGCAAAAGGTTTTCTTTCCTGGCCCCCAGGATGTATAGTGTGTACATCTGAGTACGTGCAAATTTATAGTGACTTGGCTGCCACATTTTATTTTTGTGACAGTCTTCCCTTCTGTGGCTGGTGTGTTAGCGTCTCCTCTAGGAGCTGCTGGATTTTAGGCGATCCTGCCAGCTCATAAAACACTGACCCTCCACTGCTAAAGTGAGGGCTTTGAGAGGCACTTCAGAGATGAGTTTATCTTAAAGAAGGTGTCTACCGTGGAGATTGATTTCATGGTTCTGGACACTGCTTTTGCAAGCCTTGTGGTGGGTGGGGAGTTTGTGCCCCTGCACATCTGAAGCCACTTTTTAGGGAGCCAGAGTGAAGTGAGGATTACTCTTCCTTGTGATAACAAAATGCTATGGTAATGGACCTGAAGAAAGTGGCTGGTTGGCCTTACTGTCCTCTGCAGTGGGCAAAACGTTTCTGTTTGGCATCAAGGAAGATGCAGCATTCAGGCTTCTTGTCTCAGCAGCATCCTACTGGAGTGCCTTCTGGTTGGATTCTTTCCACCTGGGTGCACTCTGTCCTGGGTCTCCACTGAGTAACTAACTGGCTAGCTGATCTAGTAAGGCAATTCCAAAGAAGCATTAAGGTTTTGTAGAAACTCAAGCACTGCTGCTGGAAGATGTCCTCTGCCTCCTGCCCTCCTCATATCTGTGTTAAGATCCAGGAACAGGCGCTGGCAAGATGGCATCACCCATAATATGCTTACTGCACAATCTGAGGATCTGAGGTCTATCCCCAAGACCCCTATAAAAGTCAGGTGTGTGGTGTTGTGTGCCTGTAGTCAGAGCAGAGAAGAAGTACAGATAAGGGAATCCCCAGGACTTGTTGGCTGCAATTCTAGCCAGTTAGGCGCTTTCCAGGTTTAATAAGAGACTCTGTCTCAAAACGCTAAGAGTGAAAGTGATTGGGGAAGACAGTGACATGGGCCTCTGGCTTCCACAGGTAGATTATATAAGCACACTACACACGCACACGCACACACGCACGCACACGCACACGCACACGCACACACACACACACACACACACACACACAATCTAGGTAAGAAACATTTATTACATATTTATAAACAATCAACCAACCAGTCAACCAACCAACCAGTCAACCAACCAACCAACCAAACCTACCTGAGACAGATGGCTCCCAGCAAAGAGGAACCTTGTCACCCAGTACGATGGTGGAACATGCAGTGTGCAAAATAGTACACTGGGGAAATGAAGAATGGTTGACGGCCCTCTAGTGATAATATCCAGTGACCATAATAGGATGATGTTTTGATTACTTGTTAGTTGCATTGAAATGTGCATCTCTCTCTCTCTCTCTCTCTCTCTCTCTCTCTCTCTCTCTGTGTGTGTGTGTGTGTGTGTGTGTGTGTGTGCATGTGTATGTGTTTGACTCATCTCAGTATGTTATAGCACTTTTCCCAAAAGCTTTGGGTGGAGTAGGTACTCTGTATGAGTTAGGTAATACCCAGCAGTGGCATAAAGGGGAATGCCATCACTGTACACTCGGAAGCATCTTGTGTATCCACAAAGCATTCATGAACAGGAAAAGGAGAGACTCTTCCTCTTTATAACAACCAAAGGCAACAAAGGATAAAGCCTAGTGGTATTTCATAAGAACTCAGGTTCCTGATAACTCAAAACTGATTCCCACGCCGGCTCCTGCTGGGATCCTGTGCTCCTTCTTGAGACTGAACATCATTTTTCACAGGTTATGCTGAAGAGTTGTCATGTTTTGTTCTTCCCACTTGTTGTGAGGTGCCTCGATGTCTAGATTTCACACATTTCTCACATTGAGCATCTGTACTTTAATTACTGACCATGAGCTGTGTCTATGTTTTGTGATCATGATTTTGACAGGAAAGATTCAGTCCCAAGGAAATATTTCTCTAGCAACCTAGAATTGGGGGTAGGGGGATACATACTGTGACCCAAGACGTCTTAGGAGGTGCAGTATGTTCGAGGCTATACCTGTTGACTTAGATGTAACCAACTGAATGCAGTATCTATATTTTGATGCCTCCCCCAGCATTACTATGTCAGCAAAGTGACTGCATGCTACTGTCTGGAATTCACCAGGAAGTAAAGAAGGGATAGATAGAGCTGGTGGGGTGAGGAGGTAAATAGTCAGGGTGGGAGTGGGGCTGGGGTGGGGGTGAGTATATAAGCTTTGTGGAGAGTTCTTCCACTTCCTTTTCCTCTCCTTGGTGTTTGGACTCTAAGAACAATTCTGGTACTAGGACCCAGCTAGGGATGAAGTGCAGTTCTTTTCTGTTTTTGACATATGGGTGTCATTTTGCCAGTGATTGGGTGTTTGTGGTTTGCAGGGCCTAGGAGGTGGGGTGGAGAAGATCTAGTATGATCTGGTATTTACCTCCCCAATAGCATTATTTAAAGACCAGGATGGAAATCTGATGTTTGCCATGACTAAATGACAGTATTTATTATGTACTCACAAAAGGGTAAAAAAAAGCTACTGTTTATTATTTTGACATTAAATTGCTTGCAATACATGAGGGATTAATTATGACATGGCACACTTCATCCTGCCACCTGAATTAGCAGGAGTTTTAAAGAAGGGCCTGTGTGCACAATGCTATTACACAGAAAAGCTACTACATCACTCTTTTTGCATTCTGTTCTTTATATGGGGGCTGGGTAGGACCTTGGCCTCTGGTTGAAGCATCCATGTCCAGACCAGATACTGAGATGTGGTTGATATTGTTATCCATAGATAGCTACCATTCCTACTGGCTTCAACAGGCTTGACTTAGTGGACAGTTCTGTGTGGAGAAGGCTCCCTCTTCTTACCAGGCAAACAGGTGATGAAAATGGCTTGTGAGGTAGCCGGTGTTCCCAAGTGTAGGTGTGTAGGTGGAAGAAGAAAGATGCATTCAACCCTTGGTCCCCACACAGATGATGACTAGGTACATGGGAAATAAGGGTGTGAGGCCATCAGGTTTTCCTTAGCAGATGGCCACAGAATAAAAATACTCCTGGTAGTGTTAGGTACCAAGACACATTCCCCTTTGTCTTGTTGCTTGCATAGAAGAGTGGAGACTTTCTAGTGCACAGGTGCTGAGATGGATTGTGGCCCTCAGACATTGTCTGAAGATCTCTGTACTTAATCGTCAGTGTTCTCAAGCTTGAATGTAGAGCTGCCTTAAGCTTTCACTTTGGCTTGCCTGTCAAAATCTAGAACAACATTATCCCAGGCAGAAGAAAAAGCAGAATCCTCTGGTGCAGACTTCCTAGGGATGTGTGAACAAGCATCTAACCCACCAACCAACCAACCAACCAACCTACCTACCTACCAACCTACCTACCTACCTACCATCAACCAACCAACCAACCAACCTACCCACCAACCAACCAACCAACCAACCTACCTACCTACCAACCTACCTACCTACCTACAATCAACCAACCAACCAACCAACCAACCAACCTACCTACCTACCAACCTACCTACCTACCTACAATCAACCAACCAACCAACCTACCAACCTACCTACCTACCATCAACCAACCAACCTACCTACCAACCTACCTACCTACCTACCTACCTACCTACCATCAACCAACCAACCTACCTACCAACCAACCAACCAACCAACCTACCAACCTACCTACCTACCTACCATCAACCAACCAACCAACCAACCTACCTACCAACCAACCAACCAACCAACCAACCAACCAAACCCAGTACCGCTCCATGACTCCCTGAGTGACTACTATGAAACCTGTGCCGGGGATGGCTCCCAGCAAAGGAGAACCTTGTCATCCAGGACATTGGTGGAACATGCAGTATATGAAATAGTACACTGGGGAAATAAGGAAAGGCTGTTGGTCCTTGGTGCCCATACAGGGCACCAAGAGTAAAAAAAAAAAAAAAAAAAAAAACCATGATTCTATAAATTTATTGATGTTAGTTACAAGTATGGGTGAGGGGTTACTCTCAGGAGCACTCACTCATAACTCCAAGGCAGTTTTATCCATGAAAGCCTATCAGCCACATGTGTGATAACTCATTAAATGTAACCCAAAAGTTCTCTGTATGACTTCCAAGCAGTTCAACAGATAGGTCTCTAAGCAATCTGCCCATGCATATATAACCTTAATGAGAGAGAGGCTTAGTGAATCTTGTAAGTTTCAGGGTCTTTTTGAAACTTGTGAGATATTTAATTCGAGAGTGTTAACAAACTTCCCTTCAGGATAGGTGTTTTGGTACCTGTAAAACTGATATCTGAAGTTCCCTTTCCATGTCCCCAAAAGGTGTTTCTCCTATAAGTGTGGACATGACAGTATCCAGTCAGCCATGGGACAGGGCATTAGGACAGGCTAATGTGTGGGCAACAGAAGGGAGGCCAGTCTAGAAACTCCCTTGTTGCCCAGTGACTTCTGATCTTTGGATTGATAGGTTATTCTGAATTGAGACCTGAGTATTACAAAATAATAATAATAATAATAATAATAATAATAATAATAATAATAATAATAACAACAACAACAAACAAACAAAACAAAGCAAAGCAAAGCAAAAGCCAAGCCAACCACACCAGCTATAGATCTGTAAAAACAGGCAAGAGGAACTCAGCTGCAGCTATGGCCTGAGATTTATGCTCATGGATTTCAGAGCACCCTAACTTTGACAGTGTATCTCATTCAGTAAGTTCCTCTCTGTGACAATCCAGCATGATTACCTTGATGGGTGAAGACATCTGATTTGAAAGGTCCCCACTGTGTCCCATGGGCTCTCTTCTGAGAGTATCTAGCATGAGGTGTGGGGAGAGGACTCATAGGCCCACCTGCTCTATTCCTCTTCATGACTGGTGTCGGTGCATTCTGGTCTCAGAGACCAGTGCAATGAAGCAGAAAGTGCCATAAGCATTTGTGGAACACCAAGCTCAGAGAAAGGGCTCCTGGCTCCTCTAGAAAGAAAACCTAGGATTCACCTGAAAACAAACATCATTTCTACTGGTAAATTTGGATCTCTTTATCCAAAAGAACATCAAATCTTGTGGAAAATGTGCTTATTATAAATTCATGTTATAATTTATTATCTGGAAAAATTATCTTTTATTTACAAACTCCTAACTGTTGTGAGAAACTCCAGGGATCTCCCTTTGGGAACCAAAGTGACTGTAGTCCTCTGAGGACTTTCTCTGCCTGATTTCTGTTCATCTGTCCTATTTCTATTCCTAATATAATAGAAAAATCCAATAGTGTTGAAGTTAAATAATACATTTTCCCTCCTAGAACCAATAAATCTGTTTAAAGATGCATTACTGCTTCTCTTGAGGGATAATTTAGACTATGTATCAAAAAAGGAAAATCAATAGTTTTTTTCTATTACAAATAATTGCCTGTTTGACTCTTTCCCACTTTTTCTTTCTTTCTTTCTATTTATTTATTTATTTTGGCTTCAATACATTTCTGCTAGAAAGTGCCTCATGCTTCAAGTCTAGACCAGAAGGAGCTTCTGTCTTGTGGTCAGTCATGCCCTCTCCTGGAGTCTGGAAGATTCCCATGCATAGTGTCAGGAGAGATAGAAGCAGGCCAGGCTCACAGGGACTGCAAAGTCACAGAATAGAGAGTGCCCTAGGAGGGCTGAGAGGGTAAGGGTATCTGGGAGCAGACAGAGCATGGACTCCAGCGGGCCATCACCAGAGTGTGAGGCTAGAGATGTGCTGGTGGCCTGTGATCACAAGTAGTCTGCCTTTTGTACTAAGGTTTTAAATAATTAATTATACATTTACATCATGCAGTAATGATAGCCTGTAAAGAACTGGACTGTGATCAGGCCATTAGAGGAGATTCCTCTGCTCAAAGAGTTGAGAGAACTAGTAGAGTATTTACTCTCGGGCTTCTAAAAAGAACTATTTGGGATCTGATATATCTCAGTTAGAAGAGTGTTCATCTAGTGTACAGGAAACTATGAGTTCAATGGCCAGGATGGCATAAAGCCAGGCATGATGGCACTCAGCTGAAATCCCAGTACTGGGGAGGCAGAGGCAGGAGGATTATTACAGGTCATCTCTCACCTGCATAAAAAGTTCTATCCCAGCCTTAGCTAGGTAAGCTTGTCTTAAAATAATTCTTTCTTTCCTTTTGGTTAAGCAAGACGTTACCCTGACTAAAATATGCCTAAGTTTGTCAGAGCCATTTTTAATATTTAGTTCATTAGCCACCAATAAAACTAAGTACTAACACAGGGAGAGGACATTGACACATGATGGAAATAGAACAGCTCAGGGTAGGAGCCGAGAGGAGGTTGAGGCTGGAGCCTGTTCCCTCTGCAGCAACAAGGAAGGATTTACAGATATGAGAACAGCTCAAGGGAATTTTCCAGGGTTGGCTTGCTTGTTAAGTGAAAGAAAACTGGAGATAAGGTGAGGTCTCTTCAAGGAAGCAGGGCACGATGAGGCAGCATTATTTGGACAGGGAGACGCATAGTCAGCTGGATTATCCTTTGGAAACGTTTGCATCTAGGAGAGAGCAGCAGACTCACCTTACTTCACTGCAGCCGTGCATGTCAGGCTGATATGGAACAGAGGGAGAAGCTCAGTGAATGTGAAGCCAGGCTTGCAATGAATTTGTTCAGTTTGGCTGGACTCCTGAGCCATGTAATCAGGCCATGTTGCCGACAGCCACTAGTGATCTACCGATTACTCCTCCAGTTGGGCATTGATTTAATTCCAAACTAAGCTTGAAGTCCAAGTATATCTTAAGCCCCTGGAATCTCAACTTGCAAAGCAGTATTCTAGGAATGGTTGTTATGCAGCGGTACTAGGGCAGTAGCTGACAGTTATAGCAAAGTTGAAACACAGGGTGGAGCTAGTTAGGATAGCTGGAGGTATGAGCAGGAACTGCATCTTCAATAGCCTGTGTATTAGTTATTTTCATTGCTGTTGTGACCCAGTTAAGAGAACGAGATTGTACATTGGCTTTCAGTCTGGGGGGCTACAGTACATCATGGCAACAGGAGAGACTTGGGCACGTGGTTACATGGTATCTTCAGTTAGGATGTAGAGCATACAGGAAGTGTAGGCAAGGCATTGTTGTTAAGTCCTGTCCCTAGAGAGTCACTTGCTACACTGACACCAGCTCTAACCTGTTCCATAGTTTTTTCAAAATGGTGTCACTAGCTGGGATCAAATGTTCAAACATACAAGCCTATGGGGAACATCTCATATTTAAACCACAATAGCCTGATGTTAAGAGTTTTGCTTTATTCATGCAGATGTGTGTACATGTGTGTATGTGTGTATGTGTGTGTGTGTGTGTGCATGCGTGTGTGTGTGTGTGTGTGTGTGTGTGTGTGTGTATGTTGGGTACCTGTGTGTACAAGGGGACATGGAGGCCTAGAAGCATTTTCTCTCCCTTTAAAAAATACTTGTTTGATTTAGTATGTATGTGTGTGTGCCTGAGTGTATATCTGTGCACATGTGTGTACGGTACCTGTGGAGATCAGAGAACATATCAGCTCCCCTAGGACTAAGCATACAGTAAGTTGGGAGTCATCATATGAGTGCTGGTTACCAAACCCAGGTCCTTTGCAGGAGCAGTCAGCGCTCTCAACCATCTCTCCAGCACGATGTTTTGTTTTTTGAGACATGATCTTTAACTGGGCCAGAGTTCACAGGGTAGACTGGCCAGGAAGCTGTGGGGGATCCACCTGTCTCCCTCTTCCTAGCACTGTGCTATAAGCACAAGCCACCATGAGATTTTTTATGAGGGCTCTGGAGATCAAAGTGAGATCCACTTGCCTACATACAAAGCACATTACCAACTGAGTTGTCTTCTCTGCTCTCTGCTCCAGAGAGACTCATTATCTAAACCACAGATTATTTAACAAGTTCCAAAGGGATAATCTTTTTACTTTGGGACTGGGATAGACCTCTTTCCCACCCCCCTGTATCAACACAAAGAAGCATTGCTTTATTCAAAAACTGTGGGTATTGAATGACTGTCAAGGTCACATGCTTTCTAGGTGCTTAGAACACAAGTCTAGCCCGAATGGACAACACACGCCTGCTCACTTGGTGTCTTCCAAGAAATGAAGACAAAATCCAGGCTGTGTTGTATGTGAAGGATAATAAAATGGCATCCAATACCTGCAATTGAGAGGAAGACTAGCAACGAGGGGAGGGGCTCGTGTAAACCAGTTGGCCACCAAAAGCTACACTATGGCAGGAGAATTGGTCTTCTGATGTTCTGGGAAGAAAGTGCTTAAATACATTGGCAGACATCACAAAGGCAGGGTGGAGCCAGAAGTATAGCCTAGAGAGCACTTGTTGGTAAGAAGAAAGGTCCTGTCAGGCCTGGGGTCTGAGGAGATTGACAACCATCAAAAGGAGTTTGTATTTTGTTCCAAGGACCATGTTGAACACTGGGAAGTAGTGTGGTTCCTTTGTGCTCCAAGTGATTCCTTGTCTAGAGGAAGCCAGAGGACTGATGAGCTTGATGGGATGTGAGGGGAGGGTGGTGTTCTGATGGAGGGGAGGGGAGGGCAGTGTGGTGATGCAGGGGAGGGGAGGGAGGACAGTGTGGTGATGGAGGGGAGGGGAGGGGAGGGCAGTATGGTAATGGAGGGGAGGGGAGGGCAGTGTGGTGATGTGAGAGGCAGGCAGTGTGGTGATGGTGCAGATGACTGTAGTCTGCAAGGCTAGGTCAGACAGTCTAAAGTTCAGGGATAAGAAGTGACCTTGGGAGACAGAGATTCACTTGTACCCAGAACAATCAGAGTTGGTAGGTGCAACTGCTAGAGACCCGGGAGTTTTTGACTATCTTGTCACATATTATCTTCATTCTGAAGTTCTCTGGAAGGGTCGAGCTAGCTCCATCCATTATGTCTTCATTCCACTTCTTATGTGCATGGATGAAGTGGAGGACAGTGGTGTTCTCCTTTGCAGATGTCCATGCACTGTATTTATTTACAACCCATTGGCTGTGCATGACTGTGAAGATGGAGGCATGCGCTCTCACACCCTTGGCTAACATGAACGAGTTCTGTCTCTGAGGAAGAAAGGCTCAGGACACTGGGCCAGCAAACAGGTGTCTTCTCTAGAAACCCCTAGAACTCACTGTGGGTTAAGTAACAAGGGTCTTAATGGCAGCTCAGGAAGAAGCATAGGCGTGTTTGGAGATGCGTAAAAGTAGGAGGCAGAAAGATGATTACATAAAAAAAGATATCTCCATGTCTGTTTTCCCAGCAGAAAAATACAGTTTCCAAGGAGTCAATAATGAGAACTTTCTTATGGCCATAGCAAAGTAGTAAGTATCACTTGACTTTTAGGGCCACAGTTCATCACTAGTGACCTATCATTTCTGACCTTTGACATTTCTGTCATGATTGAAAATGTGGTACATGTGTTCAGTGTCTCAGTGCATTTGCAGGTGTGCAAGCACATACACACACACACACACACACATACACACTCATGCACACATGTGCATGCACACACACATGCGAGCACACACGCACATGAGGAGAGCCATGACACTTCCTTTTATCATAGCCACCTGGATGGGAGAAGACTGGTCTTGACAGCTCCAAAGAGCGCCAGTCCCCAGGCATCATGGCTACAGGTAAAGGTGGTATTCCTGAGGCAGGTCCAACTAAGCCAAGATGAAGTCCTGGATGAGACCAGGAGGAGACAGGATGCACACTGCCCGTGTCCCTGTCACATGCACAGACCTGCTCCACAGCCACCATTTGTCCCTTTTCCAGGACCCTGACAAGCTGGTACTAAAGGGGGCACATGGGAGATTTGTATTCTTGCCAATCCCACAGTCTCCATGGAGATGTATGAACAGACCCATTTCCTGTGCATGCTCACTTGAAAGATGACCATTCATTACAACATGGGAATGTATTCCAGATTTTCTGTGTTCCTAAAAAAAATAAATAAAAGGAATGGATATTTTTGGAGCACTACAAGTCCTATCTTGGTAATCGAATTTAGATATTACAGCACGAACGTAGGGGAATTTTAAAAGACAAATTGAACACCCAGTTTTCCACCCAAGAAGTTGATCCTGAGGATGTGTGTTCTGCCCATTGCCATGATGTAGATCACTGGGTATCAGCTCTCCAGAATTATTACATGAGCAGCTTCAGACAGGAAGAAGACAAATACTTATTTTCAAAGGCTACTCAAAAGCCCCTGTGGGAGATGTCTGTAGGATGCTATAGTTTAGCCCAAACATCTAGCACTTTCTATACATCTCTTGGGAATACATGTTTTACAGGAGAGATGAATATTATCTCACAATCTGCCACAACACCTAATATCTATCACATTTCAAAATGAACACAATTACCGCACACATCCAGGCATTGGCAATTTTCCTCTCTGTCTGGAAATGTGTTTTAATTGAAAGCATTTGAAGGCTTGAGAGAAAAGGCTCCAGTTATTTTTCTTAGATACTTTAAGTGTGTTTTGGTTACTTGGGAATAAAATAGCTGCTCCTTCAAAGCAAAAAAAAAAAAAAAAATTAACAATCCCTCAGGCACACGTGGCAGAAAGATGACCTGGGGCTGCAGTTGCTAGGTTTGTAGACTGGATGAGTGACAGCGTGGTCCACGTGAGAAGATGCACATATGCAGAGTCCCCTGCCAAAGGGACTTCATTTGCATCTGTGGGGACAGAAGCATCAGGGAGAGGAAACTCTACAGGCATGCTTTTCTATTAATAAGATTACAGCCACACCACACTGGAAATCTTGAAAGGAATACTAATACAATAAATTCCACGTTTGGCCTGTGCCTTAATTATCTTTCTCATTGCTATGACCCAACACCCAATACAGAGCTGCTTAAGGGAGGGATAATTGTTTTGGTTCATAGTTTGAGATGATAGAGTCCATCTTGGTGGGGAAGGCATGGTGTCAGGGAGGTGGCAGTGGGTGAAGTCCACTAGGCAGCCAGGGCTCCTCATTTCTTCTCATCTCCATTGAGCAATAAGGAATGGGTTATAAGCCTCAGTGTCCTACTCAGGGGCTTACTTCCTTTTTTGAGTCTCTACCTCCTAAATTTTCCATCACCTTCTAAGACAGAACCACAAGCATGGGACCAAGTGTTCAAAAACAAGCCTGCAGGGACATTCCCCATTTAGTCCATAGCAGTCACTGTTTAAATGAGTAGCCATGGTTCCTCTACGAGAATTCACCTTTCTGATGACAAGTTGGGCTGACAGTCCAGCATTACCTGGCTCACAGTGACTAAATATATTTCTTACCACAACTCTAACACACACACACACTATATAAATATATATATAAAATTTCAAACCAGCTCAAAACTATGTTCCTCTTTGGAAAATTCAAATGAAATAAATTTTAAAAAACTATAGCAACCTCTGGGATATTACTTTATCTATAAAAATATTACATCCAGGATACACAAGGCAATGTCTCTAAGATAGCCGTATTTATTTCAGGACACATAAGGAGCTCTCTGTGTGACCCGTAACTGTGTTACCCATGAACTCCCAGCAATTTTTGTCCTCTTTCATATCTAGTCAACTTCCAGTGTGTCTGCTGAGTTTCTTTGTACTGAGACTATCTGGAAGTGCTGGAGAGATGTCTCAGTGGTTAAGAGCATTTGTGGCTCTCCTAGAGGGCCCGAGTTCAGTTCCTAACACCTATATTAGCACGTTCACAACCTGCATCTGTAATGCCAGCTCCAGTGCTAAATTCCTTTTCTTGCTTGGGGTGCACCCACACACATGGTATGCTCTCTCTGTCTCTGTCTGTCTGTCTGTCTGTCTGTCTGTCTGTCTCTCTGTCTGTCTGTCTCTCTCTCTCTCTCTCTCTCTCTCTCTCTCTCTCTCTCTCACACACACACACACACACACACTTCACACACAGATATACACTGCCATACACATAGCATTCACACACACACTCTACACACACAGATACACATTCATATACGTGGCATTCACACACATACACTACACATACACACACACACACACACACACACACACACACACACACACACAAGCACACCTCCATACCCATGACATACATACATACACACACACACACACACACACACACACACACACATCAGGCCAGGTGGAGACTCTCAAGGCCATGTGGAAATGGAAAAAAGGAGCTGAGGACAGAGCAGTAAGGTAGCCATGCCATCTCTAGAGTCATCTGCAGGACAGGGTGAGCGTCCCCACCTGGCTCAGAGACAGCAAGCATGGATGCGGAGGGTAGACAGGCACATCTGAAGCCCCTTTCTTTCCTTTCCTTTCTCATTTGATCAAACATTTTAAAAGTGGATTTGTAGCCACAAAACTCCTTTCAGGGGGCACTTTGAAACTTAGCCCAAATAAAATTATCAAAACCCAAGCCTGTTTCTGTGAGATCTGGAAGACTTGAGGCTTACCATCAGACAGAATTTGGTAGATTCTGGACTGTGAGTTGTATCTGGCAACATTTTGAAGTAATTCTACAGATTTCTTCCTTTCCATGACTTTAAGTTTCTCCAGCTGTAAAGGAGAAGTTATTAAGTCTACTTTTCAAAGATATTTGTGCTGTGAAATGAAAGAGCATGTAATATATAAGATTCTAGTAGGATTATTTTTGGAATTTAATAAAAATAATTCAAAAATATAGCTAGAAGAAAACATGATAGACATTCCTATTATTTGCAATACTCTGATAAATCAAAAATTAATGTCACAATACCAACATTTTTGATACACAGAAAGGCCCTGAAACCTGAGATATTTAAAGGAAGATTTACAATCTAATAAAGGATGCATTTTAAAAATATGAAAACAGAAGTATTTAACAAGTGGTGTTGATCAAAAATGGCTATTTAAGACCAAACTTTTAGAGAGAAACTTTATTCTAAAAAATTCACAGTAAGTTTCAATAAAGTTAATATAATTATCAAAACCCAAGCCTGTTTCTGTGAGATCTGGAAGACTTATGACTTACCATCAGGCAGAATTTGGTAAATATTCTGGACCATGAGTTGTACTTGGCAACATTTACTAGTAATTCTGTATATGCATTTCTTTCTGTGAGTTCAAATTAAAGAAAGAAGTCTAAGAATGTAAGAAAAGTATGCTAACTATGTCAGTGGGAGCTAGCATACAAGGAGCGACATATGTCTGTGACTGTGACGGAAATACTGTGTGTCCGAAGTCATATGTAATACCATCCAGTAAATGACAGATGAAGACATCATTAGCCACACGGAATGAAGAGGGTAATACCTTAATGCACTGATACCCATGCGTGGGGAAATGCTACCATTCCATTGTTTTATAGAAAGCAGGACACATTTACTGAGGGAGAAAGTGGAAATGTACCACTGTGTGAAAAAGTCATTTTCTTAGTATATAAGAATGAAAATTAATTTGATAAGCCATTTAAAGACCATCAAGATGACAAAGTCCACAATGGTAATGGGGTACAAGGCCTTAGTGGGGCGGCACTCCTACTTTTAAAAGCAGGATGTAAGTGCTGTATTCTGGCCTTGTTGCCTAGGTATACCAGAACCCTAAAAAAATTCAAGACTACAGATATGGGTTCTATCACTAAGGTATTCTGGCTCCTCCCTGGGGCTCCTGAGCTCCCCACCTGAAAAAGACCCTTGAACCTGCACACCAATAGGCTACCTGTAGCCCTGGACAAAACACTTTCTGCTAGTGATTATTTCTTAAAGACCCAGACAACATGCACAAAACCAAATAAAAGCCACAATTACATAGTTACAGTTACCATGGAGACCATAATGCCTTGCTACCGCTTGTTCTGCAATCCACTTGAAGGTCCTGTTTTGTGCTGGACGGGGTACTGCCTGTGCTGCGCCTGATAATCCCACCTCCATCCCATACCACACTGTTCTCACCATTGTGCCCAGCAACCCTGTTGGATCTCCAGGAAACATCCTCCTCTTTGACACACAGGGAACCCTGTCTACTCAACCCCATTCCTAGAAACGAGACAGTGAGCATTCTCTTCTTTGGGCCTGGCCATCCATTAAGCTAACAGGTGACTGAATTTTAGGAAGGTCCAGTTTGTCCTCTGCCTTGTAAAGCCTGATGAATCAGTCACAGTACAAGGGATGTTAAATAAACTAACTGGTTAGCAAGAAAGGAGCACTGGCACTGTGGTGCTCGCATGTCTGTGCATACAAGTTCACATTGATTTCTTCCTGTCTACCTCTGTACCCACTTTGATGGTGACATCTTTGCCCCACTGTAGAAGTTTTAGGAATGGAATCAGAATAAATGTTAGCAAAACATGCTGACCTAACCAGTGAATATCCTTATTAGATGGACTATCAAGCATCATCATAACATGCATGATATTAATTAAATGTCAGAAAAGAAATGAAAAATCAGGGCATGCAGAAAGAACTGTAAGGAACTACATAGGGAACTTCCCAGTCACGGGAGGTAGTTGGGATAGATGGTGCCATTTTTACTTTAATTGTTAACTGAATTATTTTCACAGCCAAGGAATTTAATAGTTATGTATGTATAACACATGTGCTTATCAACAGAGTTTGAGAGACATATCTAGAAGTCAGTGACAGGAACAGAACCAGGACATTGTTTTGTGAGTATCTTCTATAGGAATGCACCTTTGTAGCTCAAGAAATTTTTATGCCATTTGCTATCTCTCCAATGGTTTCCATTTGTGATAAATACCTGATCAAAAGCAATCTTGGAAGCAAAGGGTTTATGTCAGCTTAATGTTCCACATAGCAGTCCATCATCCATCAAAGCAGGTACTTAGGGCAGGAATCTAGAAATAGGACCGGGTACAGAGGCCATGGAAGATGGCTGCTTACTGGTTTGCTCCCCAAGGCTTTCTCAGCTTGTTTCTCTATGCACTCCAGGACCATCCCCAGTGAGCTTAGCATCCCACATCAAACACTAATTAAGAAAATGCCTCAAAACCAAATACAGAGACCGATAGCCAGACCTTATGCAGAAAGCAAGAGACCTTGGAACACCCATCCCTAAACTTGATCGCTCTATCAAATCCCCCCTCCTCAGGGCTATGAAAACCCTGTGGAATGAGGAAGCAGAGGGCTATAAGAGAAGGAGGGATGGAAGACACCAAGAAAACAAGGTCCACAGGATCAACAGGATCAATATGAAATCACAGACACTGGGCAACCTGTACAGGGCCTGTAGGGATCTGCACCAGGTTCTTTAAGTATTTATTGTAGTTTCCAGTTTAGTAATTTTATGGGATTCTTCAGTATGAGAATGAATGGATCTCTGTTTCTTGTGTGCCTTCTCTTGTTTTTTTTTCCCCCTTCTCTTTGTTTTGTCCTATTCTGATATGTTAGTTTTTGTTTCATCTTATTTTATTATATTTATACTAGCATTATCCCCTAGAAGCCTGTTTGTTTTCTACATGATGACAGGAAGGACACGGTGCTGCCAGGGAGGGGAGTTGGGGAGCACTGGGAGTAGAGGGAGGGGAAATGACAATCAGGGTATATGATGTGAGAAAAAAAATATTTCCAATAAAAGGAAAGGAAAAAAAAAGAAAAGAAAATATCCCACAGACTTACCTAGGATAATCTTATGGTGGCCTTTTCCTAGTTCTGTTTTTTTTTTTTTTTTTTTTTTTTTTTTTTTTGATATGTCTAGGTTTGATCATGTTGACAAAACTAACAGACACAATTAACTTATTGTCAACTTGACATACAAACACGTCACTATTAAACTATAACCTTTTCTTTCTTGTTTATCCCCAAGGTCTCTGAATATCAATATAACAAAATAAAACAGTCTAACTTTATAAGTTCCTTAGTACTTAAAAATCCAAACACCTTGAAATGTTATTCAAAAATCTCAAAGCTTAAGCCTCTTTAAAATATTCTGTCACTTAAAATGCCCATAGTTTCTCTAGAATATTCATGATTTCTTTAAACGTTCAAAGTTTCTCAAATGTGAGCTCATGTAAAATAAAAAAAAATAAGTCACAAGCTTTCTTATTTCAAAAGAAAAAGAATTAGGGCATAGACATGATAAAATAAAAGCAAACCCAAAATCCAACTGTAAAAAAGTTTATTGCTTGATATCTGGGTAGTCACTCCCAATCCTCTGGGCTCAAAACAACCTTGTACGGATTGTTTTCTCTAGCTTTGCCATCGATCAGACTAGCTCCACTCCATACCTGTTGGCCTTGGTGACCATCCTAAGATACTGGCCTTTCTCAAGTTCTGGAATTTGCAGTGCACTGGGCTGAACCTTCCACCAATAGTCTTTCTTGTGCTAGCTTCAAGAACTCAAACTCTGCCACCTGGTGCCAAGCCTCAGCTTTTCTTCATGGCCCCTTCAATCTTGAGGTTTTTACTAAAAGTGAGGCTTCCCCTTCACAACTGATCTCTCCTAGTCTCCCACAGCACCTAGCCTCAGTTGCTCTCCATGACCCACTCATTGCTTCTCACTCAGTACCAGCTGGGGAACTTTTACACATACCCAAGTTTGGCTACCAGCACAAGCGACAGCCTTAGCCCTCCTCTGTGTTACATCTGTGTGCTCACCCCAAGAAAACACGACCCCACCCAGAGTATCTTACCTCAGTGATGCTGGTCTCTGTTTAATCACTGCTAATTTCTCAGCTCCAGCTGAGCAGCATCAGCTGTCCAAGGAAAGCAAAGCTCTCACTTCAGTGCTGCTGTTCTCTTGTTAATCATGGTTGATTCTTCTACCCCAGATGACCAGGAGTACAGATTCATGCTTCATAACAATCCTGGAAAAGACTTTTTAAAGGACTCTCAGACTTCCTTTGAAACTTGGAAATCCAGGCCTCCAGTATCTGCATAGCACTCAGCATTCTGGCCTTCCAAGGCCATGCAAGACAGCACACTGAGCTCTGAGCATCAGTGGCTTCTCTAGCCCAGAGTTCACACATTACTAAAATCCTCCCTCAGACATGTGGTCAAGTCTATCACAGCAAAATCCTACAATTAGGTATCAATGCATGTATGAGTTGAGGCTTTTTAGTTTAGCTGTGTTAAACACCATGACTGAGAGCAGTTTAGGGAGAGAAGATTTTATTTCAACTTACATTTCTGTATTACAGTCCATCACAGAAGGAAATCAGGGCAGGAAGCAAAGGCAGGAACCTAGAGACAGGAACTGAAGCAGAGGCTGCGGAGGAGTGCTGCTTGCTGGCTTGCTCCTGCTGGCTTGCTTAGCTATAATGGCCCCCACACCAGTTGCTAATTAAGAAAACACTTTACAGGTTTGCTTACAGGCAAGCCTTATAGAGGCATTTTTTCAATTGTGGTCTTCTTAGATATGGGTAGGTCTGCCCCTGAACACTGTTGGCCCGTTTTACTTTCTCATCTACCTATGTGCATGTGGGAAGGATAGCTCAGTCTGTAAGTGTTTGGCATGTGTAAGGACAAGAATTTGAGCTCCAGAACTGCTAGCATGGTGACGTTGGTCTGTGATCACAGAGCTGGAGAGGCAGACACAGGCGGATTCCTGGGGCTCTCTGCCCCCAGGTTCTTGGAGCATTCCAGGCCAGTGAGAGACCCTATCCCCTAAAAACAAAAAGATGGCATCTCAGATCAACAGCCAAGCTTGATCTGTGTTCTCCAAATACAGGGGCACATATGTAGCAGCACAGGAGGGAACATGTACACATACATACACACAAACACACATATACACACACACAGAAACATACACAAACACACAGAGATGCACACACAGCTACACATATACAAACACACACATATACACACAGAAACATACACACATATACACGCATACAAACATACAAATACACACATGTACACACACAGAAACATACACAAACACACACAGATACACAAACACACAAACACACATATACACATATACACATACACACATAGAAACATACATAAACACACATATGCACATACATAAACACACACATACACACACCCCTTATTTTCCCTCCAGGTCTATGCCGTTCAATAATATTTTTAACATGGAAGCTGTTATATTTGTGTCTCAGCTCAGCTGCTATTGATAATGAATGCTTGGTACACTGCCAGACGCCATAAAACTGGCATAAAGAAATCCTTTCTCATCTTCCCAAGTTTGCAATACAGGAAAAAGCACCCATTAGTAGAAGCTGCACATAAAAGCGCGGGCCTAATTTAGGCCCACAATGCTTACATCTCAATTGTCTCTCCTTGGCGTCTTGCTATCCATTATTAGTTTTTGAGGCTTTCCATGGTGGCTCCTTTCTCATCACAAAGGATTACCTATTAATTTTACATAAAATACCTCTCAGGAGCCTCATGTCCAAGGAAGCTGCTCTTCACAGGTTTCCTTTCCTACCTTTGTTGTCAGTCCCTCCATGCCAACCTCTGAATTGGGAAAGGGTCTGCCACTTTTCTCATTTATTTTATTATTTTTTTTATGTCTTAATTCTGAACTGAAATTTGCTCAACTTTCAAATACCTTTGCCAAATATTCTGGATTTTAAAATTAAGTTCAGCTCTGATCATTGTGTGGACAGACAAGTGTATGGTTTCTAAGGTTTCTTTTGTTTTTGTTTTAAATCATAGCATTTGTCACAGTAACAGAACTGCACATGGGACCGGCTTCAGTGTGAGCCCCGGCAGGCAAATTTCAAGGTGGTGCTGTACACTCAGGCCATCATCAGTGCCCACTCGCTGTCAGAATATTTTTTTATCTTCCTGTTTTTTCAAGCCCCTTTAGGTCTCAAGGTCCCTGGATTTGTCCATCTGTAATTCCTGCCCATCTTCCACACACAATGAAGTAGATGAGCAGACTTCCCAGTTATCCTATCTGCTGGGCAATCCTGTCCTCTCTGTGGTCTTCACTGGTTCTACCCTGCTGTCACCTATCAACTTGTCTCTTGTGGGACCCAGAAGGAGGTCCTATGCCCTCCAGCTTGGAGTTGGTCCTCGGATAGTGCTCCTAGAGGGACATCAGATGAATTCATTGGCCTGTTGAATGATGACCTTATAGACAGTGTTAATCTGGCAAGTGTGATGTCACCTGGCTTTAGAAGTGTGGTGTTGCCCTGTCTTCCTACCTCCTACTTAAGTGCCATTGTACCCCCACCACATCCCTCACTCCTACCCCCACTGGCTTTGTTGTCATGATTCTATTTTGGTGGAGAATCAGTTTTCTCTCTTAGCCTCCCCTGATGAACCCATTCCTTAAGGACTAACGTAACAAATTTCAGTGACACAGCAGCAACACCATCATCATCATCATCATCATCATCAACAACAACAACAACAACAATAAAATATCATCATAGTTAAGACTGAAAGTTCAGTTTGAGGTATCCACAGGGTTGGCCTCTCTGTTGGGCTGGTAGATGGCTCAGCCCTTTCTGTGTTTCCACAAGACCATGTGCTGATCTCTCTGTGCTTTGTGTGTGTGTGTGTGTGTGTGTGTGTGTGTGTGTCTGAAAGAGAGATAAATGCATGTGTGTCAGTGACTGAGTGCCCATGTACATGGATGCCGAGGCCAGAGCAGGATATCGAAGGTCATTCTCTATCACTCTGTTGTCTTGAGATAGGCTCTCTCAACAGAAACTCACCATTTTGTCTCGGTTGGCTTAGACCTAGAGGAGTTCATTCTGCCTCTGTCTTTCTCTGAGGTCACAGGTACACACAGCCACACCCATCGCTTTATGCGGCTGCTGAGGATTGAACCCAGGCTCTCCTGTGTACACGTCGAGTGCTCTAACACACTGAGCCGATCTCCTCAGCTTCTATTTGCCTTTCAGTTAAAATAGTCATTTGGTGTGCTTGTGCCTGGTGCCCGCGGAGCCCAGAGGAGACATTGTATTCCCTTGAATTGGATATAGTTGAACCATCATGTAGCTGCTGAAACTCAAACCAAGGTTCATGCTCTTAACCACGGAGCCATATCCAGCTACTGAAGCCCCTATTCTTATATAGATATTGGCTATATTGGGTAGGGGTCTCTCCTAGTGAACTTACTTCCTTTGTGATTATTTGAATATAATGTTTCTGAGAATTTCATTTCTGAGTGCTGTATGTACATCATTTCCACCTACTCTCCCTCTCCAACTCCTCCCATACCCTGTCCACTTCCTCTCAAATTCACGGCCTCTTATTCAATTATAATTTATTATTATTTAACGGTCTGATGCGTCCATTTAGCGTTGTTCCCATGTGAACGTGTTTCAGGTTGACTGCTTTGAGTATAGATAGCTTATTAGAGAATTCATTCTTGGAGGAGACTGAGTCTCTCTTTTTCGGCAACTGTGAGCTTCCTGTAGCTCTTCGTCTAAGGACATAGCTTTGTGAGATTTTCCTGGTGTCAGCTGGCATTGTCCTGTAATGTCTAGCCTTGTTTGGGTGACCACATTGTTAAGTTGTCACGAGTGCAGCTTTCCTCCCCTGTACAAAGCAAACTTTCTGGCCCTGTCATTCTTACAAATCTTCCTACTTCCTCTTCTACGATGTTCCCTGAGCCTCATGTTGGGGTTGTGCTGTAGCTGTGCCAACTGGAGATGGGCACACCACAGTCAACTGTACTCTGCATTCTGGCCAATTGTGTCCTTCTGTAAAGGTCTCTGTCTGCTGTAAAAGGGAGCATCATTAATGGGGGAAATATTATTATTATATATTATTATATTATTATTATAGCATCATTAATGAGAGATTATTATTACTTGTGGGTATAAGTACAATTGTTTAAATTATAGCTAGAAAGTGTGTTGATTTAGGAAGTTGGCAACAGTAGGTTTTCCTCTACAGTCCAAGGCCTCTTCAGCCACTGGTAAATGGCTGAGCTTACAGTACTGGGCGTGCATTCTCTCCTACTGAGCCTGACTTGAGTCGACTTAGATGGCTGTTGCTCACCTCCAGCTCAGGTCTCAGGATTTCTCTCTTGGGGATGTGTCGATGAGTGTTTATTTTGACTCACCTCATTTTTGGTTTTGTTTTAAAGGAATTGCCAATAAAGAGGTTTGGATCCCGAGATTCAGGGTTAAGATGTCAATACCTGGATTTGGGTCGCACAGAGAGGAGTACCTGTCTCTAATTGCCTTTGCTTTTGTTTCTTTAGCAATTCCTTCTTCCTTCTGCACTTCTCTGTGGATTATTTCTCTGACAAACTTGCTTCTGTGTGGGTCTCAGATTTCTACCAGGTCCTTGCTCAGCCTCCACCCACGTTCTCTGTAACCTTTCATCATGGCTGTCTTCTTCCTTCTTCTACTCCATCCCAAGTGACCACCCTCCATTTTTTATCTTGGCTAGCATCACCAGCTTATTTCTTTTATTTCCCCTTTGCCTCTGGTACTTAACACTGGACCATCTGTGCCACTTTTACTTACAACTAAATTTGCCAAATGCTTCCTGACACCTACTACGCGTCAGGCTCTATGTGAAGGAATTCTTGCCAGGGGCAGATGGAGACAACATAGCCTAGACGCCCCTCCAGGGCATAGGGTTTTACCAAAAACTTAGACCCTTAGACTTGTAGCCAGATCTGAGTAGATGTCGGCCAAACAGAGAGTGGTTGACAGTGTTCTCAGTCTGTCTGGGCTGCAGGAAACACACGCAGACTTTAGCCACACTAGGGTGGTACCCACTTTGCGATAAACCAAAGAAGACTGTTGAGGCTTTGCAATAACAAATGGGAGATCCTGTTTGTTAATACACAGTCATTATTGTGGTGGTAGTGATTGTTGAGAGAAGGGTCACGAAAGATGCGTGTGACCTTACGGTGGAGTGCTCTTGAAGGTATAAGTGCTGACCAGGGTGGGAGAGCTAAGGAGAGAGGGAAGCCATCGAAAGAGAACCTGTAGATGTGATGGGTGACTTCAGAGATCGTGGGAGGGCAGGGCACACAGAGATTTGGCTGGATGGTTGGGCATGGCTGGGAAGATGCTCCATGCTACATACAGTTGATCTAGGTAGTTTCCTAGGCTGAGGATGGGCTAAGGGAGGCCATTGGATACAGTGTTAGTTGGGGTTCCCTAGAGAAGAAGATGCACAGATACAATGCAGTATACATTACTAGATTTATTTGATTAGCTTAGAAGATATCTCTAGGTATTCCACCACACTACAGGGGCTGAGAACCTAGAAGCCACTCATTCCATGGAAGTCTTCAGAAATCCCCACCCTTTGCCTAACTTGAGTTCTGACTTAGGTAACCACCCATGAGCAGCCAGCTGTACGGTTCCATGGGGCACCAGGGCATGGCATCAGCTTCTGCTTGCTGCTTCCTCTCTACACTGTCATCTCCAACCCACATGCCTAACCCTCTGTCATGCTTAAAGGCTGAGTCTAGAGGCAGAAAGGAGGGCCGTAGTATGGAGCACCCAAAGGCTCTACTCAGGTAACTTCACTACCCACAGAGAGATTTTTCAATCTTCCTGTTTGCAGATTGAATCCAGCGTGTCTCTATTAAGATACAGCTGTCCCCCCCGCCCCCGCCTCTACTCTGCTCTTTCTACTTTCAGCTTCTCAACCCTTATTGTATGTTTCTCCTGCTGCTTTGCTGATGAGACGCCTTCTAAAGCCTCCTCCAAAGATAGGAGGCAGTTGCTGGCTGCTGTGACCGCTGCTCATTTGAGGACCTTTCCAAGCTCCATTCTAATTTCTACGCGCAAGGATTTTGAGCCATCCCTGTTCTCCACTTCGGCAAACGTCTCTTCTCATCCTCCCGGTCAGTCAGGGTGGATGATGGCGCAGCTTAGCTCCATAGCACACATGTGATGCTGATCTTCTGTGGGAAGGGGCGGACAACGCCCTGTGTTGAAGATGGATCCATGTGAGATGGCACAGCTTGTCTGTTCTTCTAATCTGTGGCTCTTTAAAAACATCAGACTCTCTCTATCTCTTCTCTCTCTGTCCCTCTGTGTCTCTGTCTCTCTCTAGCTCTCTGTCTCTGTCTCTTTTGCTATCTCTCTCTGTCTTGGCCTCTCTCTTTCTGTGTCTCTGTGTCTCTGTCTCTTTGTCTCTGTTTGTCTCTGTCTCTCTGTCCCTCTCTCACATTCTCTCTCTCTGTCACACACACACACACACACACACACAGCCCTTAAATGTCATTCCTTAAGTACCAGCCATCTTGGGGTTTTGTTTGTTTTTAAGACAAAGCCTCTCACTGGTTTACAGGGCACCAAAAACTAGGTTGGCTGCATGGCCATTAGGTCTCCTCCTTCCAGGTACTAGAATTACAAACATATTACTTGGCTTTTAAAATATGAGTTCTGAGGCTCAAACTCTGTTTCTCATAGTCACACAGCAAACACCACCCACCAAAGACATTTTTTACAGTCAATATTTAATGTTCTTCGGCTGTGTATATGAATGCCTTTAGGATATGAATCACCTGGGTTATTGTCAAACTGGAAACTGGGGGTCAGGGTCCAGATGACAGGACACAGGTATCTGTTTTCCTTTCTTTAAGAGGAAATTCACCTCAAAGGTTCTGGGTAAGAAGAGAGAGGAGCGTTCTGGTTCTATTAGAGTGGCAGCAAGCACAGATGACTAGGATCTGGTCAGCCACAGCAGTTGGGAGAGCACCCAGCTGCCCTGTTGGAGGCCTCGCCTCCTGGTAGCCTGTACTGAGTGGAGAAAGTAGCTCTCTGTGCATCATGCCACCAGCCTGTGTGACTCTGACCAAGCCTCATCAGGCAAGACCATCCCTCAGGACTGAGCTGCCTGATCCTGTCGAGGTACTGCATCTGGAAGCACACATTTCGGCACATCTGGAGAGGAGAGAGAGAGAGAGAAAAGACAGCCCTGGAACAGAGCATTGGTAAATGTCAGCTGTTTATTGACTTTACTATTTGGAAGCAAACTCAGAAGCAAAGCAACTGGAGTTCAAGTCTGGAGCCGTGGCTGTGGGCAGGGGGAGGCAGATAATTGTCCCACTCTGGGAATGTCTGTTGCCTGGGTGGGTGAGCAGTTCCGACTATCTTCTGCCTGCACAAGCTCTTCCTGCACAGCCCTGCTGTAATGAACTTGCTGCTATTGTTGCACTAAACACCAACAGTACGGGTTATTTTAATGGACATATTGCTTTAAACTGAACGTTCACCATCTGTTCAGTCCCTAATTTTGAATGCAAAAAGAACATATTTCACAATTACATCTGTAAGTAATGATATAAGTAATTTAAATGCATGTATATGTTCACACAATGCAGTAGACAGCTGGGATTTTTCCCCCTACTCTTATGTTTCAGGCACAAATCAAGGGAAAATATTCACTGGCTCCTTATACAGTGCATTTTCCCATTTATGTGAGTCGTTTTTGCAGGAAATAAGGTTTTCTGTGCTAATCGTACCTAGGAGTTCAAGGCAAGCTCAGGAAACTAGATCACAGAGTCATTTTTACAATGCGTGTCTTGTCTCTGTCCAAATCCCCTCTGGCTTGAATGACAGTTTGGCAGATGCCAGGCATTAGAGCCATCAGTTTCAATAGATGTTCATGAGGGGCCAGGGCAGACTGTGTGGCCAGCATTTCTTTCTACTTTTCCTCTGGGGACAAAACTACAAGAAATGTCCTCACAGAAGGCTGTACCTGGGGCAGGCATCAGTATGCCTGCAGGATGGGGTATCTCGAGGCAAAGCAGGAACCAATACATGGTGACAGGACAGCCACCTGGCAGTCTTACCAAGGACAGGAGTATGCATTGTTGGGGGAGTGTTAATTGCAAAAGGAGATACCACAGCTGGGGATTAGGGCGTCACATCCAGAGCCTGGAGCAGCACGGAGCCTGTGTCTCTGCATGTCACTCTCAGGAGTCCTAAGCTTCAAAGATGGGGCTCAGAGAGCCACACCCAATGTTCAGAGCGCTGTAATGTAACTAAGGTTCACAATAGTCTGGGGTGACTTCGAGAGAGAGTCTGCCAGATGGCAGCACTGATGTCTACTTTTGTCTTTTGAAATCTCGGTCATTGAATACCAACATGTAAGAAACAACATAAACTGGGATTGCTTCAGTGAGCTTTCCCCCCTGCCCATCACAAACATACATAAAAAGCAACTGCCTTTGTGATGTCCCCAGGACCTTTAAGGAGAGTTGTTTAAAAGCCTTTGTGGTGTCCAAGTGCCAGGGAAAGAATGCAGGAGCTTGCAGGGCTTCCAGCATGACACCACCGCTGTTTTCTCTCTGCACACCCGTTATTTATTGCGCCTTTTTCCTTTGGCATCTGTGTCTGAGCTGACAGAGTGGATTTGCATGGGACTTATGCTGCCATTTGCAAGGACTCCCTATAGAGACTTCCTGAGCTTGCAGCAGTCTGGGTTTTTAACTGCTTATAAGCAATGCATTCAGTATATTTTTTTTTTCTTCTTACAAAGGTGTGAGCTTGAACTGATGGAAGGTTTATTTTTGGAACATTATTAATAGTTTAAAATATTGGAGGTGTTGTGTGAAGGGATAAACTTGCATTGAAGAACATGGCAAGTACACTTTCTTGTTTGATTTTGTAGTGCTGAGGACACAGAGCAGGGCCTGGTGCACACTATGTGAGTGGTCAGCACTAGGATATTCCCCAGTCTTTATATAATACAATTTTTTCAACTGTTGGTCACCTGACTAATAAGAGAGGTTAAATGTATTGATCCTATAGATTAGATCTGTTGGGAATACAGATTTAGAACTAACCAACCTACCAATGAAATAGCTAACCAACCAAACAACTAATCAATCAACCAACCAACCTACCAACCAGCCAACCAACTAGCCAGCCAACCAACCAACCTACCTACCAACTAGCCAACCAACCAGCCAACCAACCAACTAGCCAGCCATCCAGCCATCCAGCCAGACAGCCAGACAGCCAGACAGCCAGACAACTTACCAACCAACCAACCAACCAACCAACCAACCAACCAACCTACCAACCTACCAACCTACCAACTAGCCAACCAACCAGCCAACCAACCAACTAGCCAGCCATCCAGCCATCCAGCCAGACAGCCAGACAACTTACCAACCAACCAATCAACCAACCAACCAACCAACCAACCAACCAACCAACCTACCAACCTACCAACCTACCAACTAGCCAACCAACCAGCCAACCAACCAACTAGCCAGCCATCCAGCCATCCAGCCATCCAGCCAGACAGCCAGACAACTTACCAACCAACCAATCAACCAACCAACCAACCAACCAACCAACCAACCAACCAATCAACCAGTCGCCAGTCAGCCAGCCAGTCAACCAGCCAATCAACCATCTACCCAAGCCAATAGCCTAGCATCTTCGTTATTAAGAAGCTTCTTTATTTTTAGCCCCAAATGAACTTATTTAGAACTTTCAACTCCTCATTCACTACCAATTTAGTATTTATTCTCAATTTCATTAAAGTTGCCAATCAATTTCATTTAGAAACAAATCAAGTTCATTCTAGCTACACAATGTCATTATAGAAAGTAAAAACACAAAACCAGGTGTGATGACCCATGCCTGCAATGCTAGCATTTGATAGGACTAGGTACAACCATTTCTGTGAATCTGAGCCATCCTGGGCTACACTATGGATTTCAGACCAGATTGGGCTGTCTCAAAAATCAAAAGTTAAACAAAACAAAGCAAAACATGAAAATGCTTCTGTCTCTGCCGTCATCTGAGCCATCATCCAGGCCAGTCATTTGCTGAGGTGTCTTCAGCTCCCTCAGAGAGACCGAGGAAATGCAGTGAAAGCTGAGTCAGAGGCTCCTTCCTCTCACTCCGGCAGAAGGATCTAGAGCTGGATGCCAGCTTCCGTTACATAAAGAGACCTTGTCTATGAAAAGGAAAAAGGAAAAAGGAAAAAGGAAAAAGGAAAAAGGAAAAAGGGAAATAATACAAACAAAAAATAAGTACTATGGTAACAAGGTCCAATTTTTACTGTTTGGAGGGAGGGTGAAGAATACGCACTTGGCACGAATTCCATGAGATGCTGGATCTGAAGAAGGCAGCATCTTATCTTCTGACTTTGAAGCTGGTTAACCTCCTCTGGCTCACTGTCCTCAGGGGAAGAATGGGATTGAATGAGAGCAGCAACTCCATAGCCTGAGGGTTCGCTCACGGTGGGGTGGAGGCTTTATGAGACCAGTATGTTGAACCTAAGGTTAGGATGATTATGGTAAGCTGCCACTGGATAATTTGTTACTCTTTAAAAGAGTTTATATCAAATATGGGAGTTGGTCCTTGTACATAGACAGCAAGAGGAAGGAGAGCAGGTCTGTCCTCTCTGACACAGTGGCCCTGGGGCTGCAGCCATATTCTGACTCACCTAGAGTATGGGGATTCCATTTGCTCACCTGCTGAAGTGAGTGTTTATATTAGAGACCCACAGGGGGTTTTACACAGCATGAGTGACATGTCTGAGAGCTTGATTGTCATGGTGTCACCAGAATTTACCAGTATAGAAATGGGCCACAGGGCTATAATCAAAGGAAGGTAATGAGTGAAGCAGCAGCCTTGAGCACAGTGGAGGAGAGTACATTTCCTCTCTGGGCTCCAGGCCAGAAGAAAGGGTGTGTGAGCACTTGTGAGACATGTCAGACAACTCCGCTAACATGCAGGGGCACTGAGGGCAGAAGAATGTTCATTGTTCATTGTTTGAGACAAAGCAGAGATGAAACATGGAGTCAGGCTTTGGGTATGTTATGGTCTAGATTTCAAACAAGGTACCGCCATGTTTTGAGCCGAGCGATGGCATGAGCTGTAATGGATCTGTGCTCCATGGTGACTAGCTTGCCTTTTGTGAAGAAGGTGGGTAGTCAAAGTTGGCTTAACTCTTTCAGAGTGAGTGTTTGCCTTGGAGCATAATGATTGCCTTGTAAATGGTGCTGTTCCTGCACGTTTGAGTTTGGGGCATACTTATAGCCTCTTCCCTCATTTGAGTTAGGATCTTTATGTGCTTATTTCTGAAGTTGGGGGAAGGTAAAACACTTTTTTAAGGTGTTGGAAGAGCAAAATCCTAGGCGTCCTTACTTCTACTGAAAACACCTGCTGCTGGCTGAGGTCTCTGGGATACCACGCCAGACATGTTTACATTCACATACTTATTACAGGGTTTGGGCATTTTGCTATGCATGTTCTGGTGTGTGTGTGTGTGTGTGTGTGTGTGTGTGTGTGTATGCACGCGTATGATTCTTTGAGAATTTCATGTGATGTAGTTTTCTCATATCTCTCTATAACTCACCTCAGATCCAGAGCCATCCCTACTAGCCATCACAATAAAGGACTTTGAGAAGGTAAAGTTTGACTTCCTTTGGACCCCAAAGCAATTAGCTCTCCTACCCTAATGAGTTGCTCGGGGCCCCTCCCATGTTGCTAAACTGATAGGAAACTGTGGGAAGGAAACCCTGTTGCATGACGAGGAGGTGAGGGGTCAAAGGCCTTGAATGCCCTATAAGGACTAAAGGCACAACTCAGAACTCAGGGGCTTTAGTAAATACAGTCATGAGAAGCACATTTACCACACATACACAGACAACTCCTCCAACACTGGCAGGGAAGAGGGTTGGTGTAGAGGATGCAGTGCCAGATGCACTCCACGACTAGAATGGGATTCACACCAAGGCATGCAACCTCCCAGTTCACTAATTAAGAATATTCAACTTAAATAGAGGATTCCAGATGGAGAGCCGGAGCCTCCTGCCATGGGCAGCTTCTCCTCTCCCACAGACAAACCATTACTTCTCATATGGTGAAAGGGAGGAATCCATGGGGCTGGATGCTCTGTGCACAGAGTGACAATGTGACCCCTCCTGGGTCTGTGAGAGCTTAAACACTTGTGCTTTGGAATGGTGGGCAAACAGTAGAGCTGAGAACAGAATTCTATTTCATCTTTCCACACAGACAGCCTCATAGGCCTCAGGAAGGACCATTTCACATACATTTTTTATTTATCATTTTAATTAATTAATCATTAATTAATATTTTACATGTGGTGTATGGAAATTCAAGGGTATACATGTATGTAAGTATGTGTGTATGCAAGCATAGTTGCATGTGTCTGTTTCTCTATGTATGTATGTACGTGTGTCTCTCTGTATCTGTGTGTCTGTGTGTCTGAGTGTGTGTGTTTGTGGGTGTGTGTCTATGAGTGGGTGTATGTGTGTGTGTTTGTATATGTGTGTCTGTCTGTCTGTCTGTGTGTATCTGTGTGTGTCTGTCTGTGAGTGTGTGTGTCTATGAGTGTGTGTGTTTCTTGGCCATTCAAGATGCCTCTGTTGAGAATTCTCTATTTAGCTCTGTATTCCATATTGGGTTATTTGGTTTGTTGGTGTCTAACTTCTTGAGTTCCTTACATATTTTGGATGTTAGCCTTCTGTTGATGTAGGGCTAGTGAAGATGCTTTTCTAATCTGTTCGCTGCTGTTTTGTCCTATTGACAGTGTCATTTTCCTTACACAAGTTTTTCAGTTTCATGAGGTTGCATTTATCAATTGTTGATCTTAGAGACTGAGTCATTGGTTTTCTGTTAAGGAAACTGTCTCCTGTACCAATGTGTTCAAAGCTATTTCCCACTTTCTCTTCTATTAGATTTAGTGTATCCTGTTTTATGTTGAGGTCCTTGATCCACTTAGACTTGAGTTTTGTGCAGGGTGATAGTGATGTATCTATTTGCTTTCTTCTACATACAGATATCCAGCTAGACCAGCATCATTTGTTAAATATGTCTTCTTTTTTCCATTTTAAGGTTTTGGCTTCTTTGTCAGAATTCAAGTGTTCATAGGTGTGTGGGTTTATTTCTGGGTCTTCAATTTGATTCCCTTGATCAACTTGTCTGTTTCTATACTAATAACATACAATTTTTTATGACTATTGTTCTGTAGTACAGCTTGAGGTCGGGAATGGTGATTCCTCCAATAGTTCTCAAGGATGATATGATAGTATACACAAGCAACCCCAAAATTCTACCAGAGAACTCCTACAGCTGATAAACACCTTCAGCAAAATGGCTGAATACAAAATTAACTCAAAGAAAACAGTAACTCTCCATTATACAAATGATAAACAGGCAGAGAAAGAAATTAGGGAAACAACACCCTTCACAATAGTCACAAATAATATAAAATATCTTGGTGTAACTCAACTAAGCAAGGGAAAGACCTGCATGATAAGAACTTTAAAGTCCCTGAAGAAAGAAATTGAAGAAGATATCAGAAGATGAAAAGAAAGATCTCCCATGCTCACGGATTGGTATAATTAACATAGTGAAAATGGCCATCTTACCAAAAGCAATCTACAAATTCAAGGAAATTCCCATCAAAATCCCAACACACTTTTTTTTTTTGCAGACTTTGAAAGAGCAATTGTCAACTGAATTTCGAAAAACAAAAAAACCCAGGTTAACTCAAATAATCCTGAACAACAAAAGAACCTTCGGAAGAGTCACCAAATTGTACCACAGAGAAACAGTCATAGACTTATATAATGTACTTACCAGTCGAGAGTTCTGAAGGTTTCTATATGCAAACAAACATGTTTTCCGGCTTCTGGAATCTAATAATTGAAATTAAGGAGAGTACATGTGAGTGTGTAAATTGGTTCTAAACATTTTTTGGTGGGGTTTGGAGACCACCATGCAGGAACTATACCCACACTCAACCAAAAAGGATACCAGGAGGAGATGGGAAAGAAGTCAAGTTTGACAGCAAACCTGGAAAAACAAGGAGCAAACCAAATGCTTGTTCATGACCAAAGGGTTTTTAAGTATCATAAGCTGAGGAAAGGAGCTGCAGGTTCCAGGCTTCTTTCAACTCCAGGCCCTGTGGTGATATACAAGACTGATGAGATACAAGTCTGGGAGAGGAACAGAGCAAGAATCCTACCTCTGAGTCCTAAGGTTGTCCATGTTTTAGAATTTTGAGCTGGTCTCTGTTTAATAGTTGGATGAGAAGGAGTGTGATCAGGTTTAAAGATTATAAATATGTATATAAATACTTAAATACATTTAATTTAAATTTATAAAAATTTAAATGTTAAACTTATTTTCAAACACCACTAGGATCGGCAGCCTCAATAAAATACATCACACACATATTTTTCCTAAGTCTGCATTACTGTTAATCTGTACTCCACAACCTCCTATCTCAATATATGTTCTATTATACATACATGCATATGCATGCCATTATAGTTCCAGTTTAGAATTATGGATGTGCTTTATAGTTTTTCATGGTCAGAACTCCGGATGGTTCTTTGGACACATGGTGCAGAGGGTTCTCTGTACTGTGGAGTCTGCGGTCAGTGTGTGTGAAGGGCTTTACGCCCAGCCAGCTGCTTGGCCCTCTAGCAAGTCAGCAAGGAAGGCAGGGTGGTGCAATGAGTTCTGTGGCCAAAGAAACGAGGACCCAGAAACCCTGAGCACTTGCCGAAAATTGAGAAATCTTCAGAGTTTCCGACTCCAAGCCTGAGCGTATCACTAGCCCTGCCTGTGATGTTGGTGACAAAGTGTACTTTCAACTGAGATGAGTCTGAGAACTGTAGTTATCGGTGATGTGGTGATGAGGACATGTTCTGGTTATAATTTGGGCCTTTTAAAGAAAGGATATAATTAGGGATTTTCTTTTTAGAATCCCTCTCCTATGGTATTATTGGTGAGAAGTAACAATTTTAAAACAATGAGTAAACACACACACACACACATACACATCACAGACATCACACATGTAACACAACACACTACACACATATCCCATACATACATACACACACCATACACACACACACACCACACACCATACCACAGTCATAACACATGTAACACAACATACCACACACATACACACCACACAGACATAACATACGTTACACAACACACTACATACATATACACACACAGACATACCCACATATACCACACCACACACATATACACACACAATCACAGCACACATACAAAAGCACACACACACACAACCACACCACATGTACACAAGCACACACACACACACCTATCCCCTTGCCCTCGTATGCATATATGTAGTGGATGTGCAGTGGGTCTCCTGACAAGTGAAGTGGGGCTGACCCCAAAGCTGTTGCCTGTCTGTGGAATCCCTCCCCCTAACTGGGCTTCCTTGTCTGGACTCAGTGGGAAAGGATGTGCCTAGTCCTGCACAGACTTGATGTGTCAGGGTGGAGGGAAACCCAGGAGAAGCTTCTACCCTCTCAGAGGTGAAGGGGAAAGGGGTACTGGGGAGGGACTGTGTGAGGAGGACAGGGAGAGGGGCAGCAATCAGGATGCAAAGTGAATTTTTTTTAAAGTAACTAAAGAAAAATGACATTTGCAGAGCTAAAATATTGGATATCCTTGTGTGTTCAGTACATGACTTTAGAAGCACATTTGTGTTTCACAAAGCATTGTCCGTCCTTCAGGAACTCCACTTGTGAGAACTTTATATAAAAAATTCAGACCATACAGCATTTTGTGTGTGCCTTTTTTTTTCTCAGCATTTGAGAAAATGCTCAGGACACTCAGTTTTTGGTGTCCTGTTGAATGTCGCTCCTGCTTCCCCCCCGCCCCCCATTGCTGTGTAAGATTCATTACAACACAATGCCTTACCTTCTTCCAGCTGGTGGACTGAGTTGTATCCAGTATTTTTTGCAACGCTGCAAGTGTGTACCTCTGGATTTTTAGTGGATACATGCTGTCATTTTTCTCAGGTAAATTATCCAGGGATAGGGATGTTGGGTCCCAAGGAAGTAAACAATTGATTTATTAAAATATTTATTTCTGTCCCTGCCCACACTCTGGTGGGCGTACATGTACTCCTGTGGAGGTTAAAGGGAAATTTTGGGGAATCCAGTCTTGCCTTCCCCTTGTTGATGCAGGGTCTTCTTTCTGCTGCTGTTCAGTGTAGCCCAGGCTAGCTGGCTCTCTCTTATCTCTGTTTCTACTCTCAGTGCGATTGCACAATAGAGTCCTCCCATTCTGATTATCTTCTTACATTATCTTAGTGGATATCACACTCGGGTTGCCTGGCAAGTGTTTTGATCTGCTGCCGAGTCATCTCCATCTAAATGATTGGCTTATAAGGGTGTTCAAAGTGATTTAGGAAGATGATGTACTTGAGTTGGAAACACTGGGTCCGGTCAGCTTTCTAACTGCATGGCAATTTCTACTTATGGTTTTAATTTGTATTTTCTCAATGACCATAGGTACAGACCTTTTTTTTTCAACATTTTGAATATCTGCATGTCTTTAACAAAGTGTTTGTAGAATCTTCTTTTTTTTTATTTTTTAAACTTAGATAATTTGTTTTCTTATAATTGATTTCAGGAGGTATGGGAATTGTTAGACTGTTTTAGATGTAGGCCCTTTCTGAGCTCTGCAGCTTGAAGGACTCTGCCCCAGCCTGTATCTTGTCTTTCAGTTCTCCAAAGGATGAGTTTTGAAGGCCAGAAGTTCTTAATTTTCGTGATTTTGACTTACTAATTTTTTCCTTTTATGGACCAAGTTTTTGGCACTGAGATTAAAGAGATGTGTGGGGGAACCTTCCTCAGCTCCCAAGGGTTCAAAGATTTCCTTTATGTTTTCTTCTGAAGACTTTTGTAGCTTAAAATTTTATATTTAGGTATATGACTCATTGGAGTTCAACTTTTCTCTATAGCCAAGGTATTTCTTGAACATTCTTGAATTTTTTTTCATTTTCTTGTACCATTTATTAGAAAAAAATTAATTAGCTTTTCTATTGGTTTTCCTTATTATATATTCAAAGGTCACTTGGCAGTATATATTTATACCCACTTCCTGGCTCTTTATGTTCCACTGATCTATTATCTATACAAAACAAATATATATATATATATATATATATATATATATATATATATATGCTTTACAAGAGCAGCAACTGCTCTTAACAATGAGCTATTTCTCTAGCACTTTATCTACATTTTAAAAAGATTGCTATTTGTAATATATATATATATATATACATATATATATATATATATATATATATATATATATATATACATAAATATATGGTTAGAGCAGTGGATTTCTGTAGAACCCTGATGGTACTTTGATTGGGATTGTAGGTCTCTTTTTGACATGTGCAGTTTTCATGTCAATGTCTTATAGATCCTAGTGTGAAATTCCTTCATATCTGTTGTAAGACTAATTTATAAGCTCTACATATTTTGTTATTGTAAACATTTGTGCATTTACACTTTTTTCAACATAATATTTTTATTGATTATCTTGGAATTTCCAATATGTGTTGTTATTACACAGAAAAACAGTTTGTTTTGGAATATTTGTGTCCTGTAATCAAACTAAACTGATTTACTTATTCTAGCAGTTTAAAATATTTTTCCAGACCCTGATCATTTGTGTGTCTGTGTTATCATAATATCTTCAAAATTGGGTTTATCTTAATTCTTCTTTTCCTAACGTGTTGAAATATTTCTGAAGCATTTGTGCTGTCAAATGATGGTGTCAAATTAGCTTTTAAGAATGTTCAAAACTGTATCAGTTTATTTATACTAGTCTTGGTAACACTGTGTGTAGTTAGCACCAGGCTTTCTAATGATGAGTACTAATCTCTGCTTGTGGTTTTAGCTTGCCAATTTCCCTGCAGCCCAGTCAACGTTTGCCTTGTGTGTTTGAAACTGTTACTTGATTTGTAAAACGTTGTTATCTTCTATGAATTGATCTCAGTATTATTATGGCATATGTGTGAATCTGTGTGAGTGTTTGTAAACCATGTGCACACAAGTAACCATGGATGTCCAAGAGGGCATGGAATCTTCTGTAACTGGAGGACATAGTTATGCGCTGCTGTCTTGGTGCTGGGAGCTGAAGCTGAGTTTTTGCAAGAGCAGCAACTGCTCTTAACTGAGGATCCATCTCTCCAGCACTTTACCTACATTTTAAAAAGACTGTTGTTTGTATCATGTATTATTTCCAGTTTTTAAACTTTTATCTAAATTGTTACTACTCTTAATTAATTTTTTTTAATTGGGAGAACAGAGCTAGATGAGGTTATATAATGCCCACATGACAATCTCTGTCTTTTATTTGAGTATTTCGATAGTTTACGCTTAGTATAACAGTTGATATAGTATCTTAAATTCTATTATATTGCTATTATCTCCTAAAGTGCCTCACACACAGTTTGTCTTTTTCTGATGTCTTTTGATTATTTGAAAATTTTATTCCTTCATGTTATATCTTGTGTTGGTTTGCTAGTTATGATACATTATATTTGAATGCTATAGTTAAGTAATTTATAGCGTACAACTTCCTTCATGTGGTATCTTATTAATTCCTACATGGTGTAAGAGTTTTATAGAGGCTGAGGAGATAGCTCAGCCAGCAAAGTTCTTGCCTTGGGAGCATGAAAACTAATCATTGATCCCCACTATCCATGGAAAACTCGTAGTGCAGAGAAATGTGTCTGTAATCTGAGCACTGTGGAAGTGGTGGTGTGTGTAGAACTCCCAGACAAGAGCACCAATCTAACCTGTGAGCCCTAGTTCTCAGTGACAGACTTTGATTCAAAATTGAATGTCAATGGCTCTTGAGAAAATAAATTACACAAGAGATAGACCTCTGGCCTTCACACTCATATGTACACACACACACACACACATATTCACATACACATGTACTATATCCATCTCTTGTACATGCATGTGTGCACAATGCACACACATACATACACACATACAAGAACTTAAGTTATAGATTTAATTTTTCTCTCTGACTTGTGGTAATAGAGTCAGATATCTGATTCCTAAATTATTATGTTTGCCTTAAAGATTCAAATATCTTTTGAAGAACTTTAAATAATAAGAAAATATTCTCCTATATTTATCTGTATAGTTATAATTTCCAGTAGTGAATAGAATCCAAACTTTTTGCCAAACTTGCCACAGTTCTGTGTAACCAAAAGTGCTACCACAGAGAAGGCTTAGGACATACACAGCATTCCAAACAGGATCACTTTCATCTTTATGCAGGATTCATGCAGAATACCTGAACTGATCACACATACTTCCAGCTTGTATGTCTGAAGAAGTACTTGTTTCATCACTGGTCACATTGTTTTGGAGCCTTCTTCATTGATTTAGACTCTGGATTGACCAGAAACCTTGAAACAAGACAAAAAAAAAAAAAACACCAAAAACAAAAAACAAACAAACAAACAAACAAACAAAAGCAAACAAACAAAAACCTACCACCACCACCACCAACACCAACAAAAAAACCAAAAAACCTCATGTCTTTGTTACTTCCACACTTTTTCTTTTCTCTTTATTTTTTATACTTCAGAGGTGCCTTTCCAGTGTTTCCTGGCTTGTGTTGTTTTTGAGAAGTCTGATGGAATTGTTTCTCTCTAGTTGGGTTGACCCACAGCCTCCTGATGTTTTTTGTATTTTTAAAGCATCCGTTTCCTCTTCGTGTTTTACTTTGAGTTGTTATGGCTTCAAGAAGGCTAGCATCTATAATATCTAATCTTCAGTTTTCTCACATTCATTTAATTTTATTTCTGTAGTTATTTTTAGCTTTTTTCTTTTATAGAAAAATAGACTTTTTTTTTTTTTTTCTCACACAATACATTCTGATTCTGGTTTCCCCTTCTCTACTTTCCCCAGTTCTTCCCCACTTCTCCCCCACCCACCATGTGAATTTGCCCCCTTCCTGCCTCTCATTAGAAAACAAGCAGGCTTCTGAGGGATGGTAATAAAATAAGAATCAATACAGTAAAATAAAAGGAAGCTAACAGATTGGAATTAGATAAAATCCAACAAAGGGAAGGAAAAGAGTCCAAGAGAAAGAAAAAGAATCAGAGACCCACTGGTTCAAACACTCAAGAATCCCATGAAAACACTAAACTGGAAATGATAAATATATATGCAGAGGACCTGGTACAGACCCATGCAGGCTCTGTCCATGCTGTCTCAGTCTCTGTGAGTTCATAGGACCTTTGCTCAGTCGATTTAGAGGGCCTTGTTCTCCTGCTGTCCTCTGTCCCCTCTGGTTCTTATACTCTTTTTGCCTCCTCTTCTGTAGTTTCCCAAGCTCATACATCTAAGATGATGTGGTTTCTTTGTGGTTTTATTATATTTTAAATTTCTCTACTTTATATATTCACTTATTTCTAGTTCTTCAAACACATGTAATCCATCTTAAATTGTGTTTTAATGTCCTGACCCATTAATTTAAAAAAGAATGCATGCTTTTCTGAGACTGTTACACTGAGCAGACTCCCCTCAATGCATATCATATTGTCCCGTTCTTTTGCATTGTTGGCATTTTTATTGTATGTAAACATATTGTGAATTATAGTAAGGGCTGGACAATTTACAACCATAAGTTTGTTCTCAATCTAGTAATGTTTCTCAGAAACTTTCTAAGTCTTGTCTTTTTTTTTCTTTTTCTTTTTTGTTTTCTTTCCCCCAGGTATTCTTTTTTAAAATTGGGTATCATATTTACATTTCAGATTTTATCCCCTTACCTCATCCCCCCCCCAACCCAGGAACCCCCTATCCCATACCCCCACCTCCCCCAGGTATTCCTACAACAGCATTTAATCTGCTTTCTTAGACACTGATGAAAAAGCCTTCTGTCAACATACACCTGATATCACCATGCCAGAGGGAAGAAAAAAGGCATCTAAGTTTCTGAAAAACCTAAGTTTCTGAAAGATGAGAGTTGCTATTCTAGAGTCACGTGTACAGGAAGACCATCGCTCAGAGTAAAGGAGAAACAAAACATTCTCCTAAGAAAGGAAAATGGATATGATCTTTGGTAACAATCCAATCAAAGACTTGCCAGTGGTAGCTCTTCAGAGACTTAACAGTGGTGAAGCCATGAGTTGGGTCATGAAGAAGGAAGAAGGAACAGTGGATGAGATGAATCACAAGCTTGTATGGTCAGCTGTCCTTTTCTGATAGTTTCACACATGTCAGATTTCATGATTAAGACAAATATTCTAATACTGTCTGATATCTATGCTGCTTAATATTATAATACAGCCTAAAATTCTATCAGAAATTTCCAACTGTGGCCTATGGGCCACAAGTATCCCTGGAGAGCTGCAAATACAGCACCAAGTTATTAAAAATATTGTGAGATGTTTGTTCGTTTTGGAACTTGATTGCATGGATCTTAAGCTTGAACCTTGTAGATCACAAGGTTGTGTGTCAATATCAGCAGTTTTCCAGATGCATCTGCTACATACTGATATCTTAAAGGGCAGAAGAAAGGAACTTTAACAGAGGTAAGGTTCTCCATTGATGGTGAGACAGAGACAACCATAATAAACGTTGGTATGTATATTGCTAACACAAGAGCACTATGAAGTGGCAGTTTCTGGTTTTGTTAACAACTCAGTTGTGTCACATGATGTTTCTGTGGAAGCTGTCCTGTAAGAGAGCATGTGTTTTGATGAAAACAGACACTTGAGAGGGCCCATGATAGTTAGAAAGAATACAAATGGAGCTACACAGACACTGAGAGGATGCTCCTGCATTGCTACACCATGCAACACTTCACTGCTCTCCCATCTTTGCTGGTCAGAGACAGAGTCACAGAGATAAAGTCAGAGAGACAGACACACACACCCAGAGACAGAGAGACAGAGAGACAGATGGATACACACAGAGAGACGGACAGAGAGACAGAGACAGAGAGGATGTTGACCTAAGTCCAACAGCTTATATAAAATTTAACTGAAGATGAATGAGTAGAGAGATTATGGATTAAAATGCAACACAACAAGTAGATCCTTTAGAAAAGAAATAAATATTGAAAAGGTTTTTTTTTTTTTTTTTTTTTTTTTTGATACGCAGGCATAGGCAGAGCTCTTGGAGTCGACACTAAAACATCCATTTATAAAGAAAGAAATTGTCCAAGTGGACTTCATCCAAATTATAAAGAAATACTGTTCAAAGGCTTGTGTGGAGCCTCTAATTGAACAAATGACTGATTTTTTTGGAAAGCATTTGCAGACCACAGAGAGCACTAGAGCCGGCACACAAAACCTTCTCATGAGTCAAAAGTGAAAAGTAAAGAGTCCAGTTAGAAATTTCCCCAGAGACATGGTCAAGCTTGCCTCGGGAGAGGACACTCGCATGGAAATCCAAACAAGAAGAGGTATTCATCGTGTTCCCATCCACGAAGTCCAGGGTAAGCTGAACAGCCCATCTGTCAGAAAGGTACACATGCAGCCATGACAGGATCACATTCTGCTCTGGATGTGAGTCGCTCTCGCTGGTAATCTAACACAGGACAGCAGCTTCACAGTAAATACACCCTAAATATTCCAATTCATTACGACCCCACAACCTAACAATCAGATAGTTCTTTGGGGTGCGGGGGAATTGTTAGAAATAAAACCAGATGTGACTAGATGGCCTTTTCCCTCACCTCCTGCCCCAAGGCTTATTCCAAAGCAGAAAGAGTCTGTAGCTCCTTCAGTATGTATATGACTAAGCAAACCATCTCACACTTAAGCAACCTGCCCTTCAGTAAAAGGGATGAGTTCTCGCTAGACAGGAAAGAGTGCGTGGATTCCCAGGCCTTTGTGCTACGCGGAGGAAGCCAAAGCAAGACTTGCATTCTGTGTTTCCATCGGCAGAGCTTTGGAAATGGGAAGGCTTGGGAAAGCTTTTCTGCAGCTTGCCGAGGAGGGAGAGGAGACACTTATTAAGTGAGAAAACAAGATGTCCTTGTGGTAACAGGAATTTGCTGCCTTGGGTGCAGAGATGAAAAGTTACACACATAGTAAAATCTCCATAATCATACTCACTCACCCAATTTATAGTGACTGGTTATGATAAGAAGAGAAAGCAAACGCAATCGTGTAAAATCCCACAGGGATCCAGGCACAGACAAACCACCTGAGGGGAATCAAATGTCCACGTAGTAGACAGGGAAAGACCAGGAAGACATAAGGACACATGTTCTCGGCCATGGACATGTCTCCCATCATGATAGAGCCTAGATACATACACTGTCGACTCTTACCAATGGTATCCTTAAGTAGGACCTGTGCATTCACAGGATGTAAATTACACCTCGGTAAAAATGTATCTGACTATAATTTGAAATTTTTATTAAATGTTCCAAATGTCTTCCAGCTGGATAAGGTGTGGTAGAAGAATAATTTCATCGACTCATAATGGATTTTGCAATTAAATTTCACTGCTTTCACTCAGTTGTTAGTATTTGTGCAACAATTTTGTTGTAATAAGCTATTAAGATACCAATGAGAAATAAGCACAGGTGTGTAGGGAAAAATAAGGCTGGGGATCCCAGAGTTCCTCCCGCCATGCTGTGGGTAGTCGGCTGGGAACGCTCTGGGTTCCTCCAGCGGGAAGTTGGGCTCGGCTGCTCATTAACTAAAAACCTCTCCCCGGCTCCTCACGATTCCTCATGACGGAAGTCCTTGGGATTCCAAAACCGGTTTATTCACATGGTGGATGGTGGATGGATCTGGATGCATACCCCCTAAAACCCAGGATGGACCCGAGTTAAAAAGGGGAGGGGAGGAGAGGGGAGGGGCTGGAGAAGAATGTTTAATTGGCTCCACCTCTGGCCTTCAGGTACCTCATTAGTATGTAAATCTCTCTAGGGCCTGTTCACACCCTCCACCTGTGTAAGTGACTGAAGGGTGAGTCCCTTTGGGGGAGGGGCTGCAAGTCCCGAGATGAATCAATGAAGCTGAGAATGGAACCGAAGAGTTATGGGGAAATGTCTATTTCTTGCAGAGTGAAAAATGGAATGTTTGAATGCCCCGTGGAGCTACTACTGGGCTACAACAGCACATTCTCTGGGCTACTGATAGGAGCCAGTGGGATATCCCTGCTACTGTTACAAGGCTAATATAACCTGTTGTGATCATTTCAGGCAAAAGGTTTTATGTGTGAACAAAAGATCTTGCCATGCTTCTCAGCAGTGGCTCTGCCTAGGCCTTCATACTCTTAGCTTCTGAATGTAACCTCTAGGCTACTTCATCCTAGGGTTGGTCACAGGTGGCGGTAACCTAGCAGCAAAGTACCATATCATCCATCTGTTTCTCTGCGACTACCCAGCTCCTCACCTGGTACTCAGCAAACAGATTAGCAGTTTATATTTAATTCTGGGTTGGGTAGGAATACCCACCAATAACTGAGACACTTGATTCAGTTGAAGATCTCAGTTGCCTCAAAGAGAATTTAGGCTTTCAGGAATGCCTTGGACTTTGTGGAGACATCCAACACCCACACAGAGATGCAGCCGTTCCGCATAGAAATTTGTTTGCAGACTCCAGGCTTTGCTGAGTTCATGTAGACTTCTCATACATTCACTGGGATAGAGACTGAAAATGAAAGGACTTTGTTGGAAGATTTTCTTTCCCTCCATGCAAAATCAGGACCATAAAGGAATACACAATGGCAAGGTCTTGTAGCGTTAATTATCCATTGACTGAGGCTCGGATGGCAGGCACGCCTGTAGTCCCTCTTAGTGTTGGTTTCAAGACTTCAATCAGCGTGTGACTCACAGTTAGTGAAAGAAAAATCATTCAGGCTACACAAGAGGAGCATAAATATTATGTGTCACTTGGTATCATAATTAACTGCATGCTTCAAATATTTCTTTCATGTCAGCCTTTACACTAGGTAATATAATTTACCGTTAATAGGATTAAAATGTCTATTTTTTTAAAATAAAAAGGTAAATACTTCAGTGATTTAAACTGTTTTCTATTTGTTTTGTACTGATACATATTTTACCACAGGCAATCTCCTTATGCCCCGCAGAAGAAAATAATGAGGAAAATTGGAGATAATTTATGTGGTCCAGAAGCAAAAGCTTTTTACGGTTATTATTTCTGCTTTAGCTCGGTAATGAAGCAGCAAGGAGAAAACACCCCGGCTTGCTAGCTGTTGCACATTTTCAAAGATTTCAGGTAACACAGGAAAAAGAACTGTCATTGTATCTAGACAGGAAGTTTATGTTGAAGAATTAATTTGGGCAGTTCAGAGCACGTCTCTAGAAGTGTGCCCACGTTTGGGCTACTTTTCAAAACTGATAATTGAAAGAAAGGAAGGCCGACTTATAGTGTTTTTTTTTTTTTTTTTTTTTTTTTTAAATACCATTCCATTTTACAATCTTCTGTAGTGTGCTCAACGCGCTGTCACGCAGGCTGACACAAACCAATGCAGGTTAGGAAACTCATTACAACTCTGAACTTGGGCAATGTTGGAACAGGTCAGAAATTAAAACCCATAACCTGTGGCATAATATCTCCTGAGGAGCCAAGTTAATTTGATCTGCAGAGAATGAGCCAGCATTGGAGTAGGCAGACGTTCGCGGGTAAGATAGCAGGCATGCAAACGTGTACACATACACAGTGATTTCTGTGAAAGTTAAGGGATGGTGTTCCTTGGCTGGGGTATTAAAGGACAATCTAGAAGAATGCCTGGGTTGAACTGAACCTGCCTCCTGCACTTGCAGAGGTAAAACTGAGTCTTAGGAAGGCTTGGTGACTCTCTAAAGCTCGGTTACTGGAAGCCAAGCGATCCTGATTACAGACACGCCAGTCTGCAGTGCTCTTGTCACAGGCTGCTGTGTCCAAGTATATCTTTGGAAGTGATCGCCCCTTTCCAGTCACTGCCGCCAAGTGGAGTTTGGCATTAGCCGTTGGCCGAGTTCACTCTGCTGCTGATCTATCTATCTATCTATCGACATTCCATTAGGGAGCCCTGTGCTTCCGCCAGGGATGAATGAGTTCATTAGCACTGAGACTAATAAACTTTAAAAAGTTAATAATGTGAATATGTTTGATTTGGAATTATTCATGCAGGCATTAGGACACACACATGCACACACACACACACACACACACACACACACACACACACACACAAATTCACAAATTGCCTGCTTCGTGTGCCCCAGCTCTTTTTTGGTAATTTTTCTGCTGAGACAGACTTTGACTTTCTGAAAACGCAGAATAGCCCTTCTCAAGAAATACACAGCGCCATATCTATGGCTTCTCCCCCCAGCTAGGGGACTTCAAATACAACAGGCACTAACAGAATGACACAGACATGAGTACCTGTTCTACAGTGATTTTCTCTCCCCACAATTTCTGATGGGGAGGGAAAATTGGTTCCTACCAATGTCCATCCTTTGTTCTGTTTGCTGGCTTACACCGTGAGAGTTTGGGCTTAGGGCAACACAGTTCTGGAGGAATCCCCGTTGGTAGACATCTTGGAATAGTGACTGGCTTACTCGTCAGCGTGCTCTTTCTGGGAATGAGCTAGAATCTCCTAAATCTCAGCCCACTTTTCCACCTGTACAGCCTGAGGAGGAATGTGGGCCAATCCAATGCCTTTTGGTGCCTGGCGAGTAGGCAGTAGACATTTCATACAATGTTGTTGTAGACTGTACATCCCTACAACCTGTAATCTATTATAACTCAGTTTTAATACCTGAGCATGGCCAACCTATGACCACCCTCTATCAATAAAGGACCTTCCTGTTTTTACCCTCAGCACTTCTCATGTACTGGTGAAATACACACATCAGTGTGGAGAGTGTTTAACACAAACTCCAGTTTAATCAAGGGGGAAGAGGAGACAGAAGGGGTGCCTATTACAGGTGTAAAAACTCCTATGTTTCTAGTGTAGGCACTGGTTGGCTAAGGGAAATGACTGCCTGGAAAACTATGGGTTAACTAAAAAGACAGACATCCGAAGTCAGACACAAGTGAACATTTAGGAGTTTTGGCTTTCCAGAGTCACCCGAAACTGTTCTTCCCCATCACTTTAAAAGAAACTGGTCAGTTTACATGAACTCTGTGCCCTATTGGGGTTCAGTATGACCAATACAAGCATACAGTTGGCACTTATCAAACCTAGTTTCTCTTTTTTTTTATTTTGTGTTCTTTTGGCAGTTCCCTTCAGATCTATGTATATGTAAATACATGTATATATTTGTGTATATATGTGCTATGTAATATAACGTATGATATACACTATATGTGGCACTCTGGTAACTGTCACCTTCCCTTCTTATTTCCTTCCCACCTGACGAGTTCATTTCCCACATCATGTTTTTTTGTTCTCTTCTGTGACCCACTCAGTTAACCAAGGCTGTCTCCATGTCTGTAGATTTGCTTCTGTTCCCTGGAGCAGAGTGACCTTATCAGTGGAACACAATGTCTGCACATCCCTCAGAATCTATCACTAGCTCACTGCACCCTTCCCCTTCCTCCTCCTTCCCAGATGCTAATGTTCACCATTCTACATTCTTGAAGACTTTTAAAATATTTTATTAATGCACTGTATGTGGAATAGCTTTGTCTTTTGGTGTCTGGCTTATTGTACCTTCTACCCTTTAACCTGAATGGTGGTTCTGCCTGAATATTAGGGGGTTCTGGAGTCAAGTGGAATTCCATTCCTACACTACAAATTGTTGGCTATGGGACAGGAGTCTCTTAGCTCCGCTGAGCCTCACTTTTCCCATATGTAAATTAAATAAGGAACTAACTCATACATCAGGCTGTTCATGTAGTTGTTAAATTGCCAGGGTATGTTCCATGGGAGGCACACAATGAAATTATTATTTATCATCATCACCATCATCACCACCATCTCACTGTTAGGGATCTCTTGACAGTTCTCATAATAAAACAACTGTATGGCTTAATGTGCATAAAATACTATTTTTCTTTTGTTCCTTGTCTGTTAAATACTTCATTGTGCTGTGATAGGGCAGAATTCAGATTCATAATTTGGATCAGTTGGTCAAAAATATGTTGAAAATATACAGGCTAAGGGTCTGAGCTCTGTAGGGTTATGTGTTATCCATCCACCCACCCACTCACTGATCCATCCATCCATCCATCTGTCCATCTATCCATCCATCATCCATCCACCAATCATCCATTCATTTATCATCCATCCATTCATCCATTCATCCATTCATCCATTCATCATCCATTCATCATCCATTCATCATCCATCCATCCATCCATCCATCCATCCATCCATCCATTCATTGATCCATCAATTCATCAATCCATCCATCTACCCACAAACATACCCAGCGGTACTCACTCTTTCAATATACTCATCCTTCTCATTGTTTGTCTGTCCCTGACTACTATTTTTTCCAATAATTTACTTTACATCCACATCACAGCCCACACCAGCCTCTCCTTCTGATTACACCCTTACAAATCTCTCCCCCATTGCCTCTTCCCCTTCTCCTCATAGAAGGAAACTCCCTCTTTGGGCACCACCCCACCCTAAGATATATAGACCCAGCAGGACTAGGCACATCCTTTTCCACTGAGGCCCAACCAAGTGGTCCAAGTAAGGGCAAGGAGATCCAATGGTAGGGAACAGAAGCTGAGACAGCCCCCAATCCTCTTGTTAGAGGATCCACAAGAAGACCAAAGTGCCCATTTGATACAAATATATACGGAGCCCAGCTCCAGCTCCAGCATGTTGCCTGGTTGGTGGTCCAGGCTCTGTGAGCTCCCATGGTCCCAGGTTAGTTGACTCTGTGGATCTTCTTGTTGTGTCATTGACTATTTGCCCACTTCTATCCCTTACTCTTCCACTAGACTCTCCAAGCTCTGCCTGATGTTTGACTGTGTGTCTTGCATCTGCCTCCATCTACTGCTGGATGAAGCCTCTGAGAAGACAGTAACGTTAGGTTCCTGTCTGTAAGCATAGCAGACTATCATCAATAGTGAGTGTCAGAGGTTGGTTCTCTCACATGTGATGGACCTCAAGTTGGGGCAGTCTTTGGTCAGCTGTTTCCTCAGTCTCTGCTCCATCTTTATCCAGGCAAGTCTTGTAGGCAAGACACATTTTTGGGTTGAAGGTCTTGTGGGTGGATTGATGTTCCCCCTCCCTCCTCTGGAAGCTCTGCCTGGCTACAGGAGGTGGCCACTTCAGTCTCCATATCTCCCTCTTGTAGGAATCTCAGCTAGGTTCACCCTCATAGACTCCTCATATCCTCCTCAGTCCTAGGTCTCCAAATTGTCACCAGAGATGCCCTACTTCTTTCTGTTTTTGCTGCCAGCCCTCTCCCACTCTGCCTTCCACACCTGATTTCCATCCCCTTCTTGTCCTCTCTCCTACCAAGTTCTTTTCTCCATCCACCTCTGATGCCTGTTATTAGCTTCTCCTTTGGGTGAGATTCACAAATCCTCCTTTGGGGCCTCATTACCCAGTTTCTTTGGGTCTGTGAATTGTAGTCTGGTTGTTCTGCACTTTATGGCTAATGTCCACTTATAAGTGAGTACATACCATATGTCTTCCTGGCTCTGGGTTACCCCACTGAGAATGATATTCTCAAGTTCCATCTATTTGCCCACAAAACTCATGATGTCTTTGTTTTTGATAGCTGAATAGCATTTCATTGTGTAAATGTACCACATTTTTTTTTTGTCCCTGACCTTTTAAGGATCGTTGCTATTTACGGGTGCATGCTATTTCTCTTTTCTCTCCCTGCACCCTCACAATAACACATGTCCTACTGACCATACCGTCCATCACTCTGCAGAATAACTGCTGCAATGGTAAGTGATTCAAACAGACCACTGATTATTTCCTTATTTCCTTAGGAAGAACCCTTACAAGTCCATCCTATACTTAATTCTCAGATCCTGTCTCCTCCCATCCTCACTTCAGCTTTCTATCTGACCCCACCTCTGCTTTTCCATTGCTTCCAACATCTAAAGGTCCAACTGTTTCAGTGTAAGCCATCCTGAGGTCACAGGGATCTCTGTCCTCCAAAGGGGCTGATGAACTTCTCATGAGACTCCAGCGCCTTCAAAAAACACAAATCTTGCTGTATCTTACCTCTGGTTTCTTCCACGTCAGGCACACGCTCCTGCCACTAGAGTGACCTCCTGTCATGTCTTCACTGGAACTTAGCTGATGCCAGCCCTGTTTCCTTGAATGAGCCAAACTCATAGGCTACATAAACCTTGTTTTCTATACAAAGTACACAGCCTGGGTATATCGTTACAGGGTGTAAATGGCCAAATGAGCTTCCATTTTTGCCTAAACCCTGACTACATCTTCTCTACTTCCATTACTCTTCTGCACCCCCTGTCTTGGACAGCCCCTTCCTGAGCTTTCTCTGGAAAAATTCTCTACACAGACCAAGATCCAGTTAGGTTAGGTTTTCTCTGTAGATTGTTCTTCCACAGATATCTCATGAGTTCCTCTCTGAATTCAGAATGCTACCTTAACTCCTACTTACTGTATTTGAAGAATGGCCACATTATGAGAGAGCTCATGTTGGTTTGCCCTTTGCCCATTTGTGCTCTTAACTTTAGAACAAGAAGTTGACCTCAAACGTTTGGCAAAGAAGTGGAGATGCTAACTGGAGCCCAAGAACTTCTATGGCAAGACCTAGATAATGAGGAGAAAGCAGGCAGAGTAGAAAAGGAGACTGTTGCCTTACAGGAGGGTGTGCTACCACTGGGAAGTCTCAGGGAGAGTCAGGAGTGAGGAATGCTTTTCTGGAAGACTGGAGGCAACACGGAGGCTGGTTTGGAGTCACATGACACTCACTGAGATGGCAGTGGATGACCAGGAATGACTGGGTAAGCCTCAGAAGTCCATTTCAGTAAGGGTGCCCCATGTTCGGAAACATGGGAAAGGAAGAAGGCTATTTTTTCATTAAGGTGACGGTTGAGCTGCACGAGGAAGCCGCACTATGAGGTAAGGAGAGCAGGGAAGCTTGGCGGGAGATTACTAGTAGAATTAAGTGTTGTGGTTGAGTTGGGGGCAACTTTAGGAAGGAGAAAAAGGCTTGAGGTCTATGGGATGTTGTTTGACTGATCAGAACTAGTGGGTCAGGAAAGGGTGGTGGGAAGCAATTCTGAGGCTTAGACACGTGCTTAGAAACCCAGAGATGAGATACTGAGGTCTGAGAAGAGCGTGTTGGGAAGACGTGATAAGTTCAGATTTTGGGCATGGTGAATTTGTGGTGCCTGAGAGACCACCCAGCATAGGTAACTAGCAGACAGATGGATCAACACATCTGAAGCTCAGCACAGAGGGTTGAATCGGAATCTAACCGGCTAGATTAAATGATGTAGAAAATGTCACTGCATTAACAGCTGTCCCCACAAGGCTCCCGAGAAAGGCACTGGCTTTATTTAGAAAGAATTTGGCAATGGGTCCCGGTGGGTTCCATGCTGAGTGCTGGGGAAGCCTGGCTGTGGCAGGGATGGTCTGCACACAGGGAAAAGCCAGCACTGCCAATTTATTGTGTGGTCAGAGAAAATGACACCCACCATCCTTTCTGCACTCAAGCGCTATCCCTACTGGATATTGAGGAGGAGTCACAGAGGAATTGACTCAGATCCAGAGTGAATGGAGGAGAAGAACTGAAGCATTGAAGGGACAAAGACCAAAGAGACTCATGAAGGAGAAAGCAAGGAGGGAGATTCCAAGATGCTCCATGGACTCCCAGAAGTCTCCAAGGAGCCAGGCAGTCCAGACTGACTTCATTCCTGAATTCAAGCTACATGGCCATCCTGCTCTTGGTGCTGAGGACAAACCAATGGATGTATAGAACAGATCTCTTGTCCCCAAGGAGCATTTAGTGAGTGTCACAGGCTCTGATAAATGACAAGTTAAGAAAGCTTCCAGCATGAACCAAAGCCCATTCATTATCTAGTCTGTGTGGTTAGGAGCCTGAATTCTCTGTCCAGCAGCTCCAAAGTCTGATCTTGGGGTTCTAGCCTGGGGGTCTTTCCTATGGAGCTTGGGTCATCTTCTGAGCTCTCTTGGGTTCTTAAAGTTGCTGTCCCCTGGGTCCACGTTTTCATAGTGTCACATGAAAGCTCACTTTTCCATAGCCAGTGGGACAATTTGCCTCCTGCTTGTTGTTATAGAAGCTTATTCAATGTAATGTGCAGAGGGGATTGAAAACACACACACTCATTCACACATACACACACCACATACACATATATACATATATACATATACACATATATACATACCATACATACATACACGCACTATACAAACACACAAATTCATCACACACACACACACACTCACACACAAACAACACCCTACACCATATACAAACACACACATACATACACCTGACACACCACACACACACACACCCCTGTTTATGATGCAATCAAGGAATGATCTTCTTACTTTATGTGCATGAAAAGACCCCTTCCATATGTCAGGCTATAAAGAGTAAGAAGCTGGGATCTTGGAACAGCTTAGAACCCCATTTCCCATAGGAGGGTGGAAAACACACTCCATTTCTCTGTCCCCTGACTGCAGTTTCGATGTGACAAGCCTCTAGCTTCTTCTGCCACACCTTCCTCAACATTACTGACTACTATGAGTCAAAATAAACTTTCCACCTTAAAAATTAGACTTTGTTTTTGGTGATTTTAAAAAATACATTAATTGTGCAGTTTTCAAATGTAAAATTTGAACAACAGCGTTGTGTCATAGCTTCAAAAGCTTTTGGGCATGGAATTGCTTCCACACATTAGTATGCGATAGTTTTATTAAATGGAGTGCAGAAGATCGCTGGTGGGCACACACTACCCGTAGAGCATGGAGACGTTGCCGCTGGAACCTGGAAACAAAAAGGGAGCAGGGCAAATGGTAGCAGAAACGGGACTGATGTCTTGTAAGGATCCTAGATTTCCTGGGAGCCAGCTTGTCCACTGGACACATGGGGAGCAGTAGTACCTTGTTCATTGCTGAGGTGGGGATCCTGAAATGAGGGGCAGATTTAGCTCAGTCTCATTTTTACAAGAGCCACTGCCAGGTAGAGCAAGTTCTCAGAAGGGAGAGACATGATCAGTGGAGGAAGTCAGGCTGTTGTTGAGTTTTCCTGGAGGGCAGAGCCAGGCTTGTGGTGTAGGAGGGGCAGGGTCGTCTGCAGAGGATAAGGGACATGTGATTTGCTCCTGTTTTGCCATCCAAGGAACTCCTTTGTAAATACAGGGAGGAAACAGGTAATTTAAAACACATCACTGCCCATGACTTCACTTTATTTAAACACAGTATTTAATTAAGGCTCTGGAGCCCCATGTTATGAGCCTTGGATTTTGTCTGTCCTGCCTGGAAAGTAGGAACCATCAACTTTTGATGCACCAGTCACTGAGGAGGGGAATCAGGGGTAACATTTCCTCCCAGATTGACCATCACCTTCCCTCATATAAGCAACTTGTTCTGAAATTGACTATGTACTTAGCACTGCATTGATACCTTTTCCTTTTGGAGGATAACTGCACTGTGATCAGAAATAGGCAAAATCCCTGTTCTACTGTCTGCTTCCTGCTGGAAATGTGATTTAAGGAACCCAACAGAAATATTCTGTGGAAACATGTAGCCAATATATTAAAGGGTACGAAAAAGTAGTTTCTTTTCATGTTGTCTGTAATCCACTGTCCATCTAATCTCAGGAAGCTCCCAGTGCTCTGCATAAGCTCTCAAGTGTTCAGGGTCCGTCCGCAGAGGCTAAAATCCGTTCTTCTGAACTGACTCACTAGTCCATCCACTCCTTTTACCAATATGACTCCAGCAATATGGGACGTCGGCACCATGGCCCCAGGCCTCATCTAATAATCACCTGAGGTGCTTCATCAGCCGTCATAGAAACCATCCTCAGGAGGTTGGACTGGGACCTGCACAACCAGTCACAGCTGGTCTGTGAGTGTCAATGGTCAGGGGTGTCCACAGAAGCACGCTCAGGGGTATGCAGTCTCTCAGAGTGGCTTCTCTATGGTCATTCCTTGTGTCTAGTTCATATACAGAAGGATACTTGTGAAAAGACCAAAAGCTAAGTAATCTGAAGGAGGCAAGCTGACAATGAAGTGAGCAAAGAAGCCTCCACCAGAGGGAGGACCGTGTCACACGGCTGGTTCTGCCTCAGGTGTGTTTTCGGCTTTATTGTGTGTGTACACACATTCATACACACATGCGTATATGCCTTTGTGTGGTCATGTGAGTGTGTGTGTGTGTGTGTGCATGTGTGTCTTTGTGTATCTGTGAGTCTGTGTATGTGTCTTGTCTCTGTCTCTCTCTGTCTCTGTGTGTGTCTGTGAGTCTGTGTGTCTTATCTTTGTGTGTAAACAAAAGCTGGTGGCTTTGGTGTGTTTGGTGAAGGGAGGTAGTGCCCGTTTGCAGCTTTAGTGACTACTGAATCACTGATGTTACTGTTATCCCCCTTCTATTTTTCAATTCAGTTGGGGGCTCTTGTGCAGTAAACACAGTTATAAGGTTTCAAACTTCAGTGCTTGACATGTTAATTCATAATTTGCCATAATCAGCACTTTCCTAAGCATAACGTTTGTGGGCTCTGTGCATGTGGTTGAAGGTAATTTGCATACTCCATTCTGCTGTTTAACATACCCGTGTCCTGAAGGAATACTATAGGGCCTGTCTCAGACAGGAAGTGGAAATCACCAGGAATGTCTCAGACAGGAAGCAGGGATCACGATGCAGATCCACAAAAGCAGTGTGAGGAGCTGGCTGAAAGCCAGAAGCATCAGCTTGCTGGTGAAGAGGTGATTTCCTTTTTGAACAACTTTGGAAAAAATGCCATTTTGAAGTATCTTTTCCAGTTATAAAGTGGGACCACAGAGAACCCGGCTTCCCTTAAGTGCAGCGAACACAGTGAGAGCAGCACTGCAGAATCTCCAAGTGCAGAAAAAACAGAACCAGGGCGGGGCTAAAGCTGATAGGTGTGCTCTCTCATTCCACGAGGCACCATGCCTGCATCATGGCTGTGCATGCCTGTCTCTATCAGCATAGCTGTGAGGATCCTATCTAGGTATTATTACATGATGTGTGTGTGTCTTGGGTACTAAGATGTATCTATATCATTTCAAATATTCCAATAAAAGAATCAAAGAACAAAATGGTTTCCATGTAAGTAATCTAAGAGCCTCTGTAGGTGATATTGTTATCATTGTTGATGATTGCAACCTCCCAAAAGCATCTTGTGCAGGGTCACCAGTTTCATACATGAAGCCCAGAGTAGAGATCAGACAGGTTCCATAATCTGCCCAGAGTCACTTATGATGACATGCTTACATTGGGGGTGGAGGGGGGAAGCCTTTGGTCCTGAATCCTCCCATAGTCACTTCGGATGGGATCTCCTTCCCCATCTCTTTCCCTGCTCTACTTAGACTGTTCTATAAGGTTGTGAAGGCAGTGAGCAGCTTTGATGATGAAAGGTTCAGAATACTTGGCTCTAACTTTTCAGTTTTTGGTTTGCCTCCTGAGTCAATGCTCTGCTAATCACTGCTCTAAAAGGGTACTGTGTGGTATGTATGATACTTGGTATTAAGTACCAGCTGTGTGGTATGTATGATACTTGGTATTAAGTACCCAGCTTTCAGCAGGAAATCAGGGGGTCTCAGCAGCAGATGCAGCAAGGCCTGTGCTGTGTGGTCACTATTGTAGTTTCTAGTCCCAAGGGATGCTCTGTCTCACTTCGCTGTACAGAAGGGCCATCTCTTGCACCTTCAGACCATTTAACAGACAGAACAGCTAACTGCTCCCGAGCCTCACAGGTCTCAGTCTACACAAGCCCAGTTTAGATGAGCAGCCCCTGGGCTGTGGTTTGATCTTATGTTCTGGGCTCCCATAAGTATAGGGACTGTGGCGACATGCCCTGCAGCTGTTTGGGCACATGGCAAGGCACCCCCTGATGCCAGGGTTCTGAGCAAACCGCATCCTGTACACCATGCTGTGGACAGTGGAGGGAATCACAGACTAACATCCAGATGTTTTACGCAAGCAAACCTCAGGGTGTACCTCATTTCTAGAACTGGGTATGGAAGAAAATGAGAGCAGCCAGAAGAGATCAGTCACCACAGGCAGAGCCCAGCTTTCGGCTTCTAGAACTCACTGACGCTGCGGTTAACCTCCACATTGGCCGTATTGAACCTTTCCTCTTAGTGATTCTAACCCATTTTACTAACGGAGAAATTATCACAAGCTAGACGTGGAGGTTTAGCTGAAATTGAATATTTTCTTGAGATGATCCAATCCTGTGGTTAATAATGTTACTGTCCTTGGGCATATGTGATGGTTTGTGGTTGAAATGTCCATTGGTTCGCCACAAGCCAGACCAGCACTCCCTTGCTCCCTAATTACCCTCCTAGCCCTCCTCCTCTTCACCTGCCTCTCTCGCCTCGGAATGGACAGGCCTGAGGGGGAGTGGAGTCGTTGTTTAAGGGAGTCCAAGGACATCTAACTAGGAATAATGGGATGGAATTCAGCAAGGGACAATTTATGCTGAATTATAAGAGAAATCTCCTAACGGCGAGATCTATTAGACTAGAGAATAGGCTCCCAAGGGAAGCCAGTGCCATTGCCAGAGTCATTTAGAGGCTGGCTCAGGTCCATAAGTAAAAATAAATTTGGTTGTCTCATTTTATTCTCCATTTCTGTGGACCCTGCATCAGCACTGGTAAGTTAGGGGAAAAGATGTGGAGTAATTGACCTGAAGACGATCCTAGACTTAGACTCAGCATGCCTCCTGGCTGTGACTTCCACTTCAGAGGCAAGCACTGTGCTGTTATATTGTTTATAAAGTAGCACCATCGACTGATTTTATTTGTTCCTGCAGGTGTTTCCCAAGCATCGGATGTAGGCAGACTGTATCTCTTCCTGTGGTATTGGAAGGTCAGCTCTGGAGAATGGACCACCCTGAGGTTGCACTGTGCTTTTGAAGGAGAACTTGGCTCCTGATTGCAATGTTACACCCAAACTAGAGCCATTCCCAGAGACACCGTGAGAGCCTCCCCTTGGTCTTCCAAAGCTGTGGAGGCTTTTATCACTGTCTTTTTGAATTTGGCACAGCCTTAAAGTGTAGAAATTCGATTCAGACAATAACACAGTTAATTATCCTGCAACTTATCATTTTTAATGAAGAGACACAGGCCATCTTTTCAGAGTTTTTACATGGTCTATTTACATGATGCCAGAGCACTTACATTGTCTGTGCATGCATGTATGTGCATGCAATGTGTGTGTGTGTGTGTGTGTGTTCGAGTGTGTGCGCGCGCACACGAGTGTGGTGAAGATACACATGTATGCTTGCTCAATTGTTTAGAGATTCTCAACCATCATTTGGTGTCTTCTCCAGCCTCTCCCCCACCTTACGTGTCACTCTCCTCCCTCTTTTATCTTTTGACACAGGATCACTCACCGAGCCTGGGGCTCAGCCACTGAACCCACATCTATAGCTGCAGGGTTAGCTGTCTGCCTCAGCAGCAGCACTGAGGTCACAGCTGCACACTGAAGTTCCCAGCTTTTACAAGAATGTAGAGTATCCTGACTCAGGTCCTCAAACTTTCTCAGCAGATACTTTAAATATTGAGCTATTGCCCCAATCCAGCACCTAGACATATTTGGGGTAGCCTCTGCTTCCAGTTACCTAATTAAATTAAACCGGAGCTCAAAAGGTTAAAAATTCATGTGCACAGTGGAGACAACTCAGTTTGACTCTCAAGTTGGGGGCCATGACACAGGGATTTGCAGTTTCTCACACCTAAGAAATGCATTACCTCACAGGGTAAAATATGCTTAATGTAATCAAATCTATTTAATGTAGTCAAAATCTTAATGTAGTAAAATCTTGACTATTGATAAGTACTTCTGTATAGTTTTCACCCTTTGCTTTCTTAATGTTCCTGCAAATGTTAAGCCCAGTGAGGGAGATATTCTAGGCATGCTCTCAGTTACTTCATCTACAATTCTATGCTGGATGTATAGTTTATTGGTTAGGATATGGTATTCAACACATGGAGAAGAAAGCCAGTAGGATAGTGGGTTAAGCAAGTCAGACAACTGTCCCTTTCACCAAAGGGTGGCTGTCATATGATAGCTCCATTAACTGAGTGGTCCTCTCCAGAATGTGGCCCCTAAGTCACAGGCCCGCTGTGACTTAACATTCACCTGCAATTTTGGGACCAAGTGGGGAAGAACTGGGAGCTTCATTCTTTCTCATCATCCAGAACATTTGCACACAGCCACATCTGGCTGAAAGTCAGGCCTGGAGAGTAATTTTTATTTTGAACAACCATGAGCCTGACTATTTCCTGACTATTCCTGGACGTCCTGATATTCTTACTATTGCTTGGACACTGTGTATCTACCAGTCTGGGCTCTCTGAGAGCAACAAGCGGGGAGCCACTAATTTCACTATCTCTAACATTGTTTTAAAGAAAAGTACTATAGAAAGGGGTATTTTCTAAGCTCACCAATTGCCAGGCTGCTTCTCTTCGTGCTTCATAATTTTATTCATAGATAAAAGGGTGTTATGCGATTTCTTGGCTACTTGGATCCAGCCTCCCTCCCTTTATTTTATGGCTTCTGTTTCAGGAGGGAGGGCTGGGATTTAAACAAGGAAGTAGAAATATAATGGGAAGTACAAATCTGGCTTTCTAATAGTGGGCCCGCAGCTGCCGGAACTGTAAATACATCTGTTTTTGTGCTGCTTGGAACAACAGAGTATCCGTTATGATGATTTGACATAAATTCAAGCATCTCCTTCTGGGAGAAGCAGATCATTTACACAAACTCAGGTATCTTATACTACAGATTACCCAGGCTCCAGTCAACTGAAATACCATTAAAACACAGTTCCTTTTGTTTTATTTATTTAAGCACATGCATAGAAGTCAACAATATCTTAATTGTCACCAGGATAAGTGGTAGGTATACCAGTGACACGGGTTACTGATGGGCTTGAGGAAAACACCGTATTATTTCCTGTAATCACATAGTAACTGTCTGACAACTCCATAGGCACAGTGAGAGCTGTGTGGTAGAACACACAGGGCAACAAGGCAAGCGACTGGAGTCACTGCTGCAGTGTCCCTTACAAAAGGCACACAGCCTCTGAGCTAGGACACAACAGGACAGAGCCAGAGGAGATGACCAGTGTGGGAATTTCTTATGATGGATACTAGTGATCACATACGTTTCTTTCCATTTTAGAAATGCAGATTGTTAGTGCTTGTGGAGAAAATTGGTTTCCAAAAGTCTGAACTTAAGAGGTCATTATTCTCTTGGGGTTTTTACCACAGACTGGAGTAGATGGAGAACTCTGATAAGTCATATGATCCATGCTCCATGTGAGTGAAACACTTTCATTAAAAAATGACAGTGGTATTTTGAGAGAAAAGTTTTACTTTAACAGGAAGAGTGATATGTAGGAGGAGCTAAGTGGGAAGGAGTATTGAGAGGAAGAGATGGAGTAAGGAGAGAAGATGAAGGAGAGGAGAAGCTAAGTGGTGAGAGACAGAAAGAGAGAGGGGGCATGGAGGCAGATGTTCACAGGTCTCCACCAGTCAAAAATAGTTTTTATATCTAGGTTGGGTATTGGGTTACACTTCTGATTGAGCATTACCAAACTTATAAATCCTTTGATTAACATTTTAAAAAATTATATAAAAGCAAAAAGGAAAGGGGGGGCATGGGACAGGGGTTTTCTAGGGAGGGGAAATGGGGAAAGGGGATGGCATCTTAAATGTAAATAAAAATATTAAAAAAACAAAAAAATAAAAAAATAATTAAAAAATGACAGTGGTAATACCTGAAGGTCAGCAGTAATTAATTAATTAATTAATTAGTCATTAGTGACAACACGTGGGGTCATTAGTAACATTCAACAGAATAACTAGTGCGAACGCTTTGCCATATGCAGATTTCTTGGAATAATGATTTCTTTGGCTAGTTTATCTGTCTTGAATAGAGAAGTACACCATGCATCCTACCAACCAATACTGAGCCTTTGCTAATGCCCTGGCTGATAGATATATTTACACACATTTGAATGGGTTAGCAGTTTGCTTAATTTTTATAGCCAAGTAGAATTGCTTCTCATTGTTCATTCATTCGTTCATTCAAGAAGTACTCATTTATAACACACATCATATTACCCATGTGTTAATATTAAATGGCTGTATCTGTAATTCTTCCTGCCAATGATTTGACTACAGGTGCTAGTCAAAGGTTTCTATGACTTTACTCCATTAGTACTTGATCAGGAATTGATTCTCCCATGCTAAAGGGAGAAGTATTAAATATTATCTGTGTTACTGAAACACCATATTCTAAGAGAAACAAAAATCAAGGAGAACGAGGCAGAATCAAAAACTTTAGAGAAGTGGAGAAGATGGGAAAGAGGGCTGTAGAGTCAGAATTTGCAGGATACACTGACGGTGGCTAGCTATGAATGCCCACACACTCTGAATATGGCCAGAGAGAATACATGGGCCCAATGCTGGAGTCAGGAGATGGTGACTTCAACATTTTAGCTAAAGTGGATAATAATAGGGTTCAGGGTGGAGTGGGGAAACTTTCATGATCTAAGTCGCCCTGCCAGTCAGTTCTCACAGTTACTTCATGGAAGAGTAACATCCTACTGAATGGTTTTAGAGTTTGTTGGACTTAGATATAATCATGTCTTATGAACATAGGCACACAGCTTTAATTCCACCAAAAGGGCTCAATGTTTTGTGTGTGTGTGTGTGTGTGTGTGTGTGTGTGTGTGTGTGTAAGCCAGTTATCAATGTTGAGTGTCTTCCTTGATCACTATCCATCTTATTTTTCTAGACAGAGTCTCTCTGTGAACCTGAAGCATCCTTATTTGGCTAGACTCATTGTCTGACCAGCTCTGGGATCCTTCAGTCTTTGCCTGTCCAGCTCTAGATTTCAAAAGCATGTGCCTGCACACCCTGCTTGTTTACCTGGGCTCTGGGGGTTAACCTCAGGTCTTCATTACAGGACAGTCAACTTACTGATTAGACATCTCCCTGGTCTGTAAGTCCTTTTGATGGTTGAGAAACAGTGGAAAATGGGAGATGTAGGACTTTGGTCCCTCGATACCTTCTGCCTTTGCTGGGATTATCTCTGACAGAGTGTTCTGAGCCAGGAGGGTTAGTGTACTAGCAACCCTGGGGATTCCTGATGCAGAAGGAAAAGTTCTATCCTCACACTGTATAAAATCCACAAGGCACATGACCTATGCTAAATTACAAAATCTTGGACAGGGTTTGTCCTCATCTCCCCAAATACAGATATTCTCCGGGTCATTTGTGTCTACTTAATTTGGCCTGACTCTCTCTCACACAGCAAAGATGCAACAGCACCTCCAGTCTCTTTTTCTTTTAATTCAACCAACATACACCTGTTTCCCCTACTGCCAGGCCATTACATCACAAAGAAAACGTATCACACGATCTGGGTTCTGTGCAAGCTTCCAGCTGTTATTTCAGTCTCCTCTCTTAGCCAACTCAACTGTTGTCCAAGCATGACCCTCCTAAGAGATATATTGTGACTTGACCTTTCCCTGGATTAAGTTGACCTCTGAGAGCTTCCAAGGCCCCCTCCAAGGCTGGAGCTCTCCCCACCTCTGCCTGTTTATCTATCCATCTCTACCTCTTTCTCTTCTAGGTCTTGGCCCATGCAATTATACTCTTGAGAATTCTATTCATTTTCTGTTTTAATGTACAATGTGCATCTTTGTCCCCTCATTTCTTAGATCAGGCTCTTCTCCGTGTTCATTTGGACCATGCATAGCTTCCATGGCACTAGTCAATTCATACCAGCCTTCCATACACCAACACTGATGCCCACTGCATCAAGATCTATGGTCATTTATAATGTTTTCTACCACTGAGCAAAAACTCTTGAGCCTTATCAGGAAAATTAAAGATTGATGAATGAGTGAGTGAGTGAATGAACGAATGAATTGGCAGTGCCCTAGCCAAACTTGAATGCAGTGGCTTGTAAATGGTAGAAGGAAGACAGCTTTTGTTTCAGTTTGGGGGAGACCCATAGTGTTCCATGGCTCTACTTTATGGACAGCATGAGGGACAAATGCAGAGGAACAAGCACCATGGGAATAAGCCTCGTGGTCAGTCGGGGTCATGGGGATGCACAAGATATCTAGACTTGCGACACAGATGTTTACTGCTTGTAAGATGAGAGGTAATTCCGCAAGTGGAAACAAAGCAAGTTCAGAGAAACAGGAAGAGGCTCAAGGGACAATTATGAGGAATATAAATACATCAAGTGGGAGGTATCAGGGCATATAGAGAAAGACTGTGTGGGGTGCAGCATCAGGACATATAGTGAAAGACAGTGTGTGGGATGTAGCCCCAGGATCCATAGAGATAGATAGTATGTGAGCAGGAGCATCAGGCTCTATAAAGAAAGACAGTGTGTGAGGTACAGAAGAAGAATGCATAGTGCAAAGGCCCAGGAAGGAGGAACCAAGGCAGAGGGGTGACAACCAGAACGCGGAGGACAAGACTGGATCCATAGATGGAGTAGAAGCTCAGCCATCCCATCGTCTTGGAAGTCTGAAGGCAGAGGGAGAAATACCCATGGTGGTATTGCCAGTTAGTCCTTAGGGAGATATGCAGAGGGTGGCAGTGGGAAGTCCCTCAGCGCACAGAGCTGAGGGAGAGTAGTTGGACTTGTAGTCAAGCAAATATGAGGAAAGTCAGTCTTGAAGATGCGAAGCAAGGGAGGGTCTGTGAGAACATCAATTCTGGAGTTCAAAGAAGCTAAGTTACAACAGTTAGCTTGGAGACAAAGGCATTTGAAGAAAGACCTGGGCCCTGGGAGGATTGGTGGGAAGGGTTTACACCTCGAAATCCCAAGTACCATTTACAAAGGATGTGGAGCTGGCTGTCTTCAACAGGCTGGACCCAGATGCTGCCAAATGCTGGGGAGAAATGGCCTGTGTGGGAGGGGAGAAGCAGGAGACTGGCTCCGGCTTGGGAGCCGGCCATTGCAGAGCCCACTTCAGTGGTGCTGGTGGGCTGAAGACAACTAGCCTTAGCAAACAATGTGGTGGTGTTTATGCCTAAGTAATGGGAGCTCTTTGTTAGCACTTCTGAGCAAGTCACAGCTGGATTCCACAATTGTTTGCCTCAGAGAAGGCACAACTCCCCTTTGCGATTCTTCTTCCCAGCTCTGGTTGGAATCCATCTGCCTGTCTATGCTATCAATATGTGTGGATAATGTGCGTTTTATAGGTCATTCAACAATGTATCTGGGTTCTTTTGGTCTCTGAGGTAGTGTATCTAAACATAATGTGTTAACTATGCAACTCAATTTTATTCCTATGGAAAACACGTTCAATATACATTTCCTTGCAATTGAATGCTCTCAGAGCATATTTGTGACCAGGCGTGCTTCTTTATGTTGACATATTGTTCATGGGGTTTCATTAGTCAGATGCTATGTCACATCACATATGGAACATGAGGGAAAGTGATATTAATGACAATCTGGTGACATTCAGTATTGTGCAGCAGGCACATCAGGTTAAAAATAAAACAGGAGTAAGAAGATTTTTCTTGTTTTCAGTGAGATTCTTTCTTTCTTTCTTTCTTTCTTTCTTTCTTTCTTTCTTTCTTTCTTTCTTTCTACTGAAGGAACTGCTCTGTTTGGATCAGGCATTAATTATTACTGGCAAGGCTTTGTGGCTAACTAGTGATGCAGAGATCCACCCACCCTGCGTTTGTAGGTGGAAGAGAAGGAAGAGGAGGGGTTCTGCTGAAGTGTTCGTCGCATGTTAAATCCCCGATTGTCCAAACCATTCAATTATAACATTTCGTCCTGTGCACATCAGCTTGTCTGGCATTCAGCTTCATGGGGGTGGATCCAGCTGGGGTGCAGGGCATTCTGCATACGGGTGGTTAGGTCTGACTAAAATATTTGAAAGCCAAGTGCAGATGCCAATGAAGACCCTGGCGCACAAAGCACAGGCTCTCTCCAGTGTGTGGCTCTACTATCAAGCAGTGAGGGAGACTCACGGATCAGCCCTGGTGAGCGAAAGACACATGCAGAGGGGATAAGGGCTCACTCAGTACCTTCTCTAATCTCTTCCCTGGGTCCTACAGGCCCCACCTTTACCTTCTCTTCCTGGGAGCTCCACCATAAAGATTTACTCCTCAATTCACACCTGACAGTCCGCATGTAGTCTTTGTGAAAGGCAATATGAATGGCTAACTCAATATCAAGAAGTAAGGGAAAAATAAAATGTTATATTCGGGATATAAATTAACCCTTTAATTTTTGATTTGTTTTTTACAAAGGCAGAAATCAACTGAGCTGTTCATTTTAGTTGTTGGTATGTCGTGATTTTCTGTCTTCTAAATGCTCCCACTCCATTCTGAGGTTATTCCCAGTGTGGTACAGGTGACATTTGAACAACATGCACTATCTGGATGTCAAATGAAGAGATGTGGCCAGCCCTCTTGCCTTTCTTCTCTCACTACATTGCTGCTCAAGACACAATCCTGTCTCTATTCCTCAGAGAGCCTGCACCCTCCCACCTCACCCCTTCCACTCAATCCTCCCACCTCACCCCTCTCACCTCATCCTTTCTTCCCCACCCCTCACACCTTACCCCATCCACCACACCCATCTTAGGTCACCCTTCCCATCTCACCCTCCCACCTCACCCCTCCTACCCCACCCCTCCCATCTCACCCCCTCCATCTCAGCCCCTCCACCTCACCCCTCCCACCTCACACCTCCTATCTCACCCCTCACCCCTCACCCTATCCACCTCACCCCTTCCACTTCACCCCCACCACCTCAACCTTCCCAGCTCACCCTCCTACTTTACCCTCCAACCTCACCCCTCCCACCTCACTCCTATCTTACCCCTCCCACCTCACCCTTTTCTCCTCACCTCCTCCACCTCACCCCTTCTACCTCACCCCCTACACCTTACCCCTTTACTCCTCCCCCAATCTACCTCCTCTGGAGATCACAACATTCAAATGTCTTAATGTCTTTCACTGGGGCGCAAGTGCTGGGGAACACTAGCTAGAGGGTCATTGTAGGTACTCAACTATTCCCTGTTTTTATTTTCTTGGTGATTAATTGTCTGTAATAATTAGGAGCCAGAATAAGGTAGTAATGGGCCAGTGGGATAAGTTCAAAATAATACTTATCTCTGTAAATTTGTTTGCTACAAAATTACTTTTTCCAGACTCCTAGATCACTGCCCAACAAGGCAGAAATAAGACTATCTCTTGCCAGGAGAGGTGGGTTCCTCAAGTAGGGGCTATGTGTACCTTGACTTATTACAGCAAAAGCAATTATACACCAAGTGTGGATGCCAATGAGCCACATTCTGTGGATGCCTGGCACAGAAAGCAAGGCTCTCTCTGGTGTGAGCATTTTATCTGGAGGGACAGCCTGGTCTAATTCTACATCTTCACCATCATGGTCTGAATTTGTATATCGAAGTTCTGTAAGTTCTGTGTGTTATACTGTGACAACCAGAATACATCCCCAGAAAGAATGGAATTGCTTTACATGGCAGAATCAGTTCCTCTTATAATGCAGAAGCCCAGGCATGTGAAACCAAGGTGTCAGGAGAGTTTGACTCTGCAGGGAGGTTTTCCTCTTCTCCCTGGGTTCTAATGTAGGTGTAAATTTTTGGAGTCAGTGCCTGCATTTTAGGGCAATCCTCTAGTGCCTGCCTGTCTGATCTCTGTCTTTAGTGGTAATATTTTCATAAAGGCACTAATCTTATTGGACCTGGGGCCCATCCTATTTTAATATGGCTTCATTTAACTAATTATTGTTGTGGTAATTTAAATATGAATGGTCCCATAGACTTATGTGTTTGAATACTTGGCCATAAGAAGTGGTACTATTAGGAGGTGTGGCCTAGTTGGAGTAGGTGTGGATGTCAATGGGGAGGAGGGCTTTGGGGTGTTATATGCTCAAACTATGCCCAGTGTGGACACAGTCTCCTTCTGCTTCCTTTGGATCAAGATGTAAAACTCCCAACCTCTTCTCCAATATTTGCTTACTAAAATTGAGATGTGATTTGCCTTTGGGGGGTGGATGATGGGAAATGGTTCTTTTTTGAGATCTTCATTTTATTTTGACATCTTCCAGCATCTGCCCCATGCTGCCGTGCTCCCTGCTGTGATGATAATGGACTAAACCTCTGAAACTGCAAGCCAGCCCTGCTTAAATAGTTTCATCTATAATAGTTGCTGTGGTCATGGTGCCTCTTTACAACAATAAAACCCAAACTAGACACCTGTCAAGACTCCATTTCCAAATAAAATCCCATGCTGAGGTACTGGGAATTTGGTCTTTAACATAGATTTTTGAAGAACACAATTTAGTCCATTATGCATTGAGTATTAAGATCATCATCCTGCTGACCACAAACATCAACTATGAACAATATGGAGGATGCAGATACTTCCTCACCCTAAGACAGGCGTGTAGATGTAGCTGACTGAGATCTACTTTGTAAAAGCTGGAGAGTTGGCTCAGTCAGTGAAACACATATATTGAGGGTATAAGGCACTGAATTCATATTACTAGAACCTACATTTAAAAAAAATATGAATGTAGGTACAGGATTCTAACCCTGGCAATGGATAGATGGGAGACAGAAATAGGCAGATTCCAGAATCATACTGACTAGGTAGCTTAGCCTACTTGGCAAAGTTCCGAGAAAATAATAGACTATCTCAAGCACAAAAATAGAAAGCTCCTGAAGACCATTACCAAAAGTGGTCCTCTGACATTCACATGCATGTACCAACACACAAGTAGCAACCCCCCATACATGTACACACACAAACCTTTATGGCTCACATGAGCTGAAAGAAGACCAGCACAAGCCTGAACACCAGCAGTTACAGTGTTAGATACCATGGTAGGTGAGTTGTGCTTGTGAGACTGGCTTGTGAGAAGGCCTAGGATCAGTGAGTTATAGTTTCACTGCCCATAGAAGAGGAAGAGCAGATTTAGTTTGCCTTCACCTGGAACAGACAACAACATGCACTTGCTCGAAGCATTCATTCTGGTCTGGGTGAATTCTTTTCTTGTGTCACAATACAGTCTGAAGGCACACCCGTTGGTCATTTCAGGGTATCCTGTGTGTCTGATATATGGCTCGTATCTTTCCAGAATATAAAGAACACAAAGTATCAAGTATTCCAACTGCACTTTAGGGTGTGGGAGGAGGTAAGCTACAGTATTTTGAATCCTGCTATATTGATGAGTTTTAAGGAAGATCGTGATACTTGACAGACTAAACCATCTAAAATTTTGATACATTGCATCTTCTACCACTAAGAAGTAAGCTAAGGTTTTTTGGGGGGGGATTAATGTTTTGGGTCAAAATTTAATTTTTATTAAATTTATTTGTTGTGTATGGGCATATTGCTATAATATATGTATATGTGTGTGGAGACCAAAGGACAACTTGCAGGAGTCAGTTCTCTCCTAGGGATTGAACTAAGGTCACCAAACTTTATTATAAGCATCATCAGCCCACTCGTCATTTTATCAGACTCTTGTCTTTAAGTTAAAAAAAAATTATGGTTATTAAGGCTTTGAAGACAGCATGATCCATATATAAAAGTATTCTACTAGTCAACCTACGAGTAACTTAAAAGACTCATAGTTTTGAGTAGCTTCAGAAAAATAGAGCCACTATAGAAGATCTAGAAAAATACCAGTAACCCTGTCCTGCTGGCATGTAATTCTTTATGGCCTATGCTGAAGAACTATATTCAGGAGATACAAATGCCATATGGAGTCTCTTAGTGCTCTGAATAGGAGAGTCACATTACTCATCTACAAAGTCATGGATTAAAGCCATGCCATCAATATGAAAGAGTCATCTAACAGTATCTTGACCAGGTTCAAGGTCCTACGGACACTGACTAGTTGAGTTATTAGCTGGTTATCAGAGTTACTTATCATGAACTGGTTGTTGCCACGCTCACCAAATCATAGATAGGCAATCACAGTAACAAGTGTTGATCATACCAGAAAGAGTAGGCTGACAACCATCTTGGAGATGTCATGAGAGTAGAACATGAATTTAGTATAGGTGGGTTTGAGAGACACATGGCATAGACTGGATTTCTAATGATTATTTCCTCAGGTTCCCTGGAGTCCCCATTTGTACATCCTCAAGCATCTGGTTAATTCAGCTTCAGTGACCACGACCTGGAAAGCTCCTTTGGAGAGTAACCCTTGGCCCTGGAGTACATTGTTCTGACTACCTAGTTGCTTATGTTCCTTTGATACAGGAGGAAGAGATTAAGGGTCCAGAAATTTAGCTCTTTGCCTCAGATCAGAAAACCTTTACCCAAAGCCAATAGTCAGAATCCTCCTGAAGGTTTAGGCTGAATCTATGCACTATGTGACTTTGTCTGAAGTCCCAAGTCTGCTTAGCCCTTTCCCCATGTGTGTGCATCCTGATCTTCTGTCATTTCTTGGTTTCTTTGGATGCATGTTCTTGATGAACCATTCTTTCACACCAGTGGTTCTGACACCAGGTTGTGGGTCACAACCCTTTGGGGGTTTGAATGACCTTTTCATAGGGGTTGGGTAAGAGCATTAAAAACTCAGATATTTATATTGTGATTTATATTAGTATCCAAATTACAGTTATGAAACAGCAATGAAAATAAATTTATGGTTGGGGGTCACTACAACATGAGAAAAGGGTTACAGCGTCTGGAAGGTTGAGATTCTCTGCTCCGTAAAGGCCCTAACTTCAAGTTTTGCTTCTGCACAAACTCACCTGTGATATTCTGAATTATCAGGCTGTGGGATCTTGGAGGCTGAGATGGCTTCTCCTAACGTCGAGTTTCCTGTCATGTGCAGCGCGAGGCGTGGATGTAGTAGACAGCCATTAGTGCTCTGCAAAATTCTTGAGTCATTTTAACGAACTTCAGATGATTATATATTTATATATAACTTACAGGAAATGAAATATTTGCTTACTAAAATTGAGATGTGATTTGCCTTTTTTGGGGAAAAATTATGGGAAACGATTCTTTTTTGAGATCTTCATTTTATTTTGACATCTTCCAGCATGATTCAGAGACAACTCATTATAAAGGGTCCATCACATCCCCATCAAGGTGAGGGATGACACAAAAGGAATGCCTCGTGGCAAGAAAAATTTATTTTTAAAGTAAAGTTTGATTTTTCAAAGCTCTCACAGCATACAAATGATATTCCCCTTCCACTTGGCTATCATAATATTCACATAAAATTACAATACGATGAATCATTCACATCAGTCAGAAATCCACAATTTTTAGATCTCATACAATACATCTGATAAGATAATGCATAGGGAGAGAATATAATTGAGACAGCAGACAGGACTCTGCCTTTGATCAAAATGACAAGACCCTCCCACTGCAAATACTGGGACCATCTTTTCCTATTCTCATCCCAAACATATTTCAGAAAAAACGTTCTTGACTTCTTTTAGTTGTATGGAATATCCACACGACAGAAGAGGGTGACCTTGTGGATAAATAATGGTCTTACAATGCAACGTGGGTACAGCAAACAAGGCATAGCTGAGCTGAGCATAAGCAAGGCCAAATCTGAGCCCCACAGAGGAGCATGAGATTCTCAGATGCATTCATCGAGAGAATCTTCCTTAGTGGTGGCCTGGAGCTTTGGGGGCTGCTCACCTTCTGTGTAATAGGTTTCCATTTTCTTCTCAGAGTATCCCAAGTATAGTTGTTATCACATGGTCATTTCTGATCATGGGCTGTGACCAGGAAGCAGTGTGTCTGTCAGTCTGGGCTGGAGCACTAATAGCCCGTGTGGAAACTTGTTCAGAGCTGGGTTATGTCGATGCAAAAGCACAATTCTCACCTCAGGGAAACAAGAATAGGTTTGTTCTCCAGCCAGATACAAATACAGTCTTTGAACAGGCTTCTGGCTACTCCAAATACCACATCCCAACATAGGAACAGCTTCGTGAAGTTTTTTTTTTTTTTTTTTTTTTTTTTTTTTTTTTTTTCAGCAACAGAACAACATCATTAATCAAAGTATTTAAAAAAAGTATTATTGTAGGGACAACAAGTAGGTGGGCTCCAGCAAAGCAGGCAAGTCTGTGCTTGATGCTCTGATGACATTCGATGCCATTCTCTTCTCTGGCTTGGCAGAGCCTAATAACCACAGGGATGATGTTCAGATTATCACAGAGTTGAGCATAAATAGCTATTGACAGGGCTAATGATAGCCCAAGGTATTTTGGCTCCTGACTTGCAATATTCAAGTTCTCCACAATCACAGTCTAATCAGTCAGTGGTATAGAATTGGCTCAGGTGTGGCTTTTTTTTTTCCTGAGAACATCAGTTCAAACTTCTGTGTTGTGCTGAGAAACCTCTAAGGCTGTGGTCAGTCTGTCAGCCTCATCCAGTGTGGCCGTAGGTCTACTTGATCCAGGACATGCGTACAATGAGAGTAAGTGTAATAAAGTTTGATCAAAATGAAGAACAGTTCAGCTGGACAGGAGGAATGGCTGTTATCAGTCTATTGTAGGACATGGTGGCTAAGTAATAGTCATGATGTATTATAAATCTCAAAATTGCTAAAAAAATATTGTATGTGTTCCTAGCACAAAAATAAAAGTAACTGAGAGCATTCAATTCAATTAGCTTAATTTAATCCATCTGCAATGTATAATTGTATCAAAACATCACATTGTAGATGAGATTGCCAATGACAGGTTTTAAACACTGAAAAAAGAACCAATATTTACCATTTCAGGCTTCCAAGAGAATGAAGCCCATTACCTAAAATGGAAGGTGATATCTGTTATTACCTTCCAGCTAGCCATTGTGGGGAAACCCAGCCAGTTAAGGTCAAAGCCTACCATGACCAGATAGGTCATCTGAAATCAGCACAAATGGAGGACTCCCTTTACCAGCAGGGCTTCTGCTTCTGCTTCTCTGACCTTGTCTGGGGATTCAGACCTCCCACACTCTCTACCCGGGGAAGATTGTATAGTTCTTGGCTGACCTACAAACACCATGTGTTCCCCAGCCCCATGAGAACTTACCCAGCAAGCTCCTGGGATTCCTGGAATGCCTCTCCATGCAAATGAGGCACCAACAGAACTTTAAACTCTAGCCAATTATTTTCATTTACCCTGACACCTCCTTCCCACTCTCCAAGGTCCACGCATACTCCTGACTCACCCTGAATAACCTGTATGTGTACAAGCCCACCCTGAATAAAGGTATGCACGCCAGCTGAGATCATCACAGAGAGTTGTTTCACTGAAGATCATCAGAGGAGGCCTCTTCTCTAAAGAGCTGAAACACTAAGATCCTCAGAGAAGCCCCCCAATAGCCCACTCCCAGCCAGACTAGGATCCTGCAGAACTCCACCCTTTCTGGACTCCGATTCATCCCTCTAGCCTGGTGTGCAGTGGCATCTGGACACCCTGAGGGAGAGGAGGTAGAGCATGGAACCACAGCTAGACTCCTAACCCACATACCACAAACCACCTTTTTTATAATTAAAGCATTTTTATAGAATATATTTCTATTGTGATTTGCTCTCCCTCCACTTCTCCTCTTTCACTCCATCTCTCTACTCCCCCTCTCAAAAACAAAAACAAAATAACCCCCCAAATGAAAATCAAAACACACAAACAGAAAAGCCAACAAAAGACCCCAATAAAACAAAACAAAGCAAAAATCCACATAAGCAACAAAATAAAACATGGAATTTATTTTGTGTTGGTCACCTGGCATCTTAAGATTTATTTATTTTGTTAATGAGTGCCCTATCTGCATGCACACCCACATGCCAGAAGAGGGCATCAGATCCCATTACAGATGGTTGTGGGCCACCATGTGGTTGCTGGGAATTGAACTCAGGACCTCTGGAAGAGCAGCCAGTGCTCTTAACCACTAAGCCATCTATCTATCCTCAAGTGCCTTGAAATGTAGATGATATATCTAGTGACACACCATCGAAAAGAACTGATTTTCCCTTTCTCAGCAGATGCCAACTGCAAATAGCTTCTTGGTTCAGCATGGGATTTTGCAGTCACTTTCCATCCTCGGTGCTTGGACCCTGTCTGCTTGAACCTGTGCAGGTTTATTATGTGCTCCCTCTGTTTCTGTGAGTTCATGTCCTGTGGATACTGGATGACACCTTTTCTGAAACCATCTACCATCTCTGGTGCTTATGATCTCTCTGCCTCCTCTTGCCTACAGATCCCTGAGCCTAGAAGGGAGAGGTTTGATGAAAACATCCCTGAGTGCTCCAACGACTCTCACTCCTTGTCCAGTTGTGGATCTCTGTGTTAGTTCCCATGTACTGCAAAAGGAATTGTCTCTGATGATTGCTAAATGAGGCATTAATCCATGGGTATAGCAATATGTCACTAGGAGCCATTTCCTTGCTACGTTCCTCCAGCATAATAGCAGTAGGTTTTCTTCTAAGCCTAGGCTCAGGACCTATCTCAGGTCCTGGCTACTCTACTATTCCAGGCAAGGTATGAGATGCATTCCATTGAATGGGCTTTAAATACATACATACATACATACATACATACATACATACATACATACATAAATACTAGTTATTCCCCCACTGGGCAGGTTGCTGTTGTAGGTTTCAGAGTTTGCAGCTGGGTTACGTTGATGCCTGTCTTTCTCCTCTAGGATCATGAGGTGTAACTTCTAACACCCAGGATACTAGTAAGCAGCAGGAAAGCTTCTAGTTGGGCACCAGGTGACTTTTCCATGTTCGGTGACATAAGCATTGTCTTCATCAATAGCCACTTATTAATAGATTGTGGAGAACAATCAGTGGTCTCAGAAATAGCCTGTGCTGTTTGGGCTTTATAAAATTATATCACCATCTGCAAATAAAAATACTTTGACATTGGAGGAGGGGGGGCATCTCCACAAAGAGATGGAGACCTGAGGTAGGGGAGGTTCTCAAAAATAAAAAAACGTGTGCTTTACTCACAGCATCGGAAACATGGAGCTGGGGAGGCAGCCTCCAGTGGCCAGGCCGGAACCCTAGGAGAGTCATAGGGATACCAACAACCCACCCACAAAACTTTTGACCCAAATTTATCCTGTCTTTAAGAAATTCAGGAATTGTGGAATGGAGCAGAGACTGGGGGAATGCCCAACTAATAACCAGACCAACTTAAGACCCATCTGATGTTCAGGCACCAGTCTCTGACACTATTAATGATATACTGTTGTGCTTGCAGACAGGAGCCTAGCATGGCTGTCCCCTGAGAGGCTCCACCCAGCAGCTGACTCAGACAGATACAGGCGCTCACAGATAGAGCTGGGGAATTCTTATGGAAGGATAGGAGGAAGGATTTCGGGCCCCCAAAGGAGATAGGAACTCCATAGGAAGATCAACAGAGTTAACTAACTTGGACCCTTGGGGCTTTCAAAGACTGAACCACCATAATGGTATGTATGAACCACCAAAGAGCATACATGGGCGGGACCTAGGCCTCCCTCACATGTATGTAACAGACGTGCAGCTTGACCTTCATGTAGGTCCTGAACAACTAGAATGGGGACTAACCCAAAAGCTATTTTCTGCATGTGGGATATGTTCTTCTAGCTGGGCCTTGTCTGCCCTCAGTGGGAGAGGAAGTGCCTAGCCTCATAGAGACTTGATGTGCCAGGGTAGTAGGATACACAGAGGTGGAGGGGGGCTCTACCTGCTCAGAGAAGAAGAGGAGGTGGTATGGAGGAAGGGTTAGGGGAGGGGGTGACTGGGAGGAGGGTAGTGAGCTGGATGTAAAGTGAATAAGTAAGTAAATAAATAATAATAAAAAACATACTTTGACATCTTCTTTTCCTATTTTTATCTCCTGGAACTCCTTCAGTCATCTTATTGCTTTCTCTAAGCTTTCAAGTACTATACTGAATAAGCATGGAAACAGTGGGCATCCTTGTCTTGCTCCTGATTACAGAGGCAATGCTTTGAGTCTCTCTCTATTCAGGATGATGTTGACCAGGGGCTTGCTGTAACTGCCTCTGCCATGTTGAGATACACCCTTGCCACTGCAGGGCTTTTATTTTGAAGGAATATTGGGAGTTTACTAAAGGCCCTTTCTGCATCTAGTAAGATCATCAGTAAGATGCTTCTTTGCTTATTTGTTTGTTTTTCAGGCTGTTTATGTGCTGGATTAAGTTTATTGATTTATATATGCCGAATCATCTCTGCATGTCTGGGTTGAAGTAAGTCTGATCATGCTGGGTGATCTTTTATTGGCAAGTTCTTGAATTCAGTTTGCAAGTATTATACTGAGAATGTTAACATCTATTTTCATGAAGGGGTATTGGTCTATAATTTTCTTTATTTCTTTTCTGGGTCTTTACATGGTGATGTATCAGAATAATAGTCACTTCTTAAAAAGAAAATTGAAAATGTTCCTTCAGTTTTTGTTTTGCAAAATAACTTGAGGAGCATTGATATTTACTTTTCTTTGAAGGTCTGGTAGATTCTGCACTGAATCCATCTGATCCTGGAATTATTCTCAGGATTTTTACCTACTGTTTTCTAATTCACTGTTTAATTATTTATTTCATCTTTATTTAAGTTCTGTAGGTCATATCTATTAAGAAATTCCTCTGTTCATTTTAGGTTTTCCAGTTTGGTGAAATACAGATTTTAAAAGTACATCATGATTCTCTTAATTTTCTTGGTATATGATGCAATGATTTTTTTAAATCTTTAATTTTATTAATTTGAATATTCAGTATCTTTGGTTAGTTTGGCTAAAGGTTTGTCAATCTCATACAAACTCGGTCGAAGACTTTCTCAAAGAACTCACTTCATTTCATTGAATCTTTGTATTAATTTATGTCTACCTCATTGATTTTAGACATAAATTTGATTTATTTCTTGATGTCTATTCTTTTTTGGATCTTATTTATTCTTGTTCTAGATCTTTTGAATGTGCTGAAAATTAGTAATGTGAAATCTCTCCAATGTTTTGACATAGGCACTTCGTACTGTGAGTGTTTCTTTCAGGACCGCCTCCATTGGTGTTCATAGATTCCCATTATGTTGTGCTTTTATTTTCATCCAATTCTAAGAAGTTCTCAATTTTCTTCTTAATTTATGTCTTTATTTAGCATTGAGTTGTTTTTTTTCCCCTGAATTAATAGACTTTTTGCTGTTTCTGTGCTTGATGATATCCCACTTTAATCCAGTGTGCTCAGAGAGGATGCAAGATGTTATTTTATTTTTTGTATATTAGTTGAGACTTGCTTTTTGTCCTAATACATGATCAATTTTGCAGAAAGTTCCATCATCTCCTAAGAATAAAGTGTGCTCTTTAGTGTTTGTGTGGAATGTTCTATACTTGGCTGCAAGGTCCATTTGATTCATGACATTAACTCCAGAATTTCAGTGTTTACATTTTGTCTGGATGACCTGTCTATTAATGGAATATAGTTACTGAAGTTATCCACTATTATTGTGTTCAGGTCAATATGTGATTTTAGCATTAACTGTGTTTCTTTTATCAATTTGGGGTCCCTTGTTTTTTGGTACATACATTTTTTAAATTACGATGTCTTCTTGGTGGATTTTTCTTTTAATGAGTATGTAGTGTCCTTTGCTATCTTTCCTCATTAGTTTTTGTTTGAAGTCTATTTTATCCGATATTAAGATAGTAATTCCTATTGACTTATTGGGCCGATACCTCTTCCCACTGTTTTATGTTAAACTGACATCTGTCCTTGATAGTGAGGTATGTTCCTTGGATACAAAAGAAAGATGGATCCTGCTTTCAAATTCAATTCGTTAGCCTGTGTCCTTTGTTTTGTTTTAAGACACAGTTTTTTGTTTTTGTTTTGTTTTGTTTTGTTTTGTTTTGTTTTTGCATAGTACTGCTTGTCCTGGAAATCACCATGGCAACCAGGCTGGCCTCAAACTCGCAGAGATTTGCTGACCCCTGCATCATCCCCATTTCTGGAATTCAGGGTGTATGCCACTACTGTCTTTTTATTGGGGGAATTAAGACTACTAATATTGAGAGTTATTGATAAACACTGTTTATTGATTCCTGTTATTTTGTTTTGTGATATGAAGTTTTCCATCTCTTTTGATTTATTGTTATGGGATTACTTATTCCTTGTGTCCTCATTGGTGTAATAAACTTTTGCTTCAGACTAGTCTCCCTTCTAGTGTCTTCTCTAGACTGTATTGGTGGAAAGAAATTGCTTCAGTTTGTTTTTATTATATAATGTTTTCCTTTCTCAGTTGACTACGACTAGCAGTCTCTCTGGGTCTACCAATCGGGGCTGGAATCTGTGGTCTCACAGAACGTGTATCCCTCAAGGCTTTTCCTACTTTCAGAGTCTTCATTGAAAAGTCAGGTGTTATTCTAATGCAACTGCCTTCATTTGCAACTTAGTCTTTTTTTCTTTCAACCTTGAACATTCTTTCTTTGCTCCATGCATTTAGTGTTTAGTGTTATTATTATGTGCCATGGGTTATTTCTTTCCTGATCTAATCTATTTGGAATTGTGTGTGCTTCTTCTACCTTGATATATATCTCTTTCTTTAATTTGTGATTATTATTATTTTTTTTTACAATTTTTAAAAATATATTTTCTGTCCCATTGGCCTGGCATGCTCTCCTTCCTCTATATTTATTATTGCTTGATTTGGTCTTTTTGTGTTTCAGAATTTCTTGATATTTTGTACCTGGATTCTTTCAGAATTACCATTTTCTTTGACTCTTTCTTCTCTTTCTTCTACCTGTCTTTATGACCTAAGATTCTCTTTTCCATGTCTTTTCATCTGTTGTTTAAGCTTATCTCTGAGGTTTTTCTTTGACATCTTGAGTTTTTCATTTCCAATTTTATTTCAGTTAGATTTTTTTTTGGTGATTCTGTTCTTTTGTTATATTCTACTTTTATGTCTTGAGTTGTTTTTAACTGTGGAAATAGGTTTATTATCTTAAAATACTTTTTCTCATTATTTTACATTAAAATGATATATGCCCTTGATGTTTGTGTTTCAGTAGTCTTCATTAAGGCATTTATTCATATCCTTTTTAAGGTTCTTGAAAATATTTATACTTGCTATTCAAAGTCATTGTCTCACATTTTAGCTAAATTGATTCTTTCAGGGCCTATTACCATAGTATTTTTGGCTTCTGAAAGATGTGTATTGCCTTGGTTATTCCTGCTGGTGTTTTTGTGCTGGGTTCTATTTATCTGGTCTTAATGGTGTTTAAAGTGTTTCTTTATATAAACATTTGGTCTCATTTTTGTTTGGGGAGTGTTTGGTCTTTGGTTGCTGTTGTTCACTCTGGGTGTTAGCCAACTGTAGTGGGGTCCTTGTTAGAGAATATTTCTTCTGGTCAGTACAGGTCACAAAGGGCAATTTGTGTAGCCATCTTTTAATGGCTTTCTTCCAGTTTCCTGCATCTTTACAGTCCCTTCAAAGACTTTCTTAGCTCCCTTAACTTTTATGATTCAATTTTTCAACATATCCCATTGGGAAATATGCTTAGCCCCAAGGAATAAAGAGGTTTAATTACTGGCCCTCTTATGTATTTTTAAAATAAGGATTAAAAATTAAGGCAAATAAATAGCAGATCATGAAAGTTCAAAACGACAAATCATTGTGGGAAGACATAGACAATGTTTGCCTAGTACTGTGTCAGGTATAAGCAGGGCATTCAGATAACAAGCATGAGTGCTAGCTAGTGTCAAATAGAATTGTGCACAAATCCTCTCACAGTCACAAGCCTTTGGGACATTAGTTGAGAAATGCAGATTTTTTTTAAACCTCAGTTTCCACATCTCCTAAAGTGGATATTCATGTGTGTCGGGCCTAACACGAGGTCTAATCTCCATTCCACCTTCTGCAGTATACTGCCCGTGCAGTCTACATTTCCCAAATTCCCTAAGTTTAATTCCTTGAGGATCACTAAATTAATCCTTAAGGCTACTGAAGAACCAGATGCTGCTTCACAATTCGGAATCAACATTAACATTTGGCTCAAAAAGTTACTATAGTGGTCTCAATCTAGTTACTGGTCCTAAGTAGCTCACCTTAAGATCTGGATATGACCAGTGAGCACAATGGTTACCCTTAAAAGTTAATTTACATTCATTGTCATCTGTAGATTCTTTCTCTCCAGGTTCTTTATGTGCCAGTGTATGTGTATGAGTGTATATATGTTGTTATGAAGATTTAATGGAGAACAAAGATGAATATTGTGCTCAATGTATAAAGTAAAATAGATTAAATCCTTCTGCTACCATTCTATCATCATCATCATCATCATCAATCATCATCAATCATCACATAACAAGCTCTTCTATGTTTTATAAAGTCATAAAGTTAAAGTGTCAACACTGATGTTTCTATTAGTGATGTCCTTGAGAAGTTCCCCTTACCCTTAAGTTCATCCTGAGCTCTCTAATTTCCCAGAGGTCTTCTGTTTCCATATGGATTAAAACCAATTAAAACCAAAGCCTTATATCTGCATTCTTATTCTTTCTCTTTCATGGGATAGTAAAGGTTTGACTCACATATTCTTTGGAATTTTCCAATAATCAGGTAACTCACACAGTTTCTTTGGGTCAAGACTACTTCATTAAAGTACCTCTAGGTTTTATAGAACACATGTCCTAGAAAATGAATTCAAGGACTCCAGAGGGAAAACGTTGTGTGTGTGTGTGTGCTTACATGAATTAAGTGAATAGAGGTGTATGTGTTTGTGTGAATGTTTATGTGTATTTGTAAGCACAAGAGTATGTGTTTTTGTGTGTATGTATGCATGTGTGTGTGTGCTTACATGAATTTTTAAGTGAATAGAGGTGTATGTGTTTGTGTGAATGTTTGTGTGTATTTGTAAGCACATGGGTATGTGTTTGTGCATGTATGTATGCATATTTGTGTATGTGTAGATGTGTGTGTTTTCATATGTACATGTGTGTATTTGTATGAGTGTAATAGGTATGTATGTGTGCATATGTGTATGTAAATGTGTGCATGTGTGTTTTTGTGTTGTAGCGGTATGTGTATGTTGGCCTCTGTGATCACTTTATATCTGTTTTACTTGACCTTGGAAGACAAGCCACACTAAAGCAGAGTCAATAGCAAAATCAGGTCTGATTTTCATGAGTATCTAAAGCTAAGTAAGGAAGCTCTACCTTTGATGAAAAGATTTCTTAAACCTCTGTAAGAAATGAAGGCCTTAAATTTCTGAGACTTAAATTGTAAATTGTAAAATCACAAATAGTGTATGACGCTGGCAAGTTCCTTGTTCTGCTATTTTGTGCAGCCTAGCTCTGTCAGCTTCAATTTCTTTACATACATTATATGTATTCCTAAATTTCCAAGCTTTTTTCCTGAGTATCAAATAATATGATACAGGAGGATCCCATAAGCATTATGCAATTATTATGAAGCTTTCTGTTAGTGAGGTCCAAGCCATTCTAGAGGGATGGAGAATCATGAAAATTTTAAGACACATACACACAGAGACATAATATATAAACATGCACTTTCACATATGCAATTCTGGTTAGATCAATTAAGAACTTTAATGAATACTTTAAATTTTATGTATTAAATTTAGTCACTTCTCAAATATTCCGTGGCATTGTTTTGTAATGTGCAGGAAACCATTTTCTCCGAAGTTTACACTTTGAATGTAGGAATTATACATCACCAATGAATTGAGAGCCAATATTACCTTGGAGGATTCTGACAAAAAGGGAGAGAAGCTGCAGTGTGCATTTGAAGGACTTTTTCCAAATTTGGAACCACTGAAATCTATTTTTCAAAGCAACAAATGATCCAAGATCCTCATTTCTGAGGATCACCAAGCACTGAAAGTTAAAACATTGCTCTCTCTCTCTCTCTCTCTCTCTCTCTCTCTCTCTCTCTCTCTCTCTCTCGTGTGTATGTGTGTGTTATGTTCCTATAGAGCTTATATAGAATGTTGGCCAAATTACAGTTGACATTATAAAGAATTTATTCTATTATGATCTAATTTAGCATGAGTTTACCTGATATAATCTAATCTAAAACTCCTTTGTTTCCAGAAAAATTCTAATAAATTTACCTGTAAGCCAAAACCTCAAACCAAACAAAACGGGAATTCTAAGAGTGAATTGCAAAGAAACTATGGTGGCAGCATAAATATTTTGCTGGTGGGGACATTGATGAAGATCAAAGAAAGACAAGGCTTTCTCTGTTAATGGCGTCCTCCTTACGATTGAGCTGAGTACAGAGGTGTACTCCTTTAACATGGTCAATGAGAAAGATGTGGAACTCTATAGACTTGTGCCCAGCCTGGGAGGACATGTCCATTCTGCCCTGGATAGAGCTCTTGGACTCTGTCCTGGCCTGAAGAGACAGAGCGGCTCTTGGAGACTGTTTTCTTTTGAAAGAGAATGGTCCCAATAGGCTATAGGTTTGAATGCTTGGGAGTGCTTGGCCACCAAAGAGTGAAACTATTGGAAAGAATTAGGAGGTGTGGCCTTGTTGGTGCAGGTGTGTCATTGGCTTCGAGGTTTCAAAAGGCCAAGCCATACTCAATGTCACTCTTTTTGCTGCTTGAGAATCCAGCTGTAGAACTCTGAGCTCCTCCTCCAGGACTGTATCTGCCTGCATGATGCCGTGTTTCCTGCCATGATGATAATGGACTAAACCTCTAAAATTGTGAGATAGCCCCAACTAAATGCTTTCTCTTTTAAGAGTTTCTGTGGTCATGGTGTCTCCGCGCTGCAACAGAACAGTGACTAAGACAGAGATCTTGTAACTAACATAGACTTAAGTATGGCATGCTAAGCGATTGGCCCTGTACTGCTTGCTTGAGGGAGGGTGACCTTGAGATGCTCTGGGATACCATGAAGAAGGCTGACTTTTACACAGGAAATACTGATCACGTGACTTACCAGGCACAGTGGATAGCAGGAAGGAGCTTATGGGAATACAAAATGGATTTGTGATATATATTTAGAAAAGATCCACCCATGTCATAATCCATCAATCTAAACTTTCTTTAAATGTCCTTTTGCTTTTGTACAAAGTCTTCTGGAAGGACTGGCACACAGGAGTTCATAGTCACACTCTTTATCTGGTTTTCTCTTCATTCTCATGTAAGTAGAGACTATCAAGCTCAACAAAGACTTAGCTCAGCTTTTGGGGACGTGTCTACCACTCATGAGAGTCTCCCAGTGAGGACTGACTCTGTAAAAACATGTCCGTTAGTGTCTTCAAGTCTCAAATAGAGGAGCAGACTCCCAGGGCTATAACCCCACAAAACTCTTTATTGTGGGAAAACTTGAGGTTTCAGTTACCAATCATGTATTGTGGAGGAACCACATTCTGGAAAGCCTTTCCCAACCCTGTGCAAAGCAGAAAATAACTTCCATGTTCTCGCCAAGAAAATAGCATCTTTTGTTAAAAGACTGTACATCACTGGTCAGTTTAATCTCCCAAGACTGAAGGCGTGTGTGCCTGCCATTTTGAGTTAGGAAAACAAATGTATTTCTCATGCACTGTGGTTTGGGCCACGTGGGTCTGAGGGAAGCTACCACATCACTGGCCCTGGTGACACAAATCACGTGCACATTTCCCCAGATCTCTTTCTCTGAATACTGAACCCCCCTGATTATTTTCTGCTCATATGACTTCTGTTTATCCATCATTCTAGTGGTTTCTGATGTCTGCTCTGCCTGGAGCAAACCCTTTCTTACCACAACGAAGTGCCTTGTCTATCTTTGCTTTTCAGGGAGGGAGGAAGCTGAAAGTGTCAGAGGCTAGGGTGCTTTTCTGTGAAAAACCTGAACCCCGCCAGAGAATACTGAAGAGCCCAGAGGAAGGGACAGGATGTTAGGTGGGAGAGGACACAGGTTAAGGGTGACCCCAGAATGGTTTTCGCGGGAAGATTGGTTTCAGCTCTGGAAACAGCTCTTAAGCTCTAGATGAGAGATGGGTGCAGAGCCTGCAGTTCCACAGTTCTGAGCTTAGCGCTGGGCTGGGCCCCTAGGCCCTTCATCCTCCCTGTACTCAGGAGAATGAGGCTCACCTGCTGTCTCAGTGCTCAGGTCCTGGGCATCTCTACTAGGAAGAAAAGGTCATGCCCATCTCTTTGGGCCCATTTTATTTTCTGATTGACAGTTTACATACACTGTAGAAGTTTAAAAAAAAAAGATCAACTTTCTTTAATGGAGGTTCACTGGATATATTAACTACACTTTAGATAGGCCCTGTGCCCAGCAGTAGATGGGTAATATCCAATAAACTTACTGGCATGTTTGTAGACCGTTTGTTGTGCATTTCCTTATTTGGGCTTTTTGTTCTTTTTTCTTTCTCTTTCTTTTTTCTTTCTATTTTCTGTTTTTTTGCATATTATTATGCTTTCTGATTTTGTGATTTTTGTGGGGTGTGTGTGTGTGTGTATGCATATGTGTGTGCTTCTTGTGGGTTTTCTGAGAGCAGCTGTTTGCTATGTCTGTGTTTTAAACAGAGAAACAAAGACCTTGGGGTTGTGTGGGTGGGGAGGACCTGGAAGAACTTGGGAGAGGAAAAAACATGATCAGAATATATTGTGAAAAAAAAATTTCAATTAAAAAAATTAGCTGTTAAACTTGAAAAAAACTTTGAATATTAGCGTATGGTTAAAATTGCCCATAACTCTCTCCCCAGAGGCAGAGACTCTTAATGTAAAGGTGTATTTCTTCCTACTCTACTTCTTTTATGCTCAAGTATATGAAAATATATATTTCTTCATAAGTGAGGTCATTGTTGGCACATAATTCTGAGTCCTTTCCTCACATAATATTAGAGGAAGAACTATTTTTCATTCATTAAATAATAACTACTACTAATGGATAAATGCTGTTCCATTACATCGCTTTCATCAGCCTGCTCTCTGCCACTCCGTCTGGCTAGTTCAGGTATGTAAGAGTGTCTCACCAAGACCCTAAAGTCTTTGTAACTTGAAGTGAAATGAGCCAGACAGGCTGCACCTCTGCAAGGGACCAAGCCCTTCCTGCAGTGTCAGGCCACAGTACTAAGAAGGATGATGATTCTACCAGAGCTGTATCTCCCTCTTGGTGTTTCCCACTGTCTGCCATAGGCAGGGGATTGTGTAGTATTGAGAAGGACTGGGAGGGCTGTGGGAGACTTTAAGTAGGCCCAGCCTCCTGTGGCTTTGTAAGACTTGTAAGGCAATAAGTTAAACCCCCAATCCAAAGAAAGGTTTATCTTTCTTTGTCTCCTTGGGGCCCTTCTAACCCCATGAGAGTGACTGTATATTCAGGTAAGAATGACATCACTTCACAGTGGATGGGACCAATGGCCCAGTAGCCAAGGTGAGACGAATCAAAAGACTTGACAACTGGAAAGGACTCTGAAAGGAATATCCTCAACATGGAATAATGTTGAGAGACCAAGGGTTCCATTACGAATCAAGGAGAAGATGCTGCTGCTCAGATGACCTTATCCTTCTGGTTCAACCCAAGAGCTAAGCCCAGGGGAGATGATGCCTACATTCAAGGCAAGTCTTTCTTTCTCAACCTAACCTTGAACGCATCCTTTTAGACATACCCAGAGGTGTTTTCACAATGATTATAAACTCAATGAAGTCAACAGTGAGGATCAACTGTCATAATGAGATCAATCTGAACTCTTCAGGAAGATGTAATTTCATCCTCTAAGATTATCTTGTGCATATTATTGTCCTCATAGGATAAAATTGCATTGGTTTATTTGGAGCAAATTCCTTTAAAAAGTGTCTTCACACTTTGCTTACAAGTTCTTATGCATATACACACAAGGAAAATCTCTACATTAGAGGCTCTGGAGTCAATGATAGGAACAGTTGTTTTGTCACGGAGGGCATTTCGTATTATCTCTGTCCATCTCTGTTCTTAGGAACAGAGGGTGTGTGTAGCAGATTCTCAGCCACACTCAGCAGAGCCCTCAAGCACCTGGGCTTTTATTATAAACTTTTAACACATGATGATAAAAACTAGTTCCATCAAAGCATGTAACTATTTCTTCCTCATGTCCTGTAGATTTCAACTCCCTGGGCTTTCAGCATCCAGTCTTCCTGAACATCAAGTCCTCTTCCCATGTGTCTGTGTGTCACACCCCAACTCATAGAACACTGGACACCTCATCTCATTCACACAGGAGACCACGCTCTTCACAGGTGACATGCACTTCTGGGTGTAGGCTTGGGAGAGAAATTGGATCCTGAACCCTGACTCTAAAGTGTATCTTCTGTAGGGATCCTGGGACATGGTCAGAAAACTTGCAAACATGCAGCTGCCTTCTTCACATGTCTTTTTGTTGTTGTTGTTGTTCATTGGACAGAAGCTTTGCAGAATGCAGCACAGAAAACTGTTCTTCACAGCAGAGAAAGAAAACCCACTATTCCTCCTCTTCCTTGTTCTCAACAAACCCAAGATTTTCTATGACCCTTGTGATTTCTGTGCTGGGTTCCACCAAGGGGCATTTAGATGGTCATTGCCACTTCAGGGTTTTTCCTTGATTCAGAGTGGCACCCTCTCCCCTCTCCCCATCTTCTACTTCCTCCTCCTTCCATAGGTTAGCACTTGCAAACATTCCTGTTGTGTTAACTGGAGGAGCAGGAGGATGGCCCATTGTGCTGAATCTAACAGCTTGCTTATGCATCTATTTGGCTTGGATGGAAAATTAGAGGAGCTTTAATGTGCTGGCAGCATTAAGCAGGGAAGTACTCCCCGGAGTGAGGAGTTAGGCACATCACAGCAGGCTCTGATGAAGGCTGCTACCATGTCAGTAGCCTGGCAGCAAGGAAGGTGGATGCTCTCATAAAGAGGGCATGCTATGCTCAAGGGGGGGGGGGGGATATGGGATATCTTCAGGCTGAGCTATCCCAGAGCTGAGGAGCTTCAGAATGGAAAAATACCAACAGAGATTTTTTTTTCTGGGTGCCCGCATCAGAGTGGGTAATTGAATTGAGGTCTTTAAATATGGACACATAATGCAGTTCGGTCAGATGAGCACTTTGGATTTTCGTAATTAGTAGCTAGGGGTTTGATGAAGTGTGGGAGGGAGGAGGGAAGAAAGTCTATTTTAGGAGATTGGAGTGATAAGGCCTTTGCGTGTTTTTATCAGTTCATGTAGAATTTGACATATGGTAAACAGGAAAAGATAGTATTTAAAAACCCCATAAATACACAGGGTTGGGAAAAATCCTATCAAAGCAGAGAATGGAATGTCTGCCAACCCCACTCCCCTGCCTTCAACACTAGGGTAACACAAAAGGCCTGCATGTCATTGTGAGAACCAGATCCAGCAACATAGAAAGCTCCTGGATACCACATTAATTATTTCAGCCCAGTTGTGCCCAGTCCTCCAGACCCCTTTGGCGTTGCCTACTGGTCTCTATATTTAGAATTTCTAGCCCCAGGAACACCACCAGCTCCAAGGGGAGCCAAGTTTTTGGTTGACTCAATTTGGCACATTTTTTTTCTTTCTTTTTTTCTTCCTCTTTTTTTTTATGGCTTTCTGTCAAAGTCCCCAAATTAATGCAATGTTATGTTGACTGTTTTGTTTCTTAATGCAGTGAAGCTATCTTGAAATTATAGTCAAGACTTTCTTAAAAACTTGCATTGACATCATAATCGTATCATAATAAAAACCGAAATGGAACCTCATAGCTGTGCGTGGACATGTCGACTGTCAAGGCAGGTATTAAAAGAGACTTTTATGCAATGCTTTAACATAATTTTTGCTGAAGCTTTTTTTTAAATGCCAAGGAAAACATAGTAATCACAGATAAACAGCATTCTTCTCTGTCACTAATTTTTTTAAACAAACAAACTGAAAATTAGATATTTAGGTAGCATATCTTGGGTTAGATATCAGGTAACTCGTTTGGGGGTTAGAAATTTGAGAGCCTTTCCAGAGGTCTTACCAAGAAATTAACAGAGATTTGATGAGGGGATAATTGAAAAAGTTGAAAGTATTGAGAAAATATTAAAGCCAGTACAAAGTATTTTTGGGAGATGAGTAATAGTGTAAAATAGTTCACTCTGACTGGAGCGAATTCAGAATTACAGGAAATTCTGCCTATAGATCTTGTGAGTAAAAGTTTCCATCTCCCTGCAAGACAGGAAATTGTACCACAATGAAATATGGAAAAGAGGATTTTATTTTTAGCATTAGCCAAATTACGTTACGGCAGGGCACCAATGCTCAAACACGTCTTCGTATGTTTACCTGTGCATATGTGTGTGTCTGAAGAAGACTCGGCCAAGTCGCAGTCAAAGCAGACTCATGGTCAACAGTTCCTGTCCTAACAGGATTCTATCCTTCACTCTTCAGCTCCGTTTGCTCTTTCATGCACTGGAAGGAGCAGCCTGTGTTTTCTGTTCCTCTCTTGACATTTTTGGAGTGTGTCTGACTCTCACAGCTGTACCTGTACACTGTGGTTCCCAGGCAGAAGGTGGGAATCGGCTAGGGACAGCCTGCACCTGTGTACCTGGACCTGGACCTAGCATCCCAGTGTTACCAGTGGTCCGGGTCTAGGCTGTGTGTTTTCAAGTTCTTAGCTTCTTATCTGAGAATGAAATAAAAGCTTACACTGTTTGCATTGTACCAAGGGAACTTAGTTCAAAGCAGAGCTGTAGAAGAGGTCAGAATGGATTCCTAGAGATTAGCAGAACAAAGGGTGAAGATGCTGGTAGCCTAGGGCTTCCTCTTGAGGCACCCACAGGAAGGAGCAGTTTGTTTACTAACAGTGAGGGCAGCTCTTTGTTCTCATAGATAGATTTGGTCCAGTAATCACTTTCTACTGTGAATTGTCCCTTACCAGAATGTATCTGATTTTAATTATATGCATGCCAGTTACAAATAGGATGTGTTAGTCAGGGTTCTCGAGAGTCACAGAACTTATGGATAGTCTCTATATAGTTGGGAAATTTGTTATGATGACTTACAGTCTGCAGTCCAACTCTTCAACAATAGTCAGCTGAGAACTGGAAGTCCAGTGATCTTGTAGTTGCTCAGTCCCACAAGTCAGGTAGATTCCAACAGATAGGCTGGCAAGTATAGATGCAAGTAGGCAAAGAGCGAATGTTCCCTCTTATGTGGGTCTCCAGCAGAAGGTGTGGCCCAGATTAAAGGTATGTGCCACCACGCCTGAATCTGGGACTTGCTTCGTCCCAGATGACCTTGAACTCAGAGATCTCCTTGCTTCAGTCTCCTGGTATTCATAGCCACTATGCCTCAAGATCTCCATGCCAAGATCCAGGTCAGAAACTTGTATCTCCCAGCCTCAAGAGCAGGATCACAGGTGAGCCTTCCAATTCTGGATTGAAGTTCATTCCAGATGTAGTCAAGTTGACAACCAGGAATAGCCATTACCTAGGCATAAGGTGCTATATAGGGAATTCCCTCTGAAAGCTTACTTGGGGACAGTTTCTGCACATTGTGCATGCACTCAAAACTAGTCAGGACCAGACTTATCTACTTCCACCCAGATTCATTCAGGGATATGTTTGAATTGAAACCCTACAGAAGAGAGTTATTAATGGTGTCAAGGGGGAACAGATATTTATTGCTTATAGTGGTATGTGTTAATGGCCAAAGCCAAATGGAATCTGGTTTGTTACGTTCTTCCCTATGCGTTTCTGCTTCCCTGGGACCAGGCTGTGAGCCCTCTAGATGCTTTGTCGGGGTTTTCACAGGGTGTTCATGCTTCAGTGTGCACCTTACTTCATGAGTCATATCTCTGGCTTGACTGCGTGGGCAGAGCACACCGCTCTTGCTATAATTTCCCAATGGTTTGTATGGCTATTATTGGATTAGTTAAATATTTTATACCTATTGGTCATCAACCCTTAGTAAGAACTGCAGCTTCTTCTACCTGCTGTATGCTATATGTTTTTCTTTGAATACAAGTTTCCCAGCTATTTTGCAATCAGTGTGGGCTTTCATTTCATTCTTAAATAAGAGTCCAAGAACATAGAAATACCCAGTCCAGACTTTGGCCACTGTTAACACTATGGTCCCAGAGCTGCATCCTCACTGGTGCACGTTGTGCCTAGACTCTTCTGATCAACCTGCCTGGGAAACAGCACAGTGTACTGCAGTCCTGGGCATGAGACTCTCCAAAGATGAAGGATTTGGGTCCAGAGTAAGCAAAATGGATCCTTAGTAATCCTTCAGGCTACAGCAATGGGAAAAGGATGCAGAGAAAGAAGATGCTCCTGGCTCCATGTGTAAGTTTAGATGCACTGCCCCTGGAATCTCTCAGGAATGTTATGGAGCTGACAAGGTCAAAGGCTGCCTAGAGGGCTAAACAGTGGGAGGCTCATCCTCTGGTGCTCTGCACTCTGTTCTCAGGATGGTCTGGGCTCTGGGGAGCATACCAATGCTGCCACTTGGGACCATGGTGCTGGTCAGAGATCGTTTGCTGGAGAGAGAAAGATGTAAGGGCCAACCTCAGAGTAGTTTTCTGGGTAAATAAAGAATGCATACATTTAAATGAAAACAGGTAATTTAAGACACACAGCACGTTTTACTCCCAAAGGAGGTAAATTAATCAGCACTGAAGTCATAAATTAAATTTCCAAGTTGCATCGATATGATACGCTATTTAAGCAATTGGTCAATCTCAAACCTTCCAATAACTTTGCTATCTAAGTAAAATAAATAGTTTATTTTGACTTTAGATTAGTTTGCCTTTTGCTTTTAGAGATGAAATAATTGGTTTGGGACCCTTAAAGAAGATCTTATCTTCTTCAAAGAAACATGTAACTCACCCATCCTCCAATCAACAGCACTCAGGGATTCCCCGACACCTGCAAGATAGAGGACCAAGCACAAGCATAGGCTATGCATGCATCCAGCAAGCAGTGTTCATTGCGAATTTGTAGTCTGAGGCACCAAGAAAAACCTGGAGAATTTTAAGGTATTTATGCTTATTTCTTTACTTTAAAACCAATATTTACCTGCTAGTTTGTATTTCTAAACTGAATTCTGAGCTATGGACAAATAACATGTTGTGTGGTAAAGCCTGTGCCCACATCTACCCTACCAAGGACCCAGCCTTTTTAAATTATCCCTCCAGTTAGAGCCTGAAACACTGTTGCAATCTGCAACATTGACTGCAACATTGACACAACTTTGAACTTCTTGTATGTTTTGCTTTGATTATGGACTTATTTACACTTACAATAGAAAGAACAGTTTTAAAAAGTGTAACATTTCATCCATCTTTAACAGTTACTGACTTGCAACCTGTTGGATTTGCTCTGTACTGTCTTCATGGCCCCAGAATTCCATATCTGTGTAGGAATCATAACACTCACTGTCTGCTACTCTCAGCACCTTGCATTGTGGGAAGATACACGTGATCCTCAGGCCCATCATGGTGGGGAAAGAGAACTGACTTGTGTAAGATGTTCTGTGACCACTGTGTCATGCATACATACATGGACACACCCAAAAGTAAAAATTAAACAAATATAAAATAACCTCAAATCTTCTGTCTTTGAATTTGTGAAGAAGAAATGCATGCTAATTTTCCTGTCCCATCTTGGACTTAGAGTATCTGGCTATACAGTATGGAAGAGCTGGAAAAAGCATCAGAGTGTAGAGTTTGGTGTTGTCATGGTTTCAGGCATTTTTTGTAGTCTTGAAATGTATCCCCTACAGGAAGAGGGCGATACCCTGTGCCCAAGAGTAAAATTATTGAGTCTTATGATATTACTGTGCTGTACTGCTGAGAAGCAGCTGAGCTGCTGAGCTGCTTGCCTACATAGTGGCACCAATTTCCATTCCTGTGAGCACCACACAAAGGTCTTGAGTATGCCACATCCTCCCTAACCTGGACTCTGCAGTACTTGTTACTGCTGGGCCCATCCTGTGGTTGTGAAGAGGAATCTACCTCATTGTGTCTTGATTTACATTTCTTTGTGGCTAATGATACCAAGGTTTTTGTTTGTTTGTTGATTTCTTTGTTGGCCCTTTGCACAACTTTGGGAAATTGCCTGTTTTGTTCCTTTGGTCATCTAAAAATCGGGCTGTTCTTTCATATGCTGCATAAATGAGTTACTTATATAAAGGGAGCGGTTGGCCTTTGTCATGTAAAAGCTTTGCAAACAGTTTTCTCATTATATTGATGATCCTGTCACTTCCTTGGTGCAAAGATTAAGTTTTTGATACAGTACACTTTATTTATTTTTCCCAAGTTGTTTATTCTCCTTGCTGTGAAATCTAAGAAATAATTGCCAAGTACAGGCCATGGGGTTGTTCTTCTGCTGCTGTGATAAACATTCCAACCAAAACCAACTAAGAGTAGAATAAGGTTTATTTTATCTTTGGGTTGCAGTGCATCATTGAAGTGAGGAAAGGCAAGAATTCAGGCAAAACCCTGAGGACAGGAACCTGGAGCCAGAACCACAGATGAACTCTGCTTGCAGGATTCCTTTCTGCTTCCTGCTTAGTTTAGCTAGCTTTGTTTTATGGTCAAGGGCTACCATCTTAGTAAAGGGGAGGGAGGGAAGGAGGGAGGGAGGGAGAGAGAGAGACAGAGAGAGAGAGAGAGAGAGAGAGAGAGAGAGAGAGAGAGAGAGAGAGAGAGAGAGAGAGGTGTAAAGGAGGGAGAGAAGAAATAATAAAGAAAATAAAAATAAAAACAAGAACACAGACATACCCACAGGCCTGATAAAAACTGTACAATGTTACTGATCCTTGATTCATTTTAACTTTTTTTTTTCATATGTTTAAAGGCATGGATACAAATTCACACTTCTGTGTGCACATAACTTGGTCCCTTGTATTCTTTACAAACACTGTTCTTTCCTCTAGGTGTGGTCATCTTAACAATGGAGTGAGACACATGGGTTATTTATGAATTCTCAGTACTATTCCATTGGTCTGAGCCTTTCCTGAAGAGAAATATATCCTGAATTTATATTAATACTTCCAATTACAATTCAGAACCTGACAGTTATTATTCGACTTCATGGGCAGTATCTGTATCCCTTTGCCTTCTGCGGATGAGTATGGTTCTTAGCTACATCAAAAATAGTTGTTTGTTTTGTCTGACTGTACATACGTAACACATTTGAATAGCAATGCCCAAAGTATCACCATCAACAGAGCTCCTAAGAATGGCCTTGTAGTATATTTGGATGATGTAAAGAATCCTGGGCTGACACTTGGTATTCTCAGTGCTTTGAGGATGCTTCTGCAGGACTTTCCAACCTGCACTGTTTCCAGTGTGACACTGACTGTCACCTACAGCTCTGTTGTCACTGATGTCTTTCTTCTAAACCAGTGGTTCTCAACCTTCTTAACCCTGAGGCCCTATAATACAGTACCTCATTTTGTGGGGACCCCCACAACTATGAAATTATTTTGTTGCTCTTTTATAACTAATTTTGCTACTGTTATGAATTGTAATGTAAGTATCTGACATGCAGGCTATCCGACATGCACCCCCTGTGGAGGTCGAGAACCACTGTCCTAAATCTTTATTTTAAACTTAATCTGAAGCATTTGGGTTATGGTAGACTGCTGCAAAGCTGAAGCAAACCCGTGTTTCCTGGGTTTGCTTAGCATCAGATCTGTGGGTTTGTGCTTTGTATCAAATTGTCTTTCCAAATACTTTCTCCACTTCGCCCTCCCTCTCAGCAACTGCAGTAACAAAGACATGGGGCTGCAAGAGGCTCAATGTGGCCTTCTTTTTATTTAAAATTTCTATTCCTAGCCTGTTTCTCTTCAGGGAGCCTTATTGATATCCCTTCAGCTTTCCTTCCTTGCAACCAATAGCTCTTCCTATAGTTTAATCTTTAAAGGAAGATGGTTTGTTTGCTTTCAAATCCAGTTCACTTAGGTCTTGTTACAGGATCTTCCATGTGTCAGCTTTGGAAGTGTTATTATTTCCTATAATACTGTGAACATGGACTACAGGGATAAGGAAGTTTTAGTATCTTTGGGAAATAAATTCCAGAAGCCCCCAGAGTGTGCAAACCTGTGTGTGTGTGTGTGTGTGTGTGTGTGTGTGTGTTTCTGTACCTCTATAGTTTTCAATAGAGTCTCACTGAATCTGGAGCTCACTGCTTCAGCTATGATAACTGATCAGTGAGCTGCAGGGACCCTCCTGACTGCCTTCCCAGTAGAAGTGCAGACGCACACTGCTTCATCAGCTTTTGATGTTGGTTCTGGGGAATCTAAACCTGGGTCTTCATGTTTTCGTGCAGTCAGTTTACTAACTGTGCTGTCTCCCCAGCTGGGATTTTAGGTTTTATTAGTTGGGGAATAACAACTTGGTACATGCTCATTTCAGGCAAAGTGTTCAAAGACTTCCCGTCTGTGAGTTTGACTGATTTATTGGATGTGGGATACAGTTTATGGTATATAGAATACAGTTTATGGTATATAGAATACATTATTTGAGAGTTCTTGTCTGCTGATTCTAGTGTAGGAATCTGGGTCAGTTTTGATTGATTGATTTTCCTAATTACAGTTAATATTATCCTTGTTTTTCTGTGTATTTGGGCAATTTTAATTGGTGCTCTTGAACTCTGATTCCCCCACCCCCATTTTTGATTTATATTTGTTTCTGAACTTTGCTATGAGGTATAGATAACACCTACTGGAGAATATTTTGATAGTCTGAGTCTTGCTTCTAAGCTTTGACTAGGGAGCTGGCATGGTGTTTATTCCAGCCCTAATTTTGCCTTACTACTGAAAACTCCCCTGAATACCCATGAGGTATGAGATTTCTACTGAAGCTCATGGGAAAGAGTGTTGTTCTCAGTTCTGTGCATAGCTTCTCTTTGTTCTGACTATGCTCTCCTTCAGCTATAGACGGTTCCTTGCACATGTCTACTGTCACATGGCTGGAAACTCATGAGACCTGTATGAAGATCTCCATACTACCACCATATGGTTGTCTCTGCACCTCTTTCCACAAAGCCAACATGCCATGATGTTAATGACAGGCAAAGAATGTCCAAACCCTTTCCTCTTAACCAGTGTGTCCTCCTTATAAATGGCTGTTTCAGTGCAAAGGAGACCCAGTAGATACAGTTAAGGAACTGATGTGGACTGCACAAGGGGTCCAGTTTATTTTCATGGCTCCTAACTGGAGGAAAGCTATGGTATCCAAGACGGAGAAGATGAGCTAGGAGTATTGCTGGTCTTGGAGAGATCGAGGAGAGGCGAAAGGCAAGACATATAGACAACCTTCAAGATCTGGGCAAGGCTAGCAGCCAGACATGACTGGAGATCCCTCAGAGGGAACTCACCCTCCCTGGCTTGTTTGTGGAAAAATTTCTGGCATTCAGAAGTGAAGAAAGTACATTTATATTTCTTTAAGCCAGGACACATGAAGTAATTTGTTACCAAGGCAATGTTAAACTAACAGTCCCTTAAGTGCCTCCTCCTTTGCTTCAGCTCAGGGAGGCTGCAGACCTTAGCTTCTTTCTCCCATGCACACTGGACTGGAGACCTTGCAGGGAGCACGGCTTCAAGTGGATACACAGACCATTTATTTCCTGTGTTTCAAAGCCATTTCCTTATCTACCTATTATACCCAGTGTTCTGAGATCAGCTGTGGCCTGCATGTTTCTGGGATTTCTTCCAGAAAAAAAAAAAGAAAGAAAGAAAAACTTAGCCCCTATCACTCTGCCGGGCCGAGCAGGGGAGTGCCTTCAATCCATTCTTTCTGTCCACCATGTTTTTAATGAGAGACACAACCAGCCTCACTCTTTACATTGTTTCCAATAATTTTTGGTTCACACAGCTGAATTTAAGTTTACAACATTGTAATGCATTTAAAATTTACTTTGTTTTCTGTCTTAGTTTTTCCTATACAAGATAACTGCCTTATATAAGACAATCTTATACAAGAGATATTTCTGAATGTAAGATAATAATTCTCTATTATATGCATAAACATTGAAATCACAGCAGAGCATGTCTCCGTTGTGGGAAGACAATGACCGCATACTGCTATTCCAAAATCTAAATGTGCTGTATCAGTTACTTCTCTGTAGCTGTGAAAACACACACAACTAAGGGAACTTATAGAAGAAAGGGCTACTTTGGCCTATGTTTCCATGGAGACTTCCTCACAGCACGGAAGGATGGCAGCAGGCAAGCATGATGACAGGGACAGGCAGCTGTGAGCTCCTGTCCTGAACAGAGAGCACAGAACAGAGATTGAGCTGGACTCAGGACAAAGTGGTAAGCTTTAAATTCGACCTCCCATGACATAGTTCTTCCAGGAAGAACTCTGGCCAGCCCAGCCTGGCAAACATGGCTCTGGCCTTTCTCCACCCGCCTCCCCTTTGCTACAAACTGTTAGATTACATTCCTAAAGCTAGCCACCAAGGTCTAGTCCCTTGTTTGCCCATTTCCTCCCCCCCAAGGCTGACTGCCAAGGTCCAGTTATCGAAGTATTGAAGTCCAGCAATCAAAAGTCCCCTTTGGTTCACCTAATTAAGATGCCCAATTAAAAATTAAACACCTTATCCCAACATGGGGTTTTCCCCTTTTACCTTTACAAACTGACATTTAGCTATGGGCCACATGTGACTCCTCTCTATTCAGAGGCAGTCCTTTGTCCTAATCCAGGACAAATGTCCCTTACCCCTCTCTCTCTAGCCCCCTCTCTGCTCTCTGTCCCTTGTTTCCTCCCCCTTTTCTTTTTCTTCTATATCCTGACTTATCTCTGCCCTCTGTCTGTCTGGGACAAATAAATCTCCTTAGTGTTGTGAACTTGGTCTCAGGTGTTTTTTCCTTGTCCTTACAGGTCTTCCAGGGCCCACTCCTTCTAAAACTCTCCAAACAGAGCCCTCAACTGGCAACAGGTATTAAATGTGGAGGCCTTTGGAGGACTCTTCTTATTAAAACCACCACACCCAATGAAGAAGATTGTTCAAGTGTTGCCTCCATCATGGATACTAGGAATAATACATTTCGAGGAACTTTGGGCATCCCTTTGACAAGGAGTTCTTATATCAGCAGTGCCTATATTATTCTCTTTTGTAGAAAATCCAACTTTGAAAATCTTTTTTTTTCTCTGTTCTCTACCACCTGGGCATAAATACATAGAATACTTTTTCCTTTCTTTCTAGACTTCTTTAGCATGACCGAGAATGCTTCACTCCCTTGAAAAGAATTTTTTCACATAATGAGTCATAGGAACTCATACTTTGACCATATCACTAAGTGAGGTTTAACATCTAAGTCACATAAAGCAATTAGCTCTGTGTTAGGTGGTCACTGGCATGGTTTGGGCATGGGTGATGTGGAAGAGTGATATGAAGAGACATGAAGTCAAGATTGGTTGTTCATGTCTGTACTCCCAGCACTTGGGAGGTAGAAAAGAGAAAGATTAGGAATTCAAGGTCATTTTCAGTTATACTTTGAATTATAGGACAGCCTGGGCTACATGAAAGTCATCACAGAAACAAGACAAACAAACAAAAAACAACCAAACTTGCTAACTAAAACTTTCCCAACCCAAATAATGGTGTGCCGATACCTGTTTAATTTCCCCACCTTATCTTGGGCTTTATGAACTGAAAATAAATATACACAGATGACGTTAAATTATATGATTAGCTGACAGAATTAACTCATACTTAGAAACAAACATAAGCTTTTATTTTTTTATCTAGTTTCAAAGCCAGTCTATTTTTCCAAGTCCCCTTTGGCATTTTCTATTTCCCGTTATTTTTTTTTCTCTTAAGTTTGTACTATTTCCAAAAGATCCATACCTTTCTATGGTTCACACTTTATCTTCTTATTTGTTTTGGAGAACGTATAAGAACATCTTCAGTGTTGTGCCTGGAACCACGTGTTAGTGAAGTAAACTTCATGCCATTTTTAGTACTTGAAGAAGGTTTAAACGTCTTAAGTGGTGTTTCAATGTAACAGCCGACATCAGTAAGATGCATTTATGACGACCACTGATAAAACTGGGCAGTGAGTTGCTATCCATTTAAGACCATGGACATTTTATTTACGGTACAGGAAAAATACAAAAGAGCATAACTGCCTTTGGAAACTCCAAGAAAGGGAATAGTTTCCTGTCTGCAAAGGCATCTACCTGAGCATCTGTGGAGTTCTGTGTAACCCAACCGGTGGGAACCTTGCTCCCAGTGTGCTTCCTGCATCATCTGATGGTATCACTGTGGGGGGACGGTTCATGCTTCTAGAGTGATATTCATATTTACAGTCAGAACTTCATGATCTGAGCACACCTTACATGCACAGCTCTAAGCTAATGCTGGGATGCATGCTATTAACTCTTTCTTGCCTGTGTTTTAATGTTTTCGGAAGTTTGTTGGACAAATTATTCTAAGTGATTTTATTTTTACCACCAAGCTAAATTTAATGTAAATTTTGTTGAACAGACAACCTATGTTACTCTTGTGGTAAGATCTCACTAAAATATTGCTAAGTGCTATTTTTAAATATGTACACAAAAACACAGTCTTTTTTTCTGTTATTTGAAAAAGAACTAAAGAAGACTTTATTTCTAAACACACTTTATAGTATTTTCCTCTCACGTGACATTTTGTGTTATTCACGAATGATTATTGTCATCTTATGTTAATGACTTCTTGAGCCCCTTCACAAACTTAAAAACACATAAAACTTCAGTTTTTTTCCTTCACTAAAATGTCCACAAGGTGTTTACATAATGTTTTTTACTGATACTATGTTGATTATATACACAGAATTTAGTGTATATTGTAACACATTCTTTTAGCATTAGACAGTATCATTAGACAGTATCATTTTTTAAAGGTTCTTTGAATTTACTTTATTTTTAGTTCTTTGAGGATTTTGTACATTGTGTTCTGATCTAGGTTCACTCCCGTATCATCTCTCTCTGTCTGTCTCTGTCTCTGTCTCTGTCTCTCTCTCTCTTGCTCTCTCTCTCTCTTTCTCTTTCCCCCTCTCTCATACCCACCAAGTCCAGTTTGTGCCACCCTTAATATTCTTGGATGTGTGGCCTTCCTTTGGAACTGGGTTGATTTAGCAAAGGCCAGAAAACTGGCTCTCAAAGTTATCCATTGTCAGCAGCTCATGTGGTAAGGGATGAAGCTGAGGCATGCTGGCCCGCACCATGCTGGGTTTGAGCTGGCTTGATCTTGTGCAGATCTTGAGCCTGCTGTCCCAGCTGCTGTTAGTTTACATGTGCAAGTAGCCTACTGTGTCTTAAAAACACAGTTTTCAGTTACCCACTGCTTCTGGATCCTGTACTCTTTTCACCCCTGCATCCAATTACCCCCAAGGGTTGGAAGCAGAGGATGTGATGATATCGCTGTCCCAAGTAGGGCTGAGCACAATATCCGTATCCTCTTATCTTCTGGTCCTTGGCTTGTTGGTTTCTGTGTTAACCCTCATCCACTGCAAATAGAAGCTTCTCTGATAAGCACTGAGAAAGGCATTAATCAATGGGAAAAACAATAAGCCATTAGAAGTTGGTTTCTGCTATGTCATTTTAGTAGAATAATATAGCGGGTTCCTCCCCTATGGCCTTGTGACCTGTCTAGTGACAAGCTCTTGGTCCAACTTGGTGCAAGGTATGGGTTTCAGATCTGAAATGATGCATTGTGGGCCATTTCCGGCAGCCCAGGTATTATCGTAGTGTGGGAGCTCCACACTGATGATTGCTTTCCTCCTTTGGAAGCTCTTCCACCAGGAGGGGACGAGCAGGGGATGACGGCTTCATGGTTGCTGTGAGACTGAAAACTGAAGTCATCAGGGTACTTCCTCTAATGCAGTCTTCTATGACTGTGCTTATGACTTCCCTAGGATGTAACAATTTTTATCAGCCCAACAGTATAACAAGATTGGCACAGATATTCCTAGCATCATAAAAAAACGAATCAATGCTGGCCCAATGGCCCAAGAGTGAGGGTTATGACGAGGGACATTAGCCACACTTTGTGCTGTGTGGTGTCTGTTCTGCTACTCCTTCATTTCATCTCGATAGGAGCTGGAGGCTTACATGAAGCTTCAGATGAAGCTTTAGTTATGATGAATGTCCCAGGCTACTGTTGATGTCATGAACCCAAAACACTGGAAAAGTAAAGCATGAAGAACTGGGCCAGCAATGGAGCTGATCTGTGAGAACCACCACAGGTGCTCTCAGTGGTGGACCCATAGAGGAGCTAGGCCAGCCCAGTGTATCTGTGTCACATGATAATGTGTCCCAGCTGCTGGATGCCAGCTGAGAATTTAGAGAAATACTTGCAAAGACACACTGGAGTGGCTAGGAGAAAAAAAGACACTGTGTGGGTTCTTGTGAGACATCAACAATCTCTGCTGACCAAGTGTGCTGAAGCCTTGCATGAGGGAAGAGCACTGCTCTATTCTGTGTGAATTGTCTTCTGCAGCACTGCCAGGGACAGGGTCAGTCAAGAGGACTGGTGACTGAGCGGACGGAAGAGTCAAACGTTGCACACACACAAAGGGACTCCCTGGAAGCTGCAGCATGTCCTGGGAGTTATAGCACCGTTGAGGTTCATACACAGGTCAAGAAGGTTGTGTGGAGTGCGACTCCCAGAACTCACACCCTGTGGTGAGGTAATTGGGCCCAAAGGTGCTGACGGAGAATAAAGCTGTGCTGGTTTACAGAGGTTGCTGGTTTCTAGGGCATGAAATATACTCGTGAAAGAAAGCGAAATATACTCGTGAAAGAAAGCGTTCTGGAAGGTGGCCATATTAGAAGGGAGTGGGGTGCTAACCAAAATGACTTAAATGTTGCTCCTGCCATGGTGATATTTCTGGGGGATTGAGGAAGGGACATATCACTCCAGGTTAGAAATAGGTTATTTACAGTCTTTGAAAAGCTGTCAGCTGTTTTCTGTTCTCCGCAACAAAATTTTCCCTTCTTCAGAGGTTTTTCTTGGAAGTTTTCTAGCCTACTGTTCAGGAGCTTCTTCCTGCCTTGCTCCACCTCAGCCCTCCTTGGGCTGAGGTGGGCGGTACTGGTAAACCAGCTACCTCCAGACCCGTAGTGAAGGGGTGGAAGCTACTTGCTCTCTGAGTCAGAGCTGCTGTTCTCAGCTTACTTCCCCCCTCGGCTTTTCTTCTCTCTCCAGACCCCAGAGTGCTCTTTCTGAACATTAGTGATGTTTACATGTATTTTAGGATAAGCTTCCCAAGGTCAGTCAGCAAACAGCCATCACCATCATCCCAGCAGGAGAGTTTAAAAAAAAAAATCTATTAACTCTATCCATTGTGTGGTGCTAGAACCTTCCTTGAGAAGTAAAGAATTAAATTAAGATTATTGAAATTCTAAAAAGATTGACATTTACTTATTTTTAAATAAATGTTTATTAGGTGGAACTGCTTTGAGTGGGGGAAATGTTAAACTCTGGAATGAGAGAAATGAATTAATAACATAGGATATCCATTGCAGTAAAGACTAGATGCCCAGATGCTTGGCAAGATGGTTTCTAGACGTTTGTGTCTTAATGCTTGGGGAGTCTGCTTTCTGTATACTTGGGAGGTTTTGTGTCTGATGCTAGGAAGTCTGTCTGTAAATACTCAAGAAGTCTGCCATCTGACTGCTGGGAAAGGAGGGCTGCCTCAGAATCTAGAGTTTGGATTCACAAGTCCCACCCCTCCCAGCCTTTAGGTGACCCAGAAGTCAGCATCTAGATTCTAGATGCTCCCTTTTGTGAGATTCTGGGTTTGAGAGGTTCTGTAACATATGTTCAGACTGTGGACTGCTGATGGAGACACAAAGTCAATCTCATGTCCAGATGTGCAATTCTGTGTGTGAGGGCAGAGTTAGTGTGAGCTCCAGCTTCATGTTGATTTGGACATTTATTCTTACATAGTGCTGGATCACAACAATGTGTGTGTCCCCTCCTGGTCGGCTTCCTTTAGAACTGATCAGCTACTATATTTGTTTCTCTTCTCCGGTGAGCTAAGTGCAAGCTTACTACTTTCTATTTTGTATCTGTACAATTTTATTTTTTGAAAATTGGTTTCTCACAAAGGACAAAACCAAACCAAACCAAAAACAAACAAACAAACAATAAAACCATGTGACTGTTTTCTACATCATAGAGCTGAAAATACGTAGAACAAAGAAAAGCAGAAAGGACAAAAGCAGATATTCCTCACAACTTACCCCAGAGGAAGAGTCTGGCAACCTATCAGGGTTCAATTATATTTTAACGAGTATTTCAACATAGTATCCTGGGGGTAAAATTGGACTTATTCCATACACTCTGGCTGGTGACACCTGTACTTTCTATTTTTGGCAATGTGATAGGTGGTGAGCCTTCTGCTTTGCCCACAAGCAGATCCTGTCCCCTTGAACTCCAGTTTGCCTTAGGAAGCAGCTGAAGTCATTCCACATACTACAGTGTAACCCACAAGTGTGTGGTTACCCAGCCACAGAAGGATCTGAACAGAGAGACCTGCATCTGGGGAAAGATGCAACACCGAAGTCAGAGCTCAGTGGACTTGTGGTGGTGGCGTTTCATTCTCTCCTGTGTTTTTTCAGGAATTGTTGGCTAAATCCCGTTGGGACTTAGTATGGCTTTCTTGCATTTCTTTGGGTGAATCACAAGTGAGTTTTTATGACTGTTATATGCACAGTATGTGTTCATGTGCACATCTCAGGGGTCCCTAATGTGTACCATATTGGATTATTTTTTATCATTGAAATTTAGAGCTCTTGGTCCTGGAAGATCAGGAGAAGGATGCTAGGCCTTGGCAGCCTGGAACCAGCATGACAGGGGAGTGGCATCTCTAATAACCGACATCCCCCTGCAGCCTATACTTTTTCCCCACCTCCCAGTAGTTCATTCAGTTGAGTCCATCAGTGGTTCACCTACAGATGTCAAAAGTCTCCTGAACTGATCACATCAACAACATATCTGACCATTGTCACATTCAGGACCAGATCTTCAACACATAAGTGGGGGCAGGGGATGGGGGCGGGATTTCTGAGTCTACAGCACAGCACTAAGCACTTCTTTATGTTTCAAATATAACCTGGTGTTCCGAGGTCTTTGGATTTAGATAGTAGTTTGAATCTCTCAATTTTAATTTTCAAAAATATCATGTAATTTCTTTCCTTCAGCCTTTATCTTTCCTTTGAGGCACTGTGACTCTTCTGTACCTCAAACCCCAAGCTTAGAGATGCCGGTGATATCATTGTCTGCAGTCTTCTGTAAACCACATGGTCTGCAAGCTGTAGATGCATGAAAAAGGCTTGTTCATTTCAACTGACTGATTGGATGTCTCATTCAGTAACTAATATGAAGACCTTTCTGTTTCCCATGTTTCACTTCTGCTCATTTTCACAGGGGAGCCCCTCTGTGCCACACAGCCTGATGGCTCTTGGGAAGATCTCTTCTCCCTGATCGAGAATATTTGTTTAGTGAAAACATCACAATTCCTGCAATTGTCTCAGGATCTCCACAGAAGAAAGTCTCAAATCCAAAAGAGAGTGTTCTCATGTCTTTTATTGAGCCTCAGGGTGAGGAGAAACAGATACACACACACACACACACACACACACACACACACACACACACACACACACACACACACACATGTTTGCAATTGTCTGCACATGTGTGAGGGGACCAGAGAACAGCCTTGAGTTTTGTTCCTTGGAAGCCAGCAACATTCACATTAATTTTCTTCTTGTTTGTTCTTGTTCCTGTTCCTGTTCCTGTTCCTGTTCCTGTTCCTGTTCCTGTTCCTGTTGTTGTTGTTGTTGTTGTTGTTGTTGTTGTTGTTGTTCTTCTTCTTCTTCTTCTTCTTCTTCTTCTTCTTCTTCTTCTTCTTCTTCTTCTTCTTCTTCTTCTTCTTCTTCTCCTCCTCCTCCTCCTCCTCCTCCTCCTCCTCCTCCTCCTCCTCCTCCTCCTCCTCCTCCTCTTCTTCTTCTTCTTCTTCTTCCTCCTCTTCCTCCTTCTTTCTCTTCTCTCCCCCTCCCCCTCTTCCTCCCTTTATTTTTTATAAACATCTTTTGTCTTTTTTAAAGGTTTATTTTATTTATATAAGTACATTGTAGCTGTCTTTAGACACACCAGAAGAGGTTTAAAGGTTATATTTGATTTATATGAGTACATTGTTGCTGTCTTTAGCCACACCAGAAGATCCTATTATAGATGGTTGTGAGCCACCATGTGGTTGCTGGGAAATAAACTCAGGACCTTTGGGAGAGCAGTCAGTGCTCTTAATCGCTGAGCCATCTCTCCAGCCCTCCCTTTATTTTTAAGGTGGATCCACTCATTACCTTGGATCTCACCAAATAGTCAGACTAGCTGTCCATCAAGCTCCAGAGATCTACTTCTCTCTGCCTTCTCAACACTGAGATAACAAGAATATAGCACCATGGCTGGCCTCTTAGGTAGGCCCTTGGGTTTGAACTCAAGTCCTCCTGCTTGAAAAGTGCTTTATTTACTGAGCCATTTCTTTAGTTCAGTAGCCATTTTTAAAAGGGGAAAAAAATCCAGTTTGTTTAGGGTACTGCTACTTAGCATTTACTTCTGCTTTATAAAGTTGTGCTGTAGGCTTCCTGTGAATGATCACAAAATAGATTTTGAGCATGTGATTATAAAATTCTAAATGTTTCCTGGTTTGAATGTTTGGACCTCTGTGGATCATGTCCGTAAACAATATCTTGAGAAATATGGGCTCCTCTTGGATCACTAAGCCTAATGTCTGGGACCTCATGTTGCTTCCAGTCACTACTCAAAACTCAACTCAAAGATGGTGGTTGGATTTTCCCACACACAGCAAACAAGATCACTGCCGTGTGCTCTTTTTAAGTCATGGATTTCTAGATGGAAGAAGGATGGGAGCTTTGCTCTGTTTTGGAGACCACATCCTCATCTGTCTTAGGCTGGGTTTTATTGCTATGAACAGACCCCATGACCAAGGCAACTCTTATAAGGACAGCATTTAATAGGAGCTTGCTTACAGATTCAGAGGTTCAGCCTATTATCATCCAGGTGGGAACATGGCAGCATCCAGGTAGGCATGGTGCAGGCAGAGCTAAGAGTTCTACATATTTATCTGAAGGCTGCTAGACTTCCAGGCTTCTAGGATGAGGGTCTTAAAGCCCATGTCGACAGTGACACACCTACTTCAACAAAGCCATACCTACCATACCTACTCCAACAAGGCCACACCTTCTAATAGTGACATTCCCTGGGGCGAGCATATACAAACCATCACATTGTCGTGTCTCTCAGCATTGGCCTGGACTAAGAGCCCATGATCTATCTCCTTATCTCTTCTCTGTCTCTCTCTGTCTCTGTCTCTGTCTCTCTCTCTCTCTCTCTCTCTCTCTCTCTCTCTTTCTCTCTTTCTCTCTCCTTTTCTCCCTACCCCTCCCTTCCCCTATCTCTTTTTCTCCATTTTTCCATTTTAAATGTCCTCAACTAGTGTAAAACTTAATGAAAGCCCTGACATATACAGAGCATTTGGAAACAGGAATGGGTGCAGGCTGTGAATCACCACTCGCAGGAGGGCCCAGCACTGTGACCATGGGCAGAGCACTGGTCCTCTCTTTTTTGCTGGGATTTATTGCAGGCAGGTCATTATTTACAAGGCGCCATTCACATCCTCTAAAGAGCTGATAAACTGGCTGCTGAATATGCATTTTGCTCTGTGGTGAACACAGATGTTTCCAGCTAATATCCATTTCATTTAATTTCTTTTCTCCCCCCCCCTTCTGTGAATTCTGTCTTGCTATTTCTGCAGCAGCTGGGTAACTATTTGCCCATCTTCAACTTGGGAATCACTCCTCATATCTATTATCGTCGGTGTCATCCCTGCTGCTCGACTTAAGGGTCTGTCAGCATTTCTATTAAAAGCTACTGTCTTTGTGAGTTCAAAACCAGGCTGATGGGGTGTCCTGTGTGTGCCAAATGATGGGCACATAAGGTCCCAGCCTGGATTCAAATCACTTTGACAAAGTTCACAAATCAAATTGCTTCGGATGGTATTTTGGTGGCATGAGTTAGGAAGCTGAAAATGATGGGGGAGTGGTTTGAGTACAAAGGCTCCATTCTATTTCTATAAAGAGAGTATTGCTCTTTTCAATTACATATTTAAAATCATTCATCTTTAATTTTTCTTAATGTTTGGTGGAAAGAAGGAGAATGAGCAGTGGATTATTGATTCATCTTTATGTGTGTGTGCAATGACTGCATATGTGTGCAAGTGCACATGGACTCCAGAGAATAGGACAACCTTCCGTGGCATTCCTTAGATACTACCACATATTGTTACTGTTCTTCACCTCCTCCTCCTTCTTGTCTCCCCCTCCTTCCTGCCTCCCTTCTTCCCTTCCTTCCTCCCTCATCTTTCTCTTTTTTGTCTCTCTCTTTCTTTCTTTTTTTCTTTCTTTCCTTCTTTCTATAGAAACAAGGTCTCTCATTGACCTAGAACTTATCAGGTAGGTTAGGTTAGCTGGCCAGTAAGCCCTATGAATCTATGTATTCCCACCTCTTCAATACTGTGATGACAGACACAGCACCATGCCTGGATTCTCTCTTTCCCTCTTTCTCTCTTTCTCTTTCTTTCTTTCTTTCTTTCTTTCTTTCTTTCTTTCTTTCTTTCTTTCTTTCAACATGAGCTTTGAGTATAGAATGCTGGTTCTCCTGCTTGCAAGGCATTCGCTTTACTGAGTGAGCCACCATCCCAGCCTGAGGCATCAGATTTTACATAATGCAGACTTGGGGCAACAATTACACTCCTTCAGGGTCTCCATCCTCCTTGGATGGCATGTACCATGATGGATACTTTCCATCTTCACATGGGGTTCAGGACTGTGTCTTCAGTGTGGTAGAGTTGATCTGTGGAGATCTGGCTAAAGTTCTTCCTGACTGTCCTATCTTGAGCAGATATTTCAGTACCTTACATTTTATTGCACACTATCCGGAGAGAAGTACTGTGATTCCATGCATACAGTGGTATTCTCAGAACTAGGCTGTAATGTCTTTCTTTTAAGGACTACAATAAACAAACAAACAAACAAACAAACAAACAAACAAACTTTTACTACTAAACACTTTGTATATGCCAGGCAAGAGTCTGCTATTTGTTGCAGGGGGTCACCACCAACTGTTGTGGACTTCGTTCACCCTGGAACTAAGATCAGAAATGTCCTACTAATGCATCAGGTTATGTTTCCAGTCCTTGGTTGCAGGAAATAAAATCATACACACAGTATGAAAAAAAGCTGCGTGTTCTATATAAAGCTCTTGCTTGTGACTTCCAGGGGATAGTTTTCTGACCCCTGAAGTTCTGTTTACATTCAGAACAGGGTGTCAAGCAAAAGCTGTGGCAAAGTCATCAGCATATTGAAGAAGCCATCTCGAAGGGAACCGAGAACTCTAGTTAGCTCAGATTTTAGAAAAAAATGCTCCACGACGGGCAGTGGTGGCGCACGCCTTTAATCCCAGCACTTGGGAGGCAGAGGCAGGTGGATTTCTGAGCTCGAGGCCAGCCTGGTCTACAGAGTGAGTCCAGGACAGCCAGGACAACACAGAGAAACTCTGTTTCAAAAAAACCAAAAAAAAAAAAAAAAAAAAGAAAAAAAGAAATAAAATAAGGAAGGAATGTAGTAAAAAACACCATTTGCTCCAGGAAGTCATTCAGAAAGTGTAGTTCACATACAGCCCCTGGACTTAGTAGCAGTTCCCTTCCTGTGCAAACACGACATCAACATAGTCAGTTTTGACATGAACTAGGTCATCTTACAGGAGTGTAGAGAGTATTAGCGAATACCAGGAGATTAATGGAGAGGGTTCGTTCTGAATGCTTAGCCGAGTAGGAGGAGTACACTGTGCAAACTGAGATGCTCAAATTATTTGGGGCTTAAGATCACCTCAGATGCATTTCCATAAGAAAGGGAAATAGCTCTTTTAGCCTGATTAAAAGCGGTCAAGTTTAGATTTTGAAAACATCTAATTTATAACTTTTGCTGGTATTCATTAACCTTGAAAGAATCTTTTGGATTGAATTATATTTATGGAAGGTCTTCCAATGTCTGTTCCTGTGATAATCAGGGCTTCTAACCCTCACCCTCACCCCCAACCCATGCGAGAGCAATGGCTGTAACATTCCAACTTAAGTGTCTGGAATGGTCTTTCGAGGATGAAGCATTTTTTCTATGAAGTCTTACGTCCCCCTTATTTCAGTGAATTTCTGGTCTTAAATTTCCATCTTTGTGTCTAAGGTGGCCTTTAGAGTGGGAACTGTAAGGTTCTGTGAGGTCTTCTTTAAGTCCACCTCACCTTGCTGAATTTCTCATTCTTTGTCTTTCTGGAGTGACCACAGAAACAAATAAAAAAAAAACTAAACAAAACAAAATCAAATAACCCCCAAACCACTTTGGGGTGGAGTTAAACTGTGTCTCTGGACACTCGTTGTCTAAAGACTGAGACTTCATACTTCACCGGTCAGTTCATGCCTACACATTTATGTGGACAAGACTCCCAGCTGAGAGCAACCTCTCTTTGGTGGGAAGTGGGCATTTCAGAGCCAAATTATGAAAATCTCCCTCTCCCCCTCCCCTCCCCCTCCCTCTTCCTCCTCTTCTTCCTTTCCCTCTTCTCTCTCCCTCCTCTCTCTTTCTCCTCTCCCTTTTCTTCCTTTCCCTTATCTCTCTCCCTCTCCTTCTTTCTTTCTCTCCCTTCTTTCCCTCTCTTTCTCTCTCGACATTCCCATGTATCTGAACACTCCCCCATGCCCTCCCCATCCATCTTCCCTGTCCTTACTATCTTTGTATCCAATATGTTATAAAGAGAAAAGACAACACATCCAAGAGTATTTATATAGCACAAATTGGCTTTGAATGGTTTTGTAAGATATAAAATGAGGTTGTTCTAAAGAGTACATTGAAAGGAACTGTAATGAGAATAGCAAAGATGAGAGTAATTAACAAGAAGGCATCACCCACCCACACACACACACACACACACACACGCACACACACCCACACACACACGCGCACACACACACACACACACACACGCACCCACACACAGACACACACGCACACGCACACACGCACCCACACACAGACACACACGCACCCACACACAGACACACACACACACACACACGCACACACACAGACACACACACACACGCACACACACACACACACAAATCCTATACATGCCATGCAGCTGGGTTTTGACAAAGATATAGGTTTAAAGCAATTTGATGGGGAGGGATTTCAACAGAGGTCACCAGCACAAGTGGGCAGCAACAAAGCACTGCCAGGAGCACTGTCCTCACACCAAACACCTCTCAAATAAAAAGCAAGAGACTAAGAAACATTCACAGACCTGGGCTAAACCCTCAGAGTCAGAATCTGATGAAAACTCTGATGAAACGTTCTTAAATGAGACAATGAAAACAAACTCAGATCAGGAGAAAAGAATGTTGGACATCATCAACATCATCGTCATCATCATCATCATCATCAACAACAACAACAACAACAACAACAACAACAACAACAACAACATCTCCGGAAAAGACTTTGGGCCAAGTCTAGAAGAGTCAAAAGTACAGACTTGGGAGAAATATCTGCTAACCATATCTGGTATTTATATTCACATCCAGAAGACATCTCCAGATTCAATACAAAACATCAAACAATAAAATTAGGAAGTGAGCAGGAGACAGGCCCAGAAGATGACTGGAAAAGGTGTCTGACGGCAACAGAGCTCTCAGAAGATCTCCAGCATCATAACCCATGGGAGGAAGAAAGGAAATACCGGATGAAGTCATTAAACACTTCCTAAAACTGCTGAGATGGGTGGACTCATACAGACTCTGCAAAGGTGCGCCAGAGTCCTGCAGTACTGTTGTGCTAATGCAAGACCTGCTGGAGAGAGGTTCTGCAGCTTCTTACAAACACTAAGCGCAGAGTTGCCACATGCCCGGGCAACCACACACCTGAGTATTTGTCAGACACAGACACAGACTCAGACTCAGACTCAGACACAGACACAGACACAGACACAGACACAGACACAGACACAGACACAGACACAGACACAGACACAGACACAGACACAGACACAGACTCAGACTCAGACACAGACACAGACTCAGACACAGACAGACACAGACACAGACACAGACACAGACTCAGACACAGACACAGACACAGACACAGACACAGACACACACACACACACACAGAGAGAGAGAGAGAGAGAGAGAGAGAGAGAGAGAGAGAGAGAGAGAGCTAATCATGGATAATCTTGAAAGATCAGACCATATATACAGAATTCTTGAAACTATCTAATAGTAGGGGCTTAGGCTTAGGCTTCAGGAAGGCTGGGTCAAGTGTGATTGGGAAGGGTAGTCATTGCGTCTAGGCTATGGCGGCAGTTAGAGTAACGTACACAGATAACAGAAAAAAGACATTCCTTGACTCACTGCTAGTTTCTCGGTTTTAATATTATGTAGCACCTAAGATATCTCTGCAGTTTTTGCAACTTCCTGTGTGTCATGGTTATTGCAAATTATAAATTAATCTTTGAAAGTTAATAAAAGGCAATGTTAATGTTCTATTTAATCTAAGAACACTTTCATGAAAACAAGAAACACAACATAAATCCTCATTAAAATCAGGAATAAGACAAGCTTATTTGTTGATGCAAGTATTCTTTTAATTTATGCTGAAAGTTCTCATCAGTGAAGAGGAAGAAAAAAATATTTGGAACTATACCCAATAATTTTTTTCAAAGTCTCTACAGTTTTTGTGTGCAATATTAAAAGAATCTTCAATTTTTTTTCAATGTTAAAAAGGAAAGTGGCTAAATAAATTTTTAGAAAGTCGAAGGTTAAATATAGTTTTCTTTATAGTGATAAAAATATTAACTTGAAACATTTTTGGCAACAATTTACAGCACAGGTCAAAATAAATAAATAAATGTCTTCTTAAAAATTTTAGTGAAAAACAGTGACTGTACTTAGCAATGCTGAGAAATTTTAAGACATAAGAGTGTGTTGGTGGAGGCTGGCTCAGTAAAATGTGTGCCACCCAGAAATGAGAATGGTTAGATTCCCATCCAGAAGTTGTGTGAGGCATTCATCTGTACTCTCTGAGCTGGGAGGCAGGAACACTCGGGTGCTTCCAGCTCAGTGGCCAAATCAACAAGTCCACACCCAGTAATAAACACTGTCTCAAAAATGAGGTGGACAGCAGCTGATGTAGGTATTTGGCATGAACTTCTGACCTCCACACGTGTGCACACACATTTAGGTGCACCTGAACACGTATGTGCACACACATGTATGTTTAATGTCTAATGAGCTGAAAGGTATATCCTATTTCTGGAGACCAAATTATCATGGTAAGTTTAACTATTTTCTTTAAAGGCAAGTATATTATTGGTTCAGTTTTCTGAGAAACAAAGAAATCCTGTGGCAACCATAAGGATTGAACAATGAAACTGGCCTCTAATAGCTTCATTGGGCACAATTTATATCCCATAAAATACTCTCATTTTCAATGTATAGTTTGATGATGTCTTACCTCATTTACAAAACTGTGCAACTGCCACCAGAATCTAGGGTTGGGATTTCCTCTCATTTTCAGTCACTGTCACCAGGCAACCAGAACCTACTCCTGTTCTAATAGATCTCCTTAGTGTGGGCACTTCATAGGAATGGAATAATACGATGTGTGACCTATTGTGGCCTAGTATTAGGTCTTCATGGCTCACCTACCTGGTAGTATGATTCAGGAATTATTACTTTACATTGTTGAATAATTTCCATTGCTTGGGCACTTGGCATCTTGCTCCTCTGCCATAGTTGTAAAGACCTCTGAGTTGTTTCCATTTGCTGCGATTATGATTTACACTCTGGTAAATAGATCTCCAATGTCAATATATGTCAGCGGATAATTCCATTTCCTGTAGGTAGATATTCAGGTGTAGACTTGCCTCATATTGTGATTTGAATAAGACACATCCCCCACAGGCTCAGGTATCTGAATATTGGGCCCCAAGTTTGAGGTGTTGTCTGTGGAGATGATGCCATCTGCCCAGAAAAGACGCATCCCTGGGAATGGGCTTTCAGAGTGTAGAACGTCACCTGGCTTACAGCTTTCTCGTTCTCTGCTTCATGCTTGCACTGTGGCCTCTTGGCATCCCAACCCTGCTGTCTGCTGCTGTGCCTTCTCCAATATTATAGACTTACCCTTTGGAACCATAAGCCAAAGGAGACTCTTTCCTTCCAAAGGTGATATTTGGTCATTATTACATAGCTGTAACAGCAATAAATTAACTGGTACAGAAGGTAGTATCTAGGGGTTGCCTCTGTGAAGACCCAGACTGTGGAACTTTGCATCAAGAGAATAGTGGGATGCTGTGAGTGGAGCTTAGTGAACTATGATAGCAGGAGCCTGAAGACAGCAGTGCTGAGATCAGTACCAACAGTAGAGGCCAGCTCCCGAGGCTTCAGAGGGAAGCAAGGACTTTGGCATCAAATGGGCAAGAAGCCATCCATGAGGTATTTTGGGAAAGAATCTGATTGCTCGTCTATCATCCTCGGAAAGACTCTTGAGTTGTTTCCATTTGCAGCCGTTATGGATTATGTTCCTGTAAATAGATTTCCATTGTAAATTAGCCCCAAAAAATTACATCAGGATAAGTTAAAAATTAACAGACTAATTTCAATTGTGCAGGAAATTTCTAGATAGTACAGTGTTGAGTCTGTGGGTGGTTATTATTGGTAACTCATGCAGGTGTCTAGCAGAAAATAGCAAGCAAGAAAGAAACACAGAGTGCATTTTGGAGAGATTAAAAATTAGTGTGGAAGGTTATATTACAGCCAAGGAAAGTGCTGAAAGTGAGACTTTGTACTTGTTAAGGAGTTAAGTAGCACTAAAGAGAGGACCCCTGCTCTGCACTACACATGGAAAGGGCACCCTCAGGGCAGTGCCCCCGTCCAGCTAAGCCACAGTGAAGGAGAAACCCTAAAGGCTCAGGGGCTCTTAGAAAGCAATTGGTTCAACACATAAAAACTGTTGCTATTGTGGCCAAAAGAGCCCAGGTCTCAGCCCACGCTGACAGGCAAGATTAGCAGTGTCACCCACATGGTCTAGGCATGAAAAATGAAAAGAACAGGGGTGTTGTGTGTTCTTCATCCATGTTTTCAGGAAGCTGCAGAGAGGCCAGGCAGTGTGTGACAGCCCAGACAGCAAACGACCCTGACAGGTCCTTGTGTGAAGCTGTGAAAGGAGAACCTGGCTTGCAGACTCCAAATCCCAGGACATTGGAGATGCCAAGGCCATGAGACATCTGCCAAGAAGAGCAGTATACAGGACCTGGAATCAGCCTAAAGGAGAGAGATGTGTACAGTGAGATTGGAGGAGCTGAGTTATCTAGGCTCTCTGAAAGTAACGCTGCAGGACGCCAGACATGGCGTTTTAGAATTTGGGTGTTTGGCCTGTTTAGTTTGGCTATACTCCTATTCTGTTACTTTAGAATGGAAATGCAAGGTCCATGCCATTACATTTTTTATTGGAATTATAATATTTAAAAAAAATTTACATGTAGGGGGTATCACAGTTAAGAGATTGCCTTGAGTCTCAGAAGAGACTTTTAAATTTTAAATAGTGCTTAAACCATGAAAGACCATGGAGACTTTAAAAATTGAGCTATGCATATCTATAATATGGCCAGGAACCTATGGCTTCCAGGATATGGTGGGATACGGTGGTTTGGATGAGAAATGTCCCCTATAGGCTGATGTATTTGAACACTTGATACTTAGTGTCAGTGTTTGCAGAAGGTATTGGATCTTTAAGATGTGGAACCTTGCTGGAGAGTGCACATAACTGGGAGTGGGCTCTAAGAGTGTATAGTTTTTCCTCACTTGTCCATGGTTCAAGATGCGGTCTCTCAGATTCCTGCTCCAGTTTCTGACTCCCATGCACACCTTGTCACTGGGGACACTCTTGTTGGAACTGTAACCCAAAACAAACTTTTAAAAAAGTCCCATGTGACTTTTGGTTATTGTGCTTAATTGTCCCAACAGAAAAGTAACCAATACTGTCTCAAATTAATGTTTCACGTAGTAAGAGAAAAGTGCTGCAGTGTCAGCAGCTTCTTGTAAAAGTGACTTAAAAATATGAGTAAATTACAATTGGAAATGACCTACCAGATATTCAGAGGCTGTTATATTTAATGTTGTGCAGAATATTTAATCATATTATTAAATAGTATAAAGTACATAAACCAGATATCTAAAGTGTAAATATCTGAATAGGTTTCTTGCCCAGAAAAAGAGCCTGGGGACTCTTGAAGTTTTGAATGCAGCATAGGGAGCCCTATAAATCACTGTGGAGATGGTGGGTTGCTTGACTCATTTTAAGTTAGTATTTGGGGAGAGGAGACAAATGCAAGATAACTCTCACAAGCTAAAATTAATTTTAAAAGTCTAAAGCACTGAGAATAAAAATAGAGATTGCTTTGTTGCTTATATATAAATTACCTTTAACCAGTAAGGCTATTCCAAATAATAAATGAAATAGAGAAAATAAAAATGAATTGAGAAATAGATTTAATACTATAGAAATTATATTAATGCTTAAAGATCAACAAATATCACATACAATATTGTAAAACAACTTTAAACTACAAGAAATATAGATTTCAAGACAATGAGATATTCATTTACCTTGATGCAAAACCCATCAAAATCCATTTAAAAAAAAATAACTACTAATGCTTTGCTTTTAAAGACACCGGGATACAATTTGTATGAGAAACTGAAGTTGAACAGAAAGGCATTCAACTCCTTCTGTGAGTAATTAAATTTAAAAATAGTATTTTGGGGGCTACAGAAATCGTTCAGTCAGTAACCTGCAAGTTGCACAGGCATAATTTGATTCTAGACCTTGAGCTTACAAGCCTGGTGCTTCAGTGTGTATCTGCAATCCCAGCACTGGGGGACAGAGTGTGGGGGGGGACTGACAAAGACAGATCCCTGGAGATCATTGTCCAGCCTAGGTGAACTCTGGAGAGGTCTCTCGTGTTCTGTGAGAGACCTTGTCTAAAATAAGTAAGTAAGTAAGTAAGTAAGTAAGTAAGTAAGTAAGAAAGAAAGAAAATATGTGGAAAACAAGTGAGGAAGACATCTAACATTGATCCCTGGTCTTTTAGTGCATGTACACACACACACACACACACACACACACACACACACACACATCACTTACCTGTAAGAAAGGTGTTTCTGATAAGGATGGCACTCCATTCTGTAAGGATAGAGCTGTGGAGGGAGCCAGGAGATGCCTTTGGCTATGGGAGCGGGGGTGGGGGGCATTTCAGATAAGGAAACTTGGCTTTAAGAAACTCAATAACTCCATACCCAGGAATGGACCTGAGAGAAGTGACCAGACATTTGCTTTACAATTTATGCATGGAACAGTCATTGCATGACTTACGGCCAACAACTAGAAACCATCTGAATATCCTAAAGTAGAGAAATGGAAAAATACATTATGATACGGTCATTCAAGCTATGTCTTAGCTACTGAGAAGCATGCTCTCTAAGGATTGAAAGCCTCAGAGCACAGCAGTGTGAGCAGAATGATCGGACTTTACAAAATAAAACCACCCACGCTTACCTCTAGCTTTCTTTGGGGTCAGTTTCAACAAGCATAGCGGTAAGACTTCAAGAACAAGACAATTGTTATTTCTGTGAGGAGAAATTGTGCATGGTCTTCAATGCTTTTTATATTTTTCTGTATTTCTGTATTCAAAATGTTACATAAAACATGTGCTGTTTTATATATTATATTGCTGTATGTTTAAAATAAAGGCAACTGTTGCAGGATGGAGCAGTCAACATGCCAATCTTTAAATATGTGTGTACATACACATATACACAAATACACATATACATATATATATATATATATATATACATATTTTCCTCTGAAACCTTTTAAGATTAAACAAGTGAGCAAAATACTTGGAGTCATTGTGTATATATGTGAAGGTGTGTGCACATGTGTTCATGTGCATTTGTGAATGTATGTACACATGCATATGTGAGTGCACATAGGTGCTTGTGTATGCATTCATGCATGTGTCATATGTGTACATGTGCATAGGTGTGCATGGGCATATGTGTGCATGTGTGTGTGCATGCATTGTGTAGGTGCTTGTGGTTACTTCTGCTTTGTGGCCAGGCTGTCTTGCTATCTATGGTCTGTTTCTCTTCATTTCCATCCCTGCGGCATGCTTTTTCCTGGAGATCAAGGCTCTAGCTGTCCTGTATTCTGGGTTCTGTCTTTGTGAGCCTACTTCTCTTGCACCCACAGACATCTTTTCTTTCCTTTCTCGATTGGTCAGTGGGTAAGATGAGAATTGATTGCCCTTTGGCCTTGGTTCCAAAAGGAAACGCCAGTATCCTCTGTAGATCTTTATTAGCTACAGTGGCTTGTGCTCCCTTCAGTTAGAGTGATGCCTGTTTGTAACGAGAAGGAGGCCTGGCCCTGAGGCCAGCCATATTTAATAAGTCTAAAGCACACAGTTTAACCAGGACCCTCTGGCTTGTAAATTGTGCTAACACCAATAATTGATGAGGAGGGGCAGAAGAGACGTGCTAGGCCTCTGTGTGCCACAGGCCCAGGTCACATGATCAGGTCCTGGACTGGAGGCCTCGGAGCATTTCTGAAGAAAAGCCGGGCACCTTGGTGACAACCACTGTGATTCTCACGAGGACTGGAACAGAGGTGTCCGGAAAAATGCTGTGTCTCCATGGATGACTGGCCTGGCAGCTGGAGACAGCTCAAGCTATTTCACCCCGTTGCCGTTGTCTGTCTCCTGCTTACGTCATTTTGGCTTCAGGCAGGAGTGTAGGTTCTTTCATATAGCACCTGCCGATTATTAAGCAGTCACTAATCATTAGACCCAGCAGAGGTAGAAAGGAGGGAGCAGACATGGAGGGGCCAATAGATGACTGGAGAAGCTTCTGGAAGGAATGGAAGGATCATTTGCCCATGACCTGAGACTGATCCTAGGAAGCCAGCTGACTGCATTGCCCGTCAGCTTTCCTGCCCGAGAGCCATGCCACACAGCGCGAACTTGGAGTCAGGGAGCTGTGGATGGCTGGGCTCCCCTGTAGCTGCAGAAAGAGCAGAAAACACATTTTGAAAAATCAGTTTTAATAAAGCCCCAGCGCTGACCCCAGAAACGTAAGTATTTATATTATTGACTTCTGTATGGGGTGATTTGTTAGGATGGGAAAAAAGAGTCTTTCTGCTCTTGTCTTGAGACCTGAGGAAAAAAATAACTAAAATTAGAGAAACTAGAGACATAAACGCAGTGAGTATTATAAAGCAAAATACCTCTGGGGTGTTCATCTGCCATGGCAGTCATTTCAGATCTCATCTGTTATATGAATGGGGCAGCGCTTCCCCTTCTGATGGCATCATTACGTAGACGCTACAGATTCAATTCCATTTACAAGTCAATGGTGTGAGATTTTACGACAGTTCTTTTTTAGTGGGTTGATTCTGTATGATCCTTCTCAGGAAGAGAAAAAAAGAAAATTAAAAAGAAGGCTGAAATGATCTCTCTTCAGACCTCTCCACGGATGACTGTCATTTGTTATTGCAGACCTTGGCCTTTACGTGCTGGAGAGAACAGACCCATGGATGCCAGATGGGGTGAGCCTTTCTCTTGGGCAGACCCTGGTACTTCGGTTCAAAGGTGTTGGGCTGGTAACAAATGCTTAGGAAACAATCGAAGCAGCTGTGAGTACCTGAGCCACACACACACACACACACACACACACACACACACACACACACACACGCCTGAGCAAAGACTGCCCTCTCAAAATCCCATTGTGAGTCAAAGAAGAGTCCGAGGCCCCGCCCTTCCCATAGGTATTAGGAATTAGCAGTAGAGGGGGTGGTGTCTTTTGCAGCTATTGGTAACTTGCCCAAGTTTTGGTAAATCATCCATTACTGATGTTACTATTAGCAACCCTAGTAAACCACCCTGGGTCACAGGGGAGAGAAAGGGTGGAGGGATGGGAGGGATGAACAAAAGAAAGAAGTAGGTGGAAATGGGAGATGTCTCTTTGGGAAGAACATGACACACAGTAGGTATTTTGAAGGCAAGGCAGGGTTTTTGGAGGAGAGGGGCAAATGTGAATGAACAAGAGAAGCCAGAGCGCTTGGAGGGGTTCCTTTAGGATAATGTGATGGTTTGTATATGCTTGGCCCAGGGAGTGGTGCTGTTGGGAGGTGTGGCCTTGTTGGGAGGTGTGGCCTTGTTGGGAGGTGTGGCCTTGTTGGGAGGTGTGGCCTTGTTGGAATAGGTGTGTCACTGTGGGTGTGACTTTAATACCCTAGTCCTAGCTGCCTGGGAGTCAGTATTCTGCTACCAACTTTCAGATGAAGATGTAGAACTCTCAGCTCCTCCTGCACGTGCCTGCCTGGATGCTGCTATGTTCCCACCTTGATGATAATGGACTGAGCCTCTGAACCTGTAAGCCAGCCCCAATTAAATGTTCTTTATAAGACTTGTCTTGGTCATGGTGTCTGCTCACAGCAGTAAAACCCTGACTAAGACGGATACATTGAGTAAGACTCCTGCAGCATCAGCGTTATGGATCACCCGCCTTGTGGTTGGCTGGATTCAGAAATTCTGAAAGGATGAACTTCAAGAAGTCCCTCTACTTACAAAATACACAGATGTTGGAATTCTGAGGTCCAAGCCCTGTGAAACATCAGAAGAGTACAGGTGAGCATCCTTAATCCTCAAACTCCATATCCAATAGGTTCCAAAACGAACTGTCTGAGCATTAGAGAATGTCCATTGTCCCACCTCCTGTGGCTGGGTGCCATCGAAAGGCACAGAGAGTAGAGACACTGTAGCATGGTGCCTTCAGATCACAGATGCAAGAAGTACATGGACCACAGAGGATTTCACACTTTGGACTTTGGTACAACCTTCAGAAACACAGCACCAATCCAAAATATGTCTACTCCTAAGCAATGTGTATGGAAGGCTGCATGACCAGTAAAGGTAGCGACCAAGGCTTTCTGATTGGTGGTGGTGGATGGGGAGATCAGGTAGGTAACAAAAGTCTAAGAGCAACAAAAGGGGATTGTGTCAGAAGGATCAAGACCTGAGACTGCTTGAGCATAGGTTATCCCTGGGATGAATATCCAGGGGTCAGCCTGGAGTCATAGAGGTTGGCTTCCAGGTGTGCAGATACACAATTCAATTTGATGTTTCAGTAATAGGCAATGTCTGCTACATTTTCACTTCTATTTGTTGACAACACTAACCCCAAAATTATTTCTCATAACATTTAGATAAATTTAAGGATGGCAAGAAAATTAAATCAAATGACTTTAGCCATAGTTTTATGCTAAAGAAAAAAATATGAATTTCCATAAAACTGGAATTTCAAACGAATTTCTCTTTACAGGACTTGGAATTTTAGTAAAGGGTTGATTTTTTTTCTCATAAAAAATTAGAATATTGCTACTTATGCCAGAAAACATTTCTAGATGAGGGGAAAAAGGTACATTCTAGAGTTCCCATGGTTTACAGTCAGTGGGCATCATTTCCCTCGGGCTTGCTCTTTGACCTTTTCTCTTACCTTTGTGTGGGTCTCTGGAATGTAGACAATAGGAATCACACCATGGACTGCCAAAGTCCCTTCCAATCTGAGGGTTTGTGGTGGGGAGCGGGGGTGTGGAGGAGACAAATTGACAGGTTTTTGAACTGAGTGCAGACAAATGCATATATGAGTCATACAAGAAAACACAAACAAGGTTTTTTTTTCTATTTTCAATTCTCTCATAGTTCCTTTTCTCTGTGTAGTGGGAAAGCAAATAAAAATGTAATTGATAGTGTAAGTATAAAATCTTAAGTGAAGCACATGCTTCTGAATGGCCGTTCTAACTGGACAGAGAGATTCACTGAGTTTGGGCATGGTCAAGTGTTTGAGTGGCTTCCTCTAACTAACCGTGCAATGTTTTTTATTTGTGAGTTTATTGGAATACACTGAGTATATTTTAAAAAGAAGTACAATGTATTTTTAGGTGTGGAATGGGATCTGAAAGAACATGGCCGTTTATATGATGTTACCTTTCCCTTCTTATTGGCCAAATTATACTTGGCGAGTTTGACACTTCATGCAGGTTTCATGCTTAGCCTTATTGTGGTGACTCCCACCCTCTAGCCTGGATGCAGCCTTAGTTCAGCAGGATCACAGCGGTAGCTCTGGAAGGATGGGCCCGCCCTGAGTGGAGAGCAGAAGGACACATGTGAGCCCAGGAATACTGTCTCTGGGAGGGGAAGAGGAGGCTCAAGGGACACTATTGAGTCCCTCATGCCTCCCTGCCCTTGGGCTTTATCTCCCAGGACAATGGCTTTGAGGATTCCGGCAGAAGGGAGCAAGCCTCCAGTGAGCTCTTTGTACCCTTCTGTCCTGCCATCCGTATGTCCCAGCATCAGCCACTCTGGTTTTCTCTTTTGTCCCCTGGTATAGAGCTGAAGCCCACAAGGGTGTACTGAATTGAATAGTATTTCTGAAAATTCCCATACTCGAAGCTATGACCTGATCTATATGTTGAGTCTCAGTAAACGTCTTACAGCAAGTCCAACCCTGAGTGATGCTGAGATTTCCAGAACAGTACAAGGATCGACTTTAGTTCTGTGTTCAAACTGCTGTCCATAGGCTGAATATAGTTTGTATGGTCAAGGAAAGCTAAGATTGTGACTTAACACAAAAATGTAAATTTACTTTATATATATGTGTGTGTGTGTGTGTGTGTGTGATCTTTTTGTAACTAAAATGACCTGTAATTTGTAACCTTTGTGGATGACAGCATCATATCATGATATCAAGTTTAGGTATCTGTGTAAGCTATCAGACAAGGCCATTTCTTATGTCAGCCCTAAGCAACTGATGGATGAGAGGTGCATAGTTTCCTGTGTGTTTGGCAGCAGTGAGCAGTAGATTTAGCATTGTAGACACAGCCCCAAACACAGAGCTTTTTCATACAAAGTCCATGTCCTCTAGGACAGTGATGGCTGAAAACTCCAGTACCTCTCCACATTCCTCACATTCTGCTTCATGCAGACTCCTCTCCATGTCCCCACCTCAGAGACTACCTGACTCCTAACTGTCCTTGACCAGTGACTTGAATTCTACAGGCCTGGATAGTGAATGACAAGAGAGGAAGCATTTGTACAAGGACAGGACATACCCCTCTATCTCCCACATTTCAAACACAGAAATGACAGCAATGGTACATGGCTGTCCCTGCCTTCATATCCTTCCCTATAAACACAGCCTGGCTTTACAACATGATGCTTCTACTGTTTTCAGCAGAGACAGGAACATACCCAAGTTCCACACTCAGCTCTGACGTTTGAAATTCTAGGTAGGTTTCCTTATCTACTGTGCTTCTACACATGCCATTGTAAAAGACAGAGAGCAGCAGAGCTGCTGGGATGAAGGAAAGAGGTGCATGGATGCTCACAGGAATTCTTGGCATGTGATAACTGCTCTGTGGATGTGGATGTGAACTTTATCCTAGAACATGCCTAGACAGATCAGGAGAACCCAGTGAAGCATTCTGACTTCCTGGATGCCCCTTAGCAAACAAAGCTGAAAGGTTGTCAATCTCTTCACAAGACCGGGTCTTTCAGCATCCCATTATGGATGGGAAAGGAACTTGAGGCCTGACACCTCCATAAGGGGACGTTAGCCATTAATGGCTGCTGGGAGAGGTAGAATCACATTCTTCAGTGAAGTAGCACTGGTAAGTTGCCCATGTTCTAGTAGATAAGCTGCTTCTCGTGCACATAGTAGCATTCCTAATTAAACCCAGTCTGCCCCACTGAAAAACATGAGGTAGTTGGGAAGAAGAAAGTCACCATAAGTATACACCATTCAATAGGGTATGAATATGATCAAACTATATTGTATACATGTATAAAGCTGTAAAGAGGAGGAGGAGGAGGAGGAGGAGGAGGAGGAGGAGGAGGAGGACTGTCTCCTTGTTGACAAGGCCAGGTCACACTTGGAATCAGTAGGAAGAAACTTCTGACAGGAGTTAGATAAGTGTTTATCAGCCCTGGCAGAGAGCAACAATCAACACACTTTCTGCAACCTGGTTTCTTGATCTGGTCCACACCAAGCTTTTCTTTCTGGCCAAACACATCAATCAGAGCCCAGGTGCCTCCTATAAGCAGATTCAGGGTGGACTAGCTCCACACAGAAGCTGTATGTCATGATGGATAAACCCTCCAATACAACCATACATGTGGCCAGAGAAGAAGTCAATTTGAGGTCCAGCCCATCAGATATCTGTAAGTTTTAGACCCTTTAGGCAAAACATCTTCCCTAGCCCAGTGAATACTCTTCATGAGTATGGTCATGCCCTTAGAGACATCTGGGTTGCCCTCACTGCAGCCCATGGCCCAAGGAGCCCACAAACAGAAAAATCCCAATTCTTGAAGTCAGAGAAGCTAGCATGTAAACTCTGCCTTGAAGGTCTTGACATCCAACTCAGGATGCGGATCCAGTTTGCAGTGTTCACCTTCTCCTTTCAAGGTTCTCAGGAGAGAGTTGGCTGAGCATGAAGGTCCATACAGTTGGGCTGAGGAGCAGTTCTCAGAGAGTATCTGTTCAGGCAAAGGGCACTTCCTGCTGTCCAGTCCTGGAGGTACAACTTGAGAAACCACACTGAAGACCACAGCGTGTACAGGGGACCTGGGACTTGAGAAGAAGGATTGTGAACTCGACAAGAACAGAAAACAAAACCCCACATAAGCTTTAGTTGAGTCCCACTGGAATGGAACAGGCAGGCAGCAGAGTTGCCCAGCCACCCTGTACCCTTACTTTTTATGCATAACTTGCAGGCAGGACCTACCTGCCCTGTGGTGATGGAGATGGGCAGCTTCACTCCAGCCCCAGAACGTGGGAAGGCAGCAAAGATGGTGTTCTTTCTCTTCTCTGCAGACACTTCTCTGGGCCATTCACCACTATGGTGCATGAGAGGCCTCTTGTTTTCTTCCAAAGTGATAGTTTCTCCTCAAAATGAGATGGAAGTTGAATGCGGCCCTCCTTTCTTGGATGAGACTATGAAAAGAAAAGAAACAGAAACAAGGAATTCTGAGGGAGGGTTGTGGCTCCAGGCACCCTGAGAAGTCCAAGCTCTTCCATTGCAATGCCTGGTTACTCCTGTGCTCACATCTCAGAGACATGAGCCATGGAATGGAGAGAATAGGACTGACTTCTAGACAGCACCCACAATTATGAGATGTAATTTCATATTATTGGTCTTATTGATCTCAAATAGCTGGCAAGAATGATGCTGTTGAGGGTTAGGGATCTAGCTTAACTTACAGAGTGCTTGCTTAGTGTACACAGGCCCTGGGCTCGATAACCAACAAAGCATACATCTAGTTTGGTGACACAAGCTTGTCATCTCAATACTAAGGAGGTAAAGGCAGAAGGATCAAAAACTCAAGTCATCCTCAGTTATGTAGTGAGTCTAAAGCCTGCCTTAGCTACTCTGTACAAAAAGGGTAGTGGTGGTGCTAGAACATGTCTCTGTACCATCAAGTACCTGACTATTGAATCTGAATTTAACCAAGAAGACAGACTCTAGACAGATTAGAATGCAAGAAATACCACAAACATTGGGTCCTACTGGCCACGGGAGCCCCTACTATACACTCAGAAAAAAATCTGAGCTGGAAGCTTGATCCAGAGAGTGAATCTAGGACATGCTCTATGTCTACAGCAGAAGGGAGGGAGGGAGGGAACATGGGCAGGAGCTCACTCTGAAGCTGCCCACTTCATACCTATGTGTCCACAGAAAGTCTATAGTTCTCTGACCAGAGGGAGGCTACACTAAGCTCTGTAGAACATGTGTTTTGGGGAGCTGTTTGGGACTTGATCTGCAGACTCTAACCAACCTGCAGCTTGCTGAGTACCAAGCACTAGACACCTAAGTACCTGAGCACTAAGCACCTAGAGACCAGGCAGAGTCCTTTTGTGTCGCAGCGCATAGAATCTCACAGCTCGAGTACCAGCATCCATCTCTCTCTCTGCTCCTGTCTGCGTTTGTTGTATTGGGATCCCTAGGGTTTGGCTGGGTTGGGCGAAACAGTATTTTCTTTTGCAGATCCTTTGTTGGGCTGTCAGGCACATTAATAATATCTATAGTGTCTTAAATGTGTCAGGCATTTCTGCTGCCTTCTTCCTCACTTCTCGGGCTAACCTCCCACCCTACAGAGTTCTGAAAGGATTTCAACGTCGTTCCGAATGCTGGAGAAGCCTCCTGCCATCCGAAGCTTACTTCATGTGAAAGACAATCCTGCAGCCCTTGGAATGTCATCCTCAGGAAGTCCCTTCAAAGTTGTGAAAGTGACAGTCAGCAAATCTGGGTTCTTTCTCACTGACTGCCTTCATTACCCAGTGGCTACTGCTCTTGAGTGGAGAAACCCCTGCTTGGGCTTCACTGTGAAGGAAACTTACTGTTCCCTGAACACTAGGGAAGGCTTCTCTACACTAAACCAATAGATACATGCCATCTCTTTCTCCACGCCTGGGTCTGAGAGGGATCCTTGAACTGCATTAGAACAACAGAAAGTATCTCCATAGGAATAGATTTGCAAAATTCATAGTCCAGGGAAGCAGGAGCGTCAAACATAATATAGTAGTGTAGGGGGAAAGGCAGGCCTCACTGACAAGGCTGTGACTGCTTCCCAATAAACGTGGGGGGAGGGGAGGGGTGTGAGGCAACTTCTGCAGGAGGGGCAAACCAAAGCCTGCCTGAGAGCCTAGAGATTAGTGATGCAGACAATGACAACCAATGAGGAACTGCCACTTGGAGGGCATGCTTGCTTGAGTGGGACATAGGTGGAGGATATAAAGGGCACTGTCTGAGAATTAATAACCATGCTTGTGCCTGTATTCTCACCTGCTTCCAGAGTCTGATCCATTGATTCTATGCCACCTGATCCCCAACTGGCAAGGGCGAGGCTAGTCGGGTGGCAGGCAGTTGGAGTGTGAGGCAGTAGAGCAGCTGGTAGAGGAATCTTCACTGCATCAAATCATTGGCTGGCTGATTTTTGCTTTTCTGACATACACCCAAAGAATGAGGAAGGATAATTGTCACTCAATCCCAGATCAGACACACAGGTAAATAATATTCGTTATCGATTTGATTAAATCAATAAGCATAGGAACAGCTCTAGGTGAGTCTGCTCTGGTGTCCTCGGAAACAGTAACAGAGGAGGAAGGCCCTTCTGAAAGCAGGCTGTATCATCAGTGGGCTGGGCTCTTGGACCACATTAAAAGGAGAAGGTGAGCTAAGCACCAGCATCCACTTCTCTCTGCTTCCTGACTAAGGATGCAATGTGACCAGCTGCACCATGCTCGTGTTGCCAAGTCTTTCCTGCAAAGATAGAGCATGCCCTTAAACTGTGAGCACTGACAAACCAGTCACCCTTTAAGATGCCTTTGCCAGTTATTTCTCATAGCATTGAGGAAAGGAACTAATAAAGATGCCAATGGGAATTCAGAGTCTAAATTTGCAGTCAGCCCTTGTCATTCAGGGTGGGACTGTTTGCAATCCCTTACCCTATTCCCAGAGTCCAGACCTGCAGGCTAAGAGGACCCTGCTCTTCTCTATGGCTTTGTTTTAATTTGGTTTTCTGTGACTCTCCAGGGACAGAAATCAAGGCAATGGCCATGTGTTATTGCCCTCCCCTTCATCAAACCAAACCTGAGGGGACAGGAGAATTGGCTGACAACTTCTGAGACCGTGCACTCTCTCCCACCCTGCAGATCTCAAGATGCACCCAGCAGATGTAGGCTCCACTGCATGACTGTCTGACTGGGAGAATGTGTTTAACTATCAGCATTGTGTCATATGATTTGTATCTGAAGCTACATGGGTCCCACGTCAGGCTCTGAGATCTCTGTGTTTAATTTTCTACACTTGATAACTACCTTGTTGAGCAAAGTATGACAAAACTCAACAAAATCTAACGTGTAGAGAAGCGTATCATTAATCAGTCTACTGAGACTTACTCTCTGCAGACTTTTCTACCTCGCTGGATTCTCACGTGGATGATCTGTAGTAATGCTGCTTTGTTTCCTTCCTAAGACTGTCTTTATGAGATCTAAAGCAGAGCCATGAAAAGTGGAAAATGTGGACTCTTCTCTAGGCCCTCCTCCAGCTGTGTATTTAGAGACACTCAGAAAAGTTCAAGATTTCATTTTCCTTCCAAACGATGGCTATTGCAAATGGTCCCCATAATACCATCCTGCATGTGATTTTCATTTAGTTCCCAGCCCCAAATGAAACATTTCAGCACCCCTTAGATTTCAAAACATAAATAAAGCTGTTAATAGCTTTATAAATAATATAGCTTAATTGCTTTTAATATCATGTGCGTTTTTTAAGGAGCAGCTGGATCTGTGCAAGAGTTAGGTTGTTCAGTTGCAGTTCTAGATTGCCCCATGCACTGCAAGTTTCAGAAACTGTTAGGGGGTATATAGCAATGAATATAGGAGACACAGAGATTGGTAATAGATGCACACAGACCTGTAGACTCGAGAACTCAAGCTGTCTGTGTTTGTTACTCTTCTCATGGCTATGACAAAATACCTGATAAAAACCAGCTTAGGAAAGAAAGGGGTTTTTTTGGCTCACAGTCTGAGGGGTCCATCCACTGTGTCAGAGGAGGCATGCCGGAGAGTGTAGGGTGATGTAGGTGTGTGCAGGCAGGAGGCACAGAGTGATGAATGCTGGCCCTCAGTTAATCTTTCCTTTTCATTCAGTATGTCTTCTCAGGCCATGAGTTGGCATCACATTGTACTCAGCTGGGCAATGGGTTGGTGTCACCCATAATCAGCTGGGCCAGGGGTTAGTGTCTCCTGCACTCAGAGTAAATCTTCCTTTCACTCTCAAAGCTCTCTGGAAACACTCTCACATGCCCTGTGCTGCATCTCCTAGGTGATTCCAAACCCAGTTTAGTGGACAATGAAGATTAATGATCCATCCACCCACCCCCATTTTGTCTTTTGACTAAGCTGTTTCTTCTGTTTACAGGGAATGTGACTCTGTAAAAGACTGCTCTACCCAGGCAAGCTGCATCCTTTTTTCTTATAGTGACATTCTTAAAGATCCATTACCTTGGCAATATATGTCCAGCACTTAGAGTTTGGGGTTTCTTCAGTTCCTCTCTTTGCCATTCTCACTAGCTCATGACTGTTAGATAGGATCTTTACCCATCATGACCAAGTTCCTCTACTAAAAGATTCACTTTAGTGAAATTTCGAAAAATTCTGATCTTGCTTTTCTTCTTCTAGACACAAAGCTTTGCGAATATGATGTCTTCTATTGCGGCGAAGGGTAAGGGTAAACTCAGCCTTTTCTCACCAATTGTTTCTACTGGCCTATGTGGTAACCTTTTCTTAATAGTCATTATTACCCCCAGTCATTAAGGAATGCTACTGAATAGAGTTTGGAGTAATCACAAGAGCCTCCAAGTTACTATAGAAGTCTACTTCTCAACAGAGCCAAAGACTCCTAGGGCTTGCCAGCTGCAAATTTCCAGCCCCATCTTTTTGGCTTGTCTTCAGCAGTGGTTACTGTGTGATGGATCCACTTAACCTTCCAGGATAGGCATCTCAGCATCCCATCACACCCTGCCACATGCCCAAGATCCAGAACAAGCATCAAGTGCTACTGACCCATTCCATACTGAGAGAGAGAGAGAGAGAGAGAGAGAGAGAGAGAGAGAGAGAGAGAGAGAGAGAGAACTTATCAATTCCATGTATTTGTTCTGAAGAGAACACAGAATCCACCACACATAGCTATTACACAACAGTGTGAGCACACATTTCTCTCACTTTGAGGTACTTGGACCTGGAGCTGTGTGCATTCGGTGTCTATGACCTTTGTGGTGGACACAGAGAAGGCACCAGAATAAGTGACAAAAAATTACAAAACAAAGGAAAGAAACACAGAATCAATGAATGGGAAAGCAGATAAAAAAAAGAAAGGGTATGCTTGGATTTATACCCCCCGACATTCACTGACTCAAAACATAAACGGCTGGTTTACTTGCAATAGAAAATCTGGGATGTAGTCACTGAAAACTCATGACTCACTCCAGTCATCAAGGGAAGCAGATTTAAACACCAGACGTGGCAAGGTGGAATGATTGAGGTCACTATGGCAGTGGTGGTGGGACAGAGATTCTAAGCAAGTAGATTGTACATAAAACAGCAGAATGACTACCTGTTCACGTCACCCACTATTTAGACCCAGAGGATTCTGAAATGGAAGCTTCTAGTTTGTTTGGAAAGTCAGTTATGTCAAATGATGGTTTGATGGGGCACACAGGTGGAAGGACGTCTTGCTAAACGGACATGTGAAAGAATGTTTTCCTGAAGCAGACACAGGTGAAAGGGTGTTTTGATACAGCAAACACGTGAAAGGACTCTTGATGAAGGAGTATAAGTATGAGCCCACAGGCAGCAGGAGATGAGCACCGAGCACTGGTTTGTTCTGCCTTGCTGTCCTTGGCTAATAACACACACACTTATTGGTTCGCCTTGCATAGCGTTGTTGAGCTCAGCTTGTGGTAGTAGACATTGAGAGAAACTCGCCCAAGAACTACTCTTGAGGCTCCTGTGGCAGCTTCCTGCTTTCATGGCCTTACCTCATATCAGTTGGCAAGACTGGCAGTTTCTTCAGGACTGTACTGCAGCCTCTGATTCTTGATGGTGTCTGCAGCTGCTGGGTCAGAGTTGGTGTTTGCTATAGGACCGAACTGCTGATATTGAAGACTGAGTTCGCCCCCTAAGATGCATTGCCGAAGAGGTCCACTTCCCCCATATCCTAGTAACTTTTCTCCTGTACTACCTCTGGAGGGTGATGGACTGCAGGAGAGGCTGAACCCTTATTAAAAGTAGGTTGCAAAAAATGTATGCCTATAGGATTACGTTAATCCCACACTGGGACAAACCTGTGTGTATTGCTTTGTGACACTATTCCTGGGTAACAGGTGTGTATACTCACCTCCAATAAGGAATCAATGACAGAGCAAATTAAGGATATCACCAAAGTTCAACTTGGTGAACCAACAAGTTGTGGTCTACCTACTTTATTGTGGTTATTCACAGGAGCAGGAAATACTTGAAGGTAGCTAAATCACTGAAAGCCCACCGTAACATGGGTGATGCTTGTGAAAGCTGTGACCGGGGGTGGGGTGGGGCACTTACTGAACAACTCTCAGAGAACTGGAAGGTCAGAGAGTATCTCTTCTAGGTAGCTCAGCTAGACTGGGCCAGGTCCAAGCAGATTGTTTGGTCTCTGTCTCTTTGCTACTTATATAAAAATGGAAATGTGTGTATTCTGGTTAGTTTTGTGAATTTCCTGAGACTCCTGAGTTGTTTATTGCCTGAGTCTTCTCTTCAGTAAAAATTTTCTTATTTTAACTAATATGTACTTGCACATTTTCCCATTCTTCCATTCCTTTTACCCCCAACCCTTTCCATGTTCCCCCTTACTCCCATTCAGATTGATGCCCTGGTGCCTTGTTTTTATTTGATGGTTATGGTTACACACACACACACACACACACACACACACACTTCACGGGCATAAAATCATCTACCTTGAATGGTAGGTGAGAGCTACATTTATCTGTAAGGATGAGGATAAGTTTTAGAATATAGTTGGAAATTATGTTCACCTAGCAAAGTTGACATGCTGTCCTGAGCTGCAGGCTCTGGAGGAGGAGAAAGTGGTACCCAAGAATAGGCAGAGAGCTCTGTTAAGGTAGAGGCACCTGTACCAGGGACCTTATTGGGCTTCCTCCCCTTTAGCTGATATTCATTCACAACCATTTCCTTGTCTATGTCTACTTGAATGCTGATGAAACTCGACTTTTTATCCTGTCTAATGTATAACCCTTGTGAAGTCTTGGTCACAAAGAATGACATCCATTTGCTTAGATGACAGAACTCTCATAATTATATAGATTAAAAAAATACACCAGCCTGTTTTTGCTCGTTGAAACTGTGGAAGCCATCACTCACTGCCAGCTGGGAGTACAGCTCTGCCTACCCAGGTCCTAGAACATGTCAGACCTTTGCCAGGGTCAGCTGCCGACAGCTGTGGGATCTCCATTCTGGGCACATACTCCCTGGGGTGTAGACTCTCCAAATGCCCTGAAAAACTATGGCTGTATATTTTTAAAATGCAATTACAGGCTGCTCCCGAGGAACAAGCATGCCTTTCTTTGGGTTGATATAAAGACACACATTTTTACAATGCTGGGTATGGAGCCTACATACATGCTAGGCAAGCGCCCTACCAACTCAGACACATACACAGCTCAAGATCAGGTCTGCTTGTTTGTTTTAACATAGCAGAAGCACAGGCTTTTTCTTTTGTCAGTGCAAGGAAGCAAGAGAAATGGCAAGGAAATAATAATAACCAGGAAGCATAGGAATTGCCTGTAGCTGGTTACAAAGATGGGGACAAAGCAGAGCTCCACCCCTGGCTGTAGTCGGGGCTGCAATTCCTTGAGTCATGCATTTGCCAGGATGGTCAGTGTGGTCAGAGGACTGATGTCAGTGAAACAATGTCCTGTAAGAAATTCCAGGCTCAAAATTCAGCGTAGGTGACAGCAGCTGTTAAGGCAGAAGGCATGGGCTCCTTTTTAGCAGCTGAGGGAGGCAAACCTGTGTTTAGACCACATCATTCCAAAAGTCCCATAAGCATCCACAATGCGGTAAAGGGAATTTTTAATTTTACCAGAATTGTAAGTCCCCAGAACTGCTGCAAGGGAGGTGTCAATTGTGTCCCCAGCTTTTCTGGGGTCTCCATGCTGTACCCCACCCTGCAGTATACCCTGCATGTATGCAGCATGTGGGGAGGGGCGGGGACATGAAGAATCTGGCTGGCGGTCAGAGCAGCAGGACCAGATGCAGATGCTGCTATTTACTTATGTTCGGAAGAACAAAGAGCAAGAGGCTGCCAACAAATCTCAGGAACTGAGCAGTTGCCCTGCACAGCAGCTCAACCAATCGGAGGAGGGCTGAAGCAGACAGAGTACCACTTTGCAGAACCGAGAAGAACCTCTATTCTGATGGAGTAATCTGCCAGAGCTCTGCAGTCGAGCCCAAGGAGAAAAGACATCGGATTCCCACGTGTCACTGTGTCACTGCTTCAGATCCTCTTTAGGGGACAGTGCTGAAAGCCCCATCTCCTACTCAGTCCTAGCAAGACAGCAGGGACAGATCGATGATGGGAGCCCTCACAGTCACATTTGAATTGTAGATGAGCTAAGATGAGAGGGGTCATCCCTTGGTCATGCACAGACCTCTCCTGGAGTCTGAGCTGAGTACCATTCCCAGTGAGGCCCAAGGCACTGGGTAAAGAGGAAAGTTATTTATTTGGGGAGCAGATTACCACAAATTAATTCTTGGACTAAGTCTACGAAATTCCAAGTAAGAGGCTGGTGGGAGGGACAGGAATTGCTATCACTCATAATCAGAGACATTATTTTAAGGACACATGCTATATTTAGCCAAACGATAGCACACCCTCAGAGAATGGTATATCACCAGGAAGCCTAGAAGCTGCTAGTCTGGTTTTGAAACAATCTCCAAAGTGGAAGCATCTTAGCCGGACTGCTGAGATGAACGGCGCTCGGGGGAATTTTATTGGTTTACTACTCGCCAGTCATATCACTCGGCAGAATCCGTTTGTTTTCCCTGTTAGGAGATCTGTTGAAAGCATTACAATAAAAGTTATTTAAGTCACATAGTCTTTAATCTTCCAGCAAAATATTGTGCCCATGCCAGCCATGAATCATATTGTATTGTTACGCCTTTTTATAGTCTGATAATCTGTATTGTGTGTTTATAACCCTTGTATGCTGTATTTTATGGGGGAAAATTCCTGCAACCAGCAATCTGCAGCCCATGAATTTACCACCTTAACTTCCTTCACTGATGGGGAGACCTGGAACAAAGGTTCAAGTGCACAGAGCCTTGAGTATTTAACTCAGGCACTTGTAAGGAGTCTCTCATTTCCTTCCTATTCTAACATGTTAGCTACCAGTAGGGGATTTCTTCCCAGCTCTGAACTCTTAGAAAGGGAGGGATGGGTAAACCAGCCATAGACCACAGGTTGGCTGGCTGGTTGGTCTTGAGACAAGGTCTAGCTATGTAGCCTGTGCAAGCTTCCAACCTTCGATGTACCTACTTCTTATTCCCAGTGCTGAGATTACACATAGATGCATCCTACCCTGCGGCCTTACTTAGGTTTCCATTGCTGTGAGGAGACACCATGACCGCACACAGGAAGTATGGAGCAAACCGGATGCAGGGTGAGGCAATATACTTTCAATGCCCACTTCTAAGGCTGTACTACCCCCACCAAAGTTCCAAACCATAAAAGTTCCATAACCCCCCTCAAAGAGAGCCACCAGCTGGGAACCAATTGTTTGAATTCATGAACCTGTGGGGGACATTTCTCTTTCAAACTACCATACTCACCAAACCAATCTGGTGCTTCCCTTGATTGGACTGAAGTACATATGCTTCCCTTTTCTCCCAATTCCCTACCTCCCCCATCAGCTTCTACTGGTCATTCCCGAACAAGCAACACTTATTTCAGTTATCATTCTTTGAAAAATCGCTCTTTGAAATTTTTAAAATTTTCATAAAAATGATCTGCAACTTTAAAACTTGTAAAGTGATAAAATGCAAAGAGCGAAATAAATTTCAAAGCATCTTAAGGTAAGCCAGTTACTCTCAACATTTTGGAAGAATTTGTGAAGCGCTTCCCCGTCGTCTGTATATCTGTAAATAGGCATTTACTTATTTAATGAGCAAATATTTGGTGACCACTCACTGACTACTAACCATGGTGTGAGGTCCTGAGCTATAACGCTGAATAAAACCAGGCAGCCTAGGTGGCTTGCAAGGTTATTGTGTTCTAGAGGAATCATACATCAATGCGATTCCAAACCATGGCTATTATTACATACTGGATAAAGATCTATGAAAGAAGGAAAGACTTCCCCAGGGCAATGTGAACTGAAAACAACTAACCAGACTCCAAGTCTGAAGGATGGCAGGATGTTAACTTGGTGGAGGATACTCACCCTTCTAAGGGATAGAGAGAAATAAATACACACAAAGCATTTAACAGGAAGGTTGCCAAGTGGGGGATGGAGAAGTCTGTGAGGCCAGTGGACCTTGAGGGACAAGGAATATTCAATGAGGCTGCAAAGTTCAACTTCTGTTACATCAGGCAGAAGCTTCCAGGCTTCAGTCGTCAACCTTAGTAAGCTGTGGGAATATTTAACAGAGGGGGAAGTGTGGTGAGAATTTGGTTCCTTTAAGAACACAGATCTATTATGAGAATATGTTTTCATCTTAATCCCAGGTGTGGTATATGGGGTGTTTCAGATTGTCCACAGCAGCTGACTATCGTTTACCTCATGCTCTAGCAGGGGCGTGATTTTGCCAGCTGCAGATAGTTTCTATGAGTGTGTGACCTTTGGAATTCTGGGGAGTTTTCAGAGGGTATGTAAATGCTAGAACCCAGATAGAAGAGGCCGGTTGGCCGGTTGGCGGTTGGATGTGTTTGTTGGAGTTTGTTGTGGTTTTCCATGTAGTCACGTGCAAAGAGATGGGAAGAAGAAATTAGATATCCAGACGGTGAAAATCAAACTTGCCCCAGTAACTCTATGACCCTAATCATTGGGAAATAGTCTAATGATATTGTCTCCCTGTTCCTCTTCTATCCTTTTTTCTTTCTGACCTAGTGTTAGGGTCTGGAAGGGTGGGAGAAGAGGGGTGGAGAAGGGTGGGAAAAAAAGGAACCCACAAAGTAGCGAAAAGTCTGGGTACTGGAGGTAAAAATGGGGACCATCGGGTAGGAGTCTGGTGGTGTAAGGCAGGAATAGACTACAGACACTTTAGGTAAAGAACTGGAGAAGAGATAAAACACTAACTCCTGGGTTGGATGATGGCAGGAACAAACACTGGAGTGGACTAGAACACCAGAAGGGGCTTCTCTTCGGAAGTCCCTCGAACAGCTAGACTTTGAGGACTGATGCTCAGCTCCAACGATTCTTGCCGCTAGACTCAAATGTCTGAAAATCACTAAGATTGAGTTCCAGGTCTGGACTGCTTGCTGAGATGCAACTTTCTGTATAGTGATGATGTCTGTTGGCCAGTTACAAACAACCAAAGGGGCAAGGAATGAACCAATGTTGAGGAGAGCCTGGGAGGGTTCCAGTAGGGGAGACTGTTCCAAAGAGGGTGTGGTTGACATTGTGAGCATTGCCAGAGGGCAGGATGAGCACTCCTTCATGTTCAGTGGCATGGCTGGGGCCATGTGCTGGCTGGAACTGTGCTGAAAGTAGACTGGTGTTTGTTGAAGGTCAGGTAGTACAACGGATTCATTTTCTCCTTGTCCGCTGCTTCCTGCTTGTCCTCTGCACAGTTCTAAATTCTGGAACAGATCCCACCAGCCCTCTGCTCCACCTTCGTGATGGTGTCTGTCCCCAAGGGGAAGAGCCAATTTCCTGTAGCTGACTTTCTTAGCCCACAAGAACTGACCAAGAAAACCTGAGACATTCATCATTCTTCTTCTCATGATCCTCTGGAATCCCCTGCTCTAAGCCTCCTGGTTCTCTGCTCTTCCATGGTATGTTGGGCATACTTCTACTTAGGGACATGCCCTGAGATTCCTCTGCCCTCAATGTTGTTTCCCAGAGAAAACAGCCCAGTTCTCAACAACCCAGGAATTCTCCCTGACCACCCTCCCCACAGCCTCTATCTTCCTACACTGCTGGCTTTCTTCACTGTGTGCTGAAGGGAGAATCACTTTCTAATATTTTATAATATATGTATATGTTATATACATATATTTAATGTATATATATACAGTATATATATATTTGTACATATATAGTATACGTACATTGTATATATACATATATTGTGTATATATACATTATATATGTACATATATATTTTATAATATATGTATATGTTATATATAACATATATGTTATAATATATATATATATTCCTAAACAACAGTCATAATAAGCAAGTCATTATATATAAGTGCATGTGTATGTACATAAATATGAATATATATAATCACTTGTGTATGCACACACACATATATGTATGTATGTAAGTATGTATGTCATTTTTAAACATATCTATCAGAAATAATTAGTGGAGGGCTAGCAAAATGTTCCTTGGGTAAAGGCATCTGGTAGCACATCTTACTGAGCTGAATTCAGTCTCAATGACCCACATGGTAGAAGAAAAGAACACATCCAACAAGTTGATTTTTTACCTTCATGTATGTCTTGTGACACATATTCATATGCACACTAAATGAATGAATGAATGAATGAATGAATAAATAAATAAATAAATAAATAAGTTTTTTTAGAGAGTTTTCTTTTGGTTGGTTGCTCGGTTGTTTGGTTGCTTGATATATATATATATATATATATATATATATATATATATATATATATATATATTGATATCATCTAGTCCATATATGTAATGCTATATAAGTACATGCGTGTATAATCTATATAATCCAATTAAAATGTAATATGGATGTTTTGTTGAAATATGTACAGACAGGGCCTGCAAGGCAATTCAGTGGGTAAAAGCATTTGCTTCACAAATCTGGTGATCTGAGTTCAATTCCTAGAATTGATATAAAAACACTGGATACAGTGGCGCCCATGTGTAACCCTGGCTCTCCTGAGGTGAGATGGGAAGTGGAGACAGGAGAATCACTCACCAGGAAGCTCCCAGGCCAGCTAATATGGAGCACGAGCATGTCAAAGTGCTGAGAAAGATCCCAATCCTGAATGCTACCCTCTGATCTGTACACACATACCCACATGATCAAATGTGTGCATGCAGGTGCGAGTGCACACACACATACACCACACATGCACACACACACATGCATTCACACACACATACACACACATACATCACACCCATGCATACCCTCCATGTGCATGTATACATGCATGCACACATACATGCACACACACATGCACATGCACACACATATACACATCCGCACTAGAACACATACACACAGAGAGGAGGGGACTTGAGTGTGGGTTATGGGAAAGGAGAAGCCACCTTCACAATAACTTCTAGACTTTTGTCACATATAGATGGCAAGTGGTTTGAGATCTGAGCAGAAACCCTGCTAGCAGACCATGCTTAAATCAGGAAATCAGGATTTCAGTTTGGACATGAGAAGTTTCAAATGCCTGTCTGATGCATGCTGTGTTTTTTTTTTTTTTTTCTCCCAGGAAGATGTCTGAAGAAGTAATTAGTTAGGTTGAGATTACACTGAATGAGGGTACACCCTAACCTGATCTCAGTAGTGTTCTTATACAGAGAGGGAGAGACTCACAGAGGAAGAAGAGGGAAGGCCCACAGAGAAAGGAGGAGGAAATCACAAAGAAAGAAGAGGGGAGGCCACAGGATGATTGATGAAGAAGAAAAATCTATAGATGCAGAGACTGTAGGTGATTCTAGGAGCCAGAGAGCACACAAAAGAAACTTTCAATAGAACCCTGCCAATACCTATATTTGAGCTTCCAGTCTCCTTACTATAAGGTCATGTTTGCTTTGCTGTTGCCCCAGCCATGCTTTTTAAAGCCACCTTGAAACCCCCACAAATCATCTAAGAGCAAATACCAAGACTCACATCCATACTTAGTTTCAAGGTGAGGAGACAACTGTGGGCTGGAGATGCAAATGGATGCTCGAATTAGAGACACTGCTATAAGTCATGAGAAGGGTGAGTAGTGGAGACAGAAAGCCGTCTCCTGAGTATGTGAGAGTGGGAAGGTTGTCATGGCAGGCAAGAGTGGAGAGTTATTATGGTGAGTTTTGTTGTCAAAGGCAGAAGAACAATAGCAGGCTGGGCAAGTGGGTAAGACACCGTCACTTACATCTTTGTCTTGGGTGGGCAAAACAATGGTGTATTTGCATGTTTGGGGACTGATGTAGAAGAGTAGACAAGTGCTGGGGTTTTGTCCTGGGGCTTATGGGGGGAAACTTCATTCAGCTCAACAGCAGAGGGTGTTGCTTAGATGAGGTGTGGGGCCTGTGTCCACATGACGGAGGGTGAGTGCTATTCTGTGCAAGTTCTCCAATGGTTTCAGTGTTCTCTGTGGAATGAGAACAAGGTCAGCAGCTCAGAGATGGAGGAAATAAGGGAAGAGGTGTTGAAAGTTTGTGGAATGAGGAAGGTGTGAAATAATTGTCTAAGAGACTTAATTTGCCTTTTAGTTCATGTGCAAAAGATTTTTTTAATTATATGAAACTGAAAATAGGGAAACATACACAAGCATTGTAATAAACGCTCACGCAATATAATAAGCATTAACAAATGCTAGAACTTTGTCATGTTTGTCTGATCTATTTTAAGCAGTAAAATATTAGAAATGAAATCGAGTTATCAGAATTTATTGTTAATTACTTCTCTGTCCAACCCCTGAACCAGATCAGGACTCTAGGAAGCTTTAACTCTTAAGTAACTTCTTTTGTTTCTAAGCTTCCCATTTTCCACATTTCAATTGCATATTGTGTGTCCCTTTGCCAAATTTGAGAACTCATTTTTTGTTAATTTTATAAATTTTGTTATATAGGATATTTGAATTAAAAATTAGACAGTAAAATGAACCATATATTTTATTAAAGGGTATATAAAATAAACTGTTGTTCTAATTCTAATTCTGTCATGGAGATTTTGGCTTTTAGTGATAGATATGTACATAAAATGTATTTGATACTGAAGTGTAAAATGTAATGTGAAACTCCACAGTTTTCAGCCCAAATGCCTGTTCTTCTGTTCATCGAGCTGTACGGATTTTGGGATCTGATTTTGATATTCTTATTTTCTATGGTCAATATTTGTCTAGATTTTCCAGAGGCTGACGAACTCACTTCCTTTGTATGCAGCTCACTTCCTGTGTGTGTGCAGCTCACTTCCTGTGTGTGTGCAGCTCACTTCCTGTGTGTGTGCAGCTCACTTCCTGTGTGTGCAATTCACTTCCTATGTGTGTACAGCTCTTTACTACTTCCATTCAACTTCCTTCTGCTTAATATTCATCCCATAGAAGTTCTTTCAGCGAGTTAGTGCATGCTGGCATCTTGGACTCCTTTGCAAAGTTTGAGTGTGTTCTGAGACAAATGTGAGTGAAATGTCCTTAAGTGTGTATGGTATTTTAGGTGGGTATAAAAATATAATGTTTTGGGACTTCTGTATTAGCACTTACATTCCCCCCCCCCTATTTTCTTCTGGTGTATATTGCAACGTAACATACTTTTTATATTTGATTTGCTTTGATGACTGTCTGATGACTATTAATGGTCTGCCTTTCTCTTCCTTCCCTTCCTCTCAGATGTCTTTTCATTCCCTTTGTCCTCTGAAATGTTCTCATAATGTTTTCCCTACCTTTTTAAATCTTCTATTCTAACAAATATTAAGTGTGTTCTGAGACAAGCATAGGAAAACAAAAAGGAGGACATGCTTCCCTTTCCTTATATTATGTGTACGACTAATAACAGTAACATCAATTAATGAAGAAATAAGAAAGAGTTCTTCTTGACATGTATCGAGTCTATTAGTGGCTAAATCTCGATGTTACCTTTGCAGATATTTGACAATGTGCTGATATGTGTCAGATTTTGTGCTGGGCACATTGTAAAGGTAACCAATGAGACAACTGCATTTCTAATCTTAGACATTTTCAAATTCACATGAGAGATATGCTGAAAATAAATAACACACAAGCTTCAGTTGTATGGTGTTCATATAATTGAAGAGGAAAACAAGGACTGAATGGAAATCAATGAGTTAAGGCCTACCATGGTTGAGCAGTTATGTGAATGTGCGGGGAGAGGGCAGGGCAGGTCCCAGACACCAGGATCATGCTCCCCTGTTCACTGCTTCTATAAACTTCTAGAGGGTGCTTTTCAATCTTCCTAGATTTACCTTTCCCAAACATGTAAAATGTATTTGTTTCCCCAGTTATATGAGCCTCCCCCTCCCTCCTTCAATTCAGACACAATTACTTTAAGACCACCTCTTGGAGCCACATCCATAAAACTACACAGTTTTAACATCTTTACTCATTTCTCCACAGAGAAGCAAGGGGTTTATGATTGAAAACTTTTCTGGAGTTTAGCCCAAGCCAGGTGTGTTAGAGATCCTAGACTTACTTCATTAAATGCTGATGCAGTATGCCTTATCCTTTTATCCAGTTGGAAACTACTGGCAACTATGGGACTCCCCAGACAGTCCTTCCGACTTCACTCTCTCCTTCTTTCCATCCCTCCCTCTCCCTTCCCTTCCTCCTTTTACTCCTCCCCTCCCTCTCTCCCTCCCTTCTCTCTGGACCAGTCTCCTATTCTCTCTCTGTCTCTCTCCCCCTTTCTTTCCACAAATTTCTTTCTAAACAAATGGAATGTGTCCCTCTCTTTGCTTTTCCTAAGCTCTGCTTTTTCAACCACAAGTTCCTCTCTGCCATCCTACTGGATGAGCCATAACTGCCCTTTCCAGCCTTTGTCCTCCTCTTCTTCCTCCTCCTCCTCCTCCTCTTCCTCCTCCTCCTCCTCTTCCTCCTCCTCCTCCTCTTCCTCCTCCTCCTACTCCTTTTCTTCCTCCTATTCCTTTTCTTTTCTTCATCCTCAGTCAATCATTTGTTTAGGAGCAGTCTCTCTTCTTAGTTAACTTTCTTCTCTCTCTTCTCTCTACTTTCCTGATCATTTTCCTTTGCTGGGACAATGTCAAGAGAATTAAAGAATGCTGGTTCCTGAGTATTTTGGTAAAACTGACACCCATGAAACAGAACTCCTGTATATTCAATGAGATTGTTTGAAAAATAACTCAAAGCGTGGCTCAGCTGTTTCAGGGTTCAGATCCAATTTAACTATCCATCCAAAAGTTGGGATTTTTAATAAAAGCTTTTACAAACCACTTGGGTATTCAAAAGTTTAATACATAACAAACAATGAAAATCATACTTGGAAATATAGGGAGTAAGGAGGCTACAAATATTTATGTTCGTACATAATCTCAACTCCCCTGGACTTGGTATTGAAATTTGAAAAACACATTTTAAATTCCATTAGGCACATCACATTTACCTACATAGATGTTGTCAGAGCAGGATTTGGAGAAAATTTGAATTTTTCCATACTGTATTTCACATAATTTTCTGGCTTCTTGATCAGTGGAAGTCTGACATAATTCTCTAGCTCTTGCTGGAGGTGGAATCCTGGGCCATTTCTTTGTTTTATAATAGGTAGTACAGAAGCAGAAGGAGCCTAGCTTAGAGCCAGTTTGCTGTCTGCCCCAACCATATCCGGTATGGAAAGCCAGTGAGTGGGTGGCTCGTTTTGTTGGGTGCAGCTTGCACTTTTATAAAACTGAAATAACAGAGCCTGACATAGTGGCTCAGGCCTGTAACCCTGGCACTAGAGAAGGGAGGGGAGAAGGAGTTCAAGACCATCCTCAGCCACATATAGTAAGATACCGGAGACCCTGTCTCAAACAAAGAAAACAAAGCACACTGAAATAAGGCACATTCTGCAGTGTTTATTGTGATAATTACATGACATACACTGTGAAATGCCTCAGGCCTTGTGAAGTTCATCTAAAACATTGCACTCAGTATCTGGCTCGCAAATAATATGCAAGGACCAAATACTAGTAGAAGGAGATAGGTATGCAGCTACGTAAGTCTAGAGAATTTAGACACGCCGAGAGGCCTGACAGGGTGCAGGGTTGCAGGGAGAAAAGTCACCACATCCTTTGGATATGGTGCCCAAGGTTCTGATCATTTATTAGTTTTAGCATCCATTTATTGAAAATAATCATAGGTTAGATATTATTCTAGCTAGAGAAAAACATCCCAGCCCTGGAAGTATTTTCTGGTGGAGAGTGGCACAGACAGTAGTTGGTAAACATGTGTGAGAACTCTAGGGTGGCTGTTCCAAAGGAACCTTGCCTGAAGCCAAAGGACAGCAGAGCCCTTAGTGCAAGGAGGTAGGGCCTGGCATGACCCCAGGTCCTCAGAGGTGGCTGCCTCTCAGGGTTGTGGTATCCCTGCATCAGCTAATAAGGAGTCTAACTATTGTGGTTCATGAGTCTGGACTTGGGGGTCCTTGCACTGTTTGCAGTCCTATGTCACGGCTCTACTGAGAGGTAGATGACTAAAGCTTCCTAAGTGACCAGTATATTCCTCACGAGTAGACCAGGGGTCTGACTCCAGCAGAGCCAAAATGATCTTGGGGTACGTTTAGTCGTCTCCCCATTTCTTCATGGCCCACCTCTGTGTCTCACATCCCTTCCTTATGATTCACAGAAAAAAAAAAAAAAAAAAAAAAAAAAAACCCTTTGAGCTTATTAACACAGCAACACTAACTTCTACCATGCCAAGGGATACGACTTCAGACGACATCTGAGACCTTTAGCAGAAATGTCTCTGCTTTGCTGCAACTTGCCTACCTGCCTGCTGTTTTTACTAATGTATTCAAAAGATGTCTTATCATCTTGTAATTCCAAAACCTCATGAGGTCATTTCCACCATGGGACATGTTATTCAGGGCAACCCAGGTCCACTTTCTCAGGCCAGGGTCCAGATTAATTTGTCTTAGTCCTTTGAAGTAAGGGGCTATTTTGCATGGGAAGTGGTGACATTTGTCTTCTTTTTCATTTTCCCAGACCAATTACAACTAGGGAGACCCGTTCCTCCTTCCTGTCTATCACTCTCCTCCTGCTAGCTTGTGTTATTGAACACAAATCACATGTATGATACTTTAACAAATGGCGGACATATAATTGTTTTTATGACAGTTTTCTACAGATCTTTGTGGATTGAGGAGTTCGAAAAAATATCCCAAATACTTTCTCCACTTGCTTCCTTCTGTTCCCAGCCTCTGCCGCAAGTTCCATGGAGCTCCAACACAGGACACACAGAATACTGCTCAGTGTACCATATGGAAGTCTCGTGACCTTGGGTTCTCTGAACCCACTTATATCCTCCTGTTAGTTACTCTAAGCAAGGTAGAGCTTCTGTCAGGCCTGGGTGTATAGCTCACTGGGAGAGAAGATTTGGTCTCCAAGTCTGCAGCAAAGGAAGAGCATCTGCCAACTGCCCTCTCTGACTTGGCATCCTGCCCTCTTCATCTCTATCTCTATCTCCTGCATTTCCTGTTTCACATCCAAGCCTGCAACTTCTAGGATACTTTAGGCTTTAAAAAAAAAAAAAAAAAACTATTCTAAGCAACATCTGCTATTATACAACATAAAAAGGTCACAGAAGGATGGTTTCAGGACCTCATTTGGCGTGCAAGCTTTTTCAGCCTTCCTTGATTTAAGTTGTGCTAAATGTGATTCCAGGAGAGTTGTTGCAGATCAGAGCAAGTCAGTAGCCATACTTAGAAGCTGCCTCTAGGAATAAGAATGGAGGGTATTTGCATGGGGACAGGATACATCTCTCCCATCACTCCACCACACTTGCAATGGCTAGACTGATTCATGTGGTTGCTGGTATGTTATTGGTGGTGGTGGTAGTCAGGGCTCTCTAGAGAAACAGGCTATAGTGAATGAAATACACAGATATAATAAATCGTGTGTAATTATGAAATCAGCTTACATGGAAATGGTAACTAAGTTGTAAAACAAATGGCAGAAATGACATAATGAAAGACAGTTTATTTTTGAATCACAGTTTCAGAAGGCTTTCAGTGCCCCCATGGAGAGGACACTGTGGTGGGTGGAGGGTAACACGTAAAATTCTCTCACACAGTGAGGAGCAGGATTTGGAGATTGTAGGTCAAAGCAAGAAACAGATGTAACCTTCAAAGGCCTTTATTGGAATCTGTTTCCAGCAGTCAGCCCTCAGATCCCAGAGGTTCCTACAATGCCCAGCAGCCGGAGACCGAGTGTTCAAGTGCATGACCTATGAGGGGCATTTCAGACTCAAACCATAGTAGGAGGAATGGCTAGAAATTGAGTAGATGGCTAGTTTTATATGCCGAGGCTCCTGTTAGCACATAGACAAGGCAGGTTTGTTGGAGACGATGGCGTCACCTTCATCCTAGATTCAATGACGCCAGGAGCTTTCCTTTCTGGCTCCTCAGCCTTCTGATGACAATGCATGATAAAGATGAGGGAATTCTTAGGCAATTATTCATTTATTTTGTATGAATGTAGGAAAACAAAAGTGAAAGAGTAAAATAAAGTTTTTTTTGCTCAAATTTCTCAGCTTTCAAGTAAGTCATGCTTGAATACAGTGTTATACAACCACAACTATATACACGTTTATGAATGTCAGCTCTGATTTTGGCTTTTGCCACCTGGGTCTCTGGGTAGAACAAAGATCTCCCTTGGAGATGCAGGTGGCCTGATAGCCAGGGGAAGACATGAGAGCAAGAAGAGTCTTTCTTCAAAGGTGATCTTGAGTCTCTGCAATTTTTATGGCTGTAGGACCAAACACATTAGTTTCCATGTAAGGCAAGTGTCTACTACCTGACCCTCTTTGGAGACATGCTCAGATATCCCAGCTCACTCTAAAATAGTTAGCTTCCTGGTCTGAGTCCAAAATCTTGTGAATGAATAAAGCATCATGGAGTCAGTTTGTTAATGGTCCAGACAATGGCTCAGGCCATGGATAGGTTAAGACACTGGGTATCAATGTTATAAAGATGGGCAGATAATAGGCAGGGAACACAGGAAAGCTGATAGGAGGTGATGTGATGTGGAGATTTGGGGACAGGTCCTTAGATTTAGGTACATCTCAAGATCTCCAAATAAGAGGGTTTATGTAATTGATCTGCCCCAGTGTGGTAAAGGTAGCAGGGGAGGCCTGGGTGACACCTGAGCAGGCGACATGCTGCCTTGGGACATTAGTGACCCTGAAACCTGGTATAGCTGGATTAGGACAAGGCAGTGTGTTCTTAGCAATGCACTCTGACGTCCTGTTAATAGAACTACCCCGAAAACACATCCTCTGACTCGCTTTGCTTCCCGCTCACCCTGGGAGGGCGTGGATGGAAACCAAGGCTGACATAATACAGCCATTTTTGTTGTTACTTGATGTCCTTTATCTGAAATCACACACAGCTGTGGGAGATACAAATCTGCAAAGCACCCCACCTTCTCTATCGCCTGTCTCGAGTCTGCTTTAGTTTTTAAGAATGGATGTTGTCTAATTATACAGAGGAACGCCGGGTGAGGAATATACTAAGTGCGCATTAAAGAGACAACTTTAAATAATGGCACTTGTGCTAAGAAGTGTATTTTCTGGCAAGCGGCTAATTTATAATGGTCATAGATAAATGCATTAGCGTGTGAAATGCTTGTCCCTATTGATTGATCTGAAGAGGCAATACTGCATTTTTGAGTATGTCTTCTTTACCGGGCTCACTCTCCATCTTTCATAAAGCTGCTCATATTTTATACTTATTGACATTTGCCGCACTTAAATGTTGGAAAATGAAAGCAATTTGATGGTAAGAATAAAATCAACATTAATAAGACTCAGACTTTGATATCAGGTACCAGGTAAACAGATACAGGCTGAATCCTAGCTGGTTTCCTCTGTCCCCTCTCTGGGTGCTTGCTGTTCCTTTAACATGTGCAGATTGGAGGTACAGGGAATGAGATTAAATGACCAAATTTACTGCATTCTTAGTGCATAAACCACTACCCTCGATCTTTCTGAGCCAATTTAATTTTTAGCTTTATTCTCATCCTAATGCAATGTCTTAGCTCATTGCGCTTTTTGGATGTGCGGAAGCAAAGATAATGTGTTACACTACATTCATTTCATGTTTCGCCGGGCTTTTTCGGTGTATCTACCTTTTGGTTATTTAAAAACGTTTCATCCTTATCACTTCAGTCGTGAAATGTAGATTCATTAAATTACTGTGCTGGGTGGCTCCCAGAGCAGCGTGATCGAAGACGTAGCTAAGCGCTGTCACCTGCACACTTCTGAGGCTGTCTGCCTGACAGGTGCCTCCCAACACCACCTCGAAAAGGAGTTTCTCTTCAAGAGAACAAGCATGTCTGTGGCTAACCTAGAAAACATCCCGGACTCTGAAAGTCACCTGAGCTCCATACAGACTCAAGAAAGAACAAGTGCGTTCCAATATGTACAAAAATTTGTTCCTCAACCAAAGGGACAATGGAGATTTATTCTCAGTAATGTCGACACAATTAGTCACGCCAAGCCTTTGCATGTTGTCGGAGCCCTGTGTGTTTAAACACGCCTTCACGTATGTCCTCTGAATAGTTGGATCTCCAGTGTTGAATTCATCATGAAGGATGTAACTATGTGAAAAGAATAAGTAACCCTCCTGAAATAAGTTTGTGCCAATCGCATACTCACCTGAGCTGGCCATCCTCCTCTCGTTAGCAACTGGTGCCTTCCTGAAAGGCAGCTCCCTTGTGCAGAGAATGGGGGAATTGCTCATCACCGTCTAAGAGACTTGAGTGGATTCATCCTCTCTGTTCACCAAATACCTCTGGCTGAACAATTTGTTGGCTAACATGTAGGAAGAGACCGAGAGCCACTCATCCGGGTCATTCATTTCATCGTGACATATTGCAGAGTGCAGGAGAAGACATTTATTGCATAGAGGAGCCCAGCAGTCCCTGTTCACTGAAAACAAGTGTGTCCAGCTATAAATGGCAATGCAGGCCCTATTTATCAGACATTAAATTAGCAGACCAGTAAATCAAGGGATCTGATTGGTTTAAAAGGGCAGTGGAAGCCAACCAAAGCACACCTTCCTATTGGGTGTAATGGGGTGAGATGCATCTTCAGATGTGAGATATGGGTGTCCCCTGGCTATGCTCCAATCTGGGCTCCTAGGGACACGGTTCTCTGGGGTCCTCTGCATTGCAGCATACGGATCTTCTACCGTATCTTTCTGTACCAGCAAGCAGCTTCCATCTAAGTCTGAACGCATCGGAGAAGACTGGAGCCATCGTGAGTACTTTGTGTCAAAGCTGTTTCTGCCTGACTGAATCTGAAAATAAACACCTTTGCTCTCAGTCTTACTGTTTCATTAACACCTCGGCCAAGTTCTCTGGCCAAAGAGACCAGATTTCAGGGTGATGCTAAATTATTCCAGGCCAGTGTGTGTAACAGCCCTTGATAATTTCATATCCAGTGTCTCTGCCTCCCAACTGACACATGCCCCCCCCCCCCCCACACACACACACACACACACGCACACACACAGGCACACATACATCACACCACTCATATACAAGCATACACACATGCATAACATGTACACACACATGTACATCATGAAGAAGCATATACAAATTAGAGACCACACATTTAAAAAAAACAGCGAAGATAAATAAATAAATAAATAAATAAATAAATAAATAAATAAAAGCAAACCCCAGAAAGGCTATTTAGGGCATCGTCCCCACTGGGGTTCCAGGCAAAGCAGTTTAACTGTAGTTAGTAAGTGCGCGGTGTAATCTAATAAAAGGCATTTTGCAATATTAAGCAAAAAACATCTGGTACCCAGAATTCCCTGATCATTTTTAACTAGATGCAATCTCTCTCTCGCTCTCTTCCTCTTTCTCTTACAGACATGTGAAAAATAGCCTAATAAGAATCCTCGTGGTAAAATCAGATGGAAAACGGGGAGGCAGAGTCGCGGCTCCAGGAGCTCATTCGACGCGGCTCCTCCGAGTTGTACAATAATAATCAGTGCTGGCCCGGTGCCGCCGGATTATTTTGTATATTCATGAAGGCCCTCATCAGCCGTCATGAGAATGTGCAGTAATCCTTGGATGAAATAAGGCCAATCAGAGCGATAATGAGGAAGGTAATATCTCCCAAGAGGCCTGGAGTGGGTTTTCATCAGGCCCAGCAGTAACTCTCCAACTATTTGCTTTACAAATGCAGTCTTTGATCTCTGATTTGGGGAGCGGAGGGGGAGACAGACCTGCTGGTGTATTGTCCAGCCTGTGAGGATAACAAGCAGGCACAGAGGAGGATGGGAGGGAAGAACACAGCCTTTAAAGATCAGTCAGCTCTCGTTAACCAAAATCCCACAGTCCTTTTATTTACTGTGCTCTCGTATCTGTTCACTTAACAGGTCAATTGCCCAGAGGCTTTTTCTCCTTCCGTTTTCCATCTATTTATATATGTGGACCATAATAAGCCTCTTGGAACCAGAAGTTACTGGGCCTATGTAAACACCTGCTCTGTTTTTTGTTTGTCTCTTACCAAAAAACAGCAAAGGATTTTTGTGTGTGTGAATCTGCAAAACCATGTCTGAGCTATCAACTCACAGAAAACAAAGTATGTGGAAAATTCTAATAATATCTATCTTCCTCTTTATCAGACTCCCCCCCATACAAAACCCCAAATCAAAAGAGGTTCCTATGAAGGGATGTCTTAATCACTCACAGAGTTTTCTTTTCATAAAACAAGCCAGACACCATCAACAGGGCAGGTAAGGCGCGCACATCTGCCCTGCATTGTGCTTGTGCTTTCTTGGGCCACAGAGACACATACTAGCAGGTCTTGGGCTGGTCCCACAGACAGATGTCCTGCTGGTTAGTGCATGAAGGAGAGTACCACTGAAGAAAATGCCTGAACTGATGATCATCTGCATCCTTCATGTGCTTGTGACTGAGTACGCATAGAGAGAAAGATGCTACACACACATACCACATACACATGTCTAGGAACATGCCACGCGTACATGTCCATACACATACACATATACACACCCCACACAGACACCATACACACACCACACACACATATACACATACACACATACACACACAAACACACACACAAACATACACACACATACACACACAGACACACATAACACACATATACACACACACCACACACACACACATGCACCCCACACACACCATACACATCACATACCACACATACACCACACACACGTACACACCACACACACCACACCACACATGCACCCCACACACACCATATATATCACATACCACAAACACCACATATATCTCACAGCACACACACACACCGCACACCACACCACACATGCACCCCCCACACATCATATATATCACATACCACAAACACCACATATATCTCACAGCACACACACACACACCGCACACCACACCACACACACACCCCACACCACACCATACCACACACTATCCCTGCTTCCTGCCCACTTAATTCCTCCTCTCCTCTCCAAGTCCTTCCTGCTTCAAGATGATGCTCTCAGGCATTTAAAGCCGATTCCTACTTCACAGATTTCAGTTATTTCTTCTTCCCTCTACGTCTGTACGTAGCCATTGAAATCACATTTTGAATTTGTTGAGGAGAAAGTGATCTGCATGCTGAACGCTGGAGCTGTGCTTTACATCTGAATTGTACTTCTATGGGGAAGAAAAAAATAGCCCCTTTTAGGCAGATCGCATATGAGACAAATAAATGCATTTACTCACATCAGCAAAATGAAAGTCCCAACGAAGTGTCTCACAGAAATGCGTGGACATGCTAGGTCCCACCACACCTCTGGCAGCTTTTATTCCCATCGTCCAGATAGTGTTCAGTGAAGAACATCTTGCTTAAAGTTTACTATGAATTATTTTCTTTTGTTTTAACAAGCTGACAGGGTACCCTTGATCACCAGGAAAATAAATATTTTTAAAAAGAAATATTGTAAATTTTTGCACGACATATTATGAGAACTATTCTATTAATAAGGGTTGCCGTGAAAAGGAAAAAAAATAATATATGTGCTCTTACTAATATTAAAAAACTAATAAGAAATTGAAGAAAATTCCAGTATATTAAAAGCACTTCTTTGAAAATTAAGTATAATGAGGTGTACAATAAACAAGGTCAAACAAGTTAATTTGAAACGATGAAATGAGGTGAGAAGGAATTACAGGAGATTGCTGGGACAGATTTATTCACTGACTGGATGATGATGTCATTAACAAATGCCCGTGCTGCATTATGGGCCATTGACATTACCAGCAGCATAAATGGTCTTTGGACAGCAGAGATTTCCTTTGCTCTCCTCCGCGGCCTTATTAATTGTGCTTCTGAGTACTTTGGAGCAGCCCAGAGGATTCCCACCAAGAATATGAAGGCTTTGCAGCCAGGGATTTTAGGAAGAAGCAGCCACGGCCCTTCGCTTTTGATGCTGCGGATGGGGCGTTGGAACGAGGCTGTTTCAGAACGTGCAGAGGGGCTAAATTTGACATTTGATTCACCCTCTTCTCGGATTTTAAACCGTGATGTAAATTAGTTTGAAACTGTCCTTTCTTTCATTTTCCCTTTTCAAAATGTAATACAGTTAAATGACAGAGATTAATTACTGAAGTAATTACTGTTGGGAAGCAAAGGGACAGTTGGATAAGACGGCCTTTCTTGTGATGACCAAGTCTTTCTTGACAATTACGCTTAATTCCAACAATGATTATTCTGTGTGGCAAAGTCGAGCAGCACAAGGGCATGCGGGTGTCCGTGTGTCCTCACTCACAAGGAGCCATTAGAACAAGGTAATTATATCTGACTGGCTGCAGCAGCCCCCGTTCCCAGAGGACCACCTGGACTTCTGTCTGATGGGAGTGCATAAGTCCCTCTGGCTACCACCTGCCCTCGTTTTCTACCTCACTGGCTGGCCTGAGCTAGCTCTGGGCTAACCCATGACAGTGGAAACACATGCATGAATTTTTCTGCTTACTCCCATGAACTCTCATGTATCCTGGATGTATGTAACTGCTAAAGATGTCCCTGAAGAGGGGACCCAGATGAATCCTTCTGTGCTCCCTGGTTCTGTCAGATATATAGAGCAGGGTCACAGGAGGCACGTAATAAAACTCTGGAATTCTAAACACTCACACATTTCCCCATGAATTAATACCCGGCTGTCATAAAGAAACCAGGGGATGATCCCAAGGAAAAGGCTCCAGGATATTGACTAAGATAATTGGCTCACAGATTTCATGAAGCCCCCCTTTTCACCTCTGACCCTCCTCATGGCTGTCTTCTTTGTGGTTCCTTTCCAGGACAGGATTACGACGTGCCGTTAACATTAGCCTCAGCACAGTGTCTGGATGATTGGGCATGCCTCTTGTAAATGTCCCACATAAACCCTGCAGGCCATCGGCGGTCACCATGTGAGAGACAGCATGGCTCCATCAATTGGTCAGTTCGGGATTCCTGCAAGTATGATGCAGAAGATGTCAGGTCTGTTAGGACCCCTGGGCTGGGAGGGGAAAGGTAGAGGAGGGGTCAGTGACCAGCACAGGACAGAAAAGCATCTTAAGCAAATATTGGATTGCGAGTATTAAAGAGAAGCATCTCGAGAGGGCCTTCCAGCTGGCTCTAGCTGGCAGCCATTCAATTCTTCTGACCATGCTGTACCCACAAGAGCACCCTGGGAGAGTTGCTTCTGTAAGGGAGAAGCCATCAGCCTCCTGAATGAGATCAATGGGAAGAATGGAAATATTTGGTTCCTGGGGATGACATCAAACACTGGATGGGTGAGGGGGAGAAAGGAGGGATGTGGAGAGAGAGAGGTAGCACATGGGAGGCAGAGACACGGATGGGAGGAATGACAGAAGGGCAGGACTTCAGGCTCTGCAGCTCTTTCCGGGTGTTGTTGCCAGCCCTGCTTCATCCCTGAGCCATAATCAACTTCCTTAATGAAATACGTAATTAACATATTATAATTGTAGTAAAGATGATTTTGACAGAAATCATTTTCCATATCTAATACTATGCTAATTTAATCTGTTCTTTATTCCCTGACATGACCTTTAATGATTAAGTTTCATGGTGGAATTTGCGTGTGTGTGTGTGTGTGTGTGTGTGTGTGTGTGTGTGTGTGGTGTTTGACGGATTGATTTATCCAGTATAGTGGTTGAGACCCCTTTGTTGGTATGCCTGTCATTTTTCTCTCTCCTTAAAAATCTCTCATAGACATGCATGACCACACTCACTCAAGAGAAAAATCTTCATGAAAAGAAGATGTTAGTCTACTCTTCCCTGGCATGACCCAAGAAGATGGTCAGTCATAGACACACCAAGTAAGGCGGTAGCTAACAGCCCACATAAAACAGCCTATTTCTTCCAACTACCTGAATTCTGACTTGAGTCATGTCTGTGTTTGTGGCGCATGTCATTGCTATAATGAAAATACAGCAAACCCATCAAAGTATTTGGTTATCTAAGGTATGACTATAAGATGGAAGTATAAATAATGTCTTAATTTTAACAAGATGTTTTAATCGTACACTACTCTTAGTTTTGTACCTTATCAATGTAATTATGTTAACTCAAAAAGCCTTACTGAATCATCTTAATGATCTAGCAGATACACATATAATTAAGGAGAAATGGCTGAACTTCTTCCCTTCTTTTTGACAGCATGAAATCAGTTACTCCGAGGGATCCAAAGAGTTTAATGAGGAGTTGGAACACGAAAAAAAAAAAAAAAAAACCCACAGGCAATGGTAATCCAGGCTGGTGTTTCTGAAAATTTCACTTCAGCTTATAATAGAGAGATAATATACAGCGTGACCCAAAATACAGATGTCGGAGTCATTTCAACATTCAGGACACATTCTAACCAATTGGTTTATGTTTAATCCCATCTCACCTCATTAAAAAATAGTGGTTAAGGGCTAGGAAGATAAGCCAATCATAGCATGAGGATCTGAGTTCAGAACCCCAGGACACAGGCAAAAAGCCTGTGAGGGAGAGCCTTGGACTCTGCACCAAGGAATGAATGATGTCATCCACGTGATCAAAACAATCTCTCACTTGGAACTCCCTTCTTCAGTTACTCTACACTGTGTGGCACATTGACAGTTAAAGCTGTCTAGGACGTTGCCTGAGGAACAATGCCTTCCGACTTCCAAGGTCATGTCACACACATGGACGCTGCACACGAGTGCCTATGAATATGCACACACATGCACAGACACAAATGGTGGTTGAGAGTAAGGGAAACTTCACTATTTATTTATTGTAATTTTTAACCAAAAAGTGTCACTAGCTGAAGCAATCGAATTGTATAGGTTTTTTGTTGTTGCATTTAAGAGACCAGTCTTATGTAACATACTCTGGCCTTGTGCCCTCTATAAAGTCATGGATGACCTTGAACTCCCAATGCTTCTGTTTCCAGCTCCCAAGTAGGGAAATTTCAAGTGTGTGCTATCATGTGTGACTCCATCAGTAAGTACTCTGGCTTTAGTGTATGATTTATAGCCAATTCATTCAATTATAATTGAAGGTAGAGTGTTATGATTTTAGCATGTTTCGGTGTTTTTGTTTAATGTAGGAGGAATGAATAAGGAACATTTTCTTAAGACTCAACCTAGGCTGTGAATATATATATGTAAGAAGTGGTAAAGTTCACATAGTATCATCCTTTCTTCCTGTGTAAAATTGGTATGGGATTAAAAGCTTACATTAGTCATAGTTAAAAGAAAGTTATTCTAGAATATTAATAAATTGGATATGTTTGATATTGAAAAGAGAAGCATATTGAAATATTTAAAGTTAACAAAAGTTTCTGAATATGCTTAGCTACACCATGATTTTGGAAGAATTTGAAAAAGAAGTTAAAGAGTTGTAGAAAATTCTTATTGCATTAGTTATTATTTATAAAAATTAAAGACAAGAAACATCAAGTAACAACAGACTGGCTGTATGTACTTAAGATAGCTGGGATTCATTCAGCCATTTGTAGCTCATATTCATACACATTGTGAAAAAGACAAACTGAAATCCCTTCTATTTATGTTGAAAGCTAGTATCCTCAAAATATTAAAATCAGTGTCAAAAAGACAGATGAATATCTGAATATGACTCATTGTTAAATAAATTTATCATTTCTGGCAATTTTTAGAACTTTAACTCTGACTTTCATGCAAAAGATATGATGACATTGAGCAAAGATAGTGGGAATGAATTTGAGAAGCACCTATGAACCTAGAAAAAAGCATGCATATCTTTTCTATGCAGATACTTTATAAAGTTTTACAGTGACCTTTTACCCTTCCAGGAAAATGTTGTGTCCTCATATTATTACCTTTTAATTTTTATCTTGAAAAGAGGCCAAACTTGGATTCAAATAGCCTAGAGTTAGGAGAACTCTTAATTAGTCTCTGACAGTATGATAGTCTATGCCCTTTTAAAGACTTTCTTAGTTCATTCACATTTAATGTAATTTTTACTATGGCTAGATATTACTCATATTTTTAAATTTTATATCTTGTGCCTTTTTGTGATTACTGTATTATTTATATTAGATTTTTTTGTTTTATCTTTACAAATTAGTTTCTCTGCTAGTTTTTAAATATTTATTCACTTATTATTTATTACTTTTCAGTTTCTTTCTTAATTGTAGTTCCAGAAATTTCATTACACATATCCCTTAGTTATTTTTCCTTTTGCTGTGATAACATACTATGATCAAAATAAGCTTGTGGAGGAAAGGGTTTAATTCATATTACAGATAACAAGTCTTATTCCATCACTGAGGGAAGTCCAGTGGAAACTCAAGGCAGGAATCTTGAGGCAGGAACTGAATCAGAAGCCACGAAGAAACAACTGCTTACTGGCTTGCTCCTTGAGGCTTGTTCAGCCTGATTTCTTATGTGCCCCCAGGACCCCTGCCCTGGAGTGACATCGCCCCCAATGACCTAGGTTCTCCCACATCAAATATTTGATGCATATACAGCTTATAAACCCAAACAATCCATCATTGTAGAAGTGGAGTATTCTATACAATCTTTTGATTTTAAAAACAAATTCTTACAAAGAGTAAATAAATTAAATTCCATTTTTTAAAATTTAAATTTTATTTTTTATCATTTCTGGTAATTTTATTTCCTTTTTGGATTCACACTACTACATTGTGTGTTTTTCCCTTTCATCCTATAGGGACTTTTGAATATTCCATTAGGTCACGTGTGGTATATCCAAATTAGGAATTTAATTATTTGTAATATCTCAAGTTGTCTTCTTCTTTTTTTTTTTTTTGGTGAAACAGAATATAGAATTCTGGTTTAATTGTTCTCTCCCATTGCTCACATCTGGAAATGTATTTACACAGGTTCAGCAATTGTATGGCATAATGGAGGCATAGTGGAGACACTGTGACCATCTCAGTTCACATGGTCACACTATTATAATGTTCACACAGCAGCAAATTTGACTAAAACCCTGTTTCTCAGAGCACACTCTTTGGTAGAGCGCCTATCTGTTCACACGTCCCACGAGGCTCACGGGTTCTGCTCACGTATCCTAAGTCACATTCTCTGTGGATTTTCCTTAGAGCTCCCAGGGCCTCCGCCTTCTCAGCACCATTTTCTGCAGAGCCCATTCAGGGAATTCTTCCCCTCAGTTACTGGGTTTTCTAACTGCAGAATTTTCACTTGGTTTGCCTGTTTCTCTCATAGAGATATTATTTCTTCTTCCTTTCCTATTACTTGTATTTCCCTTTACTTTCTTATGCATAGTTTCTCTTAATTAAGTGAACATACGAAACCGAAATCAGATGCTTTGAATAGTTGGCTATGAACCATCAGCTAGGTTTTTTTTAATATTAATAATTTTTTCTTAGATTATACATAGCTGTTATTTTCGAGGCAGAGTCTCACCGTCTAGACCAGACCAGCTGCAAACTTCTGAATTCTGAGATTACACGTGTACATCATGCCCAGTGATAGTCTTTCTAGCACGTTAAAACTTATTGTGATGCTGTGGGTTCTGAATTTTCTTTTTCCAAGATGGGTTTCCCCCTTTTAATACTTTCTGTTGTCTTCATCTGTGAAGTCCTTCTTCTCTGTGACGTGTAGCCACTGATATTCCTGTTGTGTTTCTATTAATTTGAGTCATTTTTTTTTTAAGTTCAGATCCTATAGAATCACTCTTGTGTCTTCAAAGCTTAATAATGAATCAACCATGTGGCAGGGGTTGGGCCCAAACACTGCGTTGTCGTGCCGGGCATGCTTGCTGACCCATCTGGAAATCAGTTAACGAGCGCAGAGTGCTGCTCCCAGGTACATCCACTGTACACACGGACAGAATCACAACTGACAGGCATGCGCCAAGTGTGGCTCTGACCCTCCATGACCTCTCATTTCCAGAGTCTCTTACTAGGTTATGTTGGCTTTTAGCCCTACCCGAATCTGCAGCCCTGGGGTAGAAGAGCTGTGGGCTTCCCTCCTTCCTCTCTTCCACCTCGAGTGGCATGGCTGCTTGCTGAAGTAGCTAATGCTTCCGCTGAAAAACAAACGGGCGAGCATAAACCGCTTGAACTGGGCAAGGGGCTGGGCGGGGCAAGGGGCTGGGCGGGGCAAGGCCCTGGCAAGCAAGCAGACATCTTTGTATTTTAAGGATGTTTTCGTCATTAAATGCATTTCAATTCAGTTTTTATACTTGTTCTGTCTCCAGATACCTACAACGGTTGTCTCGCCTGCGATCACATTTGCTCACACGTGGGATGATGGGATAACCTCTCTACATCGCCAAGTCAGAATTCCCTCCAGCAAAACAGAATCCAGCGACTTTCATGATAATGGAGGGGGGGTGGGTGGGAGGCTTGAAAACCAACTCCCAGTTCTAGTCTATTTCCTTCCCTGTGGTCGGTTCCAGGACCTGTATCTTTACAACAGCTTAATTATTTTCTTTGTGTCATAGTGTTGTGGAGTCCTAATACCGTGTTGGCACCCTAGGAATTCATTCCTCAGGAAAAAATCATTTTTCACTTCCTATCAGCTGCGCTAGGAAGATTGAAAGTGCCTTTCACTTAGCCCCGCCCATTACACGAGAAGATAAAATGAGCCAATATTTTTTTCCACACATATAGAGAAACCATAAATTATGTCATCTTAAGAAACTGTATCACTGACTGTCTTACATGGAAGTTTTTATCTTCTTGCATGTTTTCTTTTTAAAATTCAGTGGATATGCAAGGATTTAAAAATTGCTCTGCGGAATATTAGACCAGGGTGCCGTCGTTGATGGCGATCTGGCAAGAAAGGCAGGAATGGAGATAGAGAAGAGTTATACCCTTCGACATGATGAAATGCTCCTGCAGAGAAAACAGCCATACATCACCAGATTTTATTTATTGACAAATTAATTCTCAATAAGTATAATTCATCTGCTTAACATTAAAGCAAGTAAACTGTTATAGCCTTCCACATTAGACTTTTCGTATGAGCAAGCTGACAAATGAGAAAAAAAAATGTCTAGTTAGACTATGTATCTTGATTTTATATTCAGATATATGGTAAATATAACTATAGATAAAACCTCAGAAAGACAAGCACTCAGAGAAATTGGGAGCTGGCATTGCTGGCTCTTCATTTTTCTTCTTCCCCTGAAATGTCAAAGTGAGATAAGAATAATTGAACTTTTTGTAAATTTTTAAAGCAGAGAGGTCTCAGTTCATTTCTATGGAAGAGGTGGTAGAGAAGATCCTTTTAATGAATACGTGTTAATTTTTATTATTATTTCTTCTTTTAAATTTATTTGTTTGCCAATCAGATTTGTTTCTAGAAAATTTGCCACGTGTGCGCAGTGCTTGCCTACCTCTTTCATTTTGTCACCCCTGCTTGCCCAATGTGTGCAAATCTCTCACACACACTTATGTCTAATCATATTGTCATGTTACCCACTGAGATTAACCTGAGCTGTCGGTGGTACTGTGGGTTTGCAGCTGTTCCTTGGAACCTGGGAACACAACTAAAAGCAGTGGTTTTCCTTCTTCCAGAATCTATCAGTGGCGAGTAATGAAGAGCTAAAGAGTTGGGTCCCTGGAGTCTCTCCTCCTTCTTTGACTGGTTGATGTTAGAGCTATTCTGCTGGCCTCAGTGCAGACACCTGCAGTTGTTGGTCGTTAATGGTTGAAATAATTGTATGGAGTCTAAAGAATGATATTTCCCAGTTCTTCCTTAGTTGGCTTTTGTTAAGGTTGTCTGAGTCCACAGTTACCAAATATATATATATATATATATATATATATATATATATATAATCTTAAATTTAAATTTGCTGGTATTAGAATATTGTGAAATATAATGACTTCACAATCCCTTTATAACTCCTTCTTAGAAAGCAATGTATTCAGACCATTTCCTCTACTCGAGCACGTGTTCAGAAAGTGGGCTCAAACAAAGACTTGGAGAACTGATATGTGGATTCTTAGTTTCAGTGTCCCAAAGTAGGTCTTAACATCTAAGGCTCTGGACTTAAAGATAAGCCTTTGAGAGTGATAAAGACGGTTCAGAGTTCCTTCCCGAATAACTTTTCTTAAGTTCCCAGAGGACAGCACCATCTCCAGCGGTCTTTGTGGAGGGCCTGATCTAGGAAGCTCATGGTGAGAGGAGCAGATTCCCTAAATGCACTGGCCACAGGACAGGGACAGGAGAGACTCTAGAATAACAGTCCTGAGCAAGAATTTCCCCTTGCCAGGCTTGAACACCTCAGAGGCTGAGATGTAGAAGAAGGAGAAGAGAGATGTTGAAGCTCACATCTCTCCACAGTCCAGCATCTTGTGGCAACCTCCAGCATAAGGCCAGAAAACGTTCCACTGCTGCAAAGGATGTGAATTCTCTTCTCTCTACCAGTGTATCCATCCTGCCTCACAAACTCTCATGTAAGGAAAGAAAAGCGAAGAGGCTCACTATCTCCTTTCCCTATTTGTAAGCATGCAGCTGAGAGGAGCTGTGTGTGAAATCCTTCCTACATTTAAAGCCCCACTTCAGATGGCTTGAGGGATCTGTCTCAGCCATGAAAGGCATCGGGTATTTTATTCTTTGCATAGAGGCACCCACATGGTGTATGAGACCATTGTCACATTTGAAGATGGCTTTCATATGACTTGAGCATGTCAGTCTTTACAGGAAGCACTTACATTGCTATGCATGTGGGGCTTTTGTATGCAAGCTCTCCAACATATACTGACTGCTTCATAGATTTTAGGGATGCGAACACACAAATAAAGTTATTTAAAACCAACCTTGACTCTTTGGGGAGACTTTTCCTAGAATTGACATGCAATATAAATGTTGAAATGTAATAGATAAGAAACCAGTTAGCATCTCGAAGGAGAAATACACAGCTCCTTATTCCTCAGACATAAACCACACCATGGAAATTGTGTGCATTCACCAGCCGGTGTGACTTAGTGACGACAAGTGCCCAACGTTTCTCTCTTTTTAAAATCGCTGATAGATGGGGCAAGAAGATTTATCACTTTTTAATTAAGCTCATGTCAACTCGTGAAGTTTATTTCAGTACAAATCTGTTGACCGAAGTCTTTTTTGAAGAAACTGCCCCTGTTGAGGCTTAAGTATTCATGGGAAATCTCACAGTTAGTGTGACTGCTCCGCAGACGTAGCCACCACATTTCAACCAGGACTGGCAGTGTGGTTTCCTATTTGCCCAACATATTTATGGAAATGAGTTTAAGATCAATCTTTGTTGTTTTGTATTCTATAGCAGCTCACTGCCCTGAGGGGAAAGAAGAAGAATTCTGACATAAATCTTACAAGACTCTACCTGAACCCCAAATCCCAGCACAGGTGCACCCACAACCCAACTCTGACCCCAGGCTTAGCACTCAGAGCCCGCTGAACATGTCCACCAGCATCATTGATTAAATAGAAATCAAATTAAAGCTGCAGATTGTGGTCCTTATGACCAGGGTCCATGTCACTAGAGAATAAACCTGGAATGTCATTCTGATGGTTCACACGGATATGATTCTGGTGAGCTAAAGGAACAGGGAACAAAGAGAGAGCATTTGACCACACTCGTCACCCAATTAGAAGAGTGTAGAAACCAGCAGGCTGGGGAGGTAGCTCGGTCAATTAGGTGCTTGCAGGGCAAACATGAGGACATAAGTTGGAAATCCCTTCCATCTCTATAAAATGCCAAGTTTGTCAGTTCTTGCCTGTAATCCCAGAGCTGAGGTAGGCTAATCCCTGGAGCTTGAAAATCTGGTGGTCCTGCCGATTAGTGAGCCTCAGGGTCTCTGAGAGATATTGTCTCAAATATTAGACTAAAATAGATGAGTAGCAACCAAGGAAGACGTGACATCAACCTCTGATTTCAAGTGCCTGCTCGTGTGCGCTTTGAGCACCAACACATCCATGTACACGGATACATACACACAAACATGGTATGTAATTAAGAATATGCATGATATCTAGATCATAGGTATGTTTGCCCAGATCTGGATTCACAGATTTGACTACATTTACGAAGGGTGTCTGGACTATCATGAAAGCCCCAAACAACAGCCCAGTCTTGTTGAGATCTAAATGGGTTCACGAGTCTTTTAAGTGGACACAGTTGGAGCTCATAGCAGAAGGCCAACTCTTGCTAGGCAGACGTGCTGGAGAAGCTTCTTGCACAGTATTGGCAGTTTAAGCCAGGTAGGGTAGTGCTGAACAATGACGCAGTCATTAAAAGATCCATTTCTCACATGGCTACAGATGGCTTCTCTAAGTAGTCTCCAAGAACATCCCCTCCCACCTCCTCCACAGTTCCACGTTCATGCTGTCAATAATTTCCCATGATTCCTCTGGAGTCCTAACCACTTCCTCCACTTGAAGACCGGAATACATTTCTATGTCTACCAGCAGAATTTTTGCCCAATCCTCTAAGAATCAGACTCAGAGTTTAATCATCACGGTGAATGTCCCTGATAGTCTTATTCTCTCAAGTCTTAACATTCAGAGCAGAGCTGTAGCGCAGATAGCAGATAGCAAGAAGAGCTGGGCCACCTTAGGAGTGCAGAGGTGTGCAGAGGTAGTGTCTGGAAGACTCAGTCAGCCTTGGTGTCTTCCTCAAGTGTGTTCTTATGATGTCATCCCAAATGTCCTTCCTTATACAATTGCCTTTCTGTAAGTGGTCCAGTGAGAGCAGTGGAAGTTCTCAGTGTGTCTTCCTTTTTGCACCCTGCATCCCCACATCCCCACGCCGTCCCCACGTCCCTGCGTCCCCACATCCCAGCATCCTCGCATCCCCACATTCCTGTGTTCCTCACATCCCAGCATCCTCGCATCCCCACTTCCCTGCGTCCCCACATCCCAGCATCCTCGCATCCCCACATCCCTGCGTCCCCGCATCCATGCACCAGCACATCCCCGCATCTCTCAACAGTTTCTGGGATTTCTATCATAATGGCTCCCATGGCTGACTGTTTCTTATCAGTCCTAAGCTTTATGATTGAAGTCTTTAATATTCAAAGCACGCCTTGCAATTGGCTTTTAAAAGAATGTGTGTATGTGTTTACACATGTTCGTGGGTGCTCCGGCATGTGTGCAGAGGACAACCTCAGGTAGCCTTACCTAGAATCAGCCATGTTTAGTCTCTCAGTGTCCTGGAGTTCAACAGTTAGACTTGGATGACTGATCAGTGGACCCCTGACATACTCTTCCTCCTCTCTCCCTCCCTTCCTTCTCTTCCCACATCTCTCTTGTCAGATCACATGGGGCCTCATTATACCTATGTTTTTCTCCTGAGTTCTGAGGCTCACACACAGATGTATGGGCTTTTAAGGCAAGCACATTACCAACCAACACATTTTCCTAGCTCTGCCTTCCAATGTCTAACGGAAGCAATCCACAGCCTTTGTATGCATCTTTGTTTGGGATAGTCTGTACCAACCTCCATCTGCTCTCGGGCTGTGTTGGGGTGCATACAATGTTGCCAGGACTGGGATTTGCTTGGGATTCATAAAAACACACTCATTACCAGCTTTTTCACCCTTTCCCAGTGCTGACAAGTAGCTGTTTATACATTAGGGCATTAAACTTTCACATTGTGCAAAGCAGCAAAGACCATCTTGGAAAGGAAACTTTTACCCAAAACTGCCTTTACATGTGGGGTGAAGGTGCAGACCAGGACCAGAGTCCTTAGCGAGCCAAAGTGCCATGCAGGTTAAATGAGGATACTTGAAACTGGTGACCAGAAGATGACTGACAACCCACAGAGGGAGCAGCACAAGTGAGGGTGTCTGACTGCACCTCAGAAGGGTGGAGAGGTCAAAAGAGGGATTCAGAATTGTTTTTTCAAGATATAAGAAAACATGAGGTGTACAGATCCAGTGTAAAACAGGGAACAGGAAAGACTCAAACGTGTTTATTTAAAATGAAAGGTAATGAATTTTAGGCCTGCAGCTCCTGGCTGTAGGCTGTGGTCACCTTGACACACACACACACACACACACACACACACACACACACACACACTGGTTTTTTTTTTTTTCCCTTCATTCAGTTCCTGGAGGCCCCTGGGTTCTGAGGTCAGTACACTTCATAGGGAATCTCCCCGTGGCCTCATCCGATCATAGCACCCACGTGAGACTTCAAGCACAGCAGCATAATTAAAAATGTCACTGTTATTGCAGGATGCCTTCTTTACTCTGGAGCAGGTGGAGCTGGGGCCTGGGGGCAAATGAGTAGAACCTTGTTGTTGTAATATGAAAGAGGGTTTTATTTTTAACATATTATTATGACTGAAGGCATTTCATTAAAATTGATCAGCCAGGTTTAATGCAGGATTGACTGCTGTGAATTGGTGAATTTACCTTAAAGAAAAGCCAATTTGTGTCAAAAAATATCTCCCAACCAATCATTCAAGCAGCGTCTAGAAGGTGTTTCTGTACTGAGTGATGATGCAGAGCGATCCTCGCTAAATCCTGGGTTTCTAAGATGAGAGATGAGAGTCCTTTCAGGAGCCGTAGGGACAGAGACCTACAGGGATGTCTCCTCTCTGAAAGATGCGACAGTTCCCTTCTGCCACCAGCTTGTCCTAGGTGAGGTGTCCATGCTAAGGCTGTGTGCCAGAGGACAGCAGCAGAGGACACGGTGGAGCCTCAAGCAAAGTCAACCTCGCTCATTCAGGGTGCCGCTTGTCACTGCTGATTGCACTAATAAAACAGTACAAAGCTGCGTGATTGTAAACGAATTTAAAGAGCCACCGTGTTGTTACATTGTTTCAGCGTTAAAAAAGATAAACTAATGTATCGACTTAAAAGATAAAAGTATGTATGTGTGTGCCTGCTGGTCTGTAAGTGCAGCATGCCTGTGCAGTGCCTAGCTCTGAGTGCGGGTTTCGAGCTGCCTGTCCCGAGTGCTGGAGTCCCGGGAACCAATCCTGGTCTCTCTGCAGCAGCTGCACAAAGCTTCAACCACCGAATCAGCTCTCTGGCCTCTTATTTTGGCTTTTAGTTTTGAAATACTCCTCTCTCTTCTCACGTCTTTTCTCTTTCTTATTTCATCTTTTTACTCGTTTATGAGGCTGAGGTTTTTTTACACAGCTACCCTGGCCTTGAACTCGGGATTGCACTGTCTGGGCTTCTTAGGTGCTGCGATTCCAGGGACGCATGGCTGCGCCCGGATCGTTCTCATCTTTACTTTTCAATTTAGATCCATTTCTCAACCTGGAGACTCATATATAAGAAAGGATCCCATTAAAAAGGACATATATCTTGTATAGAAAAGTTCAGGGTGAGTTTAATATCTCAAAGGATATTTCTTAATATATTAGTGTATCATAAATTCTTATATTTCCCATGCTTACTCCAGTAACGTGAGTTCATTAAGAGCTATTAGAAGTTTTGGATTTGTGTATACTAACCATATAGATTTTAAGTTGATAGCCATTTTATACTCCTCCAAATAATTTTCTCATCTTAGTTTTAAGTTTCTTAACATTATTAACTGTTTCCTTTAATAATTGTCTAATGGAAAATTCGAGGGTGAAAGTCTTTTCCTGAATGCAGCATCTCAAATGATATTCCTTAGTATATTAGTGTATCATAAATTCTTACCTTTCCCATGCTTACTCCAGTTTAGAATAGTGCACTGGTTAGCTTTTGCCAATTTGACATAGACTAGAGTCATCTAGGATGAGGAGACCCCAATTGAAGATTTGCCTTTCTCAGCTTGGCCCATGGGGTGTTTCCTTGGTTAATGATTGATGTGAAAGGGTGCAGGCCACTGTGGGTGCTACCATTCCTAGGCAGGTGTCCCTGGGTTGCTAAGGAAGGCAAGTGTATGAGCAGTATGCCTTCAGGGGTCCCTGCTTTAGTTCCTGACTCCAGACCTTTGTCACCAGCCCTGGCGCTGATTTGAGACAGTGGTAAGCTGTGGCATGGATGTGTGGTCCCAATAAACCCTCCTCTTCCCCCATGTTGGTTTTGGTCAGTGTCTTATCACAGTAACAGAAGCCAAACTAGAACAAATGGAAACAGAACATAGGATGTAGAAAGCACTGATTGATGAGCCCTTTAGAGTGGAAACTTCATCAGCCACTTCTCAGTCGAGAGTGAAGACCCGTGGAGCCCTCTAAGTGTCCCAGTCTCTTTTCAGACAGAGCAGGAACTCTCTAGGTGATGTTATACACCTTGGTCCAATTTTAATGCCATTAAACTGATATGAATTGCTTTTTAAATAATATGTTTTCATCCTTTACGTGTATAAGTTACATAAAATGTCTGTTGCATACCATACATAATTTAATAGTATAGTATATATTCACATATACTAATAGTTTACATGATAGTATAGTAGGCATGCACATATTTATAATGTGTTTATATATGTATACATGACACACATGTTCAAAATGATATAGGCGCTCATAGAAAATTAAGCAGTTGAAAAGGAAAATTTTTGATTTTTTTATGTCCATTTCCCCCAAAATGATGTTTATTAAGACACCACCTTTATTAATATTCACACTCACGACACAGCCATTGGTGGATAAGACTCATGCTCACCTATCTGAATACTTTGATAAAAGACTGTTGTCAGTGTGCGCTGCTAGTGAGTTGCCACAGGGACATCTTCTCTGTGCCTCCCTGTCCCTGGGTGTGTAAGCCACCTGTAGCTCAGGTCAGAATGCTACTCTACGGTCTCAGTAGGGCACACTGTAGTGAAGGTCCTGTAGCCTGTTATTTATTATTTATTATTATTATTATTGATATCTTGTGCCTTTATGAACATGTCATCATTAATCCTAGACCAGGTGAAGGAGTGTCACACCTTTTATATTCAGCTAAGGAACCTCTCTCTAATGGATGTTTTTGAACAGTGTCCTTACTCTGGGGATAAAACGATAAAAAAAGAAAGAAAGAAAAAAAAAAAAACCTCTTATTTTGTTTTGTAAAATGTCATGGTGTCCACGCATGACAAATGTTACTGAGGCACAGTAGGAGGGAGACGTGCTTTTAACTTCCAATGATGATGTCACTCTCTGGGGAAGCTAGCTTTCTGAAAGATAAACTTATGATTCAGATAACACGACTGGGGACAAGAAAAATGTCTACGACTAGAAACTGTAACGAATGCACATGCACACAGCAATGGGAGTCCACAGGGACACAGTGTGTGGAGGAGGAGGTAAGAGAGGAACATCGAGAAGCGCTGAGTGTGGGCCTCAATGCTTGGACCCAGGAGGAGCGAGACTGAGTGAGGCTGAGGAGAGAGTGTAGCTGGGAGCAGACCCGAGAGGTCACGACATCTCACAGGCAGATCCACATGACTCTGTGTTCAGAGCCCAGCAAAGGGGCATGAGGACCATGCTGAAGGAAGTCATTCGTGTAAGATACCCACTCATCTGAAAATCTTCTTTCAGGCGTGTGCTCAAAGAAAACACAGTTGAGTAAACCTGGGGGTGGAGATGTTATAGCCCGCTTATTATAAGTAAACATATTGAGAACATACGAGAGGCTGAACTTACTGAGAAAATACAAGAGCCTGAACTTATTTAGACCAGAAAGTAGAGTTTTTCAAAATCACGTTTGTTTCCTAGGGAAGCAGATTAATTATTCATAATAATGATAAACATGTTTTTTTTTTTATCTTGCTCAGTTCACCGGTACATGTTATTTGTATGAACATTTTGTTCTCCGCTAATCTCTTAAAAATTCTAATGTGCTTTGTGCTTTTGATAATTGATTGATTGAATGCCAATCCTAGTTGGGGCCTCTTCATTTTATTGGTTTTTGTTTTGTTTTGTTTTGTTTTTTGAGACAGGGTTTCTCTGTGTAGCCCTGGCTGTCCTGGAACTCACCCGGCTGGCCTCGGACTTAGAAATCTGCCTGCCTCTGCCTCCCAAGTGCTGAGATTAAAGGCCTGCGCCACCACCACCCAGCTTCATTTTATTATCAGGCCTGCTCATTTGCCAAACACAGGAAGTACAGCTGTTTTAAAAGTAGAATTAAAGTTTGACTTTACTGTGTAATATTAAAAATATTAGCTTAATATTAATCACTAGTAATAGTTTTATTAATTAGTACTAATAGCAATGTTATAAAACAGAAGTTGATGAAATGTCTATACATTATAACTCTAAGGCACTACTCCTTGTTCACTGCATAAACACTAGGATGTAGAATAGAATAAAGGCAAAACCATAAATATTAAAGCCCGTTGGAGGGGATGGAGAGATGGCTCTGCAGTTAAGAGCATGCCGAGGACCTGGATGTGGGTCCCAGCATTCACAGTGGGCAGCTCGGCTCACAATGCCTCCTTCTGGCATCAGTGGGCATCTACACTCATTTGCTCATGAGTGCACATAAGCGCATACACACATTCACACAAAAGAAAAAAATTAAAAATAAAACTTTAATATATATTTTTAAAAAGTCAATTCAAGCAAAAATAATCACTGATGATAATTTTCTACTGACTCAAAAGGCATGTGTAAATACTTCACAAAGATGGGCTAATATTATATATGATATTCAGTAGCCTGTTATTTAGTATTTATTTTTTTTTAACTTAATTCAATCTAGAAAGTCATGTATGGTATACTGTTCATGATCAGGAAATTAGCTTTTATCTTATTGAATCTTCTGATATTAGAAATTTGCTTATTACTAATTTTCAGTTTTACTAAGAGCTAAAAATGTAAGAAATTCTAGTGACCAAAGCTTCATGCCTTCGTAATTAGCTCCCAGGGCGCAGTCATTCAGAAGAGAATTTCAGAGTAAAATTGAAGGCCTGTTTCCAAAAGTTTTCATAATTATACATTTGTAGACTTTTCAGTTCTTTGTTTTGAATGTTATTTTTCCACTTTAAAACTGAAGCATTTAGGCTTTGTATTAACACACGACCTGTTCATATATCCCAGCTGGTAATTTCCTGTAATACATCATAAATATTCAAGCTATGTTTGGTGGCACACGCCTTTAATACCAGCAGTTGGGAGGGGAGGCTTAGGCAGTTCTCTGTGGGTTTGAAGGCAGCCTGGTCTACATAGCATCTGAGGCAACATAGCAAAAGGCTGTCTCAAAAATATTTTACCCATTTTTTAAAATTTTGTTTACTGTGCCTTATGATAAAGTAAAATCTATAGATACTTAAATTTTCTCACTTTTTCCTGCTTAGAAAGCGCCTCCAGTTTCGTCGGTCTCTGCGTGTAAATGTGTATTTTCTGTTTTATGATGATTATATCCCTGTATATTTATTACTACTTATTACTATTACTACTATTTTTATTGTTTCAAATACTTTAGCTGATTTCAGTGAACTCTGTTGATTTCCCCAGACTGTCATACCCACGAGGAAATAATTGTGTTATTTTTTTCCAATTCTTACACTGTTTTGATTTTCACATTTTACTGCATTGGTTTCACTGCCAAGTACACTGACACTGTGCACATAACCACAGTCGCTGTGAGTGGGTGTGTGCAAGAGGCCTGTCACATCCAGAAGCCCCGGCTTCACAGTCTTCTCTTGTGCCAGGTCTGATATTATTTGGACCATTCTCTTGAGACGTTTCCTGAGCCTGCGATGGGAAGGGACTTAATGCAGAGGAGTCACCACCTGTGTGCATTTGGGCAATAACAATTGGACAATGAACACTTAAAAATGGAGGAAAGGTTGTAGGCAGACTGCATGTAGAGGGGCTAGAGAGAGTTATAGGGGGATACTGAATAGGGATACTGAATAAATACGACAAATAACAGATTGTATACATGCACATAATTTCAAATACTAAATTAAAAATATTTCAAAAAAAGAAAATATAAAATGTCAGCAACAAAACAGCCTTACCTGACTATTTGTAATGTCAATAAACTTTTACAATGATATCTCATGAAATACCGTAGTTCGTGTTGGTTTGAAATCACTTCTTCATCAGGTGAGGAAAGCTTCAGTGCACCCCAAGTTTATCAAAGGTAGATGTGAAATGATACCCGGATGCCATTTTTTCTTCACCATCCCCTCTCTTCTTACAGATTGTCATGATGAATCAGGAGGTCCAACACTCGGATGTCAAAGCACTTCTGGATTTTTTTTATTGTTCACAACCTTTTATTCCATTGATCCTCTAAAACTTCTCAATGGAAGAGTCAAAGGAACGCTGAGATGATGGCTGAAGGTTTGCGACTTAGTTGTGTTTTCTCTGTTTTGATAACGAGTTAAATATAAGACTAGTGTAGTTCCTTAGTTGCTTTTTGGTAACTAAAATTTTTAGAGAATTTTACTTAAGAGAATTAGAAACCCATAATCATTTCAAAATCTCACTATACTTGCTTTTATGGATTCTTGATCTTAATTTTAAGCAATTTTGAAAACATTTATTTATTATACAGAAAGGAAATAACTGCTATTTTATAATTTTATTTTTCTTTTGTATATGTGTGTTGAAACAAGATCTTTTGTAGCACAGGCTGGTTTCAAACTCACGACATACCCAAGGCTGGCCTCAAACTCCTGACTTCTCTGGTTATGTATTCTAAGTGTTGGATTGCAAACCATCACTAACCAGGCCTGTAATTTTAAAAGGAGTGTATTTTAAAAGACCACCTTACATTTATATTAATTGAGCTATTGTTCAATTATAAGTTGTTTTATATTCCACCTATATGTTTTCTTTTACAATGTCAGGTTTATTTTGTTTTCCTTTAACTTATTGATTTAACTATTTCATTTTTATGTGTATATAATTTCGTTTAAAAATGAAAGATTTCAGTGCTTTGGATTAGCACATTTACCTCCTAGTTTGCATTCAGCTGTCAATTTGACAGAGCCTAGTCTGAGGGAGTCTTAGTTGAGGGGCTGTCTGCCTAGTTCGGGTTGACCTGCAGCTGTGTGTATGTGAGAGATCAAGGGTGGGTCCCAGGAAGGTGGGTCTGTGGCGTACAGAAGCAGGCTGAGCAAGCCAGAGAGCATCAGTACTCTTCCACAGTTTCTGCCTCAGTTCCTGCTCGAGGTTTTGACATGGCTTCTCTAGATTCTGAACTACGATATGGAAGTGTAAGCCAAATACACTCTTTCCTTTCCTCAGCCTTCTCGTGGCCCAGGTTTATCACAGCAACGGGAGGCAATCCAGAACAGAGTCCCATCATGTGCACTCAGACAATCCAGAACAGAGCCCCATCATGTGTGCTCAGACAATCCAGAACAGAGCCCCATCATGTGCGCTCAGACAATCCAGAACAGAGCCCCATCATGTGCGCTCAGACATATGAGATTGCAGAATCATTAGGAGCTTGAAGCTAGCCTGGGCTACGGGGAATCTATCTCAATAAAATGAGACAAATAAAACAAAACACCAGGAGATTCTTTTAGAATATTGATTTTATACTAGCATAGAATTTTCTCTGTATAGGTAATATAGATCATCAGGGGCACACACACACAACAGATGTATATTGTATGTATATTGTATGTGTATTATATATATTATATGTATATGTGTATTATGTGTATTATATGTATATGTATTTGCTATTTTAAGATGCCATACCAACGTAAGCGTTGAGAGGGATGTGTGTCCTCAAATACAATAAAACCAGGAGGAAACATGCTATTTTAGCTTATTTCTCTGTTGCTGTGATAAAACATTCACTAAAACTTGGAAAAGAAGCATTTATTTGGCTAACATATGATAGTCCATCACTGAGGGAAGTAATGGCAGGAACTCAAGAAGAAATTTGAATGCAGGAACTGAAGAAATGTCTACTGAGGAATGCTGTTTCCTGGCTTGCTCCCAGGCTCACAGCCAGCTGCCTTATGCCTCCAAGGTCCATCTGCCTAGTGATGTTACTGTCCACAGTAGACTTTGTCCTCTTAAATCAATAGCAGTCAAAAATGCCTCACAAACATGCCCACAAGCTAGTCCGATGTAGGCAGACATCAACTGAAGTTCCCTCTTCCAAGGTGTGTCAAGTTGACAACCAGGATTAACCATCACATGGCTACTACCTTACAACCATAGAAGCCTATCATATAAAGAGAAAGTTAGTTAGAAGAGGGTACTATGATGACTGCATGGCTGATCTGATGTTTCTAGGGAAACCAATAATTTGAGGGACAAATCCTTAACCAACCCACTGAACTTCTGTCATGGCCCATACCCTTGACTAGCAACAAGGCATCCAAAATCACCAACCAATAACCAACCCAACTTGAGACCTGTACTATTGGCAAGTACCAATCCCTGACACTATTAATGATACTCTGCTATGCTTACAGACAACAGCCTAACATAACTGTCCTCTGAAAGGCTCTACCCAGCAGCTGACTGAGGAAGTCAGGGTTCCTTATGGAAGAGTTGGGGGAAGAATTGAAGGCCTTGAAAGGGATGGGAACCCCAAAGGAAGACCAACAGTGACAACTAACCAGGACCCCTGGGAGTTCCCAAAGAGCTACCAACCAAAGAGCATGCATGGGCTGGTCCGAGGCCCAGCACATATGTAGCAGAGGGTTGCTTTTGTCTGGCCTTAGTAGGAGAAGATGCACCTAATCCTGCAGAGACGTGATGAGCCAGGATGGAAGGATACCTGATAGGGCACCTTCTAAGAGGTGAAGGGAGGAGTAACTATGTGAGGGGGGGCTAGGAGGAATGGTAATGTTTGGGATGTAAACAAATACATAAATTAATTAACAATAAAAAAAGAAAGGATATCTGTAAGGTATCTTGGCCACTATGGAAGACACTATTACTATGTCTTCCAAGGATTACATCCTGGTATCCGCACCTCCAAGTAGATTTTCTGTTTCTTTTAACAAGCTTCCTTACTGTGACCTTATTTGACTTACTATTTGATGTTCTTCAGTAAACGCAATCAAAGGATTTTAACCAGAAACCTGTCACTCTCTATCCTTCTTTTTGAAAATGATGCTCTCTATGTTAAACATTCTTTGAAAGCATGGACAGAGCGTGGTGTCTTAAACATGGTTAGCAGAAGCAGTGTAGAGCCAGGTAAAGAAGACAGATTTCCCAAGGAGTTGGCCATTTATTCAATCTCATTTCACGTTGAAATTTACATTTGACCTGTGGGGCCCAAGGGGATTTAAAGGCATTAAAAGATGTAGCAGGGACAGCGTGACTTTCACGTGACATGCGCTTTGCAATTCACACTTCTTCTGGTACCAATGCTTGTTTTTGCAAGGTCATCATTGCTATTCACCAAACCAAGACAAAAGAAAGGAGAAAATAGTAGCTCTTCTGACACATGGTGTTCCCTAATTTTAGTTACAATCATTTACAAAGGTAAAGGAAAAAAAAAAAACTCCAGTGAGCAGGATTTTGTGTGAGGAATTCAAAGCTTCTAATTAATCAATTTAAGCGTAAAAGCATAAATCATTCCCCTTCCTCACTTCTTTAAAAATATTACAGGAATAAGTGAGGAAGTGGGGAGATAAATAAAACAGTGTTAAAATACATTCTCATAAAGAAAGTCTGATAGGCAAAATTATTTTTTGTGATATTTTATATTAAATTGCACGCACCTCAATTGTATTCTTCATGCATAATCTGAAGGATGTGGGCATTCGTACATAAGGACCTTCTGGAAAGATACTTCAAAAGAAGGATCTGAGTGTATTTGCCCAGCTACTCTATGGAATCTTCCAAACTCAACGGAAGTGCCAATCAGTTAGTCTTGAAGATAGACGTGCTTCTCCTGTCTGTTGAGGAGGACAGGAAGCCTCCCAATCCCCTTCTCACTCACTGTTCCTGTGATGGGTGGAGAGCAAAGGCATTTGCCAGCCTTCTTCATAGCTGCTCCCTCTACACAGCAAATGTCATAAGAGGAGCCCTCAACCGACATTTGCTGAGCAAACACATGTGCTTCTGTGTTTTGAGAAAACTTTGAATGTCTCTAGTGTGTGCTCAGTCTATGTGTCCCCTGTGAGGAGGGAGCAGAGGGTGGCCTCCTCACTAGATGATGTATGCCCATGACAGGACTGAATACCAGTGCAGGAACACTTGCAGAGGAGAAGGTCTTGTTTGACTCTAGTGATCTTTTGAGCAAATTTTCATCTGAATCATGTGTTTTAAATTAATCTACATATAAATACTAATTTCACTACAATATTTTCATAAGGATATGCCAATGTATCTTGTCATCTTTTCTTCCACCATTACTGTTTCCCATCCCTACCACTTTTCTCTGGTTCCTTCTTCTCAATTCTGCTTTCATGGTGTGTGTGTGTGTGTGTGTGTGTGTGTGTGTGTGTGTGTGTGCTTACACTTAAGATTTTCTCTTTTTCTCCCACCATTACCCCTTGCATTAGTTACCTTTTTTAATTGCTATAATAAGACACCAAGACCAGGGAAACTTATAGAAGAAAGAGCTTACAGTTTCAAATGGTTAGAGTCCATGAGGGCTGAGCAAAGTCCTGACAACTGGAATAATCAAGAACTCACATCTTGATTCGAATCTGGAGGCAAAGAGAGTTAACAAGAATTGGTCCGAGTCTTTTCTATCCTCAAAGCTGGGCCTCAGTGACACACCTTCTTCAACAAGGCCACTCTTTCCAATCCTTCCCAAACAGTTCCAGCAACTGGGGACCAAGCATTCAAACATTGGACCTATGGGCCCACTCCCATCAAACACTATGCTCTCTTTCTCCCTCCCCCTTTAGATCTTCATTCCTTCTCGTGGGTCCCCTTCAGCTTCCCACATATGAGAGGAAACATCAGCATTTGCCCTTCTGTGTTGAGCTTCTTTCTTTCAACTCAGTATAATATTGTCTTTTGTTGCCCTGCTGTTTTAACCTTGTATACATTTGTCACTTATAAGGCTTCATGATGCATAGCTTTCATTGTTAATGTGCTTGCCTTGATTTTCAGGACTTCTTCATGTTCTAAATACAAACGACTTGTCAGTCATGTGCATGGCAAAGGCTTTCCTCCTAATCTGTGACTTATCCAATTATTGTCTTACTGGTACCCTACTAGAAGTAGAAGCCTTCAGTGTTGGTGAAGTCCAAGTTTGCATCCTTCTCAGCCAGGGCCCCATAGAGCTGCTCTACGAGAGAACTGGAGACTTACAGTGTTATTGACTTGGTATTTTACCTTTCCCCTATAAGTTGTCTGGTCAGAACTCAGGCATGTCTCAGCTCCTCCCATTTTTGGAACATCTGGCCTTGGGGGAAAAGGCACTGCAACCAGTTGCCTCAGTTTACTATCTGTGTAAAGGGTTCCAGATTCTTCATTTACATTTTAGTTCTCAGGAGCTCAGGGATTATGTTAATAAAGAATAGCCATCCAGATCAATGAATAGGTTCTAAGAAGCTTATTAAATGGGATGGTTCCTGGGAATAGACTTATATGTTTATTTAATTTTAAGATTTTTATAACTTTTGGAACATAAGGAGATTTTGTATTCTTATAAAAAAAAATGTGTCAACAAAACCCACCTAGTAGTGCCATACTGAACAACTGACAATGTTTGGTTAGATAGATGCCTTGTATTAGTGTAGAAAGTTTGCAGAATTAGTTAAGTTTCTATAAAGTGAAATGTTATGCGGATTTCAGACTATAGCTCATTCTCTTCTTCCCCGGTAAACTGATGCTGTTTGCGGTCCCCTGATCACACTCAGAATGACCAGTTCTGTACCAAGCTCTTGATCCCTTGTTTGCATTCAGGACGTCAAATTCTAAGCCATCGTAGGTCACTCTCTGGTAAATGATTACTAAAGAACATCCACAAAACTGGACTATGATTATCCCATGTCCCTCAACCTTCCCTTTCATAGTTCTCTCTGACTTTCAGTTGACACCAGCAAGGATGACACTGTCAGACAATGTCATCAGCCAAGTGGTGACATCTTATAGTCAAAGACTGGAGATCACTCAAGTCGCTCAAAAAGGTTCTTTTTTAATGAGGAAGATAATGGCAATGATAGCTACTTCCATAAATAGGCGCTGTGCTGGCCACTGATGTGAGCCCTTTAAGCATGTTAATTCACTTAATCTTCATGGCCACCCTGGAATGAGATGCTAAGAACAGGAGAGTTAATTTTTGCTAGACAGTGCTATAGCGCTGGGTAGAAGGCAGATTCTTCTTCCAGAACAACGTCTTCAACCCAAAATTCTTATTGACTATGGCCTGTGGTGAGGTCCAAGCATTAGGGTCCATATTAAAGAGAAACAAATGTACTAGAAGAGATAGTCTCAGCCTTAGATGCATGACTCTAGGTAGTTACCTAACATCTGTGAGCACTTTCTGGGAACTAAGAAGAAAGTTTCCCCTTTAAAACATTGTTCCAAAAAAAATAACTTGTTTATGGATAGATATAGTAGCTGAACAGTGTTCATATACAACATTGCCAGGGTTGGGCAGATTGTTGCTAAGTTGGGGAATTACCTACAATGAGTGCATGAGCTGAGAGATGTCTCCTTTGGAGAGGTAAGTGCCATGCTCACTCGAGGACATGAGTTTGAATATCCTGCCTCCACATAAAACTGGTGGGTATATGTGCCTGTAATCTCAGTGTTAGAGAGGTGGAGACAGAGGATCTCCCAGAGATTGCTGACTGGTTTAACCAATAGGCTACTCAGTTCTGGTTCAAAGAGCTTTTGAAAAATAAAGCAGAGAAAGATAGAGGAAGAAACCCTTAATGTCACATTTTGGCCTCCACATCAATGTGTGTATACATCACATATGCATGTACACAAAGATATACTACACACCAACACCACATATGCCACACATGCACGCACATACACACGTGCACAGCACACACACACACACACACACGCACATACACACATGCACACACACATGCACACACATACAGACATGCACACACATGTACACACATGCGTGCACACACACACACACACACAGAGAGAGATCATAGTAAAGTGAGGAGAAGCTGTAAGCTGTAAGATGGAGAACTGGCTCATTAGGCATTGTATTTTCCAGCCAGTCAGCCTTTTAAGATGAATTAAAAATAATTTCTCTACTTACTTTTTTTCTACATGGTAAAATCCATGTAAAATCCATGCCAGGTTGAGGATGGCTCCAGTTGCCTTTGATACAGCTCCAAGGATGGAACTCACCATTGGTTTCCTGGATTTCTGAGATTCACAACATAAACCTCTTCCTTTGTCTTACCCCAAGCAATCTGTGTCATTCTAGGAAGGACTCGGAAGACGTAATTTCACAAGCAGAAAGCACACGTAAGGTCATGAGACAGATGCCAAGAACAAATGTATTTCTAGAACAGTTTCCCATACTATACACACACCCCACAGCAGAGCACAGTGTAGTGAATATTCAGAAGGAAAAATCACAGAAAACACAGAATAAACCTTTACATTGTCCTGGGTCCCTTCCCAGAACAGCACAGATTGCTTGGGGTAGAACAAAGGAAAAGGTTTAACCTTTGAATCTCAGAAATCCAAGAAGCCAATGGTGAGTTTCATCCTTGGGTCTGTATTAGAACACTGAAGCTCAAGGAACACTTGACTGAAGGGTGTGTATACCACCACATGATCCTGAACCTAACTATTTTGAGGTGGTGTTTGGGGTGTCATGTCTCTATGTATTACTTAGCGTGACCACTTTAGATCTGCGTTTGCTGCACCCTGTCTGTAGCTGGGTCCTTTAGAACATCAAGATGTGAATTGGCGGTGGAGAAGCTGTAAGACAGAGAACTGGCCAGTTTGACATTGTGTTTTTCAAGTGTCCAAACATTGCTAGAAGAGTGATTTGATCTGGCTGTTCACAGGTTTCAAGGAACACAAAGAGGCATAAAATCTCAGGGTGCTGATGTGGCCAGGGGGAAGAATTTGCCTTTTGTGGCAAGGCTTATGACAGAGGACAGCTTTAAAAAAATAGTCCTTTGAGAATTTTATACAATGTGCTTTGATATTACCCTTCCTCTTGAAAGTCTTCCCAAAGCCGTCCGGCTTGGCTTCCCTACCCAGCCAGCTACTGGTCCTCTGTTTTCCTCCCGTCAAGGCCAATTTGTGCAGTCCAGAAATTCTTGGATATGTGGCTATCTGTTGCTAGGGTGTAGCTGACTTACCAGGGACTACACTCTTAGACAAAACGGACCTTATCCCAACATCTCACAATCCCCAACCGCTCCTTGTCAGGGGATAGGATTTCCTGCCTAACTCCCCTCTCCGTGTTGTGATTTGGCCTGGCCTGGGCTTGCACAGGTCTTGGGTGTGCTGCCACAGCTGCTACGACTTCCTATGTGCAGCTCTCCTGCCCCTGTCCTGTTTTGTCCAGAAGGCTGTTTCCTTGTATTTTGACTTTGTCAACGTTTGTACTCCCTACGCCTGGAGGACAGGGTAGGTGGTTTGCATGCTCTATTGTGGGCTGAGGCTTTTATAATGGGAATATTAGGAGCTTAGCTTAATGGGCATAGAGAGGTTCTGACTCAAAACAAAACAAAACCAAAGTGAACAGCTCCTGAGGAAGCATAACACCTGGGGGAGCCTCATGTGTACATAAAATCACACTACTTCTGTCCCCCATGAAAACATACACATACGTGTATGTACATGCACACACATACATGTATACAACATACTCAAACACATGAACACATACACACATGCACACACAAACACATGCACACGTACCCATGTACATGCACATATACGAACACATGCATATGCACACGTGCACACGTACACACGTACGTGAACAAACACCACAAACAGAAGGCGACTGCTTTGCTTTCTTCCCTGTGTGGTCCTGGAAGACTCTTCCCACACTATTTCCTGACTCCCAATCCACACTCAAGAGCATTCACGAGGCAGAGCATAAGTAACACATTTTCCTTCCATTTAAATATGTTTACAAATTGCATGATGCGATCCAAGCTTGCCCCGCTCCTCAGCAAACATTGGCAGATGCGGATTTTTGTCACATAAATCAGAGATCGTCTGAGCCAAGGACGTTTTCCCCTCTTCCTCCTCTTTCATGTCTTTGACAGGCGCGTACACAAGAGCTAAACCATGCCAAGACTAATATTGTTTAAATAGATCTATGCTACATTTTAAAGGGGGAGGAAATGGATGTCAGACCGCCTGTTGCATCACAAACAAGAATAGGCTGCACTCTGTGATGGAGAGAGAAGCATGCCAGCACTGGGCACAGTCCCTGCCACTCCTTGAAGGATAACTATTGACTTTGCAATTAGCCTTTCAGATAAGTTATAAAGAAGCTATCAGCCCCATTTTCCCATGATGCTTCACTTCTACTACTGTCTTTTGCTCTCCCTATGCCTAAGCAAAGCTGCCCACCATTTATGGATGCTGTCACTTTGGCGGCCAGTCTCCCTGACTCTGCCTCTCTCCAAGCTCACTGTGTCCTCACCTGTCCTTTCCTGAGACTTCCACTCTGCCTCTTCCAGTCACACACTGCTGAGAGATCTGAAGTGTAGCTTCAGGCTCCTGCCCTGGCACTTATTAGGACTGAGAGAGCAGGACACAACAGAAGACCTGTAAAGCCCTCTCTTGCAGTTCTGGTGAAGTGAATTCTCTCACAGTTCTGGGGCCAGGAGTCTAGAGTCAAGGTATCCACAGTCTAGTGGTCCTTTTGATCCCAAGTAGAACCCCCTTTGCCTCTCTCAGCTGTTGAGGTCTAGGTGACTCCATGACTCCATGTCCTGACTGTTTCCACGCATGTCCACCTGTGTGTGAGCTTTTATAACATGCCTATTTGAAAGAACACCATTCACGCTCAGTGCCCACCCTTGGGTACTCCAGAATGACCTCTGACCAGTTATGCCTGTGGTGACTCTCTCTCCAAATGAGGTCATGTTCTGAGGCACTGGAGTTATGGCTTGCTCACCTTCTTATAGGACACAAGTCAACCTGTAACACCATGGCTAGGTTATACATTCTGAAGACCCCAGGCTGCTGTTCCTCCTCCCTGGATTTTAGACTGTTGAAGTCATGCATGCCTTCTTAGTGGCATTTCAGGCTAAGCTAGAATTACAGACACATGGAAGTCAGTGTGACCAGTATCAGTGCACTGTTCATATTTCACATGCATCTTTGTGGAGTCCTGGTGCACTGAGGTCCAGCTGTCCAGTCTAGAATTGCATACTCTGTCACCTACTGTGTGCCTCAGGACACCTTCAGGTGGGATGTTGATTTCTTGGGTGCCACTACAAATAGTTCACAGTCATCTCCAGAAACAACTTTTAGCTGGAGAGAAGGGCCTTGTCCAAAGTTTATCACACCCAATGCCTGGTTGCAGGAAGGAAGGAAGACCCAAACTCTCTGCCTCAACTTTGGACTTCATGCAAGAGGCACACCACCTGGAAGGCTGAACTCATCCTCAAGTTGGTACTAAAGATGGGCTGGACCACAAACCCTGTCAACATCATACGTGCCTGGGCTCCTTTGGCTAGTCCTCTGTTTAGCTGGCCATCTACTAGCTGAGCTGGCTCTTCTGCCAGCCCATGTTCTTGCTCAACGTACTAGTTATTTTACTACTGCTGTGATAAAACTCAATGACCAAGTTAGCTTGTAGAAGAAAGTTTATTTGAGCTTACAGTTCCAGAGGAGTGAGAGACTGTCACGGTGGCAAGACCACAGGAATGGCAGCTGGAGCAGAAGGCTGAGAGCTCACTTCCCTTACAAATGTGTGGAGAGAACAAGCAGGAGGAATGAGAGGCTTTCTACTATGAGAGTCTGCCCATAGTGACAGATTTCCTCCACTCAGGCCACATGTCCTGTGCTTCCTCAAACAGCACCACCAATGGGTGACCAAGTGTTCAAATGCCCAAAACTATGAGGGACATTTCTTATTCAAAGAAAACAAAACCAACTGTTAACCCTTCTCCTGTGGCACCTTGGGTTTGGTGTTGGAGGAGAGACGGAGGTATGATGTCCAGGGCTTTTGAGGAAATGAGATCACACAGAATATCTTTGCTCACAGGCCAGTGTTTATCTTAGGAACTTTTCTATTGCTGTGATACAACGCCATGACCAAAAGCAACTTATGGATGAAAGTGTTTAGTTCATCTTACATTTCCAGGTAACAGTCTATCATGGAAGAAAGTCAGGACAGGAATTCAGTCAGGGCCTGACTGGATCTGGAGGCAGGAACTGAAGCAGAAACCACAGAAGAAAGCTTCCTTATTCAACTTAAAACCATCTGCCCAAGGATGTCCCTACCCTCATAGGCACAGTCTACCCACATCAATTACTGAACAACACTGCCCCAAAGACTTGTCCAGCCTCACAGGCCAATCTTATGAGTCATCTTCCCAAGTGAAATTCCCTTCTCTCAGATGACTGAGAAAACCAGCCAGTACTGTGGTGTCCAGCAACTCCACAGACTCAGTTACTAAACATAGAACAACTGTATTATACATCTACCAACTCTTTTTAAACTTCTTTTCAGTTGTTTTAATGATGTAAATTATTTTTACAAAGCCAGTAAGTAAAATAGTGAAAAATATAAATTAAAAATGTTCCGTGTGCTCATAGGCCAGCCTCCCACCTATCTCTGCTCATGGGAAATCATTTTAATCCATTTCTGGTTTGTAGTTTTCTGAAGTAAAATTTTATATATATTCTGATTCCATGCCCTTGTTTTAGAAGGCTACGTAAGCACACTCGTGTGCTTGTGTCTGCCGTGCTCCTCCTTATCTTGCTTGCGGTGTTAAGGTAACATGCGCTATTTTTTTAAAGGATTTTTTTTACGCATATGAGGTTTTTTCCTGCTTTTATATGCATCTCATTTACATTCCTGGTGCCCTCAGAAGTTTGAAGAAGGTACCAGATGCCTCGGAACTAGAGTGATGGATGTTTATAGGTTACCAAGTGGTGCTAGGAATAGAAATGCTAGCACCGTTAACCAATGAGCAATCTCTCCAGTCTCCCAATACACCAGCCAGATTCTGTATTCTTTTGCAGTTTATTCACAAAAAAATCTTCTTCATTTTTAATGGCTGTCTGATATTCTATTTTGCAGCCGTGTCATAATTTATTCAAACCTTATGTCCCTATAGATGCTCATTTAGATGGAGTTAGTCTTTTGTTTTTATAGACAATGATCTTGTTTCTGGAATGCTGTTTTGTGTTTAATGGGCTGGAAGTGGCAAGCTCTCAGTGTAGATTGCCATATATCCTATCAATCACACACACACACACACACACACACACACACACACACAATTGTGCCAGGTATTTCCAATCCCTCTTCTTCTTTATGTTTATGCTGCTTTCATATGAGGCCTCTGCCAACATACTTCTTTTCCAAATCTGTCTTTGTGGATTGGTGACTGACAATCAGCTGACTCCAAAATGTTATAGATGTCCTTGAAGGACCATAAGACAAAGTTACATGTGAGATTTGGGTGTGGAGCCTGGTTGGCATTTTGGAGTAGAAGATGTATTTGTATATATGGATATGGATAAAGATATATAGCTATATTATTTATTCATTCATTTATTAGTGTGTGTGTACAGATACTCATGGTGGCCAGAAGAGGCCATTGTATTATTGTATTCCCTGGAGCTGGGATCACAGGGTGCTATAAGTCACCCTATGTGGTGTGAGTGCTAGGGTTTGAATTTCGGATCTGTGGTAGAACAGGAAGCATTCTACACCTCTAGCCATCTGTGCAGTTGTTAGGTAGTACTCATCAAAGTAAAAAATGAATTTAAAACAACATTAACTGCATAAGGATTAGACCCAAACTAAGTGATTTTTACCAAGTGCCCACTAATATATTCCACAGTGGATACACTTGAGAAGATGGCCATTCAAACTCACCCATGTTTCAGAAATAAAATGGGGGCTTCCAGAAGATATTATAACACTTCCTGGTGAGGTACCCACATTCTTTGTGAGTCCCAGTTCAACCTGTTTCATTTATGGTGAGTGGGCTTTGCTCTTGGTAGATGTCATCATCTTTTTTTGTCCCATAAATCTTCAACTATCTTTATAAGCCTTTGAGTTAGTCTTTAAAGTAGATGGGGGAGGGTGGCTGCGACTTGGCTAGTATTTGCTCATTCATCTCTGATTTTGTCGTGCTCCTTTATCATAGGAAGCATGAGACATCATGATAGAAGATTATGAACATATTACTTGGGGGAATAACCCAGATGGGAACAACTTGCTGGGTATAAGTCTGTTAAATTACTGCTCTCATGCTATTGTTCTGCATAACAACTTTAAAATGTAAGCTCTCCCCAAATAAATCAATCAGATATCTGATACTGTTAGTGGATACACGGCAGATTGGGGGGTAGGTAGAGCGAACACAGGGAAGAAGACAACAACCAGATGTGTTCAGCTGTGTAGAATCTGAAGTGATTTCCTGGTTGAGTGTAGTTCCAGCACGCTCACTGATGAGCGCAGGTGGTTAGGAGGAAGCATCATTAAATACCGCAAAGAATGTTGTTTTCTGGGTCCTTATATGCACCCTTTGGGTTTTCCTGGGAATTTTAGCAACTGTCAATGGAAGCTCTCAGGGAAGTCCAGCTATTTTGAATAATCCGCCATCAGGCTAAGGAAACTCCACTCTAGCTGCAAGGGATACTGTGAGCATTGCAGCTACTGAGACCAGAATTCCTGCTTCAGGAGGCCCCTTTTCAGTTACAACCCTTCCATACAAACTGCCCAGGCTTTTGAAAGATTGTACTCTGTTAAGACAAGACCTCAATTCTGGATGGTAGCTGTTCTCCCGAGACAGAATAAGGAGCACCTCCCGTTGACAAGACAGAGAGCCTGTGACTGGTGCATCGTGATTGGTGGGATTACAGTCTAAGTACAGACATGACTTGACCTTTATCTGTCTATCTGAGCCTATTACTTCCCAGTCTTATTTACCCAGTCCCTGAAGGTTCACCTGTGTACCTTACCCGATTATTACAACATCAGGACCATTAAAGCCTTCTCCTGGATGAACAGTCTTCCTGTGGTCTTCACCATAGGCAGAGCAGACTGGGCTGGTAGTATTTGGAGCAGATGAAAGCCCGAACTTTGACTCTTGGTTCCTGGCTGCAGCGGCTATAATGCAGCGGAGCGCGATACCTGTGGCTGTGTGCCCTTGACTCGTTCTGCAGCTCTGAGGGAGCTGAAGAATTCAGAGAGTAGCTGGGGGCAGAGACTGTGGAGATTTTGAAGGAGGACAAAGACCATAAGAAGGTGAAAGGTGATTGAGAACTAAAGCTAATGAAGGCGAGAGGCGTTCAACAATTCTGAGTGGTAGTCACTGAAAGAGTTCCAGAGAACTGATGAGAGATAGGAGCCCAGGACCCCAACCCTCACCGAGGAGGTGGGAAATCTCTCAAGGAGCATTTGCTGTCAGTCTGACAAAGCTCAAAGTTATCTGAAGGAGTCTCAATTGAAGGCTTGCCTCAATCAGGTTGGCCAGCTGGAAAGTCTGAGGGGTATTTTATTGATTGCTGATTGATACAGGAGGATCAGCCCATTGTGTGCAGTACCATCCCCAAAGCAGGGAATCTTGGGCTGTATGACCACTAGCTAGGTAGAGCAAGCCATTCAACAGAATGTCTTTGTGATTTTTGCATCAAGCTCCTGCCTAAGCTCCTGCCTTTGCTTTCCTCTACGAAGGACTACAGTCTGTAAGATGAAATAAACCCTTTAGTCTCCAAGTTGCTTTTGATCATGGTGGTTATTACTGTAACAGTTAAGTAGCTAGGACAGAGCGGCATCCTGCTTAGGATACAGGGTCAGTAGGGACATGCAATCCAACAGAAAATCAGCACTTCAAGCTTTCTGTGCTTCGGGATAGTTGGACATCCAAAGAGGAGCTCTATGCTGTCCTCTAGGGCACCACATAGACTCAAAAGACAGAATCAGAGGGACTCTGCCCTACACTTGCAGCCACTGAACCAAATTTGCATTAACCAGTGATTGGTTTTCCACAGCAGGTTCTTTCCCCAAATTTTGGGTAGAGTACACAGAGAGGAATTAGAGCAGTGGCTCTCAACCTGTGGGTCACAGCCCCTTTGGGAGTTGACTGACCCTTTCACAGAGCTCTTCAGATATTTACATTACAATTCATAATAGTAGCAAGATTATAGTTATGAAGTGGGAACAAAATACTTTTGTGATTGTAGGGGTCACAAAAAGTGAAGAAACTGTTAAGTGTCCCAGCATTAGGGAGGCTGAGAACCACAGGGTTAGAGGAGTAAGGACCCTGGGTTACTTCTTTATTTCCCTCTAAGAATTTTCCCAACAATTCTAGAATGTAAGCTCTCCAAGCTCTCCAGTGGGACCCAGGAGTAATTCAATCTCTCCATTTTATACTTAGACAAGATAATGCATCTGTGAATGCTTGGATGGGGTGTGAAACTCAAGAACGGATGTTACCACCATCTTTGAAGGGATCCTTCCAAACACAAAGCTCTGCTTGGTGTACAGGTAATATCTTGGTAAAGAGGTGTGTGTGTGTGTGTGTGTGTGTGTGTGTGCATGTGTGAGAGTACACACAAACACACACACACACACGTGTACTCTCACACATGCACACATACACACACACACACACACACACACACACACACACAGGAAATCAGTGAGTTAGAGATCTTTAGAAGAATTTTTTGATGAAAAAATAATAGCTTAAAATAACTTTACAGAAATAAAATATCCATGACTTAAATATGCATGTTTAAAATTTATATTGTTTTTTTGTTTGTTTTGTTTTTGTTTGTTTGTTTTGTTTTGTTTTTGCTCCAGTTTTCCCTGGAATATAAAACTGTGGATAAGTGGAAGATCAGATTTTCCAGGGTTGACTGAAGGAAGTTCCTGTTCATACAAACAACTGGGCTAAATACCATGGGCTACCTCTGTCCTGCTTCATTCCTGGAATAAGGTTCACCTCTGTTCTACCAAAGCTACAACTGGTAGCCATGTCTAAGAAAAACAGAAGGGACAGGTATTGGAACACCATTTCCAGGTCAAGAGAAAGGCTCTACAGCAATGCAGTGCCAGCCAGGTGGGAGAGCAGATTGGCTTGCTTTGGGACACTATTTCCTTTTAAAATTCTCACTGATGTGTAGTGTGGTTCCTCAGGCTGCATCTAATGGTGTGACTCACTGTATATTGATTCACCCTGCTGGGCTGGTACGCCATATGCCTGAAAGGAAAAAGGGGGGGGGGATGAGGGGAAAGAGAGAGATCTCATCTTCTTGTAGCTGTCACGGATATAAAATCCCTGGCAGCAAAGTGGGACTTGTGGTAGTAATTGTGACACAGTAGATTTTGACAAGACAGACTGTTGATATGTTCATTTACATACTGGTGCTCCGCACCCTCGCTTCCCGAATGCACTCTGGGCCCCACATGGAGGCCCCGGGTGCTCCAGCAGAACAAGACTCTTCTCTGTCACTGGAGTTCAAATGGTCTACAAGGAAGGTGGCATTTGTGAGTCTGAGAGGAGAATTTGCAAAAGAAAAATACAGGACAAGATTATATGTAGTTGTGCACTTCCTACTAATAAGAGTGGATGCTCTCTCCAGCCGTCTACCAATAAGTGACCTTGACCTTAGGAGCCTGAGTGATCACATGAACAGAGTGAAGCCAGCCGCTAAACGCCGATGTACTTAGCAATTTAGCAAGGACCATATTTGCCAGTGAACATCTAGACACCAAAAAACAATCGTGGATGGTCACCAGTCACTCCCGCCTTGTGGTTACTATTTTGCCAAAGATGCAAGCTTGTTTTGATTTTGCTATTTATTTGTGTTTTCCAGCACAAATGTATTCTAGCCATAAATGAAAGATTCAAAGCTCTTCAGGGGGTTGGGAATTGGCTCACTGAAATCCCACAACCGGAATTGTACCTTTGAGACTCACCTGGTGAGGTCTGGACTTTTGCAATAAGCTTATCTGAAGAACATAATTGGCAGTTCACCCAAAGCAATTAACCAAGATGTGGTGAACACTATGCCAATGAACATCATCATTGTAAGGAAACTGCGCGCATGGGGTACACCCAGTTCCTAAGGAGGACAAAGGCTTAGGTGTGTGCTCTGCCCTTGGCTCTGACATGTGCAGAACCAGCAGCAGACAGACAGCATCACCTGGGAATAACAAATGTCCACTCTTGACTTCTAAGGCTTCAGTGCAGAAAGCTCAGCTTTCTTGGGGAACAGCGACCCTTTGGGCTACTTCTCTGCCTCTTCATCCAGCCAGTTTGAGCAGCAGGGCTGCTGAGCTTCAGCTGACTGGCAATTTGGGGGGCTCTGAACCCTTGGGTGAAGGATGAGATCAGAAATGTTCCTGGATAAACTTATTCCTAAGGGCCTGTAGAGCCATACCTGTGTGTTAAGAGCAGTGTTGTATTCCTAGAATTCTTAAGTTCTCACTGAAGTGTATTCTAGAACACCTGGTTGGCTATATTTTACATAAATCAACAGACAGACTGTCAACTCCTGACAAGTACCTGTTTACTTTCACGTCATTAAGTGCCATGTTTTTTTCCAGCAACAGCAAGATACATGCAACACAACATGTAATTAAGTCAAAACAATGCAAATAAACATAAGTAATCTTAGTGAGACTAGGAAAGCAGATATCTACAGAAGCACAGACGTGAGACCTCAGAGCTTACAACTGAGCTCTAGTTTACCTGCACTGATTGGATGGCCTATCTGCAGCCTTTTATTTGCAATGAGGATAAAGGTCCTCCATTTAAATTACTCTTCAAGTAGAGACCCCACTTCTCAGTTTTAGAATAGCCATGGCTACTAGCACAGGACGTCTGAGGAATTGTCTAAGGTGAGAGGAGAAGAGGAGACCCTGTGGCCCTGCTGAGTCTTTAGAGGAGAGGTGGGAGTTCATGGGAGCACCTGCTGTTCCTACAGCTGTCTCCGTGTTGTGTTTGGCATGGGCAACAGATTGACAAAAAGGCAGATCCACATACATGACCATCTGCTCAGTGTCCTGCCTCTTGAGTGAAACGGCACTCTCCCATTTTCATCAGAACCACTGGGGGAAAACTGCTTCTTACAAACCAATGTACTATTTAAAACTACAGTATCAACCTTAATGTTTAAGAGTATCTGTCTCTTGAGTATTATATTTCATCTTATCTGTGTGTACATGGGGACCTTCTGTAGAGACAAGGTCTTGAGCTCATTATCCTCCTGCCTCAGTCTTCAGGTGTGAGCATTAAAAGTAAGCCACCGTGGCTCAATATGTCTACCTATGAGTTTATATGTATTTATCTAACTATTATTTAGTGATTATTTGTGTTTGATTTGACATCTACTTATCTATCCATCTTATAAACATTTATCTATGTTCTATCTAATCCATTATCTCCCTATTTATTATCTGTCTATATACTAGGTATGATTTATCATCTACCTATTTAATATACTTACTCTCTACCTATTTAATCAGCTTCTTCCATCTCTCTATACATACTTCTCATCTATCTATCCATCTGTCTGTCATCTGTCTGTCTATCTATCTATCTTTCTCTAGATAGACAGCTCACCATCTGTCCTTTTGTTGTCTCTTAATGTAATTCCTGGATAACTAGAGGGGAAAATAAAACAATTCAATTGTATCTTCTATAATTAGCAATCATTACGTTTCCTGTTATTATTCAAGCTCCAATTGGATCTGAATTATTTAGCTTTATCAGTGTTAAATATTCCTTGCACTCAACAGACTCTCACATTTTCTCATAGTGTACGGAATGCCAGTTTCTTTTCTCCCTTGACATCTTGCCATTCTTCCCCTAAGTCTGTCAATCACAATCTCTTTCTCTTACTCCTAGTCTATGGGCCAACATTTCTGAAATGTGAAGTGGGAAAAGAAATAGAATATATTGCTGCCAGGTATAGGGAAATTTTGGTTCCACAGATACTGTAACATTTATTCCGGAAGTCAGAGTACAGTGCAGGTGAAGCCCACCCAAAGTTAAAATTCTCTAACTCAGTGGGAAAGTACAAAATTTACACCCAGTGTTTTCTGGTCTATTTTCCCTTTCCAGATGAACTTTTTCCCCCCAATAACAGTCTTAATAGACTTGCCAGATTTGATACATAAAGGTTGTTAAATGAGAAAAGGAAAAACAAAGCCGACCAGAATAGATGAGAGTGGTTCCGTGCAGGCTGAATATATGAGGGGCTACAGGAGAGAATGACAACTTTACAGTTTTTAAAATACCAGCAAGCCTTTGGCAAATGAACTGGGTTTGAAAACACATGTAAATCAAAGACTTAATGTGGGCAAAAGGAAAAAACATAGACATTCCTTATTGCATAAAGATTGAACACATTTGTGTGGCCAAAAATTGGTGAACGGAAATCAAAAGACTCCAAATGATATAAAGAACAGTATTAACACACACGACAAAAGATCACCTCCTGTCATCCATAAAAGTCTCTGGAAACATTATGAATAACCTGGGAAAATGGTAATTGTAAGAGACTAGATAGGAAGTTGCTGGGTTTGACTCTGAGTGAGAGAAGAAAGGATCAAAGGTACAGTGAACTTTGGATTGGAAAACAAACAAACAGAACACAAACCAAACAAAATACTAAGAAACGATAACTTCTAGGGCATCCAAAAAGAAGGTTTTCCTAAGGACTTTAGGTATGACAGAATTGTCATAAACTTTCAGAATCCATTGGGTAGTGTCTCTGAAAATCAAACTGTACCACAGACATAAAAATGGCTCCAGTGTATAAGGACATGATTTCCAGATCCTCAGCTCATCCAAGCTGGTGATTTACTGGATAGACTGTATTCCAGCTTACCAAATGCAAAGACGACATAGGCAGCCAGAAGTACCAGGATGCCCTGTGCACCTGCACACTGTATGTGCAGTGCCACTCAGGCATTTTGATGTGCGAACAGTGAATTGTGGTATGATGCATGTCCTTCTTCCTGTTTTGAGGTGGGTTGGGGGACAGGTGCTAGTTGCTGGATGTGACAGGTCAAGGGCTGGAGAAGTAGAGGAAGGTGGAGGCCATTTCCTGGTTCTTGCTGCTAGGTCATTAGTTTTATACATGGGTCATGTACAACTTGTAAGCTTCAGAGGATAAGGACTTAAAGTAAATGTGCTATAAGAGGAAGGAAGAATGAGCAGGTCCTGAACCAATCTTTCTCTCACCTTGGTCTCCAAATGCTGAGATTCTAGCTATGTGACATTATGTTCTGCTCCTATTTATGTCTGTTATTTATGTCTGTGTATGCATGTCTGTGTATAAATGTACCTATCTATTGTAATATTGATGATCAATCTCTATCTATCCTCTATCATCTATCTACCTATTATCTATCTATCCTTCCATCATCCATCACACCTATCTATTGATCTATCTATCTATCTATCTATCTATCTATCTATCTATCTATCTGCCTATGTATGTGTCTATCATTTATCCATCTGCTTAACCTACTATCTACCTGTTTAACATCTATTATTTACTCCATCTACCAACCTACTCATCACCTATGCAGACAAAGCAAGCACCTTAGTAATAAAATAGTTATTATGGCTTTGTAGGGACAAGGAGGAGCCTGTGTAGGACAGAGAATCAGTAATCAGACTTCCAGAGTTCAAGCTGTGTATTCACTACCTGAATCCCTTGGGAACACTTCAGGAAATAATGAGCCTGTTCTTGGGGCCAGTCACAGACTGAGTTGGAGGACGTGCCTGCTAGGAACATGCTAAAGAACTGAGCAAATCACTAGCAACAGGGAGGGAGAGGGCCTGGTGCAGCAATGTTCCAAAGGAATGAACATCTCGAATTTCATGGAAGGAAGATTGAGTGGGGAAGGGCAAAGGATATCAGAGCAGTTAGTTCCTTTAGGCTGAGTCTTGTCTTTGAGTAGAGGCTGAAGAAAAGGGGTCATGAGCAGGCTCAACCAAGCCATTCCATGAGAGTAGAGGCTAACTTGCTTTCCATGACCACACAGAGTCTCAGGGACACTGCCTTTGTCTACTGTCAGCTCAAGAGCTGCAACTCCAATCAGTAATACCCCATGCAGAGTCAGCCAGCAGTTCTGTGGGTACATACTACAACATTACTGACAGGTTCTCCAGTGGTGCTGGGCAGGGGCCAAGCATATGAACTCTTCATGGTGACAGAAGGACCCTCCTCTGGGACTAATTTCAGGCAAGTCCAGGTTACTGTCAAATAGTAAATCAAGGCCACAGAAGAAGAGGCCTTAGATTCCCCTGAGGATGGTGCTTCTAGAAAGACTTGGTCATGATTTAAAATATGAGATTTCCATGCTTCCTTTCTCTGTGTTGGCTTCCTCTGCTTTGCAATGATTGTCCATAAAGAATGAATACTGTGTATGAAAGAGAAAGAGAGTGGTCATCATGCTTGAGTATTTGGGTCACATTTCCTTGTATCCAAGACCCTTGGGGACACTATGTAACACTGCTTTGTCATCTGCTAACATAAATGGTATCTCAGAGAGTATCATCTCTGAGAGCATCACAGTGCATTCATATTTCAGAACCCAATGCATTTAGCTTCTGCTTCCTGCACGTGCATAATGTAGGTAAGGCAGAGACACACATGGAGGTGTGGATGTGAGTCTCTCTCTACATAGGCCACCTGTGGTTTCCAGACCAAGCACTCTCTAACAGGTAGACTTCACATCCCCAACTTTCTTATTTGAATGTGTTGCCATGTTTGTGAGAACTGACTCCACCTTAGAACTTAGGAAGTACTGGCTTCCTTGGGCATAACAGTTGCCCCACACCATGGGCTCTGCAGGCTACTCTTCTTGACATTTGGGCATTTCTCATCTCTAATTTTGCCCATGACCCTCCAGATGCATTTGTGCCTTGGGTAATGCCAATGTGTTTGACTCTCTGGAGAGTGGTCAACACTTCCGGATTCTGTTGTTTTTATGCAGTTGTTCTTTGATGGCTTTTTAGTGACCAGCCATGGTGAGGCAGAACTCAGCGTCTGGAGTCATTGCTAAATACTGATGGCCTCATTTAATGAAAGAACATATTGGCATAACAATATAAATGTTACACAGTAAGAAAAGCTGATCATGTAGGGCATGTTCAAGTGACCAGAATGGGGCTCTACCCATTTCTCTAGCCTGGGAACGTCACTCTGCCCCTGCTCACTAGGCAGGGCTGACAAGAAGCAGCTTGGGGAAGAAATGGTTCAAAGATACAGTCCACCATTATAGGGAGACAGGGTGGCAGGAGTGGAGGCACTTGGCCACACTATGTTTATATGAAAAAGGAGAGACAAGTCAGGGTGCCCAAATACTTTTCTCTTTTGTATTCAGACCAGGACCCCGCCCAGGAAATGATGCCACTAATAGTTAGAATATATTTTCCTACTTTAATTAAACTAATCTAGTCATCAGAGGCATATCTCCTCAGCAATTCTAGGGCCTTTCAAGTTGGCAATGTTACCCATCTCAATGGGTTGCTGAATGATAAAGAATTAAACATTTCCAGAAAAAAAAAAAACTCACAAAATATTTTTGATACGGAGTCTGGAGAAATGGGCCAGAGATTAAAAGTCTTTGCTGCTACTCTCTCAGAGGACCTGGGCTTGGTTCCAGCACCAACATGGAAAGGAGCACAGGGACTCACAACCCACCCTGGAACTCCTGCTCCTGGGGACCTGATGACCTCATTTGGCATCTACAGATACCAGCATGCACATGGTGTACACACACACACACACACACACACACACACACACACACACACACACACGCATGCATATAAATATAGCTTTAAATTTTTCATGTGTGCATCAAATGGTTTGTTAAAAGATGTTTAGAACATTTATAAATGGAGTAAGAGTGGACTAATATCTTCTTTTCCTTCTGTTGCTACATGTGTTTTGCATTAGAGTTGGACCCTCAAAAAACAGCTAGGGAATGCATTCTCTGATCCCTAGGAAGGTCCGTGTGAGATTGGGGTTTCTAAAACGTTTGAGATGAATATCCAGGAAAGTGCCTTCTTCAAGAGGGATTGTAATGTGTTGCATTAACTGAAAATACTATAGTATTTTTAATATGTAGTCATTTTTAAAAATTTATGTTCTCTGGGATTTATGAACATTTTACAGGATTTATTTAAGTTTTTATAGGATTTTCCTCTAAGCTTCAAAAAATGACTATAAAGATGTTCACAATGTTTTCCTGTGTTTTAAATACATGCTATTTTGCATGCCTAATGGTTCTGTCTCCTGCGTGCCTATGAAGTTTTGTACTTCTATGTTTGTAGATTTTAAACAGTTTTCAAGACAGACTCATGATAGCCTGCGCAGTTCCTGAACTCACGCATCTGCAGCTTCCGGCTTCCGGGAGTGGGAACTAGAGCGCATGCTTCACACTCGGCCCATTTGACAGCCTCCCAATAAAGATGGCTTTTGACCATTGTCATACTTCACGACGCTTCCTCTGTCGTTGAGTTTTGTAATTTGTAAGCTTGTTTATGGCTTTCGCTGGATTTACCTTCTTAGTAGGTCAGTATCCTTTAAAATGGAATTAAGTTAGCATTCGGGTAACTAAGCAGAACCCCCTAGCTTGTAGTATAAAATATTTTATAGTAAAATAAATATTTCTGTTTGTTATCAGCACTTAACTATCACAGGGTTTATTTTGCCTTTATCAAAGTATTTTGAAAAATATTCAGTACTTAAGGGCTGGGAATATAGCTCAGTTGCTAGAGTATTTGACTAGTCTACATGAGGCCCCTATTTTATCCTCAGCATCACATAAACTGGGATGGTGTTTGCATATAATCCTAGAACTCCAGAGGTAGAAACAGGAGCAGAAGTTCAAGGTGACCCTGGTAATTTGCTAGGTTTCAGGCCAGTATGATATATGTAAAGGAGGTTCTGTCTTAAAAAGAAAAAAAATAATAAATGTAATTAAAAAAATGATTAACTTGCAACTTAATTTTTGTTACTCAAAGAACACGGTCTATATTACTGGTCATTCTGCAAACAAGTTAAGGATTCCTTAATGGCCTATTGTTTAATTCTATAAAAACTTCACAGGTTTGAGAATAGACTCTCAATGTTGAGCGAAGGAATCTATTTATATTTATTATATCACATTTAAGTATTTCTATTCTCTAATAGCATGACCAAATTTTGTGGGTTTTGTAATGGCAATTAAAAAGTTATATCAATGTTTCTATCATGATTAAGGTGGTGACTTCCCAAAGCCTCTTTAAATGTAACCATTGTCTTTAACCAGATCTCCCAAGCGCTCTGCTTCAGGCTGGCTCCTGCTTCTTTCCTCGCTCCCTTTGCTACTGTTTCTTTTCTCACTCCTTACACATTTCTTTCCTTTTTAGTGGTGCATCATGTATCCACGTGATTTATTTGGGCTGTTTGTTTGTTTTTGTCTTTTGTTGATTTGGTTTTTTTTTTTTTTTTTGCTATTAAAATAAATTTACTTCAGCTAATTTTTTATCAAGATTTTTCCATATTTTCACTATCTGCTTCTCTGATTTCATGTTTTATGTATATTTTAAATAGCTATTTACAAATTTACATATAGACACACAATCATCATTACACATAGTGTTTCCTTTAATTGGACAATTGAGACCATTGATATTTACCGCTATTACTGATGAATTTCCATTGTTTTGTTTGGTGTTTCTTCTTGTCTTCCTTTTCCTATGCTTCTTTTTCTATTTTGAGGTCAAATATACACAAGGTCAAACACACCTAGTCCTCTGGTCTCTGCAGTTTGGTGAGTCTTCTATAGTATTGAACTTGTAAAATACTGTATTTTTTAAAATAATTTTGATTGATAGGTTCATCATATTAATCAGTTTCTCTATTTATATAGAATATCTCTGGATTAAAGAGGGGGAGATATAATCAAAGCACAACAAATACATACATGAAAATGTCAATAAAATTATTTGCTTTACAGAGTTAATATATATATTAATATATAAGAAAGGCTTTTATCATAGTGTTCTTTTTTCTGACAGCCTTTAGTATTCATTTTCATAATGATTTTTGTATTCTTAGATTTGACTACTTTTATACAATTTAATTAAAAATATGTTGGACTCTTTAATTTATATTGCATTGAACTAATGGAGTAGTTATTGAAACATTTTTTTTAAATACTCAGAAATAGGTATGGTACATCTCTATTTTTTCTGGTCCTTACAAATATTTTTAAACAATATTTTAATTTTAATGTAGCAGAGCTGCATGGGGATGGGGAGGGTGACTCCAGTAATTAAAGAAAAAAACTCAAATAAAAACGTATAAGGTTCTCAATGAATTAATGAAAATATTAGTTATTAAAAAGCAATGTTTTGTTATCTTTCCATAAATATCTTTCACTTATATAACTTTATAATTACTTGTTAGCCTTTATTAAGGATCAAGAGTCCTCTGTGTTTATAAGTTATTTACATTTTTTTATTTTATAGAACAAATATTGATGTTTGTATGTGTTTACTTCCCATCACATTACATTTTGGTCTTGAGACTTGAGAACTGATGATTACTGCCAGACCCTACTGTACTGCTAGAGGAACCTAAAGTTTGATCTCCGCCCTTCTGATACTTGTCTTCTGTCTTACTGTCTGGCTGACACACATGCCACACTGTAGAAAGGAGGGGCTCTGTGGGACACGGCTGCCTCAGCTCCAGCTTCTCAGGGAAATGGCTTCCAATGTCTCCGTTGAGACTGCTCTTTCTCTAGACTCTTTTCCAGAACCATATGTCCATGACAGGATGAACTCTTCAAGCTTGTGAGTATAATTAATTTTTAATTAATCCATGTTATTAAAAAGTTTACATCTATTAATAATTACAGTTACAATATCTATATTAGTGTGTGTATAATTCAGAGAAAGCAAGCAAGTTTATCTCTTAATTTCCCTTGCATAGATGACTTGTAACAGACTACTAATATTTTAGCGATGGAAACTTTCTTAGATTTGTGGGAGAGCCTATTTATTCATGCTGTATCGTTTGCTCAGCATGTACTTTATTCAGTTTTCAATTATCTCATTTTCTGATGTTCATATTTACACAGATGAATGGTCTCACATCACTCACTCCTAAGCTGTCCTTTTCCTAGTTTTAATACGGGCTTTGTAGATTAATAGACTGAGCTGCACTGCCTTTAGTCTGTGTATTTTAGGAATGGTCTTTAAGACATTTGCTAGAGTTCATCAATATAGACGTTCTGAGTGTGTTTTGACAGACAAACCATTAGTATGTATTTAATTTCTTCACTGCTTTCAAGTTTTGAACTATCTTTTTCCAATTTTTATAATCTACATTTTGTAACTAATTTTTAGAGATAGAACGATTGATGCAGCGTTGAAAATTTTTATACTTTGATTTTCCATAAACTGATGGCAATGTTCACTATTTCCTCTCTTGACTTCTGATATTTTAATCTTTAGTTTGCATTTATTTTTGGAACTGTTTTCCTTAGAGAGATTTAAAGTATTAAATCTTTAACTTAAATAGAATCACATAACTTCTGCACTCCCTTTGCTCCTTCCAGCCCCTCCCAGCTTCACACCCTAAACCCTTCCCATGAGCTCTTCCACTCTTAAGTTGGTATTCTCCTTTTCTTTGATTGTTGTTATATTTATAGGAGTGTACGCCTACATGTGTGTGCATGAGCATATATAAATATCACCTGCTGAGTCTACTTTTATTGTCTGTGTTTATATGGTTTCAAGGCTGAACCCTCTGCACTGAGCAAGGAGTAAGGGGTCATTTCTGAGAACGGCTAATTCTCCTTCTCCAAAAGTTATTAGTTATTTGTTCTGTCTTCATCTAGGGGTGGGGCCTTCTTGAAATTTCCCCATTCCTTGTGTCAACATGCCCATGGATGTTGCTGTTGTTCTGGTCTGGTTTATGGAGCCACTTCTAGTAGAAACTGTTTCACAGTAGACTTCCTGGTGTTCTGGGTCTTACAATCCTTTTTGGCCCCTCTTCTATGATGTTTCTTGTGTCATGACACAGAAACTATGTTATAGATGTATCTATTGACTTTGCGTTCCCCATGATCTGTTATTTCTGCATTATGGTCAGGTGTGTGTGTGTGTGTGTGTGTGTGTGTGTGTGTGTGTACATCTGTGTGTTTGTGTGTATATGAGAGAGGAAGAGAGAGATAGATAGGTGTAATGGTCTCTATTTGCTGTAAAGAGAGATGTGTCTTTGATGAGGTGTTACACTTGGTGCTACACTTATCTGTGGGCATCAGGATGAGATATAGAATGTAGTAATTTGTATAAACCCATGAAGACTCAACAACTTTACTGAATGATGTATGGGGACACATTAAAATAGTTATAAAAGAGCAGCTTATAGCCCAAAGTGCCTACATTGAAAAAATCAGGAATAGCATAAACAAATGACTTAATGATGCAACTTAGGATTTTGGACAAACAAGAACAAACTAAAACTAAACCAGGTAGATGGCAAGAAATAATAATTTTCTATACTTATAACTTGCTTATTTTGTGAGAATGTCAGCAACAAATACAAGTAATGACACAAAAAGACTAAGAAGAACTAGATGAAATTAAACAATGGCAGAGAACATAGATGTAACAAACTATTCTTCCAAATCAGTGAGACCAATAAACCTCATAAAGAGGTGAAGAAGACAATCTGAAGTGTCCATGTGCTGAGGCTAGCCCTTAGGTAAGGCATAGTCTTGTCTGAACTTGTCACTGTCATGTGTTAAGGCTAGCCCTTAAGTAAGGCACAATCTTGTCTGAACTTGTCACTGTCATCATCACGTCAGTTTTTGTACTGCATTTATAAATTGCTTTCTTGTAAATACATCTATCCAGTGGCTCTGTCGTACATGTATATAATGCATTCTAGTTCATCCTCTGATGTATTCTCTGATCCATCCTCTGGTGTATCCTCTGTTCCATCCTCCGGTGTATCCTCTGTTCCATCCTCCGGTGTATCCTCTGATCCAACCTCTGGGGTATCCTCTGGTCCATTCTCTGGGGTATCTTCTGGTCCATCCTCTGCTGTATCCTCTGATCCATCCTCTGGGGTATCCTCTGGTCCATCCTCTGGTCCATTCTCTGGTGTATCCTCTGGTCCATTCTCTGGTGTATCCTCTGGTTCATTCTCTGCTGTATCCTCTGATCCATCCTCTGGGGTATCCTCTGGTCCATCCTCTGGTGTATCCTCTGGTCCATCCTCTGGTGTATCCTCTGGTCCATTCTCTGGTGTATCCTCTGGTCCACCCTCTGGGGTATCCTCTGGTTCATTCTCTGGCATATCCTCTGGTCCATCCTCAGGCTCATCCTCTTTCCCTATCCGTCTACCAAGTTCCCACTCACTTTCATGTCTGTCTTCCTTGTTTTGAGGTTTGACCCACTGTGTTTCCTGGCCCCCTTTAGTCAGGTGACTTTGAAGCTTTTGGGGTCAGCAGTAGGCACTGAGTGAGCCCACCCAAAACATCTGTGAACTACAGTTAGTTCTCTTGTGTGTTCTTGATGTGTGTGTGTTTCCACTTTAAGTAAAAGTAAAATATAAATCCAAGAATTCCTACTAGAATCTACAGAATGCAGTAAGTTATGGTTGGCATGAACTCTCACTTGCTAGGTTTTACGTGTCTTTGAGTCTGTGAAATACTGTTCCCTGGAATGGAATGAACTGTACTGTAAGCAGCACACATGCTGTGTGTGGGACACCTCTCATTTATTTCACTTCAACATTCTCCTGAGCCCAGGACATGAAATAAACCTCTTGGTGATTATGTTGGCAATCAGAATAATTGCACAACACTAAGGATACAAAAGGGGAACATGAAGTTGGGGGAGGAAGATGTGATAGGAGATCCTTGAGAGAAGGGAGAGGGTAGATATGATCATGATATGTTGTATATATCATGTATATGTATGTATACATATACACATATATATCATATACATATACATTATATACATACAAACCACATACACACACTACATATACATTATATACATATACACCATATACATCATATAGATATACATTATATACATACACGTCATATACATACACATCATATACATATACATCATATACATATACATCATATACATATATGTTATATACATATACATCATATACATATACATAATATACATATACATTATATGCATATACATCAAATTCTTATACATACAAAGAAATTTCAAAGAATAAATAAAAGTTTTAAAAATCAAATGGAATATCCCAGAAATAAATGATTCTTACATTGTGGGGAAAAAAAATTGACTCACTTTCAGTAGGACGGTGTCAGTGGCATCTCAGTCCACCATTTCTGTGTTCTCTTTCTTGTCTGCTCAAGTTGAAGGGCAGAGTGTGCACTGTGACCTCAAGTCAGCAAGCTCACATTGTTTCCTCTGTCACAGACAAGGCTCGGCCTCTCTCTCTCTCTCTGTCTCTCTCTCTCGCTCTCTCTCTCTCACGCACGCACACGCGCACATGCACACACGCATACACACACACACACACACACACACACACACGCATGCGTGCGTGCGCGCACACTGCCCTTTGTCTGCCTTTACCTTAACAATGTATCCAAGCCCTTACTCTACTTAGATTCTCCCTATTTTCTCTAATCTTAGTGACTTTTTTAACCAAAAGGGGAAAAATTACTTTATGCGCCTCTCCATTGTTTTCCCAGAGTATGTCAGATCTTCCTGGCCATACATACTGAATCAAGAGTGACACATAGAAGCCTCTACATGCTGTAGATCAAAGCGTGGAAGTGGCAAAACCAATTTTTCTCTCCCAGTGTGCCACATACAATTATGGACATGGTTTGTCATTTGCCTGCACTGATAAGCCACTCACATCTCATTATTGGTTAGATGGGAGATAAACACCAAGCAGAGAAGGATCCACAGACTCTCAAAGCCGGTGACTTCTCAGCAATGATTGCTGCCTTAATGGTATAGGTGTTTGTCCACCCAGAAGATCCCCACGACGCTCCAACAACTTCTAAACCAAATCTAAACTCAAATTTTGCCTCCATTTTCCCACAGTCTTCTTCCAAATAAATTTCAAATACTCTCTCATTGCCCAGACCAGAATCCTGAGACCCAGCCTCATCTGTCTCTGGGATCAGGGTCAGTTTGTTGGCACTGGATCTGGGGTCACACATGCCACCCTGCAGTGCACAGTTCAAGTCTCCATCATCTCTTGTCCAAGCATGACACCACCTCCTCACATCCTCTTCAGTGTCCCTGTGGAAGGGACAGTCATGGTCTACCTTTCAAAACTGAAGCCAGAGTTCTTTGGCAAAAGTTCCTCATGCTGTATTTTCATATATCCATATGAGGAGAAGAAGAAAGTTGTATTTATTTCAGTTCCGGTGAGATGGGCAGAACCTTGAGGCACAGCCATACCCACTCTCGTCCTCTCTTCCTTTCTCTCACACTTCTGCCTGCCTCCCTGACAGTCTTGACTGTTTTGCTTTGCTTTTAACACAACAAACTCATTCCCAACTCAAGGCTTTGGGCTTGATGATCGCAGATATCCTCAAGGCTCATTTTTTCAAATTTAATCCAGATCAGTGAGGAAATATCAATGGCTTGAAGAGATGTTTCTTGACTGCCCAGTAACAAATATCCCACCATGGATGCTTGGCATAGACTTCTCTGGCATTAGCCTGATCTCAGAGAACATATTAGGTGAGCATCCTGACAAGGAAATTTGTCTATTTCTGTATCTTCAGTGGTTGAGAAATTTCCCAGCTTAATGAGTGTTTCTGAACAAAGAACCTCTGCCTCCGGTTACTGTTCTTCACATGGTGCTGAGGTTGTTTGCTCCCAGTGTCTCCAGCCTGCCTATATTGTATGTATAATAAACAAAAGTGCTTGGTGACATGGCATCATCCTTATCTCTACTGCTCCAGGAACAGTATGAATGCCTGTTGACTGAGGTTCTAGAGATAAACCTAGACCAATGTCAAGGGCTCTCCTGGAGATGGTGGCTGAGGTTCTTAGAAGCTTTGTTCTCTAATGTTGGACATTTGGTGGGATGCACAGATGGCTACCAAGCTGTAGGTCCCTTGTTCTGGAGGGTGTCCCACAACGATCTCCCGCCTGGGGATAGGGTGAGAGCAGGGAGGGTTCGCTACTGTCTCTGCACTGCCTCCGGCCTGCGTCTCCACTGTCTATAGGTCTCCCTAAACCGGCCTGATGCGGGAGGTCAGGGCCAAAGGACACAGAGTGCGAGCAGGAGGGGAGATTGCCTGCCCCCGCCGCTGCCTCTGCTAGCTCACTGCCGCTGTAGCTGACCAGTCTCTCCCAAGTTCTGCACCTGTCTCTTGCACAGACAAGAGACCATCTTGGACCGTCTGGACCGTCTTACAAGCGGGTCCAGGCCCAGGCTGGCCCAATAAGAAGCCGGCTAGCTGACAAGGAGGCAGCTTGGTGTCCCGGGCAGGTTCTGGGAGAGCAGATCTCTCCCCAAGTGTTACAGCTCTTATGACAGAAACTCTCTTGACACCAGGATGATTCTTGAACACTTTACTTCCCCTAAATAGACAGTTTCAGGGTGGGTTAGGGTCTGGCAGCAGATAATGTCTATTGGCTTGGTCTGAGAGCTTGGAGATTCTTCATCTGCATGTGGGAGAGCCTGAGGGGCTGTTCCTCTGACTGATGGTCATAAACCTCTCTGTGGGAGGGGTTGTTGGAGGGCTGAAGCTACATGAAAAGAACCAGGGCCTGGGGAAAGAGCTGAACTCCTGCCTCCCAATAAGGTTTCGGGGTTCCAAGCTCATGCTCAACCAAGCACCCAGGTGCTTCTCACAGCCCACCGCCCCACACCAAGCCTTGCCTATTTCTACATAAAGATACCTTCATTTAATTTTAATAGCAAACTGAAGGGATTCTCGCCTTATGTGATGAGCTGGCAATTCTGCATCGGCTTCCACTTCATTCTGAAAGCATTTGATTTTCATTCCAGGCTCCATTATACAGGGCTCCGCCTTAGGGAAGAATTCCTTTTAGGTTTTGTGTATAATAGGTGTGTGTGTGTGTGGTGTGTGTGTGTGTGTGTGTGTGTGTGTGTGTGTGTGTGTAGATGCACAAGCCAATGTGCATACCTGTGAACTCCAGAGGAGGATGTCTTGTGTATTCTTCTACTGCTTTCCACCTTATCTCTTGAGATAAAGCCTCTTACTCAACCTAAAACTCACCATTTTCCAATAGACTGGCCACCAGACAGCCCAAGTGGTCTTCTGGTCTCTGCTCCCACCAAAGTTAGGATCAAACGTACCCACAACCACACCTGGCTTTCTACGTTAACGCCAGGGTTCTAAATTCAGGTCCTTGTGTGTGCATAGCACGTATGTGCTTACCTTTCAAGCTTTCTTAGCTTTTGATATGAGTGAATATAGCTGTGGTTATTTTCTGAGAAGACAGCATATGGAGGCTTGGCTAACGTTACCAGTAAGTTTACTCCTTCAGGTATAAGTAACACTTTACCATGCAAACCTGGTAAACAGGATTGAACCCTAGGAGGTGTTACCTGGTCGCTCTCCATCTAGCAAAGTAAGATTTTAACAAAATCGTTAGCTATTATAAGCAAAGTAAAGTTGGGCAGCTTTAACAATATCTGTTCTGTTTCCACAGCACTGTATAAGGTAGCATTTTTGGTGTTGTTGCAGGATCTGCAGAAAGGTATGAACACTGAGGGGGTCTAAGCTCTTTTTGTAAGTATAGAAAGATGTTGCCAAAAGCTAAGTATCACAGACCACTGGTCAGTTTGTTACATATTTTTGTGATTAAAGTGACACCTCAATTAATAGGTTCTATGACAAAGTTTTGGTACTAATTTACTTGCGCTGTAGTATCTATGTGCTTTTTAAAACTTCTCTGCATCTCCAGAATGTATAACCCTTTTGCAACCAATTCTTTACAGTGGTGCCATTTGAGTGACATCATAGTCCCCATTCATTCTCTGGTCTATATACAACCTGAGTCATGGACATTGGATGCCATAGACTGGAAGTAGGTCGTTTCAACTATGATGCTACCCAAAGCAAGTGATGTAAGAATAATGTCCATGAACTGTTCCTTGAAATTAACTCTGAGCACAGACTGAATGTGATCTGCCAAGCTTCCGGAACCATCATTTGGGTCATTTCATACCACTGTCTACGATGAATTCTTTTATCTCTTGAATTTCTGTTTTCAGGAATGCTTTGTTTCTCATGTTTTCCTTTTGTAATCATCTGTGGTATATTTGCATGAGAAGGTGTGCACCAAGTTCTTTCTCTTCTATTTAATGGCAAGAGTAGTCTTTCTATTTCCATATCCATCCTTCTGTCCATACCCACCGATCCACCTATCATCTGTTCTTCCATCTATCTATTATCCATCTGTCTCTTCATCTATCCATCTATTTATCCATCCATCATTCAACCATCCATCTATTTACCAATCCATCCATCTATTATTTATCCATTAATCCACCTATCCACCCATCCCATCCATCCATCCATCTACCCACCTATTCACCCATCCATCCATCATCCATCTATTCATCCATTCACCATTTATTCATCCATCTATCCATCCATCCATCCATCCAGCCAGCCAGCCAGCCAGCCAGCTAGCCATCCAGCCAGCCACTTCCTCCGTCTTTCCATCCACCTCCATCTTTAATTCCTTCCTTTCATCCATCTTCATCTATATTCATATCCATCCCTCTGTGGAACCATACACATACTTCTCTCCTTCCATCAACTTTACAATAAAAATTAACTTCTGTATAACAAACTCAATTTCTGGCTTGGGATAAAGAAATACATACAAAGCATAGCTCCTGTATCATGAGAATTTGCATGAATGCCAGCCATCTTGAGATAATGGTACTGTCACATTTTGTGGATGGCCACTCAATCAGTACCGTTATATATCTACTATAGTACTAACACATTATGGTCAGAAAAAGCTTATCATTCACCATTGCCCAAATAATTGATTTTAATGTGAATAATTTTATGATACAGTGTTATCATGTATAATTTCAGCAGCATTCTACTTGTTTGTATAAATGCTAAATTATCCTTTCTTGGTTATCAGATTTTGCCTTTGGTATTATGTGGGTAATTACAAGTGACTCTACTGTTCCCATGAGTATCTTATTTCCAAAAACTTTTCCATTTACACAGATACAGTTTCAGCTTTTAAACAGACGTTACTATCATGCATGTTTTTCAGTACATGGATTTACATGTTCCAGCATCAGTTTAATTTCTGTATTTGTCTTGATGTTGATCATTATATTTCATTGTAGGTATTCATAATTGATTTTATGCATTCTGCTCTTTCTTGTGACAGAGTAAGTGGTCATCTTCCACCATAAAGGTGGGTTGAGATCTTCACTTTTCACTCTTTTAATTTATTGTCATTATTGTATCTTATTCCTTGGATTTGGGGGAGTAGGGACACAGTCTCACCCAATAGCACAGGGTTGCACTCATAAGTGTGCTGAAGTAACAGGCGTACCCCACCATGTATGGCTTATGTTATTCTCCGCATTCTCACCTATGTTGACCCTCGGCTCAGATCATTTTATAAATGTGACACTTGACTTGTATTACCTCATCTTTAATCAACATTGTGGCCCTGATGTGTATATATATATATATATATATATATATATATATCGCCCAATCTCACTTTTCCTTTTCCTTCCAGAGGTTTATTTTAATAGAAGTGATTCTTTAGAAAATAACAAGCACATATTTTCTATTTTTTATTTCTTTTTGTAATATTCCTGTGTTTTTAAAGTCTAGTTCATGATCCATTTTTAAGCCACCCCCTCTACTCTTGGTTATTTAAATGACTTTAAATATCTTAGATATGTTTGGAAACATGCAGGCAAAAAGTGTAGGCCTCCTACATATATCTCACTCACCTTCCTCATGGGAATGAGCAGAGGCATCTAGATCTTAGTCTGAAACATCTGGTTAGATGGTGTCTTAGTCAGGGTTTCTACTCCTGCACAAACATCATGTCCAAGAAGCAAGTTGGGGAGGAAAGGGCTTATTCAGCTTACACTTCCACATCACTGTTCATCACCAAAGGAAGTCAGGACTGGAACTCAAGCAGATCAGGAAGCAGGAGCTGATGCAGAGGCTATGGAGGGATGTTATTGACTTGCTTCCCCCGGCTTGCTCAGCTTGCTTTCTTATAGAACCCAGGACCACCAGCCCAGTAATGGCTCTACCCACAATGGCCTAGGCCTTCCCTCTCGTGATTACTAATTGAGAAAATGCCTTACAGCTGGATTTCATGGAGGCATTTTCTCAAGGGAGGCTCCTTTCTCTGTGATTACTCCATCTTGTGTCAAGTTGACACACAAAACAAGCCAGCACAGATGGGGTTGCTAACCAAGTTCAACTCTCCATAGTCTGACTCATTGTGTGGGTCCTACAAGTCCTGTAATTGTCTTGGTCAGATAGAGGGTATCCAGGCTACAGGGCAGCAGTAACAGTGGCTGTCCATCTTAGTGCCTGACTTCATTGCTATCCTTCCCTGGCACTAGAAGTACTTCAAGGGAAAAAATATGTAACAGTCTTTCCAATGACTTTCTCTGAGCTGGGAATATGGTGTCTAAGAAGCTGTGGTCAAACAGAGACCTGGGGTGTTCTAATCAGCCAGGTATGTGGAGGGTTTTTCTTCCCATTCTGAATCTTTCATAGTGACTTTTAATTTTCCAGACAATTAGTCCTATGCCAAGTTCCATTTTCTTCATTTGTTTTAAATCAAGAATTTCCCTCTCAGCCTCAGGTTCTATCTTTTTATTCTTTGATATCCATTTAATGTGAGCATTGTGATGTATAGTTTTTTACATCAAAACTCCTAATCATAGACCTTAAGAGATGACAGATGTAGTAAGATAGACATTCCTGTCTTAACTGTCCTCAAGTCTGGGATTCATAGCAAACAGATCTGACCCTTACACAAACAACTTATAGCTACAGAAATGACCATCAGGAAGATACAGCTTACCGTCATTTCCTTCCACGAGGACCAGGCCCACTGATCCACCATTTTACTAAAGCCACAAGTATCCCAAGGCATAATGCTGGCAGTGTCATCTCACTAGAGAGAGGTTGTTTCTCATTAGGGCCTCTTTTCTCTTTTCTGAATTGCCTAGATTATTTATCTATTGGAAAGTTGACAATATAATCAATCATAAACTGATGTGATTGTTTTACTCTATGGACTTGCTCTTTGGGGGGATTTTATAAAAATAATGATGGCGGGGCAGGTAGAATACAAAGAAAAGACAACATTTATACACAGTGAGGAGGTCTCTACTCTCCTAGATGCTTTTCATGCTTAGATGCCAGACACCTGCTGAGATGTGCCGTCATAGTCAAGCAAAGGCATTTAAGGCTATAATGCGACTCTTGACCTGGTGTTTTTGTTTGAAACATTGTATCCTTCTAGCTGCGACTGAACAATACATTACTCAAGCCACAGAGGAGTAGCTTAAATCACACTGGGGAAATGCAGAGCTGGTCAGGAACTTCCCTAACAGATACAGAATCTCTAGACAGACTCAGTATCTTCATCTAAGAAACTCTACAAATTGTTAGTAAGTTGTCACCGACATTTAAGAGGTAGTAACTTTGGGGTTTTTGTCTTTGTATGTAATCTTACTTCTGGAGGTGATCCAGCTCCAGTGCTTCACTATGGGTCCAGAATGTCCCCAGAGGCCACATGTTAGAACCTTGATCCCTGCTTGGGGACGCCAAGAGGTTGTAGGAAGTTTAATAGATGTAGTCCCAGAGTGTTTGTGTTTCTGAGGAAGTTGTGAATCACAGCGTCTCTTTCTATTTCTCTCTTCCTGGTCATAAAGGGTGTGGATTTTGCTCTGCAAGCATGCTTCAGTCAGGGTTCCTACCTTAACACAGACCCAAAGATGATTTATCATGGATTGAAACCTGGAATGCCACAAGCCAAAATAAGCTGTTTTCTATGCAAATGAATGGCTTCTCTCAGGAATTTGCTACAGTAACAAATGGCTTGACTATGGTTTGGACTGACCCAGTCCAGTCCTATGGTGGTCAGATTCTCTGAGAAACAAAGTTGCAGAAGGCACGAGGAACTGCAGAGCCTGCCACTCCATGGCTTCAGTGGAGTTTCTCAGTGCACAGGTGCACTAAGGGTCTGAGGGTCTGTAGTTGTCAGAGAGTCAAGAATCGGCTTTTACCTCAAAGCTCAGGCACATCTTAAACCTGCCCCCCAGGCAAAGCCTCAGTGTTTATAAAGTTAGTTCTCAGAACCACTGTTTGTAAACATAGTACTAGGATCCATGAGGCCTCCTCTAGGATTGGCTGGCAGGATAGAAACAGCTCCTCATTGCGACAGATGGGCCACTGTAACTACAGTTTTAGTCTGTTTGGTCTAGAATTTATGTTGACAAAAAGGAATTTTTAAGTAAGTAAGAAAGAAAAGATTTCTTGGAAACAAGGAGGTGTTTGTTGTATTTCACAAGATGCCTGAGAAGCACAAGATTGCCTTCACTTCTGAAGTGTAGGCTAACAGTGCCTGAGGCAACTTCATGATGCAGTCTGCCAATGGATGCAAGGCGCCCAGACTAAGGGAGAGGGAAGCCATATTCCCTCAGCCTCAGAAAAGCCCAAAGTGATATTTACAAATAAGGTTTTATATGCTGCCAGGAGAAAAACTGCTTAAAAATTAAGACAAAAATCATACACTTTTAGCAAAAAACAAAGAGGCATCTTCACGTGGCCAGACTCAGACAGTGTCTTTTTGGTGACTGTGCCCAGTGTGCAGCAGACTCACATGGACCTCGTGAGGTGGATTTTCCTCACCAGACTGCGATTTCTAAGGGAAAAATCATTTCCAGGTTCAGTGGACAAGACTAAGCTTACATGAAGCATAAGAGTGTTGAGAAGGAGCTTGGAAGACTGGGGCATACTGAATAGCAAAGCTACCTACATGCCATTCAAAGTATCATTCATTTTAAAAGAAGAGTTGTGTGTGTGTGTGTGTGTGTGTGTGTGTGTGTGAGAGAGAGAGAGAGAGAGAGAGAGAGAGAGAGAGAGACAGAGACAGAGACAGAGACAGAGACAGAGACAGAGAGGGGGAGGGAGAAAGGGAGATGAGAGAGGGAGGGAAAAGGGGAGAGAGAAAGGGAAGGGAGAGGGAAAAGGGAGAGGGGGAGATGGAGGGGGAGAAAGAAAGGGAGAGAAAGGACAGAGAGAGGGGGAGAGAGAGGGAGAAGGAAACGGTGAGGGAGAGAGTGAGAGTGAGCTGTGTGTGTAGGCGCGTGGAATCTAGAAATGTGCCTTGGAGTTGGACCTACAAGCAGTTGCCAGTTGCCTGATGTGGGTGCGAGGAAGTGAACTTGGGTCCCTTGAAGGAACAGCATTGGTTCCTAACCACGTCCCTGCTCTTCAGCCCCAATTTCTAATTTTTGTGTGTAATTATTATTATTATTATTATTATTATTATTATTATTATTATTATGAGTATAAATTACAGCCCAGTTCTTATTCTGCCTTTTTTTTTAAAAAAAAAAAAACTTGTATCATTCTTAATTATCTCCAATTACAAATTGGATTACAAATTTCAGCTCTGTTTCTTACAGCAGAGATGTATCTCCTCCTCAGGTTTGGAGGTAACGTAAAGGTGCTTTCCTTCTCTTCCTGGGCTCTTTTAAATTGACAAATTGAGTAAGAACCTCTTGCGGCTCCATCCACTTTTGTGTCTTATTTACTTATATGCAGAACTAAATCTTTAAGCTTTCCTTCAGTTTTTCCCTCTCGAGAGACAACAGCCAGCCTACTGAGCAAAGTGTGTTCTCTTTGTCAACAGGGTGAACTTTTTCCCATCTTAGTCCCGGGACGATGAGAAGCCCCTCCCACCCCCACAGCAGAGATGTTCTGTGTGAGCCAAGCATGTGCCTTCATGCCTCTTGGGTGTGGCCACATTACCGGGGCGGGGGTTGGCTGATGCCCATGGGTCTTCAGTCTCTCTACCCGTCTTCTTCCCTAGCAGCCCCCTTTTAATTTTTTCCCCCAAGCACCATGTTTTTAAAATTTAATTTTAAAAACTTTCTATTTTGAATTATTTATGAAATCATATGCAAGTTTAAGAAATAAAACAGAGAGACTCTGTGTATAGTCACCTCTGTTCTCCCTGTGCTAACATCTTGCAAATCTATAGCACAATATTGCTAGGAAATTAACATCCATCTAACCCAGCAGCTGGATTCAGATTCCAATAGTTTAGCTTTGATAGCTGGAGTGTATGCACACACACACACACACACACACACACACACACACACACACTGAGTCCTGTGTAATTTCTTTCCATGTGTAGTTTTGTGTGATTAATACACGGTCCACAATTCTTTGTCAGGGGAAAGGAAACTTACATCGTGTCTCCCTCTGACCCCTATCCTAACTCCTGGATAACTCTATTCATCAGTATAATTTTGTGGGATCACATAGTGTGTGCCCTTTTGACATTTCTGATAACCCTACACTAAGGAGCCATGATCTTTGTTGTGAGTAGCACACTGTCTCTTTGAACTTGTCTTAAAATTCTTTGGCTTTTGTATCTAGAAAGATCAACCATCATTCCCTTGAAAATTTGTCTCCTGTTCTAATGCAAGTCAAATCTGCTTCATGTGTCTCAATCTGTGGTGAGGAAAAAAAGCATCCACTTAGAAAATCCTAGGTCCTATTTGACATCTCCTCACAAGAAAGGGGCTTCTTCATTCTAAAACTCTCTATGGCTTCCGGGACTGATTTTGTCCAATGCCTTGGGGACACACTTTGAACCCCTTAATGGTCTTCCTATATGACTGTACATTTCTTAGCCATGAGCAGACCATTGAAGATACCCTGAGTTATGGTGTCCTGAGCTCTCCAGCTCCAGTTGCCTTTGTTCTTCCTCAGCTGTAAGAATCTTTGGAATCATTTTTTGTTTTTTGGAAGGTAGAGACCTTATTCTGGGTCAGACCAGAGCTCTTTGGCTTTTGCTCATCCACTTGCTGAGGACAAACCCTTGAACCTTCACACTCTTTTGAGCATGGTTGGCATCTTGGCTGTGCTGGAAGGCAGACTACTACTGTTTAGTTTGAGAGAAGGGATAAGAATCAGACAATGAGTGAGAGAAGCAGGCGAGACTTTAGTATAAACTTGGGGATTGGTGGTAACTCTGACAGAGCCATTCCTACAGACCCAGACCCATCCTCTCTGAGCTTAAGGTTCTGGATGCTTGTAGGCTAACAGTAAACCTTTCATAGTGGCATGCTGAGAATATTTGAGAAGAGGAAGGTAAAGGAGTATAGGGAATTGGGTGCTGTATGCTCTGCCATGTGCAGGACTCAGTGATGCCTCTCTTAGGTAATAAGTAAGTCTAGATGTAACAAAAGTCTAGGAATCATAACCAAGTGACAGAAGGAGAAAGATGTCTAAGAATGAGCGACTGAGACTCATGGGGACACAGAAACCTGCTGTAATAAGTACAGTCGAAGGATCCCTTTTAGACATGTAAGAGTAGCTTAATCAGGAACCGCCCTAGACTGGATAACCAGAACCCAGTGTCATCACTCACTCAAGATATCCAGACACAGAATTAAAACCTCAGGACACTCACTGGACAGGACTCAGAGTCCAAAAGCAATACTGTGCTCTGCACATCTACAGAGATGTAACCCTGATCTGTCCTGTGACTAGAGAGTCTCCCCCAGGATCCGTATCTTAGAATCAGAGATGACTGTTGGGCCTGACTGAACTTCAGCTGAGACATGCCACCTAGCTGAGCATCCTCAGGAGATAGGCTTAGGAACACTGTTAGGAAATTAGAGTGTGATCTTTGTGTGATGACCCTCAGCATAATAAGATAACTTTTGTTATACCACCCACGTGTTTCTACCTTCTTGGTGGGGACACCTGTTAAAACGAGAAACTGAGAAAAGTTCAATGTGGTTGCTGACCTGGAAAGGGAAGAAGAAATCATAACAGGTTGAGAGATAATAGAAATCCATTGGTGAAAGTCTGGTCAGCTGGGGAAAAGCTGCCTTCCCAACTGGGGAGATACATTGGGATCATTTGTATGTCTCCTGGTCTTGATCATCTTGGGTGAAAGAATTCTGGGCTGCCTTGAACACCCTCTACACAACGCTCCCAGACAGAGCAAGTTGGGTCCTGGCCACATTCCCTGGGGTCATCATCACAAAGCATCACAAATTGTGTGGCTGAAACAATAGATGGGAAGTCTGGCAGCTCCAGAAGTCAGAAGACCAAAATCAAGATGTGGCCAGGAGTACATTCTCTCTGAAGACTCCTGAGAGGATTTGTTCAGCTTCTTGGAGCTCCAATCTCTGCCTCCGCTGTCACAGAATTGTCTTTTTTGTCTCTAGGGTCCTTCTCTGCACATTCCCGGCTATTCTCATTGGGTTTAGAGCTCACCCTAGTCCAGAGTGACTTCATTTTGATACACATATTAATTATATTTTGGAAGACCTTATATCCAAATGAGGTCTAATTCCAGGTAGGTAGGTATGGGAAATTATTCAAAGCCTATAGTCACCATACCTAGAATATCCCACCCCAGGGTCAGGCAGATTTGGTAAATAAGGATCCCAAAGACACCGCTGAGATTTCTGGGGATTATCCTTCCATCTTTCAAGTTTAGACTAATGATCTGAACAAACCAGCTTGAAATTTGGGGAATTTGAATGATATTTAAGGTGATCAATATCCTAATAGGAATATGGGGGAGTAATTCAGGCAAGGGGGAGGGGATTCTATGAAGATCCTGGCCAGTACACATAACAGAATATGTGTTCCCTATACCCAGCTATGATGAAGATGATGTCATGGCCCACTGAATGCTGGCAATAACCTGAGACAAAGTTGTCCTTAAGGAGGCACACTGAGCTCTTATACCTGGGGAAGAGCTGCTTTGTCCAAGTTCTCTAAGTGCTCTGAAAAGTCAGAATGATTAGAGGTGACGTATAGTCTGGTTTCAGAAAGACAGACCTTGGAGCTTAGTCTCAGAGATGTTTTCAAAACTATATAAGCTGCTATTAGTTCCTCAACATCTTAGAGTTAAATTCCAAAAGAGTGTGAACAAGGGTAGATGTTGAGAATCCTCCCAGCGTTCACAGGTGACTTACCTCCTTGGATAAATGGGAGGTCTCTACTATCCAACGTGTTCAGCATGGCTCAGTCATGGAACCTGGCTGGGGGGCAGGGGGATGAAGAAAAGATGAAGAGAAGACAAACAGAAAAGCTGGGGTCAGGTGGGCTGTATGAGCTCTAAAGGAGTCCCCCCAACTATGGCTACAGTCTGGAACTTGAGCATATTTATTATGCACGGGAGGAGGAGTTAGCTAGTCTCCGTAGGAGGTCTTGTAGGTGAGCTTTCTCAGGCTGAAAACATTTGGAAGGAGAGAACTGCTATTAACCATTAATAACTCATACAGAGGAAGGCCTTACCACTCTGAGCCTGACCTGAGCAAGGCTTTGCCACTTTACCCCAGGTCTGTGGCACTGGGTCCTTGACACAGCTGTACTCATGTCCAGCAATTCACATTCATTCAGAATTTCTTCTGCTCCTTACTCAGGGAACACCCCGATTCCCTCTGCTCCCCACATTCAGCTATTGAAAACAAGAGGATCTTGTATATCGCATGAAGGAGGAAGTCCTATGCTGGGACGGCAAGTAGGATGTAGAAGGCTACTCATGCCGCACAGGTCATAGGTGACTGATGTCTGAGGAACAGTGTGCTCTGTGATGTAGGCTGTCTGTTTTGGCTATGGAGAGTCCTGGTAATATAGTGAATAACAATCCCCCTACAACACAGAGAAAAAAACACCAGGCTCACCACAGTCGTCTAGTAGAGGCGTAGATGGCTAGTGCTAGACGTGTCTCAGGAGATCGGTGTATGGACTGAAGCTCTCAAATTCTTCTTGTAGTAGACAGACTCTGTCCTGTGTTTCATCCTATTCCTCTTAGGTGCTGTCTTCTGTATATACAGTGCAGCAGTCACCATGTTACATGAACTCACACAACCCTCTCACTGCTCACGAGATCTGTGTGGATCAGGGACACCAGCTCTGTGATGCCCTCACAAAGAAGATGGAACTTTTCTCTTGATGTGCAAGGGGTCATGAAGAGCTACAATGTTCTCGTAAACTCTCCTGAGAGTTATCTTAGGAAGGCAATCTGTCTACTTCACAGATTTCTGAGCTTCTGCACTGAAACAGTAGTCTGGTCTTTCCCTCATCTCGTGTGATGAGTTTTCCTCAAAATATGAGTCTGTTACCAGAAGCTTATATAAAATCCATGAGAGGCCATGTGAGCCCACGCTGAAAAGTACTTAACATATATTTTACACGTGTGCATTCCTAGCCCTTCCTTATCTTTGCTGTTACTTCCTGAAGATACCATTCTCCAGTACTGCCTTTTACTTCATCTCTTACCAAGTGAAGTCACTGTCAGACACTCAGGGGCCATCACTCACCTGTGTCCACAGTGACCCACAAGTGCCTGCTCTGGATGTCATTTCCAGTCTAGCAGCATACAGTGTCAATAAAAATAAGTCCCAAGATCTTAAAATGTCTCTTGTGTGTCCTTCTGCTAGTCAGCATAAATGAGTGGTAGTTCTGGGTTTGTGACTGTTGATAGAACCACTTCCATTACCACTGAAGGAAGCACCACATCAAGGCAGAATGTGACCGACTTCAGCACCTCAAAGAAAATCTGGGTGCTCCCTGTCTCTAGTGAGCAGGATGTTAGGTTTGCCATAGAAGAACCTTTCTACCTTGCAAAATGGAACACACCATTTTCATTGGCGGGTGTGACCTCACTTCCCTTTTGATGGGAGGGTAACATACCACAGCCACATGGTTGCTATGAGTGTGTGAATGTTCATGCATTTGCAGGTCCCTGTTGGTGCCTGCATGAGTACATGAGGATATGTACACGTGGAGGTCAGATGACAGCAGTGCCTCAGGCGTGTTCTTCCCTAGACACCACCACCTTATTACTTTGTGATCAAGTCTCTCACTGACCTAGCACTTGTCCAGCAGGTCATGCTGCGCTCAGTAACCCCAGGTCTTACTGGCTTTCCTCTGTGGCCTCAGTGCTTGAGTTACAATTGGTTGCTACCATGCCTCGTTTAAAAACAATTAAAATGAGTTCTTGTGCATGAGTGGCAAGCACGTTACCAACAGAACCACCTCTCTAGCTCCTATCGCCATTTTAATGGACATTTTTCTCTCCATCTAAATCAAACCCTTTCTTTTAGCTCTGATGGACAAGGCTGGAGGAGAGCAAGGAGTGGGAGAGGAAGAGGACTCCAATCATCAAATCTTATGCTGCCCTGCATCCCATTGAGGTGATGGCTCAACAGAAGGTGGACATGGCCTTCTGGTCTATGGAAACTTATCAATAGCATCATGAAGAATCTAACAACAAATGGAATCAATTTCCACAACAAGTCTCCTCCATCTTGCTTGCACACACTTGGCTTCAGGGCTGTGTCTGCTAAAGCTGAGCCTGTCCTCTAATCCCTCACTACAGTCTGTGCCATTCCCAGGCTGAGACACATCAGTGAGAGTGGATCCACAGAAACCATGTTAGCCACTGAACTTTGTGGTCCCCTCAGCTGTACAGGAGCACAGGTGAGCTGATGTCTCTTCCCAATTGACTCGGGCTTTCTTACTGGTCGTCCCAGGGTTCCCTGGAAGCCATAGGCAGTCTTAACTTCAAGTTCTGCATCTAATGAACAAGACCTCATATACTAATCACTGGGTAATCAACACTTTTCATTCTGGGATTGGGAACATGCTACTTTTAGGGGTATACCTACTCTGACAACTCTCCTCTAGAATATGTATGCTATTTTTTTTGAAATGGTAAAAATGAATAAGAGAATTGATAACGAGCCCTTGAGGTATACAGAACAGAATGTCGCAGTTTATATAAATCATATTGAAACTTTAAGAAGTTGTGTTTCTAGTTGATCTGAATTCTCTTTCATCGTCTGGATAATATGCAGTCAGAAATTCCCAGGAAATCAGGCAGAACATAATTAGCTGGGCAGCACACCATGTATCAAGTCTTGTAAGAGGGAACTAGAAAGCCTTTTTTTTATTGGTTTGATTTTTAAACCCTTGGGTGTGTCAAGCGCGGAACAGAAGTTAGCACTGTAAGTGTTCCGGAAGCCGCTGTCCTTCAACTTGTCAATTACATGAGGGTAGTGTGGGATGGATAGAAACGTCTCTGTTTGATTTTACTCTTGCTCTTTCTCTCGGATATCCTGAGTTTCCAGGTTATTCAACTAAGCACAAATTGTCGTTCACATACACGCACTGCCATGATTTCTGATTTGCTGGCTGTCACTCCCATTAATAACCAACCAGCCTGTCAGGTTGTCACTCCGTGTTGTTGTAACGATTTGTTTCATACAAGGGACTTGATTCATGATGAAGGGAGGGGAAATAAAAAGCCTAGAGTTGTCCTGCTGTTCATTTAACTTGGAGGGGCAGAGCGGTTAGGCGAATGTTTAGTCGAAATTTCATACTCCGTCTTTATCCTTGAAAATTAATTGCTGAAATACCTTGGATGTTTTTTTTGAGTGGAACAAATACTCTTCTTGGAGTTTGAGATGTGGTATATAGTTCAGATCACTCTCAGGAATATTCCCATCTGCAATCCTCAAGTTGCTTCTTCTGACATCGCCCAAAGCACAGTTCTCTGAATGAAGGAAGATCCTGGCTCCTCTGAGCACACTCCCTGGCAGAGCCTTCATTAACCATGGGGGGTGGCAGGCTGGCAAGCTGTTCCCCCTTGTCTTTCACTTGCCTGGTGGAAGGCCTCCTTCTCCCAGAGCCCAGGCACTAGGTGTCTAGTGAGACTTAATTGTGGTGGCATTTCTTCATTCCGGTTCTCACTGGAAGTTTCCCGTGTGGCTTTAAAGGATTCAGACAATAGGGATGTCACAGCAGTTGTCAGTGAGTGTTCCGAACCCACAGTTCCACATCTCCAGCTCTGGGTCTCATTTTCCTGCTCTGTTCTGTGCAGAGATCCTTCGATTGCTGCTGATGGGAGGGGGAAATGCTCTTCTTCCCTGCCCCTGTTTTTCATAGAAAGGAGGAAAGGGGCCAGGGCTGCTCACAGCACAGGGGACCTAAGTCACTTCTCAAATCTATATTCTTCTCATTTCTCTTCCTCCTACCTGTACTATCTTGGGCACTTCTGCCCTCTTTTAAGAGAAGTATCCTAAGCTGTTTTCTTTGTATCTCTGCAAATGCTCTGAACAAAGGAGGAGCATACACCACATAGGAATTCTTTACCAGCATGCTCTATGGAGCCACTGGTCCAGCCCCATCATTTTCAATGAGAAGCAGCAGCAAAGGAATGAACTTTGAGGTCCTGCCTCCCATAGCCCAGGTCACCACCCACATTTTTCTGCTATCATGAGTAACCATGTATGTCTTCTCTGTCATGTCCTCCTCAGTAAACTTATTCTGTGTTGACAGCACAATCTATTTAGTCTCCCATTGTCTTCCTGGTGCTGAAATGGCTCTCCATCCATCAGGCTCCTTCCTAAGAAGAGTTTTCCATAGTGAAGCACAATGCTGTAGAAACAGATCAACAGAGAGACATACATTGGCTTTCCACCTCGTTCTCTTTACAGCCTATCTGGTTTGTGAATTCTAGACAGTAGTTCACAGCTTGCTTCTGGGTTTGTTTGTTAATCTCAGCTATGTTTTTAATCCAACACACCACTGGATCACATTTATTTGCTTTACGGTGACACAAGATACCTACACAATATCTACTAGTAAAGACTCAAGTCATTTAGACATTCTGCATTAAACAGCACATATTCAAATCTTACAAATGTGTGAAATTAATTTCCTATTTGATTCAGAATTTTAGTCATGTTAGTTTCCCCAGTAGTTTGCAATAATTTGGAAGTGTGAAAATTTAAAGATTTGGTCTCTAAAAGCAATTAATGTGCATTGAATTAGAAAATAAGCTCCGACTCTAACAGGGGTTGGTGCTGGAGTGGAGCCGTGCAATTTCCATGTTGTCTAAAACAGTAGCCTGAACTCCCTGTCATAAAATTTGTAGCTAATCTCGAAGCAAATATCTTTCTGTAAAAGTAATGCATTATACAATCCAGAGGACACTTGCGGCGATGCCACCATCCTGTCTGCTCATCAGGACATTTAAAATAGTGAGAAATAGAAAAGTGGGCAAGCCACTTCAGGGCTTGAAGTGTATAAATACAAGGCTCGGAAGGAAACAGTAGGCTACATCCACTGTTTTGAGGAAAGCAATGATCTTTTCAGACACAAGAACAGTCTCCATAGAAAAGATTAATAAACAGAAGTTAGTTCACATTACTACTTCTATTGAACAGCAGGTGTTGTTTATAGAGGTAAAAAGCAGGCCACAGACTGAGGAAACACATATATAATACATGTATCCAATAAAGGGTACACATCTAGAACACAGGAAGAATTGACACGCATGTAAAAGAATAGAGTTTTAAAATGGCAAAGAAGGTCAAATGATCTTTCACAATAGAGCCATTGAAATTAGCCTATGAGAAGATACCTGATTGGAATATTCCAAATAAACCACAAGGAGATACCACTGGAGACACAGTGTTACAAGTGAGTGGAGCTCTGACGTATTTCTTTAGGAATATAAATTGTTTTGATGACTCAGGAGAACTATTGGACAACATCCACTAAATTAAACATGGACCCACACTCCTGCCCAGGAAGTCCATCCCCGTGATTCTGTCTCAGAAATGTGGGTGACAGTGTCTACTAATATGTTTACAAAGGTTCCTAGCAGCTCTATTCATGCTCCACAAGAAATCACTGGGGGGAAAAATCACAAATGCCTGACCACAGAGAGAAGGAAACGTGATGTGGTATACAAAGAAACAGCACACAGCAATATAAAGCATAATTGTGCTATTGATAAGAACACAGCTGACCTCACAGATGTGGGGCTGAGGGCTAGATAAAGACATGAGAGACTATATACCACATTGTGACATTAATACAAGACAGTGGAACTTTATAGAGTTTAGTAGCAAATAAAATTAACATGACTCTAGAAATTTAAAAAGAAGTCAATTTGGTGGGGATACTGGTCAGAACAGGACATTAGGGTGCTAGAATTTTCTCTTCCTAAATATCAATGGGCTAAATAAATGTGTGTACGTAGATATAAGGCTTATCAAGTTAACATTTAAATTAGTGAAGTTTAAAGTATTATGTTGTACTATAATAGACAAATAGGTGGATTGTAGAAATAGTGAAAGGAAGTTACTTCCTTCTATTTTGCCTTCATGGATTGCATAAAAATAGAAGCCAAGGCTCAGTGGTTAAAAGAATGGCCTCCTCTTGCAGAGGTTCCAAGTTCAGAACCCAAGTGGAGTAGTTCACAACAGTCTGCAACTTTAAATCCAAAGTATACAATACACCTAGGCTCTGCAGCCACCTGTACACACATGTACAGCTACTGTCTTAGTAACTATTTTACTGATGTGAAGAGACACCATGATCAAGACATATATATGGAAGAAACCTTTTAATTGTGAGCTTGTTTACAGTTTCAGAGGTTAGTCCATCATCATCATGGTGAGAAACTTGATGACAGACATGGTGCTGGAGAAGTAGCTGAGAGTTCTACATCCTGATCCAGAGAGAGAGAGAGAGAGAGAGAGAGAGAGAGAGAGAGGGAGAGTGGGGGGAGTCAGAGAGAGACAGAGAGAGACAGAGAGACAGAGAGACAGAGAGACAGAGACACAGAGAAAAACTAGTCTGGTTCTACTTCCTGGTGACTAACTAATCCAATATATGAGCCAATGAAGGCCATTCTTATACAAACCAACACACACACACACACACACACACACACACACACACACACACATTAAATCTTTAAAACCCTGAAATTTAGAATCAGGAAAAAGTAAATAAACTACAGATTGTAGCTCTTGTTGAACCCATCAGAATCTGAGATCACAGGAAGTCTAGTTATCCTAGTCTCAGGACAGCAGATTCTCCCAAGATTGTTGAAGTTTCTCTGCCTAATAATTACCTATATCTAGCTTGGTAAGAGTCCAATCACCCGAAAATGGGTCAAAATGATTCAGTTAAGGATGTAAAGTGTTTCTAAAATCCATGGGTAGGTGAGGATGAGGGTGTAGAATCTGGGGGCTTCAGGAAGTGGTCCAGTTTGAGAGCCCTCATGCGCTTTACCCCTTTCATAATTATCATAGACTCAGGAAAAATGACACACAAACTGGAAACCCAAAGGAAGACTCTTGAGACAGTGCAGGTCTGATCATAGCTGCAGAATATATAAGAAGCCCACTTAAGCTTCCTTCTAAATGGAACAAAAGCATTTGGCTTCCAGCTGAGAGAAAGCAAAGCTTGTCTTCAGGTACAAGTAACAATTACTATGTGTAGAAGAGAAAAAATATGCCATAAGGCAGAATCAAGCAAAGAGCTTAGGCCCAGGGTCCCATATTTATAGCAGAAGAAAACTCAGATTAAAGATAGAATATTTTTCCCAACACAAAATCCAGGGGAGATATAAGAATTGTATTCCTTGAAGGTGGAAAAGGGTCATGCTAAAAACGAATATATCATATCTTGCCCTCAGGCACCCAATGTCTGTTGACAATGAAGTTTGCCAGAATTATACCTATCTAATTCAGGAATGTGCCACCTTTAAAGTACGAGGAAGAAGTAGAGAATGTTTATTTGTAATTTTATACCCAGCTGAAGTAGCTTATTAAATTAAGGCTTTATTATAAAATAAAATAAATTAAAGCTTTATTTTATTTTATTGAAAATTAAAAACATTTTAAATTTCTCTTTAAAAGAAGTCAGAATTATGATTCTTAATGAGAAAGAAAGGATGAAATAATTTAATACTAGTAAATCTTCAGGAAAAGAAATGGGATGCTAGTTGAAATCTGAGAAGCAACCTCTGGGCATTATTAAAATAAAAATTATTTTCTATAAATGGTAACCATCTGAAACACAGATACTAGAAATAATATAATTATGTAGAAAAAATTATAAAAAGTATAGGCTAATACATCATTTGCATAAAGACAATGATATTATTTGAAGATGTATTGTATAAATTTGAAGGCCATATTGAAAAGCCTATGACAATCAAAGAAGCATTTTAAGATGTATAAAGTATGGGTTCATGGGAGGAGAAAAAAGAAAAATATATCTCAAGTCCAAGGCAAGGTCAAGGAGATATAAGACAGAAAATAGAAGAAATGTGGTTAGCGGAAGCAATTATGTTAACTACCATATAAAATATTAGTGAACCCAATGTAAATACATCACTCAGAAATAGAAATCCTCAAGTTGGGTAAAAAGAGATAATCATCTTATTTGACCCCAGAAGACACCCCAAGGTGTTCTTTCTGTCACAGAAAGACTCAGGCTAGTGTAAAATAATGTAAAAAAAAATTCCAATCCAATATAAATAAAATGTGGTCTTAACATTATCAAATTAAGTAAACCTCAAAATAAGAGAAGAGCTAGGATAAAATATAATATTTCATAATGAAAGAGGCAATCTTCTCCAAATACCTAATAAGCTTGAAAGTGTATGCTTATCATAAAGAGTCTTCATTGTGAAAATTGGAAAAAGGGGCTTAGAAGCCAAAGTACAAACAAAGACATAGAAAATCCCAAATCATAATTCAAGCATCCGCTTTAAATTCTAGGTTAAGGAGCTCTACAAACACTACCCTCAACTATAGGGCATCAAAAAGATGAACAAACTGAGAGCTCAATTTTTCTGTTGGACTGATTATGTGAAAGGCAGCAAAAAAAAATCTGTTTCCAAAATCTGAGCAAGGGAGTCAGGAAGGCAGTGGATCCAGCTCCGTGATGGGCTTGCCTGTAGAAGGTGCCACTGGATGGCATGGATGGAAAAGTCACTTTGCCACTGGAAAGTCATGTCCAATGGCTGGAAACTTCTAGTGATCTATGTGAAAACAAGAGACCCCCGAGGCTGGAGTCAGGGCTGTTTCACCTTCTTGATATTTGGGTAGAATTTTCTAATGCTTATAAAATGCATCAAGCCAAATTCCTAAAGAATCCAGGAAAATTACAGCAAAATAAGCTGAAGAAACTTTTAAAAATAAGAACACTACCACTTGTTCATAAATTGTGGTCACATTTTAGAAAATAGAAGAAGAAAGAAATTTTAAGTCAGACACTTTACTTAACAATAAGGAAGGGACTCTTTAAAACAGAGAATAGAAATTACTGAATCAAAAGTTTAGAAACAGTGAAGAAAATAATCAAAATTACAAGGCAATTCTTTGGGAAAATGTGTAATAGTGTCACACTTTTAGTTGGACTTATCATGAGAAAAATGTGGGAAGGAAAATATCCCATTGTCAGGAAGAAGTGTTATTTTACTGCACACGGAGCATCATTAAAAGAAGTGTGGGACTGGAAAGAGGCTCAGCAGCTGTGGCACTGCTGTGCTTGCAGAGAAACTGACTTTGTTTTGCTCTTGCCACCCACATGGTAGCTAATGATGATATGTAACTCCAGGTCCAGGGGGTCCAATCCCTTCTTCTAACCTGTATGGAAACCAGGCATGCACAAAGTGCATACACATACAGGCAAGTAAGACACTCACACAATCAAATAAAAGACACACACACACACACACACACACACACACACACATATAAATATTTAATAATTAGAAAATGTGCAGAAAAGATAACATCAAGGGTTCAATGAGTTAGAAGCAAGAGAATCTTTTCCAAGATGTAAACTAGTCATGACTGGTCAGTAATTCAATGATAAACTAGTAGCCCTATATCAAGTAAGCTGTTATGTAGAAAGAAATGAAACTCATAAAGAAAATCTCAAATAAAGGTGTTTTTACTAGCAAATTCTAGAAATTACTTAAGGAAAAAATAGCAATTGTATGAAAAATAAGTCCCCCAGAAATTCTAACTAGAAAAATCCAGAATTGCTTACCATTTTATCTTTTGAGACCCACATTATCCTGGTATCAAAGGCTGAAAAGCAATTAAAACAAAACTATAGTCCAATAACCTCATGAGCACACATGGGAAATCTCTAATAAGAAAGATCAACACTCTGAATCCAGCAAGACACAGAGAGGATTATACCTCATGACTAAGTAAAAGGGTTCAGCCGGGACATGTTTTATGGCAACAATCAAAAGCCAGTGGATGATCTACCAGATCATCAGAATGAAGAAGAAATGACAGAGAATGGGGACTAAATCGTAGCATCCCATTTCAGACAAGTCAGTCTCTGTCAGGAGAGAGAACACAGCTTGAGGAAGGCCACAGATAAACAGTCCCACCTAAAATCGCAGGGACAGAAAAGACTGTTTCCCTCAGGCATGTGCACAAGCAAGAGGACCACGCGCATCACTTTATTCAGTGTTACACTGAGGCAATGCAACAAGAAAAGAAAAATAAATTTATAAAGAACACATTGAATGACTACATAGACGTTCTGTACTAGCCGATGGTAGCCTAGTTAGAAAATCCCCATGTACTAAAATCGTGGCCAAAACTAATAAGCATAAGCTATAAGACTGAGCATCAAACAAACATTCTATTTGCTTCTGAGCAATGAACAGTATCTTTTGCTACTGAAAAGATAGTTGTAATTCTAGCACTTAAAAAACAAATGTAACTATACACTAAACAAGCCAAGGTGCTGGAGAGTAACTATGTATCCATTTAAATTAAATACAAAGAAGTATGTATAAGGAATCACATCCCTCTAAAGACTAATCTCTCTGCACTGTTACAATGGATCTTAAATAAAAACTAGAAATTTTAAACTTATTGCAAATCTAGAGATGAGAGAAGACCCACCCTACTTGACAAACAAGCTATCTTGGTCTGTATGTTATTCTGATGTATATTATTAATTTTCAAATGCTTAGGGATTTTCATATAAATTGTTGTTATTAATTTTTCAATCTGGCTCAAAGTAACCAGAGAAAACATTTTGTATAATTTCAGTTTTTTTTTAAAATCACCTAATGTTGTTTTATTACCAATATGAATGTTTAGTAATTTGAGAGAAGTAACACATGCCTGCATGCCTTTGTTTCTGTTGGAAGATGGCAGTTGAAAGAGGTGACATTATCCACTGGAGTGTCTCTTGGAAGAGAACATTTTAAGTTTTACATACACCATGCAGAAAGTATAGCAGCTGTGTATTTAGAAACACCTTTATGTTTAACATGAAGCATCAACTGCAGTGGGCGTTCCCTTTTCCTTCTCTGCACCAACAGCAGCCTGTAGTCCATCAGTTGTGGGATCTAGGATTTGAATGCATGAAAGCAGGCTGGTGTGCAAGTGCCTCTTCTCACTGAACCATCTCCCTGGCCGATGGTTCCCCATCTTTCCTTAACCCTGTTATCTTTTGGGACAAACTAGAAGAGGAAGTCTTTCGGAGCAGATAGACATTTCTTTGGAGTAAATCTATAAACCTAAGTAATCTTCTAAAAGAACTTTAAGATTTCATTTCATCGATCATCAAAACTCATGACAATAAATACTGATGTGACAGTGGGGGGAACTAAAGACCCTTATACATGGCTGGTGGGAGTGTAAACTAGTTCAGTTACTGTGGAAAATTATCTGGAGGTTTCTCCAAGAATTAGGAATATAACTACCATATGACCCAGCTGTACCACTCTTAGGCATGTATCCAAAGGTCTATACCCTGCTGTAGAGACGCATGTACATCTGTATTTTCTCCTGTAGAGATGCATGTACATCTGTGTCCTCCTGTAGAGATGAATGTACATCTGTGTTTCCTCCTGTAGAGATACAGGCACATCTGCATTTACTACTTCTCTGTTTATTATTTATTCACAGTATGTAGGAAGTGGGATCAGCCTAGATAGCTACCAACTGATGAACGGATAATAAAAAACATGGTACACACACACAATGGGATCTTGTACAGCTGTAAAGAAAAATGAAATTAGAAAATTTGCAAATAAATGATTGAAAGTAGAAAAAAATTTACCAAGTGAGGTAACTTAGATCTCAAACGACGAACACTGCCTGTCTTTTACTGGACATGGCTCCTAGCTTCAGATCTTTAGCTACATGTGTTTATGCAGACTACCTGTGGGACCGGGAATTGGAAAGGTTCCACTGGAGGAAGGCAACTTCCCTAGGAGAGGAAGAAGAGATCAAAACGGAAATAGAGAGAAGAACACTGGGAGATGGGAAGTTTATGCAAGGCGGGGACCGTAAGACTGGAGGAGACAAGGGTGGTAAGAGGTTCACCCTAACACAGGGTTTATGAAACAGCCATATGAAAATCCACATCTGGTAACCCAATTTAAAAATGTGGTTTTTAAAAAGAGTTAGTAGTGAGGTGCTCTCTGTTGCTGGATAATGCTGCTTCTAGGAGCTGTGGTTTATTAAGCAAAATGTGTCAGGCACCTCTCTATAAGATGTTGACTAGGAAGACCTCAGAAGCCCCCAAAATAAAGGCCCTTGCAATTTCTCTTGGCTGTCCCAGACTAGAGGATAATAAACTGTTACCAAAGACATCGGATATCTTGGTTGGCTACAGAAAACAAAACCTATCAGAGCTGACTTGGAAATTTTCTCCCTGTTACCAGGGTTTCACAGTGCCAGAAGGCACCACACAGCCTGCCGGGAGAGAGGACAGCATCATCAAGACATCAATAGTCTTACCCAGCTGTGACCCTTATGAACTTTGATTCCAACATGCTAGGCAGGATGTGCGACTCGCGAGACAGTGATGTGACCGTGATGGGGATTCCAACTGCTCTCTGATTGGATCTGAGGCCCTCTCCACAGGAGGGAACTCATGCATGGTACAGTAAGCTGGGACCAAAACATATGGCTGGGGAAGTCATAGGGTTTCGTGGAAAACTTACCACTGTTTAGCTAAATTAACACAGTGTCAAATTGCTTTCTAAACACTCACAGACAAATACCACTCACAGCCTTAAGAAGAGAAGCTTATCTTTGCAGTGCCCGAGACACTGAAGCTGGTATCAGTTGAGATCTCAGCCCTAACGGGACATTTATATCACCCATTAAGGCTAAGAGAATATGAAGGATGAGAGGGTTGAAAGAACGCAAGAGCTGGAAGGTAGGGAAACTGACTTAAAATGCCGTCTTCTCGGCAAGATACACCCGCGCAACTGTTCTCACCAGCAGTGGATGGCTGCACTGGGCTTGCACAAGAATGGGCTTGTGAGTAGTCGCATGTGAATGGAGGCGGCGCTTAGGGGTCCGTATTCCTTGAGGCTGAGCTACTGAGAGATTTGGAGAATGGGCAGCTATTGTCTTCAGCTGTGTACCCCGTAAGACAGTAAACTCCTGCGTACAGTTCCAGACCAAATAGTCACGTGGCTTTGTTTAAACTCAGTGCACAAGAAAACTTAAAAACACATGGGTGTGGGAAAGGAGTTTGTAAGAAAGAGAGGGGTGGGTTAGGGACGCCAGGGGTAGGAAGCAGGAGTAATTAAACTGCTATTTCTAATCATAAAACTGTCAAAGAAGCACCCTTATTAACAATCTATAAAGGAGGGACTAGAGAGATGGCTCTGCAGTTCAATTCCCAGCACCTAAATGCCAGTTCACAACTATCTGTAACTCCAGTTTCAGAGGATCTGACACCCTTATAGCAATATACATACAATAAAATTATAATTATATATACACATACAATTATATATGTATACATATATATATATATATATAATTATAAAAGTCTGCAAAGATTTTATTGAAGTAATAGAGAATTGATTGTATTACTTTTGTTTGAAGTATCTAAAAGAACCTGACCTCTTGAATAATAATAGCTATACAAGAAAACCATGGCGTCAATATTATCATATGCTTAAAGGCACACATTTAAAGCCCACAAACTGGTGTGTTGACTGGGACTCTCCTATTTAGCTAAGCAACCATAGACTAGTTGCTCCCCTCTTTATGTATTTTGGTTGCTGTTGTTGCTGGGTTTTGTTTTGTAAGTAGGGATGGCAGCACTACCCGATGGGTTGATATATCTGTACATCTTTAAAAGGCTTGTGTTTGGTGCCTTAGATGTATTTCCATGTAATGAAACATGGCTTGTGTTTCGAACAGCCAATGGCATATGGGTGGAGGGAGCCAGCTTTCGAGGAGAAAGCACTGGGGATACTTAGAACTTCTGTTTTCCAGGCCCTGGGAGAGAAGTCGGTGGTTCCTGTTGCTGAAGGAATGAGGGACAGATGGTGATATATATTACTTACACTCCATCCAGTGGAGAATAAGCAGAAATAAGTTAGATCAACAAAACTGAGGGAAGGAAACTGTGTATGAATGCCACATGTCGTCCTTTTTGTCGGGTGACAAACAGAGATTTGGACCTCATTTACATTCTGGGTCCCCTCTCCAGACACAGCAGACTCTGGAATTAGAAGCAAGTATTCTATAACACAGAAATTCTACAACAGCGTCTTATTTCTAAATTGTACTATTGAAATCAAAGAGAAGATTTTTGATTTAAAGAGATGTTTTGAATGGGAATCGGGGAAAACAAAGAAAAGATATCCATCTTAAACAGCTAAATGACTAATGTGTAGGAGGAATGAGTCAGCATACCCTGACTAGGGACCCACACATACGCAACAGCTGCATCCCAGTTTTACAAGCTTAAAGCTTGGCTGACTCCCGGAGACATATGATGACAGAGCATGTAACCACAACAACCAATCAAATGGTGCCAACTACATGGAGCTAGCAGTTAGGGCACACTGGGGCACACCTGGATCCCACAATAAATAAAGTCTACTTCTGCTTCTCTGCTTCTTACCAGACTCTGAGCCTTCTATCCCCTACCCCCAAGGACCATCCTGAGGGGCCAAGGAATAGGGCAACATTAAATTATTTTATCATGTTCATATATTACTCTTTAAAAAACTGCTTTAGTTTAAGCATCCACACGTAAAGCGGGTTTGAGGGATAAATGCCAAGACTTCTGCAGCCTTAACAAACCAGGCTCAGCCACTGGCCTGGATATGTCGATCAAAGAAACAAGTAACTGCGAAAAGCTGAAAGAGACTTAAGTGTGGTCGTGTTGGAAAGATGAACAAGGAAGAGTCCGCGACTTTTTTGTCCATCTCTGAGTCACGGACACAAGCTTAGAGAAAGTATAGGCGAAGGAAGGGCCAAGAGGTCTGTGTCTTTAAAATTCCTGGTCACTGTGTGGTCTGCTTGGTGGTTTTTGTCAGTTTGGGTTCTACAGTTTCGCAGGCCTCTCTGGAGGTGCTGGAGGGCTTCTAGGGAGATGGTCACTCCAGTCCCAGGATATAGCTCAACTTCCTGGAGAACTGCCCCACCTGGAGGGTGTAAGGGTCAGCTGTTCCTGGGAGCCAAGATGACTCAGGAGAAAAGGTTAAGGGTGAGCACTTAGCCTATGCTATGAACACAGAGTTAACAAAACGAAGGCAGAGACAGCAGCTTTCATCTTGTGTTTAGTTTATTTGGGAGCCTAAGCTAAAGCAGTTTTGAACACACTGCTTCATGAACCCTCGCTGTGCTGAGCAGGCAATGCTCTCCATTCTGAGATCATGTGATTTTTTTAGACTAGGGGTAGGGGATGGGGGCAGTGGAAGATAAGACAGGACATGGCTGAGCTTGCTGCTAACGGTGTGTCTTAGATGGGTCAAAGAGGAAAATGACCTTCATGCCTTTCCACTGGGAAATGCAAATTTAAAAGTTATTTTCATTTGTTTCTAAACAAGTATTTTTATCTTCAAGTTTTTGTTTTGTAAAAAAAAAAAAAATCTTTAGGTCTTTACAAAGAAAAAAGAAATAAGAATATAACCATAATTAAGATGTAAGAAAACTTCAAACACAGAGGTTGTTTTTTATGATTCCTAAGGGGGAAATCTGATAGCTATTTCGAATAAGGATCTGAATAACCATGATGTGCTACATAGCTTTAAAAATAATTTGTTGGCTTTTAAGCCAATAACTCTTCACTTCTTTGTAAGGTAAATAGCTTTTTTGACTTCCAAATACAAGGACAACTTAGGGTCAAGATGAGGTGTCTGCACAATCTGAAATGAGCCAAACCATGAAGGTCACAAACAACTGCACTATGCCCCTACCGCACATACTGGCATGGCCACCTATTTCCAGAAGCATGTAGGCTCCAGAGAGAGAGCTCTGAGGTCTGGAGGCTACTTAGTCAACCAGTCAGTTCTGGAGCAAATGAATTCTGGAATTCATAATTCTGGAATGCATATACAGCTGATGCTTGAAGCCAGGAGATCTTTAAACTGTCTCTACGGTGAAACTTCCTGTCCTGATTTTTCCTGGGGACAGAGGAGCATTTCTTTAAAAGCATAAGGAGAAAGGGGGCCAAGGTCAAATGTTTCCAGAGAGGGCAATGGGCAGAAACAAGAGGGGAAATGACTTGTGTGGGCTTTCTCTCAACTGCGCATGTGCAGGGGCCCCAAGCTTCTGCTGGAGACTCTGTACTGCAAATGACACTTTACCTCAGTTTTTGCTCTCTCCCTATCAGTCAGCACAGTAGAAAAATGAATGACCAAGAAAACCAGTGTCTGTATGGATGACCGCCAAGGGCTGTTCAACACATGCTGCAACTCTCATGCATGTGAACGCAGGCAGGGTCTACTTGCAAGGGCCATCATTTTAAAATCTTACTTTTCAGCCAACTTGAAGAGTTACCTGTGCCAGACATTTCCAGGTAAGCACCTTACAATCCTTTGATGCCATGGTTTGTTTGCTCAATGAAAAGACATATTTCTCACCTCAAAGCGATCTAGAGGTTTTCCTGAGCAATATGAGTGTCCATGGCCCAGAAACACAGACTCAGGTGGCTTCACATTCGACGCTCCAACAAGAACTTTATAAAAACAGAACAAAGAAAATCATAAATCAAAGCCCTTTGCAAATGCATCAGTAGAAACGTGAAGTAGACAGGTCACACGGGGCCTGGGAAATCTCGGCTGTAGACCTCAGATGCCATCTGACAGCACTCTGAGGCTTTGGGGTGAGGAGAACTAGGGGGTCTGTTTGTACATTCCAAAGGATTTCCCTAATGGTCACAAAGATGCTAGCTCACATATAGAGGGGATAATAAATGAAGGGGGCTTAAGATTGATCCGAGAATTTTGCTCTGGATTTATAACATTTCAATCTCTTCACAACCATTAAGATTCTATCAACTAATCAGCCTGACAGAACATGCAGAGAGAGAGAGTCCCTTCCAGGAATTTTTCTTGTTCCTGATCTCACCTTTTCCTTCCTTCCTTTCTTTCTTTCTTTCTTTCTTTCTTTCTTTCTTTCTCTCCTTCTTTCTTTCTTCCTTTCTTTGAAAATAGGTTTCTACCAAGTCTACATCCTCTTTTGCTTTTTTGCTCATTAGAAAGCAGACCAGCATCTAAAAAGATAAGGAAGAAAGAAGAAAATAAGATGGAAAAAAAAAACCTGAAAAGGACAAAACAAACAAACAAACAAACAAAAAAAAAACAAAGAGCAAAAGAAAGGTATAAGAAATATGTTCAGCGGGAGCAGACACCCAGCGGGTCTGCACCCTTGTGGAAACTGTATCCTGAGACATCCCTGAGAGGCCAGTGTCCTCAGGGAGGCAGGTAGGGCCAGTTGTGCACCACCCTATGCACCAGAGCCACAGCTGGGAGTAGGAAGCTCTCAGGACCCCCCAGGTACCCAAACCCTGCCCTTGCAGAATTCCACTCCCCTTCTGCCCCTCTCCGGATCCTGGTGGTGGGAGCAGGCACTCAGCGGGTCTGCACCCTTGTGGAAACCGTATCCTGAGACATCCTAGAGAGGCTACCGACCTCAGAGCAGGGGACACCATACCCAGAGTCATCCATCCTAGAGGAGCCATGGAACCCAGAGCAGCAGACACCTTATCCTGAGACATTCTAGAGGAACCACTGCACTCAGAGCAGCAAACACCTAGCTGGTCTGCTCTCAAGAAGACACCTTACCCTGAGACATCCTAGAGGAGACACTGCACTTAGAGCAGCTGGAGCTCAGGATCACAGGATCACAGAGACATCTGGACCCTGAGGAGTTCTGACACAAGCAAGATAACTGGAAAAACAGTCCGCAGTCAGAACCAGTGAGTGAGGGTACACTAGAGTAAACCAAATGATGATAGCCAAGCGCAGGAACGTAAACAACAGAAACCAAAGTTACTTGGCATCACCAGAACTCAGTTCTCCCACCATAGCAAGCCCTGAACACCACATCACACCAGAAAAGTAGGACACAGAACTAAAATCACTTCTCATGATGATGTTAGAGGACTTTAAGAAGGTCATAGATAATACTCTCAAAGAATTTGAAGAGAACACAGGTAAACAGATAGGAACCCTTAAAGAGGAAACACAAAAATCCCTTAAGGAATTGCAAGGAAACACAGCCAAACAGGTGAAGGAATTAAACAAAACCGTCCAGGATCTAAAAACGGAAGTAGAAACAATAAAGAAATCTCAAAGGGAGACTACCCTGAAGATAGAACACCTAAGAAAAAGACCAGGGGTCATAGATGCAAGCATCACCAACAGAATACAAGAGATAGAAGAGAGAATCTCATGTGCAGAAGATAATATGGAAAACATTGACACAACTGTCAAAGAAAATGCTAAATGCAAAAAGCTCCTAACCCAAAACATCCAGGAAATCCATGACACAATGACAAACCTAAGGATAATAGGTATAGATGAGGGTGAAGACTCCCAAGTTAAAGGGCCAGTAAATATCTTCATCAAAAATTATAGAGGAAATCTTTCCCAACCTAAAGAAAGAGATGTCCTTAAATATACAAGAAGCCTACAGAACCCCAAATAAACTAGACCAGAAAAGAAATACCTCCCGTCACATAATAATCAAAACATAAAATATACAAAACAAAGAAAAAATACTAAAAGCAGTAAGGGAAAAAGGTAAAGTAACATATAAAAGCAGACCTATAAGAATTACACCAGACTTCTCACCAGAGACTATAAAAGCCAGAAGATCCTGGACTGATATCATACAGACCCTAAGAGAACACAAATGCCAGCCCAGACTACTATACCTAGCAAAACTCTCAATCAATATTGATGGAGAAACTAACATATTCCATGACAAAAGCAAATTTACACAATATCTTCCCACAAATCCAGCCCTTCAGAGGATAATGGATGGAAAACTCCAACACAAGGAGGGAAATTACAACATAAAAAAAAACAAGAAAGTAATCTCCCAACAACCCCAAAAGAAGAAAGTTACACAAACATAATTCTACCTCCAACAACAAAAGTGACAGGAAGCAACAATCATTTTTCCTTAATATCTCTTAATATCAATGGACTCAACTCTCCAATAAAAAGACAAAAGTTAGCAGACTGGATACATAAGCAAGACCCAGAATTTTGCTGCTTACAGGAAACAGAGCCCTGTGACAAAGACAGACACTACCTCAGAGTAAAAGGATGGAAAACAAACTTCCAAGCAAATAGTCCCAAGAAACAAGCTGGAGTAGTTATTCTAATATCAAATAAAATTGATTTTCAACCAAACCTAATCAAAAAAGAAAAGGACACTTTATACTCATCAAAGGAAAAATGTACCAAGATGAACTCTCAATTCTGATCATCTATGCCCCAAATGCAAGGGCACCCACATACATAAAAGAAACTTTTCTAAAACTCAAAGCATACATCACACCTCACACAATAATAGTGGGGGACTTCAACACCCCACTCTGAGCAATGGACAAATCATGGAAACAGAAACTAAATAGAGACACAATGAAACTAACAGAAGTTGTGAACCAAATGGATTTAACTGATTATATATATCATTTCACCCTAAAACAAAAGAATATAACTTTTTCTCAGCACCTCATGGTACCTTCTCCAAAATAAACCATATAATTGGTCACAAAACAGGCCTCAACAGATACAAAAAGATTGAAATAATTCCTTGTACCCTATCAGACCACCATGGACTAAGGCTGGTCTTTAATAATGACAAAAAACAATGGAAAGCCCACATACACATGGAAACTGAACAACACTCTACTCAAGAATGACTTGATCAAGGAAGAAATAAGGAAAGATATTAAAGACTTTTTAGAATTTAATGAAAAGGAGGACACATCACACCAAAACTTGTGGGACTCCATGAAAGCAGTACTAAGAAAGAGGAAAACTCATAGCTCTAAGTACCTACAAAAAGAAACCGGAGAGAGCATACACTAACAACGTGACAGCACACCTGAAAGTGTTAGAGCAGAAAGAAGCAGACATACCTAAGAGGAGTAGACAGCAGGAAATAATCAAACTCAAAGCTGAAATCAACCAAGTAGAAACAAAAAGAACTATACAAAATATCAACAAAACCAGGAGCTGGTTCTTTCAGAGAATCAACAAGATAGATAACCCTTAGCCAGACTAAACAAAGGGCACACAGACAGTATCCAAATTAATAAAATCAGAACTGAAAAGGGAGACATAACAACAGAAACTGAGGAAATTTAAAAAAAAAATCATCAGATCCTACTACAAAGGCCTATACTCAACAAAATTGGAAAATCTAGAAGAAATGGACAATTTTCTAGACAGGTACCAGATACCAAAATTAAATCAGGAGCAGATAAACCATCCAAACAGTCCTATAAACCCTAAATAAATAGAAGAAGTCATTAAAAGTCTCCCCACCAAAAAAAAAAAGTCCTGGACCAGATGGTTTTAGTGCAGAATTCTATCAGACCTTCAAGGAAGACCTAATACCAATTCTCTTCAAGCTATTCCATCGAATAGAAACAGAAGGAAAACTACCCAATTCATTCTATGAAGCTACCATTACGCTCATACCTAAACCACAGAAAGACCCAAAAAAGAAAATGAACTACAGACCAATCTCTCATGAATATTGATGCAAAAATACTCAATAACATTCTCGCAAACCAAATTCAACAACCCATCAAAACAATCATCCATCATGATCAAGGAGGCTTTATCCCAGGAATGCAGGGATGGTTCAATATCCAGAAATCCATCAATGTAATCCACTACATAAATAAACTCAAAGAAAAAAAACGCATGATCATCTCATTAGATGCTGAGAAAGCATTTGACAAAATTCAACATCCCTTCATGTTAAAAGTCTTGGAAAGATCAGGAATTCAAGGCCCATATCTAAACATAGTAAAAGCAATATACAGCAAGCCAGTAGCCAACATCAAACTAAATGGAGAGAAACTTGAAGCAATCCCACTAAGATCAGGGACTAGACAAGGCTGCCCATTCTCACCTTACCTATTTAATATAGTGCTGGAAGTCCTAGCTAGAGCAATTAAACAACAAGAGGAAATAAAAGTGATACAAATAGGAAAGGAAGAAGTCAAAATTTCACTATTTGCAGATGATATGATAGTATACTTAAGTGACCCTAAAATTTCCACCAGAGAACTCCTAAACCTGATAAACAACTTTAGCAAAGTGGCTGGATATAAAATCAACTCAAACAAATCAGTAGCCTTCCTCTATTCAAAGGATAAACAGACTGAAAAAGAAATTAGGAAAATGACACCCTTCACAATAGCCACAAATAATATAAAATATCTTGGAGTGAATCTAACCACACAAGTGAAAGATCCGTATAACAAGAACTTCAAGTCTCTGAAGAAAGAAATTGAAAAAGATCTCAGAAGATGGAAAGTTCTCCCATGCTCCTGGATTGGCAGGATTAACTTAGTAAAAATGGCCATCCTGCCAAAAGCAATCTACAGATTCAACTCAATCCCCATCAAAATTCCAAGTCAATTCTTCATGGAGATAGAGCAATTCGAAAATTCATTTGGAATAACAAAACCCCAGGATAGCAAGAACTATTCTCAACAATAAAAGAACTACTGGGGGAATCACCATCCCTGACCTCAAACTGCACTACAGTGATAATAACTGCATGGTATTGGTACAGAGACAGGCAGGAAGATCAGTGGAATAGAATTGAAGACCCAGAAATGAACCCACACACCTATGGTCACTTGATCTTTGACAAAGGAGCTAAAACCATCCAGTGGAAAAAGGTCAGCATTTTCAACAAATGGTGCTGGCTCAACTGGAGGTCAGCATGTAGAAGAATGCAAATTAATCCATTCTTATCCCCTTGTACAAAGCTCAAGTCCAAGTGGATAAAGGACCTTCACATAAAACCAGATACATTGAAACTAATAGAAGAAAAGGTGGGGAAGATCCTCAAATACCTAGGCACAGGGGAAAAGTTCATGAGCAGAACACCAAAGACTTATGCTCTAAGATCAAGAATCGACAAATGGGACCTCATCAAATTGCAAAGCTTCTGTAAGGCAAAGGACACTGTCAATAAGACAAAACGGCAACCAACAGATTGGGAAAAGATCATTACCAATCCTACATCCAATAGAGGGCTAATATCGAATATATACAAAGAACTCAAGAAATTAGACGCCAAACAACAAAATAACCCCATTAAAAAATGGGGTACAGAGCTAAACAAAGAATTCTCAACTGAGGAAACAGGAATGGCCGAGAAGCACCTTAAGAAATGCTCAACATCCTTTGTCATCAGGGAAATGCAAATCAAAACAACACTGAGATACCACCTGACACCAGTCAGAATGGCTAAGATCAAAAATTCAGGTGATAGTGGATGCTGGCGAGGATGTGAAGAAAGAGGAACACTCCTCCATTGTTGGGGTTGCAAGCTGGTACAACCACTCTGGAACTCAGTCTGGCAGTTCCTCAGAAAATTGGACATAGCATTACCTGAGGACCCAGCTATACCACTCCTGGGCATATACCCAGAAAAGGCTGCAACATATAACAAGGACATATGCTCCACTATGTTCATAGCAGCCTTATTTATAATAGCCAGAAGCTGGAAAGAATCCAGATGTCCTTCAACAGAGGAATGGATACAAAAAATGTGGTACATTTACACAATGGAGTACTACTTAACTATTAAAAATAATGAATTTGAAAAATTCTTAGGTAAATGGATGGAACTAGAAAATATCATCCTGAGTGAGGTAACCCAATCACAAAAGGACACACATGGTATTTACTCACTGATAAGTGAATATTAGCCCAAAAGTGTGAAACAACAAAGATTCAACTAACAGACCACATGAAGCTCATGAAGAAGGAAGAACAAGTGTGGATGCCTAGGTCTTACTTAGAAGGAGTAACAAAATACCCAAGGGAGCAAATATAGAGACAAAGTGTGGAACAGAAACAGAAGGAGAGGTTGTATGGAGACCATTCCATGTGGGTATTCATCCCATGTGCAGTTACCAAAAATAGATGCTGATATGGATGACAGAAAGTGCATGCTGACAGCAGCCTGATAAGGCTGCCTCCTTAGAGGTCCCCCAGAGTCTGACATACCCAGAGGCAGATACTCACAGCTAACCATTAATCTGATCAAGGGTTCCCAATGGAGAAGTTAGAGAGAAGACTGAAGGAGCCGAAAGGGTTGGCACCACAAGGAGAGCAACAATAACCAACCAACCAGAGCCTCCCAGGGTCTAAACCACCAGCCTAGGAGCACATAGGGAGGGACCCATGACTCCAGCTGTATATGTAGGGGAGGATGGCCTTGTTGGGCATAGGTGGGAGAGGAGATCTTTGGTCCCATGAAGGCTGAACACTGAGTAGGGGGGAATCTGAGGGTAGGGAGGTGGGAGTGGGGGGTAGGTGGGGACACTCCCTCATAGAAGCAGGAGGAGGGGGATGGGATAAGGGGTTCCTGGGTGGTGGGGGGAATGGGGTAAGGGGATAAAATTCTAAATGTAAATATTATATCCAAAAAAGGGGGGAAGAAAAGCTGTTAGAACCAACATCTTTAATAAAATGTCAGCCCTCTTAAAAAATTATCTTGATACTAAAATTTGTTATGAGAATTATATATTGCAGAATACACAGCCTTGGTGTATCTATTCATCAAGCAAGCTGAGCAGACCTGCTCAAACCTTTGAGGTCCTGGAATTTCAACTAGATGCAGTGAAGACACAGCATCAGAGGCTTATCAATTTACTCTTCCCCCCACCCCACTTCTTCAGCTTGAAGAAGTTAATGAAGAGTCAGCGTCCCTATGCCCTGGGCTTGGTGACTAAGGTGGTTAATATTGGGCTGTCTTTCTAGGGAAAAGTAGTGGCTTTTGTTGGAACAGGGAGGATTAGCTAGGACTTATTGCATAGCCACAACCTATTGGTAGAAATCTGTATAATTATTATCAAGATGAAGTTATAATTTCTTAAATGGTACAAAATTTACTTTGATTTCAAATTTAAGGTTTTCTTTGGTATGAGCTTCTTATTGACATAAAAGTGAGATGAATATTGATACTCTCATGGGCATTGTGCCTGTATAACACATTTAGGAATACAAGGCCTAGACCCAGCCCTTCTTTAACTTTTTCAACTGATTTGAGATGGTTAGCCTGTGAGTTAAGGGACTATAGCAAATTCATGGCTTGGAGTTTATTGTTAGGGTGTTTTCTATATTTTATTTAGAAATAGCTGAGTGGAGTTAACAGACAACAATCCAGATTACCTTACATGGATAGTTGGTTTTCAAAATGTCAGAAGTCCACAGAATTGACGTTACAAACATTTCTGTATTAATGTTCATTTTGATTAGAGACCTGTCTGCTCCTGACAGCTTCCTGTCTTGGATTCTAAGAAGAAGTTGAGCATCTTTGGAGTTACTCCAGTTGTGGTGAGACAGCCACTAGACAAGAATTGCCTCTTTCCACCTACAGACAAATTACTATCCAGAAAAGGACACACTTGCAGAATAGTCGACTGATTATATCTGCCTAGACAGAGTAATCAGCCCTTAATAATTCTGCATCACTAGGTCTGTCAGATGATCCTGGGCCAGAAGGCTGAAGATCAGATGCTCCAACATTTTGTAGTATATGGACTGTCCAGGTGTTCAGCGGTCTCTATAAATTGGCTAAGTTTTAGAAGCTACACTTTGTGCTTCCCATAATTTTAGTTAACTCAGTCATTCTGGATTTCTGACAGGGTTGAAAACTTATAGTCTCATAGCCAATCCTGGCTATTTACTTTGAGAGAAAAGATTTGAGTGGATGGTTTTCAGCTGACATTCATTCTAAAGCCAAGAAAAAAGCCAAGTTCAGAACTAAGTGTTTTAATTAGGAGAAATGACAGAGGTTCTGGTTAGTCAACAAAATGATGGACTGGGTATTAGGACTATCTTGTACCTCACTGGTACAAATTGGCATAATTATGCTCTAATTGTATTTTGAGAGAAAAGTTTTTTTTTTTTAAAACAGGAAGGGTGATATATAGGAGGAGCTAAGGTGGGAGGGGTACTGAGAGGAAGAAAAGGAGTAAGAAGAGGAGAAGAAGAAGGAGAGGAGAAGCTAGGTGATGAGAGAGAGAAAGAGAGAGAAAGAGGGGGGATATGGAGGCAGTTGTTCACGTGTCTCCACCAGTCAAAGATAGTTGATATATCTATGCTGGGTATTGGGTTACACTTCTGATTGAACATTACCAAACTTACAAAGCCTTTGATTAACATTTTTAAAAAGTGTATAAAAGCAAAAAGAAAAAGGGGGCATGGGATAGGGATTTTCTGGGGGGGGGGATGGGGAAAGAGGATGGCATCTGAAATGTAAATAAAATATCCAATAAAAAATTTTAAAAACTAAATAAAAGATTAAATTAAGAAAAGATACACTGTATGAAGTTCTCCTAGAATAAATAAAATTTATCAACAATAAAAAAAGAAACATGTTCATTGAGACACACACATTGGCATAACTAGAAATCCCCTAAAATCACAAAATTTTAACACATAAAATATAAGAAAAAACCTGTAGGATATGAGAGAGAGAGAGAGAGAGAGAGAGAGAGAGAGAGAGAGAGAGAGAGGAGGGAAAAACCTCCCAATATACCATTGAGTTCTTTTGTGTTGGCACCTACTCCTGGGCATGGGGCCTGGTCTGCATACCCAGTGAGACTCCTTTGGAGAAAACTAATATTTTATTTGTGAGTGGTTATTAATTGGAGATAGCTTCTGTTAAGGACACATGTGGGCATGTGTCCACTTCTACTCTCAGTACTGGGACCCCCATCAGGCCCAGACTCATGCAGTCTCTGTGGGTCCCTATGTGCACTGGTCCTGCTGTGCAATCTGTAAGGGTTTGTTTGTGCTCTGATCCTGCTATGCAGTCTCTGTGGGTTTGTATGTACACTGGTCCTGCTGTGCAGTTTCTGTGGGTCCCTATGTGCACTGGTCCTGCTGTGCAGTTTCTGTGGGTCCCTATGCGCACTGATCCTGCTGTGTGTACTCTCTGTGGGTCCCTATGCGCACTGATCGTGCTGTGCAGTCTGTGGGTCCCTATGCGCACTGATTATGCTGTGTACTCTCTGTGGGTCCCTATGTGCACTGATCCTGCTGTGTACTCTCTGTGGGTTCCTATGCACACTGATCATGCTGTGCAGTCTCTGTGGGTTTGTATATACACTGGTTCCTTCTGGCTTGTACAATCTGTCTGCCTTATTTTCTGCAAGGTACTCTAAACTATGAAGGGAGGAGATTAGTAGAGACATCCTTTTAGGACTACTGAGTGTTCCAAGGTCTTTCATTCTCTGCACAGTGTCCAGCTATGAGTCTCTGTATTTATTTTTATCTACTGCAGGAGGAAGCTTTTCTGTTGATGACTGAGTGAGACACTGATCTATGAGTACAGCATGATGTCACCAGGAATCATTTTGTTGCTTCATCACTTTAGAAAGACAGTGACATTAGGTTTTCCTCCATGTCCCTGGTCTATTTAGCTTCAAGTTCTTGGCCACTGAAGCAGTGTCAAGGATATGTTCCATCAAACAGATTGGGCCAGTCAAATATTGCTTGGTTAGTCCCATAAGCTTCGGGCCACTATTGAATGCAGGTAGATGAAAGGTTTTGTAGCTGGGTTGTTTTTTACCTTTCTTTCTCTTTTTAATGTGCACCTCGAAGAGCACCTTGCAGTTCTCTGAGCTGTTAGTAAGGGGAGGTTTCTAAATAGGCACTGGTTCAGCTTCTCCGTGTTGACTGAGTTGTGCGGGTGCTGTCTTCAGCAATAGGGTCACACCATTCGTCTATGGAGAGCAACCAATAGCCTTTGCAATAGCCTGGGCTGTTTAGCTATCCCCATGTGTCCCTTTGTTAACAACCAGATTAGGGACTTCTGTTCCTTGTTCCAAATCCACAGCTGCTTCATGGAGCACAATTGCAAAGGGCTGTCACCCCAGGTCTTGAACCTGACCTTTATGGATTCCAAGGCTCCAAAGTCCCGTGTGTGCATAGATCTGCAACCTTGTCATCACAGGAAGTATGTGCGCAATGCAGAGTGGTACTAGCAATCAAGTAACCAACTCCTGCCTCTAGCAAGTAGTCAGAGACAGCCTGCAAGACTTCAGCCACCCAGAGGACCAAGTACTCCCAAGCTGAGCTGCCCAGGGCACTCTGAGAACCACCAGCCATGGGCTAAAAAAAGATTGTGAACAAAGCATCACTTTATAAAAGTATTCCAGACCTGGCTTAAGAGTGGGGAGAGATAAATAAGGAACTTCATAAGATCCAAAGGCATCTGTTGTACCCTGTGCTGAGTCTCGGAACCTGCTTTTGCTGGGGTCTTGTGGATGGCTTTGGTCGGGGAGTATTTCTTGTGCAGGCAGAAATCTTTCCAGAGAGCTCTTTAGAGTGCAAACATCAGAACTTCAATAGCCACATTATGAGGCAATAAATATAATACCGAGGTGGGTCATTTCTTGAAATGCCCATACTTCACGTGGTAAAACACTGCAGTAGCTACAAGCAAATCAAATTGAAGGAGGTGGGGGAAAAACTACACATCTTCAAAAAAACAACCGTGAGCTAAAGTGATTTCTTAGTACAAGAAAGGGACCAAATTGCTGGGATTCCCTCAGGTTTTATTACAGAGTGTCCATTTCCGGTTTTTGCTACACTTTATTGCCTCAGAACACGAATGCATCTGTCTCCGATGGGGCTTATTCTTCCTGGCCATTCCCCACTGCATTAGTGACAAAGGCCCATCAGTGGGGCACATTCTATTTCAGTTTTATCACTTCGATGGACTCGGAAGGGCTGGATGCAATTTAAAACATAAAATAAAGCCATGATTTCTGCCGTCTGAAACTGGCTCCGAAGACTCGCGTGAAAAGATGGCGGTAGCATGACTCAGACAGGCAGAGAAGGAAATGATCTCCAGTGTAAACAGCTTCAGCCTGTTGCACCAGAAATCGACAAAATCTGAGAAAACACACCCAGGGCGCCAGTGCCTAGCCTGCAAGGTATTCCTGACTTCTACTTTAGAAATTCCAGCCAGGACAGACGGACCAGATCGCATGCCCTCGAGGAGCTGCAGCAATAGACCTGTCTGCAAGATTCAGATTAAGCTGTCTGCACAAATGAATCGCTTTAGGATTCTACAGGGCTTTCTTACCAAGACATCAACAATGCCTTCTCCTTTCCTGATCCAAGCCCCATCCTCATTGTCTAGTCCTCCACACTTCTTCATAGAGAGTCCCAGTTTTCATGCCCACTCCAGCTTCTACTGAGTTTCGAGTCCCTGAACCCCAGGGGCTTTTACAGTCTTTGTGGCTTTACTGTCCTTGGTGTTCAGCTCACACAATTCCCCCTGCAATGCATGAGGTCACAGAATGGAGAGTGTGCTCCACAGACTGAGGGATTAGGAAACTTAGTGGTCCTGACTTTGAGAAAAAACTTCTGGTGTCCACTCTTTAACGTTAAGGTCTGGGTGGCCATGATCCTCAGGTTTCACTTTTTAAAATTCTATTTTTCTCATTCACAGAGCTAGGCACAGAATTGTGTGAAGTGTTGTGTCAATCGGAACAGACACCTAAACAGCTCTTCTGATAGCTCTAGTTCTCCAGCTCCTCTTGGCTTCTAGACAGGGCTGTACCGAAGCCCATGATGGAGTGGTTGTGTGATTGTACACTCCTTGCTTCCCTCCTTGTCAAGAAGTATCTTCAAGACAAAGCCTGCCATATTTGAGCTAGAGAGAGGACTCATCAGGTGAAGACAGTTTGGGTTAGGTCCCTGGAACCAATGTGGTGGAAGGAGACAGCCAACTCTGGCACATGGTCCTCTAATATGTTCACACATACAGTAAGTGGATGTAATAAAACATTTGCAAAAAGCAATCACCTTATTTTCATCTGTGTATGTCTCTAGGGAAAAAATACTCTAAGCAATCAGGACTTGATAACATTGCCAGCGGACCCTTATCATGACTTGTATAAACATCTTTATTTTACCAGGGAGGGAACAGAAGTAAATAACTTTATTTTACTACTTGGTTGGTCACTGATACATTTGAAATAAGATCAAGTGTCTTGAATCTCAGTTCCAAGTTCTTCCCACAAATTATTTTTACTTATATAAATTTACTTGCCACGCATTTTATATTTGTTGTTAAGCCCAATAATCATACAGTCGACTCTGTGTGAGGTCGTGTAAGCAGTCGCTGTAGTCTGAGGACAGCAGTGACAGGGCTTGTGAGGACAAGGTTGACGATGATAGAATTGCTTTGGTGATGACATTTTGGAGCTTCCACCCTGTCTCCAATACCTACTTAGATACACACATGTAAGCCATTGCAAGCCACCTACTGTAAGCACACTGCAATTATTTTCCTTTGGAAAGACAAGTAGGAATAGCTAAATTTGAAGTTTTGGTGCGAAAGCTCATTGCATTTTGCTTTTGCGAACATGTCTACCATAAATTGTTTTATAAAATGATACCTGTGGCTCCTTGGCCATAATTATGGTTGATTTACCAATCAAAGTCCCTGTATGTTATATTGAGATCCTTCAGAAATTAAGGAAACTTATTTTAATCTTTTTTGAGTTCGATGACAATAAGGTACAGACCCAAAGTAAAATAAGTGAGTAAGAAAAAGGTGAGGGAAACCCCTGAAAGGTGAGAATCAAATAGATACCATTTCAGATTGCTAAAAATAGGTGTCTGTATCCATTTCTGGGAAATTATTCCATGGAACCACAACACGGTGTTTTCCAGAGAGGGGATTCCTGAACCACCCGCATAGTGACTAACTCACAGATTCTTTTGGTTCCAGAAGAAAAGATTCCCAATTTAAGCCTGAAACATGCACAAGTTGTAAGCCTTACCACATGAACACTTACTTGACTGTGGCTGCCAACTGGTGGGAACCACAGCCCACAGACACAGGCACTTACAGGTCACATAAAATGGTTTTCTACCCTAAGCAGAATCTTCTGAGATCTACTTTATGGGTATCAAAATCTGGTTTCACCTGATCACTGAATAGTGCTGTATGATATTTGTGTTTGTCTCTCTCCCCTTTCATGTCACATCTATAAGGCACACTCCTGTGCACACTCTCCCACTGAATGTCACATCTGTAAAACATTCCTGTGCACACTCTCCCACTGAGTGTCACAGCTATAAGGCACAGGCCCATGCACACTCTCCCACTGAAAGTCACAGCTGTAAGGCACAGGCCCGTGCAGGTTTTTGCAGGAATGCGGGTTTTCATTTTCTAGAATTCATCACCAAGAGTGTAGTTTCTGTGTTGTGTGCCAAAACCTTTTGAGTTTTATGAGGAATTGCCAAACTGCTTCTCACAGTGGTCACAACGTCCTTATACCTTTCTCCACTGCATGGAGCAAGTCAGTCTCCTTGCAACCTTGCCAGCAGTTGGAAATGTCACTATCTCTTATGGAATTCATTTTGATAGGTGTGGAGAGATAGCTCACCATACTTCAATTTGCATTTCCCTAATGGCTAATGATGCTGAACATCTTTTCACATGCTTATTTGCCATCTGTATACACTTTGCAGTAAAATCTTCTTGAATGCTTTGCCCGTTTTCTAATTGGTTTTGTTTTTTTGTTTGATTATTAGACTGACGTGTTCTCAGAGTTCTCTATCTATTCCACGTCTCTGTCTTATAGGATACGATGGAGTCTTCATTCCCATGTCCACAGTTCAGCCTTCTGATCAACATCTATCAAGATTCCCACTTGAGCAGAGGGGGAAGACTACACTTGGGATGTCTTCTTCTGCCATGTTGGATGCGGGAGGTGCTGGCGTGGGTGGGAAGACTTGAAGAGACCTGCTGGTGGTCAGCTTACTCAAGCCAAAGGCTCTGACTCGGTATCTTTGCTTCCCCCATTTTAGGGGCCTCTGTTGTATCATGCACAGTTTCCAACCTTCTCATATTTCTGCTGGGCAGAGAACAAACCAAGTCTCTGCCATCTTGCCTATGCTAGCAGTCAAACCCTAGGGTTTTTAGTCAGTCACTCAGAGGCTGTGTGCTACTGGCTGTTTTCTCAGTCTTTACTTGCTGATGTCCAGTGTGTGATTCTACTCATGGGTTAAATACAGATCTGATTTTTTCTTTTTTTTAGCTTTCCAGGTTGATTTATTTTTATGTCTCATTTCTTTTTTTTTTTTTTTCCTGAGGAAGTGGTCAGTTTATCAATGTGTATTTTCAAATAATGTTACATCACTTTATCTGAAGCGTGACACCCTCACAACAATGTGCTTCAAGTCACCTCCACCACATTTGTGGTATTGGTCATACCTCCCGATCATGATTTATGTTATAAATCCATTGCTCTTTGCTCTGTGTAGTAATAATCCATTATAAAAATTACCATAATAGAAAAATTCATTTCTAATTCTTCTCTTTCTAAGGCCCAGGGTTTTTTTTTCATGAATTACCATATTCATTTTATCAGAAAAAACTTCCTTTAAGATTTCTATTCTTATTTACCTATTTATTTATTTATTCATTTATGTGTGCATGAGTGCGTGAGTGAGTAAGTGTGTGTGTGTGTGTGTGTGTGTGTGTGTGTGTGTGTGTGCACGCGCGCGCGCGCGCGCGTGTGCGTGTGCGTGTGTTGAGAATTCTGACAATAAAATCCCTGAAATTTAGTTAGGTTACTTTTAAAAAGCTTTGTTTCATTGATTAGAATATTTTCACCTAGCAATGTTCTCAAGCCTTTAACCTTTCCTGTGGTTACTCATGTTACTATTTGATCATTAAAGGATGTCTTCTTTCTTTTCATTGCAGAAACTAAATGAGATCTACACAGTGCATAGTTCCTCTTTCCCCTACCCCTCTGTGTGTGTGTTCGTGTATGTGTGTGTGAGTTTTACTGTGAATGATTTGAGGGTAGTTATTATGTTCAGTATCATCAGAATTTCTGGTTTAGTGGGTACATTAATTCTTGAAAATTCTTGGCCAATTTTTCTTATCTACATTTCCTCCCCACTCTCTCTCTCTTCTTCTTCTTCTGGGATTTTGTTATACATATTTACAATTCCCTACTGCTGACTCTTAGGCATTTGGGTCAAGCTGACTAGAAGACTGTGTGGAAAATATTAGAGTGTGTGTGCATGTACCCAAGTGTGCACACTGGACACCTCCACTGTCTCTTCTCTCTCAGTCCCCACTTTACTGCCTTGAGACAGAGTATCTCACTGAACCAGCAGTGGCCATTTCTGCTAGGCTGTCTGACAGGGAAATTTAGGGATCTTCTTGTTCTTGAACCCCAGACCCAGGGTTACACACATGGTCAACATACCCAGCTTTTGCATGGTGCTCAGATCTTGAACTCATACTTATATTGTGAGCATTCTTACACACTGAGCTTTTTCTCTTGATAGGGTTTTTCTTGTTGTTGTTGTTTGGGGAAGGTAGGTTTTTTTTTATGTTTTTGTTTATTTGGTTGGTTGGTTTTTGTTTTGTGAAACAGAAGTCTGACTATGTACTTCTGGCTGGTATGGACCTGATAATGAAGAGCAAATTGGCTTCAAGCTCACAGAGATTCACTTGCTCCTGCCTCCCAAGTGTTGTCATTAAACACTTAGCCCCACACCTGGCATGGCCGCTGCTTCGGGTTGGTTTGTTTTCATCTTGCAAAGACTCATTGGCTTAAACTTGCTTCAATCACCCAAGTGCTGTGATTCTAGAAATAAGACAACGTGCCTTGTATAAATAGTTTTTCATACAATGTATTATGATCCTCCCAGCTCCCCTACAACCTTCCTCCAACCACTCAATCCGATGTTCTTTCTCTCTTAAAAAATGAAATCCAAACCAAACTACAACAACGATATATACAGAGACATACACACACACACACACACACACACACACACACACACACACATGCACACACCTACTACTCCTGAGTATGAGGTCTGCTGCAGAGTGTAGTTGATATACCTGATAGCACTCTGTTGAAGAAAACTAATCTTCCATCTTCCAGCATCTAGCAATTGCAAATAGCTTCTTGGTTAGTGGCTGGATTTTGTGTGGACTTTCCCTCCTCCCTACTGGGATTGTTTCTGGGTCAGACTTGTGTGGGTCTTTTACACACTGCCACAATCTCTGGGGGTTTATGTATGTATCAGCCATGTAGTGTGCAGACTTCCTTGGAGACATCCACCACCTATGGTTTCTACAGTCTTCTTTGCCTCATCTTCCACATAGATCCTTGAGTCTTGAGGGAGATGACTATGATACAGACGTTCTGTTTAGGACCAAGTGCTCTGCAATCGCTCACCCTGTGTACATGGTCTAGTGGTAGATCTCTGTGTGACAAAAAGCTTCTCTGATGAAGGCTGGATGATCTATGGGTACAAAAATATGTCATTTATGATTGTTTCATATGTGTAGTTAGCACATAATAATAGTAGATTTTCCCCCAGGGCTAATGACCTATGCAATCTCAGGTGTCTTGACTTCATTGCTATGTATAGGTCTATCTCATGGAGTGAGCCTTAAATTCAATCAAAAAGTGGTTGATGACTCTCATAACATTTCTGCCACTGTTTGACTAGTGTTTATGTCTTGCAGGCAAGTCACTACTGTAGCTTGTAGTATTTGTCACTGGGTAAAGTTGACAAGTACTTTGTTCTTCCACTGAGGTTCCTAGTATAATAAGTTCTAGAACTGTGAACAGGAGGGGAAGTTCCAGGTGGGCACCAGCTCAATTTCTCTATGTTTGATGGCATAAGTATGTGGTAGCTTTAGCAATGGGGTCTTACTGTCAGGTTATGGAGGATATCCAATAGCAGTGGCAATAGCCTGTAATGCTTGGTGGTGAGCACAGGGATGATAGGATCCCCCTTTGGCTAATGCCTCAAAAAGATATTCAATATCATTAGCTATTAGAGAGATGCAAATTAGAAACTACTTTGAGATCACATCTTTCTCCAGTCAGAATACACGAGATTAATTAAACAGATGACAGCAGATTCTGGACAGGGTGTGAGGACAGAGGAATAGTTACCCCTGCTGTCGGGAGTACAAACTGGTACAGCCACTGTTGAAATCACTGTGGCTGTTCCTCAAAAAAACTGAAGATAAATCTACCATAAAACCCAGCATACACATCAAGGATTTTACAGTCTTACTGCAAAGACACTTGCTCACCTGTGTTTATTGCGGCTCTATTCATGTTTTCTTTTCAACAGTCAGAAATTAAAAACAGTCCTGATGATAACAGCCAAGGAATGTACAATGAGAATGTGGTTCATTCACATGATGGAATATTATTCCACTGTTAAAAAAAATAATGAAATTTGTAGGATAAGTTAAAGCCAAAAACAGTCATACTGAGTAAGACCAGAGAGGTAACAATATGTATGTCATCTTTAAGTTTTAAATGTGTATGTTACAGTCCAAATAGCTACAGAGGTTAGGTAGCTAGTAAGAGACCAGGATTGTATACATGGGTAAATAGAATATACTGCTATGTAGGAATAAAGGGGGACGTGGGATCAAGGATTAAATGGGAATATGATGGGAGAGTGAGATAGAGGAGTAACTAGAAAGAGAGATAACTAAACTAAGGTCTTTTAGCAACCATCTACTGTAGACACTCCTTAATATATAGAGAGAATTTAAATGGAGTTGCTATATGATGGTGGAGACATTTCCCCAACCTACACTAACAAACTCCCAGTAACAAGAATGAGTCACCTTTTTGAGTCTTCCATATTTTTAATATAAAAACTTAGATAATTGGTTCAAGACTTCATTTATTACATATTTATTTATTTAAAGATTTTTGAGACATCATTTCTCTGTGTAGCCTTGGCTGCCCTATAATTCACTCTGTAGACCAGGCTAGCTCTAAACTCAGGGATCTGTCTGCCTTTGACTCCCAAGTGCTAGGACTAAAGATGTGCACCACTGCTGCCAAGGCTGATACTTTATTAATGTAAGTATTTAATGACAAAAAATTTACTCAAAACACTATTTTGAATATATCACACAGTTTTTGAAAAACTGAATTTTATGCAGCTTACTTAAAATATCTTACTAATTTACTTTATATCTCATTCTTGGTCTATATGTTATTCTGATGTATATTATTAATTTTCAAATGCTTAGGGATTTTCATATAAATTGTTGTTATTAATTTTTCTATCTGGTTCAAAGTAACCAGAGAAAACATTTTGTATAATTTCAGTTTTATAAAAAAAAAATCACCTAATGTTGTTTTATTACCAATATGAGTGTTTAGTAATTTGAGAGAAGTAACACATGCCTGCATTCCCTATACCTGGAAACTCCTGGCTTTCTAACACTGTTTACCTACCAAGAGCATCTAATTTGAGGGCATTTATCTCATTAAGGGCTTTGTCTATTAAAAAACAGTAAATTGCCTCTAGTGTCTTTAGAGGGGACCAAAGAGTTTTCGCCCTAGGATCTAGAAGGGTGACTAACACCCAGGACATTGGACACTTCTGTAGGTCATAAAATCCAAGATTTGTGTGGCCTTCTAGACAAATCACTGTGTCTGGATTTAGGGGACCTTGCTGACAGGATGAGCAGCACACACCCCTTCTTCGTCACAGCAGGGTATTTGCCTGTTCTGGTTCTTATCTGGATCCATCTGTAATTTGGAGATGGAGGAAGAGCAAGAAGGGGATAAGTGAGGTTCATCTCACAAAGGGCAGTTCTCATGGGCTTGTTGAGCCAGCAGAAGGAAGGAAAAGCAGCTACTGAGAGATGGGGGGCAGAGGGATGCTGCCATCTGGTTCTAAGGCTTGCAAAGGACATCTGACCATAGATGTGCCAGCTTGCACTTCTAGCACTCTGAAGAACAAGGCAAGACAATGATGGCCAACTGGGATGTGTCAAAGAAACAAAACACAAAAGAACAGAAGATGAGGAGGAAAAGAAGCTGAAAGGAAAGAAGGGAGAGAGGATGAAGGGGAGGGAGAAACATGAGGAAGGAAGTGAGAAGAACAGAAAGGAAAAAGGAAATAAGAATGGAAGAATGTAATGAAGAAAGGAAGGAAAGGAAGGGAAAGGGGAGGAGGAGAGGGAAAAGTGAGGGACAGAGGATGTGAAGGAAGAAAGGATGGAAGGCACAAAGAACAGACTAGAAAAGAAGGCTGAAGCACTTTTCATTAAGATATCTGTGGTGTTGTGGGCGGCAATACCCCCATAGGTTCCTATGTTTGAATTCTTGATCCCCTCTTGGTGAACTGTTTGGGAAGCATTACAGTTATGTCCTTGTTCAAGCAGGGGCCTTTGAGGTTTCGAATCCCACACCACCCTTTCTCTCCATTTCTGCCTGCTGCATGTGGATTAGAATATAAGGCTCTCAGTTACTGCTCCAACACCATGCCTGTCTGCTTCCTGGTGATCACAGGCGATCACAGACTCACTCTCTCAAACCATAATGCAGCTCCCAAGTAAATGCTTTCTTTTGTAAGCATTGCCTTGGCCATGGTCTCTCTTCACAGAAATAGAGCGGTAACTAAGACAATGTCCCCATTTCTCCCCCAGCCCTCAAGAGAAGAACCCATAGAACCTCCTTTCTGCCAGTCTGCTTCTAGCACCTACTGCCACTCAGCTCTACCGTTGCTTAATGTCTTCTGGCACTTGTGACTCTGTCACCCCGTGCTCAGTGACAGAATTCGTGTCAATCACAGCTAAACAACAGGCTAGTGCTAACATAGTGGACATCGCAGTCCACTTGGGTGGAGTCCCCTCTTCTCCTGTGAACCTCATTTCTGATTTTTGGCCTTCAGCTGATTCCACAGAGCCCACCAGGATCACACAGAGTGTTCTCGTTATTGGAGCCAGCTGCTCAGAGGCACCATCACACCTACAGAAAGCTGTCTTTGCAACACACTCCAGTTATTGTTTATACTGGCTGACACAGTAGCCCAGTCAGTGCATAGAATGGACCCACACACAGCTTGCAGCATTGGACGTGTGCAGGAAAGGCTTCATGGATTCCCATTGTGTCAGCCTGGCAGGAAACACTAGAGGGAAGAGGAGGATGGCGTATGTTTATTACTTACACACGTTTAATCAGAAATCTTTCCAGGGTCCAGGATGCCTCATGGGGGAGTTCAAGATATAATTAATAAATATGAATTAAAAACCCCACCAGTAGTCTTAACAATAAAGCCATCAATTTTGAATGAAAGTTTTACTACTTTAATTAACATCACACTTTTGAGAACATCTTCCAACTCTCTCTCTCTCTCTCTCTCTCTCTCTCTCTCTCTCTCTCTCTCTCTCTCTGTCACACACACACACACACACACACACACACACACACACCAAAATTCACTGATGATACTCAATCCACAGCCTGAGCAGCTGTTGACTAGATAAAATCGGTATGAGTTGATGGACCATGTATAAAAAGCCATTTTGTATCATACTTAGAATTCCAACATAGAAACAGAAGCTGACCAAGGGCTATATGTTGTGCCTCAGTTTTTTTTTATCAACTCAGTTTTTAGATTTTTCTATATGGAATTCCTATTCTATTAAATTTTTTATATTGAGGGGTATATAAAGATATTTGTAGCAATTTTTTGAAATGTCTTCCCCATCTGTGTCTTTGTCATAATTTTTAATGTTTTTTCAGAAAGTAATTAGATATTGGTATCAGTATTAGTCTATCTATCCATCCATCTATGTATCTATGTGTCTATGTAACTATGTGTCTATCATCTATCTATCTATCTATCTATCTATCTATCTATCTATCTATGTATCATGTCTTTATCTATATGTCTTCTATCTATGTATCCTGTCTTTATCTATCTATATATCTTCTATTTGCCAATCATCTATCATGTCATCTGTCTGTCTGTCTGTCTGTCTGTCTACCTATCTATCTATTGAGGGGTAGGAACTGGCTCCTGGATGTCTTGAAACTCACTATGTAGAGCAGGCTGCCTTCAGACCTACAAGTTCTGCCTCACGAGTGTTGAGATTAAAGGCATGTACCACCATGCCCAGCAATATATTTATTTTATTTTGACCTTGGGACCTCAGCAGTGGGGATGGCAGACAGAATCATTGCATTCAGTGAAGGACTGTCCACCCTACACTAGCAATGTTTATAACTTGTACAAGAGTCTGCCTTGCCCCTACCAGGCTAGGATGCTTTCCAAGTAAAAAAAAGAATGGTCTCAAAGCATGCAAGACCTGAAAGATGCCCTTTCAGGCGCCATCGTGGTCTCAAGAACACCCCACAGTTGTGGAGGGGTACTTTCCCTTGAAGGAGTTGCTCCCAGGGCCGCTTTCTCCAAATGAAAGGCGATGTGAGGTTCAGTTCCTCTCCCAGGAGCTGCCTTTGGAGGCAGGAGGAGTCTGTGTGTTCACCTGGAAATGTAGAGTCTTCACTTCTTCCACACTAATACCCATAAGCCTGAGTGGCTACTCCTAGAACCATTTTCTCCAGTACCAAGGCTTTTGTTTCTATTGCATCTTGGTATTTAATTTGTATCAGTGTACTTAACTTTCTACCTCTATTTTGCTCACATGTTGCTTTAACCTTCTATAGTTCTGCTACATTTTGTCCTTTTTACCTGAAAACCAGCCCTTAATTTAAAACGGCTACATTACATCTCCGGAATGAACCACCCCTGCCCCCATCAAGGTTCTTTAACCAGTTGTCTTTCCCATATCCCATCTGCAACTGTGGGCATTGGAACAGATGATCCTGTCTGTCAGCCTCACGCAGCCATGTCTGTGGGCTCTAAGTGAGTATCTGAAATCAATAGGGATGGAATCGTGGTAATTAAATTATAGCACTTACATATAATTACACTTATGTAAAAAATATCCACCCTGACTCGGAGCTGCTCCTGAAGATGATGGACATAAATCTCTATAAGTGATCAGCTCTCTTGGGGGTGGGGAGGGGAAAGAGTGTTAATCTTTAAAATTATGCCGGGAAGAATTAGGATACTGGAACTACAGTAGTTCAGAGAAACCATCTGATTCCAACTCCATCACGTTTCAGTAATTTTTGTCTCTGACAATTAATTTTTGATCTAATTCTTTGACTCTTTACACCACAGAAATGAACCTCCTACACTGGTTTGTTTGCGCATTGGACTGAGCAGGCTGAGGTCTATGTGCTACAATGTCTCGTTACTCTCATGATCATGTAAACCTGACACTTAGGAACTCTGATGGATATCAAGGAACGGATGCCAGATCTGAAATGATCCAGGAAGGATGCTCCATGTAGAGTCACAGTGAGCCCTTTGTCTAAAGGGGTGAAGAGGGCAACATATAGGACTTATAAAAGGGGCTGAGGGGAAAGTGCCCAGCCCCCCACAGTCATGACACTCTCAAGAGAAGATGCAACACATGCCATTTGCTTTGCTTCAGTCAGGTGACCTGAGATGGGTGTTGGGTGACAGTTGTAAGCCCAGTCTCAAGTCACTCTAGTGTCTACTTAGAGCATGAGCAGCTATGCAAGGCGCTGAGACTCCACTGGCTGCCTCTGCCCACAGAAAAGGCTGGGTCCTCGAGTCCTAAGGAGCTGTTGATCTGGATGTCAATAATCTGCCTCTCCCTTTCTATGTATCTTCTTTCTATTTTTCTTCCCAAACATACTTCAAACAATGTTTGGCTCATGTCCTATCATTTGTGGGGTTCCTTCTCCTTTTCCTGTGCTTTAAGTTGTTCTTCATATTTTGTCTCCTCTTTCTCTTCTTCATCTATTTAATGTTAATGAACATCAAATATATATGTATGTGTATATGTATATATGCATGTATACATATGCATACATGTGCACACACACGAGTGTGTATGTGTGTATGTGTACATATGTAGCTACGATTTTAATTTCTCATAGTTTTCTGAAATGACTGTTTCCACATTCACACTGATGGCTTGCAATGATTGTCTTTTCTCCAGGCCTTTGACGACATCTAATCTGCTGACCTTTTGAATACAGTCATCCTTATAGTTAAGTGGTGAGACTGTGTGGTAGTTGTGATCTGTGTTTCCCTTATTACCACTGACTGGAGCATCTTTGCCTGTATCCAGACTGCCCATTGCTGTCTTCTCTGAAGATGTGTCTACTCACAGCTTCTTCATCTTTCTCTGTTTTGTCTCACATAGGGCAAGTGTGTAAATTTATCACAAATAATATTAGGTAGTTTTGTATTTGGGGTATAGAAAATAAGATGTTGAAAATCTGCTGTGAAACCAGCTCTTGGGTTTATCCACAGCTATACCATGCACCGTCTCATTCTACTGGAGCCCTGGAGCCCTCTCTCTCTCTCTCTCTCTCTCTCTCTCTCTCTCTCTCTCTCTCTCTCTCCTTGTAATTCTTTTGACAAATAAATTTGTGTATGGATATAATCTAGGAAGATGAAGGGCCTATGTCTCTAAGTTAGACAACTACGAGGATTCTGTGCTTAGTAGAACAACTTGGTTCTCACAGCCTCAAATTTGTTTCACAAAAATACTAAGTCCACATGATGCCAAAACAGCAATGTTCAGTTATGTAGTTCTTTGGCATTAAGTACCTTGTGAACTTTCACCTTCCACCAATAAAGATACATCTCTGCATGTTCTTACCATTTAAATGTTAGTGTTGCTTGGTGCTTTGTGATTATATTTGGAGAAAGCCTGACTCAGGTGAAATTTTATGTTTTAAGATACCATTAGGGTATGAAGGAAAACTAAGAACAAAGAAGGCACTGGTGTTAGTGAGCCCGTCCATGTCAGCACATAGCCATTCATGCATCCAAACACACAGATCTCCAGTTCTGGGTACAAGTAAACATGTCATTATGACCCAGCATGGCAATCTATAAAGATAAGGAATAAAAATATTATCCCATGAGTATTTCAAATCTATCATGCACTGCTTACTAAACTGTACCTAAGGAACTTTAGCCTGTCCCATGAGGAATCCTATTCTCTTTGACTAGGTCACCCAGGTGATAATAATTTGACTATGGGGGTATCAGGAGACTGACCCCAACACAGGCAGAGTCTTGGCAGTTTTCTTACCCCAAAGACATCCTAGCTTACTTTACATATTGTTATTAATCATGCTCATTTTAAAGATGATTTCATTTTAATACATTGTCAATGCAATTCTCTTGGGTACATAAAAAGTAATCTATCTTATGCGCATCTGGTTGGTTCCATTTCCTGATCCTGCAGCAGCCTTCTCTTTCTGCTTTTAGCTAAGGGAAGTGACCTGAAATAAAGGCGTGTAAAGTACATCCTGAGCTGTGTTGTAACTTCCAAATGTCTTCGGGTCACTGCGAAGAGATGGTGCCTGTGAGTAATGGCTGCTCGGTACAAGCACGGGGCCTCTTCCGCCTGTGTCTTATTTAGTATTACCTGGCTTTGCTGCCAGGGACTGCACTCCCTTCTCTGGGTAGGAAGACCAGTATCTCAGAGCCAAATAAGCTTTTCAAGAGACTCATAAAGCTACAACTGAAAAAAAAAAAAAAAGGTCAGCTATTTAAACCACTTAACTGGTCACCCACCACTTCCTATTTGCGTAGGTGTGTGCAATAAAATTTATTGTGTCTAGAAAGCCCCAGTAATGTTTTGGTATTAGACTAAGCCTTATAAAACTCCATTGTGTGTGTGTGTGTGTGTGTGTGTGTAACAATATTACCCAATATTAGCAGTTCTATACAGTGCTGTTGGAAATATGCTGGCACCCTAACCATAAGGAATTTTCCATAGATACCAGGGAAAACATCTGTCAATGAGAGCGTAGTACTACTGGGATCATGCATTTCGTAGACTGGCCTCTTGCATTTTGACCGTTCTAGCTGGAAGTTGCTTCTTAAGAGATTTATTCAGATACTAATCTAGTTTAGCTCATGAAAATTTAGTCATTATGACAAAGTAAAACTTTCCCCCTTTTCAAATAAAGAAAATCAATGAAATACATGAAGGGGTTCTTCTACATGCTCCATTCTGCACATGTGTGCCCGGGACAGACTTCTACAAACATGAAGAATGTAGAGAGGAAAAGCAGACACACTTGCATTGTGTTTGCTTGCTGATTCCAGAAAGAGTCAATGACTTCATAACAGCCCATGAGGAGGCTGGGTGAGAATGTTCAAATGGACGAGTCGTGTTCATCATTTCTGTTGGAGAATCCTAGAGATTCCAGTGCACCATTCAGCCTAGTGGAGTGAAGTTGTATTGGATGGACTCAATCAGCATTTAGGGGCACATCTAGTTTCCCACACTGAAGTTTTGGTTCTTGGTTCTTACATTAAGAGTTAGGATGCATTTCAAGTTGACTTTGATACCAGTGAAAGATAAGGATCTAATTTTACCCTTCTGCACGTGGATATTCAGCCATACTTGTGAAGGGGTCTTCTCCCTCCCCTCGCCCCCACTGAAGGCTTTGAACCTTTCGTCAAAGATTAGGTAGCTGTATTTATATAGGTGTATTCCTGTGTTCTCTATTATATCCCATTGGCTGTGTGTCTATTTTGTTCCTGTGCCAAGCTGTTTCCATCACTATAGCTCTGTAGTATAGTTTGAAGTTGGGTATTGTGACCCCTCCCTCATTAGTATTTACACTCAGAGTTGCTTTGGTTCATGCAGCATGTTTGTGCTTCCTTAGGATTTTAGGATTTTTCTCTTCTATGTCTGTGAAGAATGTCATTGGAATGTTGACCAGAATCTCACCAAAATGGCATGCTGTGACCATTTCAACTACATTCATTCTGTCAGTTATAAGCATGGGAGGTCTTTGCATATTGTGGTGTAATCTATTGATTCTTCACTCTGTGTTCTGTGGTTTTCATTGCAGAGATCTTTAATCTCCTCAATTAAGTTAGGTTAGATTAGGCTTATTACTCAATACTTTATTTTTTTAATGAAGTTATTAGGAATGGGATTTTTTTTCTCTTTGATGTCTTTCTTAGCAGATTTGTTTGTTATGAGTGTACAGAAAAGCTACTGATTTTTGTGTGCTGATAGTTTATCATGCTGCTTGGCTAAAAATCTTCACCAGATTACAAAGTCTTCAAATAGACTCTTTCAGTTTTTTTTTTTTTTCTGTACAGAATCATATATGCTACAAACAGAGGTAATTTTACTTTCTGAATAAGATTCCCCACAGCTCAGGAAATAAGAGTAAAAATTGATAAATCAGAATGGGTCAAGTTCAAAACTGACCTGGTTATACCAATCTAAGACCCCAGTCATTCAGGAGGCTGAGGCAGGAAGACTGCTAGGTTAAGCCCATCATGTGTGACTTAGTGAGGCCCTGTTTCAAAACTGATGGGGGGAAAATACAATGGCCGAGGGTAGAGCCTGGGGACAGAGTGCCTGTTTAGCACGTGCAAGGCCAGAAGGAAAAGGAGGGAAAGCAAACGAAACAGTAAGAACACAGGTCACAGGAAGAGGGGGATCTTCCAGGTGCTCATATGGTAGAACATCTAGAATACCCAAAGAACTCAGAAACTGAAAGAGCTAGTTCGGTGATAAAGAGTGTCTGCTGTACTTGCAAAAGACCTGGTTTTAGTTCCCAGCACCCACCTGTTGTTCACAGCTATCTGGAACTCTAGTTGTAGGGAATCAGAAGCTCTCTTCTGGCCTCCACAGACCTCTGCTCATGTGGTGCACATGCATAGATGCAGATAAACACACATAAAAATTTAAAACCTTGAACAACAGAAGTTCTCATTAATAAGGAGGCAATTGAGCTGAACAAATACTCTTCAAATGGAGAATTACAAAGTAAAATAGTGACATTTGGCGTGATATTAATAAGCAAAGAGTGGCATTCACTGGTATGTGCGTATTGAGGGTACTCTCATACTCCTCTGCCAAGAAAATGTTTCCTGGGAGAGAAATGTGTCTTACAGATAGAAACCACATCAATGTCATTCAGGCCTTTGAGAAGTGAGCATCAAGAGTTGTAAACAGAAAGAGCAGTGAATGTGGAGAGGAGACCCCCTGGGGGAAGGAAGAACCAGACCTAGTGGTGAGGAACAAGGAAAACACTTAAGATGTTCTAGTGTGTGTAACAGGACATAGAAATATATAGCATCCGATAGCGGCACTAGTTACCGCTGTCTTAAGGAAGGATGGAGGGTGTTTGGTTTGGTTTGGTTTGTGGTGGTTTTTTGGGGGAGGTGACTCATGGTTTGGGGATACATTCCCACGGTGGCAAAGGCATAGGCAGTAGTGTCTGTGTCTGTGTGTCTGTCTGTGTCTGTGGCTGTGGCTGTGTCTGTGTCTGTGGCTGTGTCCGAGTCCGAGTCCGTGTCCGTGCCCATGTCCGTGTCCGTGTCCATGTCCGTGTGTGTCTGTGTCTATGTCTGAGGCTGTGTCTGTGTATCTGTGTCTGTGTCTGTGTCTGTGTCTGTCTGTGTCTATGTCTGAGGCTGTGTCTGTGTATCTGTGTCTGTGTCTGAGGCTGTGTCTGTGTATCTGTGTCTGTGTCTGTGTCTGTGTCTGTGTCTGTGTCTGAGGCTGTGTCTGTGTCTGTGGCTGTGTCTGTGTCTGTGTCTGTGTCTGTGTCTGTGTCTGTGTCTGTGTCTGTGTCTGTGGCTGTGGCTGTGGCTGTGGCTGTGGCTGTGGCTGTGTCTGAGGCTGTGTCTGTGTCTGTGTCTGTGTCTGTGTCTGTCTGTGGCTGTGGCTGTGGCTGTGGCTGTGGCGTCTGTGTCTGAGGCTATGCCTGTGCCTGTGCCTGTGCCTGTGCCTGTGCCTGTGCCTGTGCCTGTGCCTGTGCCTGTGCCTGTGCCTGTGCCTGTGCCTGTGCCTGTGCCTGTGCCTGTGCCTGTGCCTGTGCCTGTGCCTGTGCCTGTGCCTGTCTGAGGCTGTGTCTGTGTCTGTGTCTGTGTCTGTGTCTGTGTCTGTGTCTGTGTCTGTGTCTGTGTCTGTGTCTGTGTCTGTGTCTGTGTCTGAGGCTGTGGCTGTGGCTGTGGCTGTGGCTGTGGCTGTGGCTGTGGCTGTGGCTGTGGCTGTGGCATCAGGTACTGGCTCACATGTGGGTACATCAGGAAGCAGAGAATGGAGAATGCTAATTTCAGCTGGATTTTTCCTTTTTCCCTTTTTATTCAGTCCAGGACTCTGGTGCCACCCATATTCACAGAAGTCTATTAATCCTACCTGGAAGCACCCTGAAAGACACACTCAGAGTGTTTCCTAGGAGTTCTAAATCTAGTCAAGTTGACAATGATAATTAACCATCACAACAGCTGGAGCAAGAGTGGGCATAGCTGTTTGTCTTCTTGATACACAGGTACCCTGAGGTGAAACCATTAAGAGGCCTAATTAGATGAAGTGACTGAATGAACACTAGACATCATTCTAGATGATATCTATAATATGCAAAATAATATTAGTTATATTAAAGTGGTTGATTAGCAATTGAGAATCAACATTATTTAAAAACCGGCTATGTTGAAAACATGAATAGCATTTTATTGATATCATGAACACCTTGGTGATATTATTGAGTTATGAATATTTTTCACACATCGTGAGCATCTGTAATGAAGAGAGTCAGGGCATCTTTTTTTTTGTTGTTGCCAAATTCTTTCACCTCTCTGAAGTCTTAGACATTGTGGAGGAGCAGGTCAAAATCCTTTCACTCCTTTGCGTGGAAGACCAGAAATGCGATCTATCCAGGCTTGTCTCTTTTCTCATCCAAGAACTCTGTGTCTAGATTTAGACAGAAAGTATTCTTATGTCCTAGTACCACATGTTCCAGATTTCAAGGACAAATGGAGTACAAGTTACACTCTCTTCTTTGGGACCATGCCATTATCCTAGGATCCTATGTCCCCTTAAGGTGACCTGCATGGTAAATCTCACCTGAAGTTAGATTGGAGAATCTCTGTGAATGTTCTGTGAAGTTCCAAGGACAGGGAAGCACACCGATCTCATAAAATGATCATTTGGATTTATTCTGAGGCAGCATCACACATGTTAGCCGCAATCTGTTTCTAATTCATTAAAATATTTTTTATTTTACTTTAAAGGCTCTCAGTGAGCTGATAGCTCGCTCCCACAGGATAGTCCTCCCAATGGGGAGAGTGCAGCTGCTCCAGGTACTGTTGCTCACACGTGATTATGTACATCACCATGCACTGTGTTTATAAATTATGTTTATTGTGTTATAATTAGTAGTGCTAACAGCACATAATATCAATAAGGTCGTTAAATATGTAAATAATAAATAATGGCAATATCGATGCCGCTGTGCTGCTCCCAGCAGCATGCACTCAGTCAGCCTAGGTCCGCATTTCTCATCATCAGTGAGACATGGAACACAGCCAATCCCTGGATTACCAAGCACAAAGCCAAGTGTGGAAGTTGCATGCGAATTTGTTTAATCGGTGGAAAGGGCAAACGTACAAGTTGTTTTCTTAAGAAATTGAGAATTGCAGTGCACTGTGGCAGACCTTACAAAACAGTGGACTTTGGGAAAATTAAGAGGCAGATTTGGGGCCGGGAAAGGCCAGTTCAGCTTTCATTGCAAATGGCATCTGTTAAAATTCCCTGGCACAGAAGCCCACTAAACGTTCCCACTAAAGGTCCAAGGAGACGAGAAAAGCAGAAACATTCAAACTCTTCACAGAAACAAGGCCCTCTCTCTGCACAGCTCACTCAAAGGCTTTGGGTGCCACTTTGCTGGCTGCTCTGGAATTAGAACTGGGTTAAAGGACATGTTGATGGGCAAACCTATTGATAAAATTCCAAGTGACCCCATGAGGCAGTGCCAAGGCTAAGGACAAGGACACACCCAAATGGTCACAAGTACATGGAGGGCATATAGAATGGGCTCATTGCTTTGTGATTGGTGTAGAAGTATGTGGGGTCAGGGTGTGCATGCCTTCCGGAGAAGAGAAAGGGGATGCTGTGAAGAGGAAGAGAAACAGCAGATGCTAAAGTATTTTTACCAGGAAAACAAATACATGTAAGGACCTTTGGGCACGTTGTCCATCCAAATCACAATGCAAAAATGCCAGTTATACAGTAGGTTTGAGTTGACAGCCAGGTGATTCAAGGAAGAATTCAAGAAGCAAAGTCATAGGGAGAAATCAGAAATTGGAAAAGTCTCAGATGTGATAAGAAAAAAAAAAAGCTAAACCAGAAAAGAATAATAATTTAAAACAAAAGTAAAAGCACTAACTAAAGAACCAGCAAGGACACACCTGGGAAACCCCTGCTGAGCAGACTGTTCCTGTGGGTCTCAGAGGGCTCTAAGACACCGTGTCTCCATTCTTCAATCGAGGCAATAATTAGCAAAAACTCAAAAGAAAGCATTCAGCTGGAAGGAAAAATATGATATGAACAAAAGGCTAAAATAATCTTGGAAAATGAAGATTAAGGTTGAAAGAAGTTTAACATACTTATTGGTATCCTTGGAGATAGAGTAAGATACCATAACCTACATAGAACAGGTGCAGTAAGGATGAGGTATGCACAGGTTAGCCCATTGATAACCTAAAGTACGATTGTGACAATTCAGAAATTATTAATCAGATTGAAAGGGTATCATAGAACTCCAAAAGCAGCAGAACAAATGCATAGTCCCTTAGTTAAGGAACATGAAGACAGACAACAATTTCAGAAGCTCTAATATCCCAGGAAATCTTCCTGAGATATTGAATGGAAGTTTAAAAAAGGAAATAATAATAATAATAATAATAATAATAATAATAATAATAATAATACCTTAAACACAGAAAAGAAAATAAACAAAGATATAATAAAAGAAAATTGCTGTTGCTATGGGTCACAGATTAAATGGCCACCATCTCCTACCACGACCAATAGAAGTAATCTTACAACAAGATGTGGTATCGTGGCGTTCAGAGAAATGAGCACAGTGGAAAAATGTCACACAATCATGGAAGGCCAAAATGCAAATCACACAAAAGCTAAGAATGTGAATACCATTGATCATCCTGCAATATCTTGGGCCACTAAAATTAATGAGCAAGTATTTCCAGATTATCTGGAGAAAATTACTTCCCACCCAGAATTCTAAACTTACCAGACTATTAGCCAAGTGTGAGAAAAACAAGAAAGATAATGATAAAAATCACTCAATACCTCCTGCCAAGTACAGCAGTACATTCGGGAAGCATAGGTACTTTTAATCAATTTATAATCTTAAAAAGGAAAACAAAGTTTTTAAAATCATGAACTGAAATAGCTAAGCAAACTTAAGCTTAACCCAAAAAGGTTTATCAGCAAGGCCTTTCAAGACATTAATACACGAATGGCTATGTGTTTATACTTATATATCCTAGGCAAACAGAATAGATACTCAATTTCTTTCCTGAATATAAGATATAACTTATATCAAGCCCATTAAAAAATTTAAAATGCCAGAGAAATAATTTCATAGTCATCTAATATATAGACTGGAGTTCTCACTTGAGCCTTTAAAGTGAAATAAATGATACTCCTTGATAAGGATCATTCTTGCTCGTGCCTGTGTCTACACATTTATGTATACCCACATGTGTATGTACTGCACATGCACATGTGTGTATGTGTGGGGGGGTGACAGTCATCCTCCGTAGCTCCTTCTTTTTATTTTTTGAGACAGAGCCCCTCACTGATCCTGGAGCTCACTAGTTCCAGATGATGAGCAATTCCCACTGGTCCTCTTCCCTCTGCCTCTGCAGCCCTGGGATCACTGCTATACCCCTCTATGCCTAGCTTTTATATCTAGATGTTAGTGACGTGGGTCCTCCTGCTGTGTAGCAAGTAGTTTACCAACAGAAATATTTACCCCTCCCCACAAGGCTCATAAGCAATCAAGGTTCACTGAAAGAACCCAGGGAAATCAAGTAGATCAGTTAAAATTCCCAAAGGCTCAAACTGACACTCCTTCTCAAGTTCCTGTCAGGGAGCAGAGATGATGCCATTGAGTGGGAAATTAAAAACCAGATTTGCGGTGCATCTGCAGGACACAGGGAAGGTGAGGTGGCTGTAGCTGCTGATTTCCTTGACCTTCAGAGACTTTCATGTGAAGCGAGTTACGCTGGGGACTGGACAGACAGACCTTCTCTTCCCCAGACAGCAATCCATCGGTTCTCTGTGGTGGAAAATACTGATTTTCAGCTTTGCAGGACCTAGAACTACAGAGGTGACAAAGTCCTGAGCGGGTGTTTGAGGAGATTCTCAGTTGGTTAACTGACATGGGAAGACCTCACTGCACCCATTCCCTGTCCAGGGCTGCGGTCCAGGCTGACTGAAGTGGGAGCTGACTACCAGCATTTATCTCTGTCTGCCTCCTGCAGGGACAGCTGCCCCAAGATCCCCACCATGATAAACCAGACCCTCAGACTGTAAGTTAAAACAAACCCTTCTCCCTTGTGTTTCTCTTGTCAGGTATTTTGTCCCAGTGTTAAGAAAAATGACATCACACGACCCTTCTGTTTTGAGCTTAGAATTTATTCTTCCTCCAAACAAAAATGTATGTGTCTGAGTTTCTGCTTCTTTTGTTTGTTTTTTTGGTATAGTCTAGGTCTTTTTCTACCTTTTCACATTAGGAACGAGCTACCACAGCTGAGGCTAGAATGAAGTGTGCTTCTCCCAGTGGAGCATACACTGCAGTTGAACCCAGATCTCTTTCTCTTTGGCATCCTGTCTAAGAAAGCCATCTTGGCTCTCAAGACTGCTCGTGAAGTGCTAAATGTATATCTTAGGGTTTCTCGTACAGGGATAAGACATCATGACTGTAACAACTTGGGAAGGGATGGGATTATTTCAGCTCACACTTCCATATCACAATTTATCAACAAAGAAAGTCAGGGCAGAAACTCAAACAGGGCTGGAAGATGGAGGCAGAGCCGATGCAGAGGCCACTGTGGGGTACTGACTGGCTTGCTCCTTGTGGCTTACTCAGACTGCTTTCTTATAGAACCCAGGACCACAAGCCAAGAGTGGCCCCACCCATAATGAATCCTCCCCCACCCCCTAATCAATCACGGATTAAGAAAATGCACCACAGGCTTGCTCACAGACCAATATGGTAGATGCATTTTTCTTGGTTGGAGTTCCCTCTTCTTAAATGACCCTAGTTTGTGTCAAGTTGACATAAAACTACCTAGCACAGAACACTAACTCTCTGAGCAAGAATCTTACCCTTAACTTTCTTGTTTACAACAATGCCCCATGCAGAGGCAGAGTGATGTTACCTCTTCCGGTTGTGAGTGTGTGTGTGTGTGTTTGCATTTCTTTTTGAACAATGCCCCTGTTCAAAACTGTATGTCTACAATTTCACCCTTCTTGTGGATCCTCATGTATGTAAGCAAAAGAACAAGTACAAATCTCCTGAGAGACCTAGAGATCGTGCCTCAGGGGCCTCGAAACCCTGTATCAGGGGTCTAGAGAACATGCGTCAGAGGCTTTTCTTCTTTAACTTTTGTGTTTGTCATTTTGACATATCCCTGGAACATAGCCGTCATGACCCTAAAGGCTACTGCTCTCTAAAGAGCCCTTCAGCCACGAGCCCTTGTAGTAAACAGGGATCAGGCAGCCGTGCTCCCCACTTCCTTGTGCTCCCATGTAGGCGGCAGTGTGCACTCAGAGCAGCTCGGAGAGCTGGCTGTAAATGAAACCATGCAAGCAATTCTACATGCGACAGGGCAGGGAGAGTGATGTGTGATAAAAATAGCATCTCAAATTAGTGAAACTGGAAGAGCATCCAACCACGAGGAGAAGAGTGCAAGCGCATGCGCGCAGCTAGAATCGCGGACTCCCATCCATTTTATTAATTTACCCAGGGGAAAATTAGAAGATTCATTGTTACATAAAATTGCAATTTCTTTTTTTATCTTATTTTGGGCATATAATAGACTGCTACCTACCAAATCTATCTAAGATAGAACAGAAAGGGTAAGCAAATAGGCGTTTTAATCAAGAGGGTTCAAGACGGGTTTTGACAGTGATTCGCACCCAGCTTCAGGTCTAGTTTGATTTGGGGAAAAGGAAACAGGAAATGTGACCGTCTCTACTTATGTTGTGGCACGTCAGCTTCTTTTGCTCTGGGCAAAAGCAGAAATCCCCCTGTGGCAGTGTCAAATCTCTGTCTACTGGGGAATTGTCAAAAACATGTTCCTTAATGAGATTAAAGGTTCTGCCAGAGAGAATCAGTTAAATGCATTATGAGGCATGTTGTTATTGCAACTTTTAAAAATCTTATTTAAAAAAACCAATTCAAATAATATTTGTTTTATTAATTTCTAATCATGATACTCTAGCACCTGTCCAGAGATTTATTCTGGCCTGGGGGTTGGAGGATGTTGAGCCCGTGAAGTTTAAAAATAAATTCAATATTCATGCCTTTGTATTTGTGAATGAAATTAATGCCTATTGGTTTCTAATGTGAAGTGGAAAAGTCATATCTTGTAGTCACATATAGATGATGAAGTGTAACTTTGATTGCCAGTGCAGAGATGTTGTTCAAGAAGTCTACCCATGCAATGTGTTTCAGAAATGGGATGAATATATAAAAATTGTGGTAAAACCTGACTTAAAGAAATAGCAATGCTTTTGAATACAAAATAATATTAAAAGTAAACACTGTACAAAACTATACACAATGTGTTGGTGTAGACTGTGTGTGCATGTTACTAAAAAATGAAAGAAAGGGAAAATTCCTGTTGGAAATGCCCGTCTCATGATGATGGAGCCTGGAGTCATTTGCTTTTATTTCAGCATGTCTTTGCATAGTATTCTAAAATGATGTATGACATTTATAATAAAAATGCTTGTTAAAATCCTGATCTATGGATGATGCTCATGAATGAACCATCTGTGTAACCATGTGAGAGAGTTGAACTTAGAACTTGTACATCCCAAGCTAATTTCTCAAATTCCCAAGATGGCTGCAGATGCCACTCCCGTGTGTATCTCATGCCTCCTCTCCACCACTGGCTCCAATATAACCAGGGATGTACAAGTTCTAAACTTGGGACCTAGAGAAGATGCTTTTGGTGGAAGAGAATGTTACAGGACCCAGACAGAAGAGCTGTCTAACAGGGTAACGTATGAGCTGGACAACAGGTATATAAAAGGGTCAAAGGAAACTCCAGAATGCCAGACCTGCACACTGAGGCACATCAGCAAATGATAACAGTAAGACCATGTTCAAGAGCCCATATAACCACAATTATGTAAACTAGGCTATGTGAACAGACCGTGAATAGGATGTCAAGCACACTACATACACACTGTACAACAGACCGTGTGTCAAACACAAAGGCTACCTGTAGTCATCCAGAAGCCAGAAGAGAGTGTCGGATCTCCTGCAGTTTTAATTACAGTTTTCCGTGAGCTCCCTGATGTGGGTGCTCACATGTTGTGTAGCAAGGAAACTTGATCTCAAGACCTCAGATCAAAACTTGTCACCATGCCTGCCATAGTTCACTGAAGGGTCCTCCCTCACTTGACTCCTGGACAGTTTGAGTGGTGCTTGTACCTCCTGCAGTCATCATCCCAGAGGCATTTCCTTGGTCCACAGTCAGGCAGACCCCAGCAGCTCAGCAACTGTTTGAACCAACTGAAGAGGCCATGGCTGGGATAATCATAGGTCTCTGACTGATGTTCCAAGGCACACACTCCTAGATGAGACCATAACTAATACGATGTGATGGAAATATCTATCTCATACTCATCTTCTGTTTGCCAATTTGTGGTGTCACTCCAGATGAGAAAGAAAAAAAAAAAACCAGCATAAAAAATATACTCTTGAAAGCTCCCTTTGGAAGTGTTCTGTTAGCCTGGTTACTGATACCACAGCGTGCCCCAACATTCTGAATCTGATGAGCCTGGTGATGCTCCTCCCACCTGAGAAAGAAGTCCATGTATTAAAGCACTTCATTACAGCAAATGGCTGCTTGTTATTAATGCTGCTGTGGGTGTTGTGCACGAGCAGCAAACACCCCTGCGCCTAACCCTTCATCAGTAGTGGACCACTTCCCTCCTAGACTCTCCATTCATTATAGTAGGCGGATCTCTAGAGCAATAGGCACGAAAGTCCCTGTTATTAACAGGGAAGTGGAGCTGCTTAAATTTGATTACCTTGTTTAATGAAGTGGTGCCTTTATTTACAGGGTGACAGGGTGAATCCCATTACGGTCACCATAAATCAGCTTATAAAAATGGGCACATGCTTCAATAAAGCGATACATTTACACACTTAAAGACGAAGGAAGACACTGTTTCAAAGAGATACTATTTTGAGATCAGCCCAGGAATTCAACTTGATGATTAGCCTTCTAAAACTACTCATATTTTCTAGCCCAGAGATGCTGAATTTGGTTCATATCTGTCTGTGACTGGACCTCAGCCTTCAACCTTGTCCCAAGAACATCTATGGGCACAGACTTACTTTACATATGCAAAACCTGCTCTAGGTTCTGGCCCCTGCAGTGGAGGGGTGAGATTCACTGTGATATGCAACCCACCACAGAGCAGCCAAGAACGACAGCTCCTCTGGTATCTTGTTTGTTCCTGTTTGTATCTGTCCCACAGAACATGCTTTTCAGTTCCTGGGAAATATTCAACTCCATATGGGATAAAACCCTGTCCATATCCACATTCACCATGCTTATCAAGGGAAAGCAAGGGTCTGATGTGAAAGTCACAGGGCAAGTACTAGGGTGGGTAAAGCTACCTCTTTGAGGTCATTGTGTGATCATTTCTATGGTGGCTCGGATGAGAATGCCCCCCCATAGCCTCACATGCTTGAATACTTCTTTCCCAGGCTGTGGAACTGTGTGGGAAGGATTAGGAGATGTGGCCATGTTGATAGAGAAGTAACTAATACAAATTCTCTTCTGTTTCCCACTAAGTATGGCCTGACCAAAGCTACAGCAACAGTGCAAAGGAAAGAGAGAGTAGCATCCCTGGGTCAGATCTGGGTACACACTTACCAGCTGGGCCCTGGTCACTAAACCCATGGTCTCTGAGCACTAATGTTCCAGGAGTGCACCAGGAGGAATGTCTGTCTAACCAGGCCAACAGGATAGACATGACAGTCTAGGAATAGCTTGCCAGAAGTGATGCCGTGAAACTACACACCTTGAAGGAGGTGTGTCACTGGGGTTAGTCTTTAAGTTTTCAAAAAGACTCACACCACCCCCAGTGTGTTCTCGAGAGCCTTCTGATGTTCCTCACCCCATGCCTTTAATCTGTCAGGGTGGACTCTAAACCTCTGAAACTGGAAGCCCAATCAAATTCTTCCCAAGTTGCTTCAGTCATGGTATTTTGTCAGAGTGATAGAGAAGTAACTAATACAAATTCTCTTCTGTTTCCCACTAAGTATGGCCTGACCAAAGCTACAGCAACAGTGCAAAGGAAAGAGAGAGTAGCATCCCTGGGTCAGATCTGGGCACACACTTACCAGCTGGGCCCTGGTCACTAAACCCATGGTCTCTGAGCACTAATGTACCAGGAGTGCACCAGGAGGAATGTCTGTCTAACCAGGCCAACAGGATAGACATGACAGTCTAGGAATAGCTTGCCAGAAGTGATGCCGTGGAACTACAGCCCTTGAAAGACTGACTGTTCAAAGTGATAGGAGAAACATAGTAAAATGGGTCCTATAAGCCACCATAGTGCACAGCCCACACCAGCAGGACAGCCAATATGTGCTTCTTTCAAAGGTTTCTTACCCCAAGTAGGCTCGTGTTGCACTAATCAGATGCATAACAAAGGGACTTAATTTGGGGGGCTAGAGGCTTTTATTTTTACAAACCAACTCTATTATTTACTGGATGAATGACAAGCTCGTTCCTTCCATACATTTGGAATAGTTACACCTTATTCTCCAAGATCAACATGGAGCTTAAAGGAGCAACAGGGCAAACTAAGACTGGCTGATTCAGTTAGTTATGTGTAATAAAGATGGTGTCAGTGATCAGGCCTGAAACCCTATACCCACAGACAACAAGTGGACTCAGCATGCTGATATGTTCTCACATGTGTATGAATACATATGTGGAACAATAATAGTTACGTAAGAGAAAGCTATCAATCTGAGGGGGGGCAAGGAAGGAGCCGGGAAGGGCTGAAGAGAAGAAGGTAAGGTGGAAAAGGATGCGATTATATTTGAATTAAAAATTTGCTTTAAAAGGTTGTTTCTTCTCTATCTCCTTCTCCTCCTTCTCTTCCCTTCCTTCCTGCCCTTCTTCTCTTCATTTGTATCTCCACTGGATTTTTTCCAACACACACGTGTGCGCACACACACACACACACACACACACACAGAGAGAGAGAGACAGAGAGAGAGAGAGAGAGAGAGAGAGAGAGGTGTTTGTGAATAGTAGTACCCACTACATGCTGAAAACCCTTCCTTATGGATCCAAAATAAGTTTTGAGCTATTTTAGAGAGACTGCGTGGTTGGATATCCCTGAAGTTAAAGTCTCCAGGAAAATGGTAGAGGAATTCCTTATTCTCAAATAGTAAACACCAGTGTTTTTATTCTGCCTTTCTGAATTTTGGAGGTGGGGGAGTGGGGAGGCAGTATGCAGAGAATATAAACCTCAAGTCCCTGGGACCTGGGTCAAGGGTTGAGGAGGGCTGTGGACTGAGCTTAAGCTGTGGGGATCTTCCATCAAGGAGCCAGACTACATTTCAAGTAGAATGAGGAAGAGGATTTGGGTGGAACAGACCTCTCAGAAGTATGAGCGTAGAGTGAGTGTATTAAGTTGAAAATTGACTTTGGATAACTTCATAACCATATTAAGGGAAGGCTGAGTGTGTCTGAGTATGCAGACCAGCGGGAAAGCTCTTACCTAGCACACCGCGGATTCCCATCCCAATAATGATGATGTTTATAAAAAATAAAATAAAATAAAACAAAACATTACTAACTCAAATTCATTTCAGACTCTGAAGTCCCTGGAGCAAATGCTGGTGAAAGATCAGACTCTTCTGGAGTATTCCCTCAGCTGCACAGTGCTAAGTGGATTCTATTCCCTACCCATGGTCACTGCTGTTCACTGGACACACCTTCTGTGGTAACAGAAATCCTTGCAGATTTCTCAATCTCTTTGCTGACTTTGGTGTCAGCATGCACTAGATCTGAGTATTCCCCAAATATGGAAGCCTGTTTCCCAATCTTGCACCTAGTAGAATGAAGTTCACTTTGGCAGAAAGGATGTTTGTGCAGCCAGAAGTGCAGTGTTCCAAGGGGCAGGAGCATAACCAGCTACCCTTCTCCCAAGCTGCCATCTGCCCTGGCGTTTGCCTTGCACACATCCACAGGGACACCCAGCAGGAGTGGCTGCACAGCCCTCTTTGGGATGGTGGGAGGGACGCATCCTGAGCCAGGTGGGCGGGGCAGAAGGAGGCAGAGCTGGACAATCCTATCTGCAGGCAGCACCATATCTTGTGAGTGACAGGTGGAACCTGAAACTGCACTGGCTGCCAATGGTTTATAAGACTGCAGTAGAGAAGGCTCCTCTCCAGGGAATCCTGCCTCTTCACTCTTCTGTATCAGACATGAAAGAAATAATTTCAGGTGCCAGGAAAGCATCTCAGATAAAAGAAAACATTGCAGCTTTCATGGTATCGAGTTTGCCCTGAAGCAACAGCTTTGATATATTTTTTAAACATCTTTCTTTATGTTTACAATTAATCCATGATTATCTACAAACACTCTTCTGGCCTTTAGGGATCTCACAGAAGAGAACAAGGGTCTTTTTTTTTTTTCTGGAGCATTCTTTTAAAGAAATACACTGAATACCATTTATAATGGCATTTGCATAGTCTTCCCATCTCCAAAGAACTTTCCCACACACAGCCTAATTTTAGTTCACTTAATTTCACCACAGACACCGGAGATAAGAGCTTCAGGATGCTCCTCTCTCCTCTCATGAATGACATAGTTCCATTCAAAGAGGAAGTTGAACACACAATTAGTCACTGAAATTTTTTGTGCCAACTTTTGGAGGCGAAGTCTCGAGCCACCCTTGCCTGCTAACAGAGGCCCTCTCTGACCCCCTTCTCAAGTGAGTACATCATACTTTTTGGAAGCTGCTTTGAGCATTTCAATTCATATTAAGTAGGGACAAAATTATACAGAATAGATATCACTGTATTTCTATCTTTCATGCCATTCAGTTTAAAATGCAAACTACTTCATAGAGCTTAAGTATATAAAGTCCAATTACGTTATTATCCCTTACTATGGTGGCACGTGTTGTCAGCCACAGAATCTAGAATTATGTGGAAGACAGGCTTCTGGCTTCTGTGAGGAATTATCTTTACTGCATTGGCTTGAGAAGGTATATTCACTTCACTATGGGTAACACCATTCCCTAGTTGGATATATTAACTGTATTGGCTTGAGAAGGTATGCTCACTACTGGTGGCACCATTCCCTAGTTGGGTGTCTTTACTGTATTGGCTTGAGGAGGTGTCTTCACTATGGATAACTCCATTCCCTAGTTGGGTATATTAACTGTATTGGCTTGAGAACATATGTCCACTCTGGGTGGCACCATTCCCTAGCTGGGCTCTTGGAGTAGTAACTGGAGAAAAGGAAGCTAAGCAGCACCATGCATCCATCCACCATTCTGTTTCCAGTTGCAGGTGCCACGTGACCAGTTGCTTTCACTTCCTAATACCTTGACTGCTCCACCACAATGCACTGTGCAAATGAACTGTAGAACAAAACAGGCCTTTCTCCTTTAGGTTGCCTGTATCAGAGTATTTTTTTTCTTTTATCACAGCAAAAGGAAAATAGACAATGACACCCTTCCTCAGTTTGCACTCACAATTTCATACCCTGGCCTTTAGTCTATAAAACTCCAAAATTTCATATTGTGATATCAAAGAAGAAGACCTGCATCTTGGCTTCTGAGCCCCTGTCTTCAGGCATGCCCTGACACCTATCCTGTGTCTTACTCACACTGCTCAGCGCCGTAAGTTCTCCACTCTTAAGATGGGGACTAGGTGACCTCTTGCTTCCCCAGGTTTGGGAAGCTGGCATCTCAGGCTTTGAAGATAGGTTTGCTGCACACTTCTCACTGGCTGACGTAGAGGTCTTTCCTGTCAGCTAGAAGAAGTCAAGCAGACATGGCTGCTTAGAGGTAAGAGCATCCTTGACTACACTGAGCAGTGCATGAGAAAGGAGCAAAGTCCTCATATTTAGGGAAAGCAGGTGAAATCCCATATTAGCTGGTGCTAGCATGTGTCTGTCTAAACTTGATTATCCCAACTGCAAAATGGGCATGCACTAGTCAAAACTCTATGGTTTTTTTTTGTTTGTTTGTTTGTTTTTGTTTTTTGTTTTTTTGTTTTTTTTTTTTTTTTGTAGTATTGGATCTAAGGAGAACTGGTTAGAAAGCTTCCTGATAAATATAAATGATTCCTACTCCTCTCTCCTGTATTCTCTTCCCTGTTTTTTATAAACACAGAGCTGTGGTTTCTACTGTCCCCAGAGACTGACATACAAACATGAGGGAGGCCTACCTGTCCCCTGCAGCCATTTGTTTACTTAGATGCTTCAATATAGAGCACTATGCCCTCCTCTCAACTCAGCTGTTTCCCTGAAGAAATTTGGTTTAACTGCACTTCCCATAAACCTAAGCTGAACATGTCCTACAAGACTTGTCTGTGACCATTAGAACTGTTGGGATAGCATGGTGTTGAGATGCCACATGCAGAAGGTAGAAGATGCGTCTTGGTCTCTTCCTCTCCAGGACATACTTACTGTTCCCAGCAACGCCACTGAGTAACAAAGAAAGTCCCGTCTTCCAAGATGAATCCCATTGACACCCAGATTTCCACAAGGCCCATATTGACACACCACAAGAGCAGAGGAGCCAGCACAGTGGGGAAGGCTTGGGGCTTCTTCTAATGACCAGGAGTCTCTCTCTCCCTGGAGGTTTTCCCTGAGCCTGAGTCCAGTAAGGGGCTCATTTCCATCCCATGTCATTTTGTCCCTCTGTTCTGAAGCTTTCTCTGTGTGAAGGCCAGGTTTGACTTCCTGCCCTGTCCCCTTCCATGTCCTGTCTTCTCCTGACTCTATTACCCATTCTTATGCTCGGAAAAGCCCATATACCCCTCTAAGTATCTCAGTGAGAGCCAGGGTGGCGGCGCACAACTGTATTCCTGGTACTTGTAAGATTGGAACAGGATGACCACGACTTTCAGGTGAGCCTGGGCTAGACATAAAGACTTGGGAGTGAGAAAGGGCGTGGAAAACCAATGAGTGATAATGTCCAAAAACCTGTCCTGTTTGATGGAACTGCTCTGACAGTGACCCGGAGCTGTCTGTCAGGGAACTGTCACGGCTAATCTTCATTTTCATCCTGATAAGACCAGTAGCAAACCAAGAAACTTATTTCAGAGTGAGTCTGTGAAGGCAGGAAATTTAAGTGGGTGGCATCTTCCCTCAGGTGGCCCAGAGTTAAAGACACTTGAGGAGAGAATAGTGCTGTGTACTTGTCTGTCTTTTCTCTTTGCTTCTGAGTGCATCTACCCTGTTGCTGCTTCTGCTGCTGCCCTGCAGCCTCTCTAGCTGCTGTCAGCCATCACTGCATGACATGATTTCTAGGCTACAAGCCATTACAGAAATTTCTCTCCTACCATACAGCTTTTTAGTGATTTCATTTCCTCTAAGAATTTGGCCTAATACAGAAACAAAGACTCTATATTATGCCTCACTATTTCTCATTAGTCCTGGGAAAGAAGTTTCTCTTTGCCTCAGTTTCTTCATTTCCAATCCGGAAGATGACAGTAGTCCTTGTGTTGTGGGCCCTCAGAGTGGCTCAGACTCAGTCCTAGAGTGTCGTGCCCGTGCTTTAGATATTTGGGCAGAGATTTTTGCACATGAAACCTTCTGGAAACACTATGTAGAGAGCCGAGCAGCATTAGTACTAACTGAAACTAACTGAATGGATGGGCCCAGCTCTGCTGAACTCCCTCGTCAGGAATTTACAGTGTGAGTCCACATTCCACAGGCTGAGTGGCTTTCACAGCTCGATTCAGAAGAATTATAGAAATGAAATTCTATATATGAGGAAACAGGCCCAGTTTCTAAATGATTCACCCTTCGTGTTTTTAGATTTTTGTCGCTCTGTGCTATTCTCTCCCCGGGTTGATTAATATGGCAGAAATCCAGCTCTGTACAGGCCATTGCTTTTATTTAATTAAAAGGAAAAGAAGCTGTAAAGTGAGAGCGAGCCCCCCTTTCTTTGTTTTCCTTGCTTATTCCTGCTGGAAACTTCCTCTGGCCAAGACCCACTTGGGAAATTTCCATTCCAGGAACATTTTATGAAGTTGCAAGAGACAAATGAGGTGATTTGAATAAGTGAATGTTGTATTTGCTGCTTTGAAGAGCACAACGCAGACCTTGAGTAATAAATACCATGACTTCACCAGTGCTGCAGAACTTCCTTAGTTGGGATCTTGTGACACACTTGCAGATCCTTAATCAAAGGGTCATTCTAGAGCAGGCAGTGTGATGAGGCCCGTGCAGCTGATAGCAGATGCACACCCACTCACGTTACGGCGGGACTTGTGTGTAGGGACACCAGACTCCATACTGCAAGAGTGGAAGGGAGCAGTGCGTTATAAGAGAAGATACTGTCCCTGGTGTCCCACTTACACAATGAAGTTTATGACTCTATAGACTTCCCCTAGGCACGAGTAGGACATGCTGAAGTGATTTACGAGGTTGAAAATATGAACATTCCTTCATGTTCATAAACTTGGCCACTCTGACCACTGTACCAACTAAGGACAGCCAATCTGACACAATTCGCTCTTTTCTCCTTCATTTGTGCTAGCCCTGCTGGTCCACACTCCTCACACTCACTCTTGCAGGGAGATAGGCTCTGGAGAGGCAGAAGAAAATCCCATCTGTGTTGGGATTGCTCGTTTGCCCTGACCTGAGCAGCCATCTCTTCCTAGTTTTCCCATCATGCTCAGTCTCCTAGGACTGGCATGGTGCCATCCTCTTTTTCTACTTACTTACAACACGGTTTCCCATTCCTTTTCCTCATCCCCAGGAACTAGGAACTAGGGCAAGGCAGAGTCCTGGGGAGCCTCACCTGAGGTTTCCATAGTAACCATAGAAGGCACTATTGTAAGTCATCTTCCGCACCCCTGCTGATTTCCTATCAGAACTTCAGGTTGCCAAACACAGGGATGGAACAATTGTATGATCATCGAGGACAACATGCTGGGAGACAGGGCCTCCCCCAAGCCAGCCAGAGACCCTGGGAGCTAGCTAAGGTGGTGCTTGAATCTCAGTAGGGCCCACGGGTCACCATGTGATGTTGCCAGGGACTGAATCACTTGAATGCTCTTCGGTGCTTCTAATGCCAACCTGGTCTGGCAGTTGGATGGGACTGCCTCACACAGGAGAATTAGCTCCTGCAGAATCCAGAATGACTGCATCTGCGGGTCACGCAGCAGACAACCACAACAAACACTGAGTGGTTGCCCACTTCAAACCCAGAAAGTCTTGGCGATATTTTTTGATGTCTGCAGTTCTGTACCCAGGCTATCCTTCCCTCTTCTTCCCCTGGTCCTCATCACCATCCTGTTCAGATGGACACTTCTGGTTTCTCATCCCCTTCGTCTCTCCCCTCCTCCCTGCTTGTATCAACTTGCTTCCCATCCAGTTTTATGACACCATCTTCCAACAAACCAAACAGCCATACAAAAAAAAAAAAAAAAAAAAAAAAAAAAAAAAAAAAAAAAAAAAAGGCTGGTTTCTGAAAGGAAATAACAACGGAGCAAAGATAATAGCAAACAGATTGGAGGGGTGATGGCGGTATCGAGCCAAGCCCACTTGGGACTTTGGGCTGCTCCGTGTGGGTTATGTCCTACACTCCTGGACAAGTCTCCTCACAAACGCTGACATCTCTCTCCTTTCTTCTGCCTCTCATCGCTTTTTGTTTTCATTTCTAAACAAAAACAGACAGAAAATAACCCACAAGACACAGCTTCAGTGTATATATTTGTCACGTTTTAGAGAGGGGACAAGTCCTGTGTATTGTATGAGAGCCCGCGCTGCCGCCATGCGCTGGGTTTATTATTCTGAGCAGCGCTCCATCACATGTGGCCCTGTGAACAGAGAGTAATGCTGGCGAATCATCCCGGGGGCTTTTCTTCTGTGTGTGAGTGGTATCCATCTGTCAGCTGTCAATGCCAGTGAGAGATATACAGGGCTGTCACTTCTTGTCAGCCAGCATTTGTGAAGCCTTGCGCAGCTGCTGCACGGCACACAGTGTCCTTATTGAAGGCCAGTGAGGAGCCTCAGAGCTGCCGTGAAAGAGAAAAGAGACGCCCTGGCTGCTGCAGGGTAAGAGAGGCAACTTGTCAAAGCCAGGAGTCCAAGCTACATTGCTGCCCACCCCCCAGCCCAGAGAAAGAATTTTAAAAAAATACAAAACCCTGCACTTTGCTTCTAGAAAACCCCGTGCAGGTTGTAGGGCCTGCGAAAGCCATAGCAGCAAAGAAAATTTATATGTCCGTAAATGAATGTGTTCAGAGTAGAGATGGCGGAACACAATTTTTAAAATCAACATAATCTTAAAAGGACATATGTTTTTTATGCTCTCCCCTATATAAATTATATTACCACAGGGACTATGCATATGCATAGTAGTTTGTTTAATGGAACATATATTTAATATGTTTTAAAAAATGAGCATCAAGAACCCCAGACACGCCATACTGTAATATTGTACATGTTAAAAACTGGGTTAATTTTGATATGGAAACACTCAATTCATCACTGCTCTGGTGTGCCATTGGACATTCCAATACATTTATTTATAGAGTGATTTTTAACTTAATTGAATTATTTTAAACTAACTGTGGTTCTGGTTTTGTGGCCTTTCTGTGGGAAGTTCGCTGTTCAACACCTGTGTCTGTTAAACTGTACAGTCCTTAATACAGTCCCAGGCACACAGACTAGAGTATGGTCCTTCCCTTTTGGTTTCTGCTTGAAGTGGTGGACAATTTTGTTCTCTCTCTCTCTCTCTCTCTCTCTCTCTCTCTCTCTCACACACACACACACACACACACACACACACACACACACACACATACACACACACTTCAACACAGCCTTAGTAAAGAAAAAAGGTTGAAAAGTTGGATACTTTAAGCTTTCATGCAAAATAGGTTCTTTATCTTTCAAACGAAGTGCTAAGTATTTCTCAGAAAGGAAACAGGATTTATTAATATTAATCACTGAAACAAAGAAATAGGGCTAGAGAACTCAAGTCAGAACTGGGCTCTTTCAGAGCCTGCTGCTGATGCTACAGAGGTGTGCAGAGGAAGGGTTGTGGTAAGCACGGTGAATCCCACCCTGACCACCCACTGGTCAGCTGCCTTGGGGAGAAAGCCTCAGAGCCCAGCTGATAGCCCCACCGTCTGAAGGGACATGCCTTATGACATGTCCAAGGAAGGTGTGGGAAGGATGTGACCCAGGACACAGTTGAGACCTGACACTTCCAGGTCTGCTGATGGATCCTGTTATCCATCACATCCTGTCCCCAGAGGCAGCAATCGGGTGAAGAGACAGCCATGGAAAAGCTGAGTAGAACTTGGATTTAAGGAGTTCTCAGAAACAAGTGAAGAGGAAGGACACTGTTAGTTCTCAGTTAGCCAGTCAAACATAATCGACACCAGACATACATGCTTCTGAGGAGAGCCACCACTCCAGACTAGAACTTAACATAAAAGCTGGGTCCAGGAAGACTAGGAATTTTTCTTAGGATGAAAAAAGAGAAGAGAGAACGTGAAGTTCAATCTTATTTTCTATGACAAATGTAGATATTACCATGGACAAACATGTACACGTGAATTGCACGGCTGTTCTGAAGAGCAGGAATCCTGGACCAAAGCTGTGGCTGTTAGCAGTGATGCTTGGAAACTGTTGTCTTCAAGGCCAGCAGCTCCACATCTTCACCTCTCTCTCCCTCCTCCCCTCCCTCCTCCTATCTCTGCCCTCCTCCTCTCCCTCCTCTGCTGCTGCACCCCTTCCTTTCTTGCTTCCACTGTTACACTCCTGACTTTGACCTGGACCTTCAACTTGACCTATAACCTACCTTCATCACATAAAGATTAGATGGTGCCAGAGTAGACAATCCAGAGGAATCTCCCCATCTCAAGGCTCTCAGGACATTTGCAAAGTCCTCTTTGTACAGGTGAAGTGACACATTTGGTCACTGTGTGGGTGGGGGTCATTGGCCAGTGTATTGTAGCATGAGAAAGCATCAGTCATAACAACCAAGAGGAGAAAGAGCAGGCACAGCCAGAGAAAGCCTGGCTGGACATCGTTTGCACAGATCTAAGGGTGGGAAGGGATGTGTTCAGGTAACACTGAGATCATGGGTCGAAGTCCTAAGAAGAGCTGAATTCTAGGCATCCAGATTAGAATGTGTGTGCTCAGCCTGAAAGAAGCCCTCCTTGCTGAATCTGTGTGGATGGACCAGGCAGGTTCAGGGGCTTCATGCCCATAGCTGACAAGGCCAGATGGGGCTTAACACCTTCTTGAGTAACTTTGACCCCTTCAAGATTAGCATCTGTTCCTCAGCCTGAGAGGTGTCTACTTGCCTCCCATAGACTTGTTCCACAGGGGGAAAAAAATAACTAATGACTGTATAACTGTCTATTATTCCTTTTGGTCGTTAAGGAAGGAAAGACTAGAAATTTCCATATGTAGAAGGTTCTGGAACAAACTGCACTGGGGCTGAATAGTGTCCCCTCTTAAAGTGCAGGCTTGCAATAATTATAATGAATGAGATTCCATCAGACATTTTGATTGTTAATTCCACTTGTTTTTCAGACTCAAATATGTTCGGACAGGAAACTGACAGAGACAATATAAAGGAAACAGAAGGGCCACCCACCTGCCTCCAATGTGAACACAGCTGAGCAGAGCAGTAAACAGGTGGCCACAGGGCTCACAGCCCAGGTTACGGGTGTACATGGATCTCAGGTTTCGCAGGAGTGAATCTTGCCCACTGACCCCTCCGAGGATACACAGCCAGTGGCCTCAGCTCATCTAAGGGAAACTGACAGGATTTCAACAGATGGCCATGCAAAGCTTCTTCTTTGCTGTGGGGGCAGGAGAGAAATGGGCTTCCACTGAGGTGGTGGTGGGGTGACACAAGTTACTGTGATTAAGAGCCCAGAAGGCAGGAGGATCTTTATAGGCTTAGTTATTCGCAAGGACTGAAAGGGACAAGCCTGGGTGAATTGAACGGAGAGAAGCCAGTTTTCCACAAGGTGCTTAAGGGAGTGTCCCATGACCAGAGTGATGAGAATTACAGCTTCCCTCTCGGTGTGTGCAAGCCACTAGATCACGTAGTGCTTCGATGACTCTGCTCATGGTCTCTTCCCTCTCTCCCTATCTTTTCTTTTCCTCCATTCCCCCTTTTCTTTATTGCTCTCACATCTCATCCTCACCCTTCATACAGCTGTTTCATGGAACTACCAAGCCACTTAAATCACAGACTCTGCCGGGGCTCTGAGCAACCCTGGATCGTACATCCATCTTAAGGGGCAGTGTGGGCACAGTGCACAGAAGGAGGCAGGTCTGCAGTTGATGGTCTCCAGCAGGACACTCCCATTGCTTGAAAAATTACTGCTTAGCTAACAAATGACGTCTAGATTGACAGGCCTTTGGACATGGCTACAGTGTTGTAGGGGAAATATGATGTTTCCATTGTCTTTGACTTGCAGTAAGCCCCAGGAAGCGGTTAATCAGTAAGACCTACCTTACTGGCTTCTATTCCCATCTGAAGACATGAAGCAGAGCTCAGTCTGCAAGTTTCAAAGTTCCAGCAGACAGTTGTGAACCGTGGTGAGATCCGAGCTTGGGATGGAAGGGAAAGGCAACAAAGTGAGTGTTGTGTATTGACATTTTTATTAGTAAAATACAACCAAAGGGACAAAATTGACAGGGATAAAATTTTCCAAGCGGCAATGGCAGAATTACAGCCTGGGATCTTGTAACCCACCAGGAGACCATTAAGGAGCAGTCTCTATGATTGCACACCAAAGAAAACAAACCCACAAAAACACCTTGTCAGGGTACATTCCTTTCTGCTCCACAGACTGAGTACCTACCAATTTTCTCCCCAGGAGAGGTAACAGAAAGCATGCATTAGAATAACAATAATAATAATTCCTATGGTTATAAATATTTTCAGTCCCTTACAAATTTTCAAATGCCCAATTAGTCTAGTGAAAGTCCCGGGAGAGAAAACAATCCCGTCCCTGTTAGGACCTCCCCAGTCTGCACACCATTTATGCTTCTCCATTGAAATGTTTCTCTGGAGAGGGCAAACAGATTTACTGCCTTATTTTGGCCTTGACTTTAACCTGTCTAGATGTCCCATCAGTGTGTATTGGCATGCATCTGTATGTCCACCCCATCACGGTCTATAGTTTATATTTGGGTGGGATGTGGAGGAGGATGGCATACATTTTATTACCCACTGGACCCCAGACTAATACTGGATGCACAGACCAAGTGTCTTACCTGATAATGGCATTGTTCCAGCAAGCAGAACATTAGCATTTATCTTCTAAAGCATGGCCGTGCTGCCTACTGCCTACTACCACACTACTGAGAACCACCAGTAAAACTAACCCTCTCCTGTAGGAAAAGCTTCCTGGAGTTCTCTTTGCAATTTTTATTGTATCACCTATTCTACATTTGTGTCTGTGTATGCACATGTGCATGCCTGAGCATGCGTGTGCCACAGCGTATGTTTGGAAGTCAGAGGACAATCTGCAGAAGTTAGTTTTCCCATGCCAGCTTGTGATCCCTGGGAATTGAGCTCAGGTCCTCATGGTTGGTGGCAATTACCATCGTCTGCTGAGCCATCTCACCACCTCTTCATACATTCTCTTCTGCACTGGAATTGGCCTTCACTTCGGCTGCATTGAACAATGATGCATTGTTTGTAATACCCTCTGCTAAGATCTTGGAGATTTTTACTTGTACGACATGCAGGTTTTATGTTGATAAACACACATGAGTAAAATTAATATATTGCAAACTACATTGAGTAAATCTCACAAGGATTTAGAGAAATCTCATAAAGAAACTTCAATTTATATATTTAAATTAGCCTCTATTCAAACTCTGATTAGTTATAACAGTAGAAAACGAGCCACTGTCTCTTCACAATGCCCTCCATCGTGTTCTGAGAGTAAGACCCTCTTTTTGAAAAGGCCACCAACACCACATCCAACTTTTCTATCCAGTTAGATCCTGTGATTCCTTCCCTGGGGTCTAACTGAATGAGTCTGACTGACCCACTCTTCTATGCATCCTCACTGTACTGTCTTGTTTTGTGTGTCAACTTGACACACAAGCTGGAGTTATCACAGAGAAAGGAGCCTCCCTTGAGGAAATACCTTCATGAGATCCAGCTGTAAGGCATCTTCTCAATTAGTGATCAAGAGGGGAGGGCCTACTATGGGTGGAGCCATCCCTGGGCTGGTAGTCCTGGGTTCTATAAGAAAGCAGGCTGAGCAAGCCAGGGGAAGCAAGCCAGTAAACAGCATTCCTCCATGACTTCTGCATCAATTCCTGCCCTGTGTGAGTTCCTTTGGTAATGAACAGTAATGTGGAAGTGTAAGCTGAATAAACCCTTTCCTCCCCAACTTGCTTCTTGGTCATGATGTTTTGTGCAGGAATACAAACCCTAAGACACTCACCAAACCCCTGCATCAAAACCAGGTTCCATGTCTAGTGCCCTCACCAAATCTAGCCACTCCTGCTTGTGCTGCTGCCAACCTCCAGGCTCTAGCCAGCAGACACACAGCCTACCCCCAACCTACCCCATGCCACATCCACCCTACCTCTCAGCACAGCCATATCCTGCAAAGAAATCATTAGGGCCTAGCTAGGTGAGTCTACTTAACCTGCCCCTCCACACTGCCTGCTCAGCCTTCATGTATATCTTATATGCCAGCTTTAGACCAGGATGCATGCCTTAGAGGCAAGCCCACCCCTATGTCTACCTGACTTTGTTCCACCTAAGCCATATCTAACCTTCAGGCCTAACCTAACCCACACATCCTGTGTTCTACCCCACCATGCTGTATTAATATGAGACACAGAAGCAACCAAAGAATCCCAGCTGCCCAGACCTCATTACTAAAGTACAAATAATATGGAAGACAAGGCAGTATTTCCTACTCAAGAATCCACCAGTCCTACAGAAATGTGCAGGCTAGTATCCCCAATGAACATAGATTTTTTTAAATGTTCACTAAAATAATTGAAAACCAAATATGTTTATGTATCAAAAATATTATTCACCATGACTGAGTTGAGTTTATCCCGGAAATGCAGGGATAGTTCAACATACATAAGACAGTAAGTATAACAAATCACATAAGTGGACCGAAAGACAAACACACACAATAATCTCAATAGATACAGAGAAGAACCTTTTACAAACTGCAGCATGCCTCCATGATTAGAGTACTAGAGAGAATAGGTCTAGAGGGGAGCTACCTTAACTAACAGGAGCTATGTGAGAAACATGCAGTCAACATCCTACTAACTGGAAAAACTTGAAGCAATCCCACTCAACTCAGAAACAAGATAGGGCTGTCCACCATCTCCACTCCTCTCAGACAGTTTGCTTGAAGTAGTAGCCAGGACAGTTAGTCAAGAGAAGGTAATTAAAGGGATACAAACAGGGAAAGAAGAAGTCAAACTATATTTGCAGATGATATGATATTATAGATAAGAGATTCAAAAGATTCTACCAGAATTTTTAGAGATGTCCAACCATTCTGGCAATATGATTATGGCAGGATACAGAGTCTATTTGCACAAATCAATAGCTTTGCTACAGATTACCAACAAACACAGAGAAGGAGACCATGAACACACTCCCATTCACACTAGCCTCAAAGAAAACAAATAACTAGGGGTAGCCCTAACCAAGGCGGTGAAAGACCTCTGTAGAGAAAACTTTACATCGCTGAAGAAAGGCACAGGGAAACAGGGAGATATCCTATGCTCATTGTTTGGTAGAATTAATATTGGAACAAAAGCCATTTACAGATTCAATGCCATCCCAATCAAAATACCCATCTCATTCTTTGCAGAAACGGGGTGGGGGGATTATCCTTAAATTCATACAGAATCAGAGAAGATAAAGCTCTGGAGTCTCGCCCCTGGCTGTGTAGCAGACCACATGCAGGGGCCTGTCTTCCCTAACTACCTACATTTCCTGGGAGCTCTGCCCATCCTTCAAGTGGACCCAGGTTTCCTCTTTCCTGAGGACCCTCTTACTGAACTTTAAACCCATGCCTGTATCTTCCTGTCAGTAGCCAGTAGCAAGAGGCACTCTCTACCTGGGAACCCACTGGATGTGCAAGCCTGAGAATCAAGTGAGGGTCCTCACTCCCCTACCTGTTCTCCTCTGTAAATTACCCAGTCTCATGCCCAGCCCTGTAGAAGACCACTTACAGGGTCTGTCCACCCTTTCTGTCTCCATTCTCTGAAGACTCCACTGACCCTCACAGCAAACCCAGCTCTCTTCCCCATCCTCTGTGTCAGCTGCTAGTGATCAGAAGCACACTCCACAGACCACACCAACCTGAGAATCAGGTGCAGAATCCTTTACTCTCCTTCCTGCCTGCCATGATAAATTTCCCAGTATTATTCCCAGTGAGTAGCAGATGACTTGCAGGACTCTGTCCCCAACACTACCTCCATTCCCTGAGAACTCTATCAAACCAGATGTTGGAACCAGCTTGCCTCATGCCTGATGATTTTCCCAGTTCATCCCTCTAGCCAACCCTTCTTGTCAGCCCCAATAACTAGAAACATATTCTACCTGGAACCCCCAGTGACCACACCTGGCAAAGGACTCAGAGAATTTCCTACAGGCAACCCACAGCCAGCATACATTCCTAAGATCCAGAGAGGGCAACAGAAACCAAGAAACAGAGAGACACCTAAAAAAGACAGGTCCAGACACCAAAACTTCCATCACAAACATTCCAAACCCCGATGCTTAAGCAGAAGCTCAAGAACACAATAACACCCAAGAAAAGATGTCTACACCAGAACACATCAACTCTGCCACAGCAAGCTCTGCAGTATGTGATATAGCTGAAACACAAGACAAGGACTTCAAAACAACTATTACAATATGCTCAAGGACCTTAAAGAGGATATGAATAAATTCATTAACGATCCCATAATAGTGTCTATGAAAACACAAATAAACAGCAGAAGGAAATGATTTTTAAAAATAAGCTCAAGACATAACATGGAAATACAAATCACTAAAGAAAACTCAAGCTGAGATTAAAAACTAGAAAAAAAAAAAAACTTTAGAGAGTCAAACAAAACCTCAGAGGTAAGACTCACCAACAGAGTACAGATATGGAAGCCAGAATCTCCATCGTCAGAGACAAAACAGAAGAAATAGACACCTCAGTCAAAAGAAGTTTTTTTTTTTTTAATTCCAGACCAAATCTACAAATAATAGGACTAGAGAAAGGAGAGGAAACCGGCTCAAAGGCACAGAAGATATTTTCAACAAAATTGAAGTAAGAAAATTTCCCTGACCTAAAGAAAAAGATGCCTATCAATGTGCAAGAGTCATACAAAACACCAAATAGGCTAGATCAGAAAAGAAAGTCCCCTCAGCATATGATAGTCAAACCACTAAACATACAGAACAAAGAAAGGATATTAAAATCTACTAGGAAGAAAGACCAAGTGACATCTAAACACAGAACGACTGAAATAACACCCAGCTTCTCAGTGGAGACTCTAGCCAGATGCCAGCCCAGCCTGCTGTACCTACATCATAACAACAAAGTAACAGGAATCAGTAAATACTGACCATTAATATCTCTCAGCATCACCAGTCTCGATAACCCAGTAAAAACACTGACTAAACAGATTGGATTTGAAAACATGAGTCATCCTTTCACTGTACCCCCCAAACACTCCTTAACATAAAGGGCAGATATCACCTCAGAGTAAAAATGTGGAAAAAGATATTCCGAGTAAATATACTCAAGAAGCAAGCTGGTGTATCCATTTTAATATCTGAGAAAATAGATTTCAATCCAAGCCAGGTGGTGCTGGCATATGTCTTTAGTCACAGCATTCAGGAGGCAGAAGAAGAACATCTCTGAGTTCGGGGCCAGCCTGGTCTACAAAGTGAGCTCCAGGATAACCAAGGCTACATTGAGAAATGCTGTCTTGAAAACCAAGACCAAACCAAAACCAAAACAAAACAAAAACAACAAAAAACCCAAAACAGACAATCAAAAAACAAGCAAACAAAAAGATTTCAAAAAAAAAAAACAATTCAGAAGATATGGGACAGAATACTATGTAGTCATCAAAAGAAAAGTCCAAGAGAATATTACAATTCTAAACATCTATGTACCAAACACAAGGGCACCCAAGTTCATAAAAGAAACATCACAACAGCTAAAAATCACATATTTGCCCACACACATAGTGGGCAACTTCAGTAACTCACCTTGCCAAGAGAAGGATCAGACAGACAAAATTTTAACAGAGAAATGCTGGAGCTAAATAAAGTCATAAATCAAAACTCAAAAGAATACAACTCAGCACCTCATGGAACTTTCTCCAAAACTGACCACACACTTGGACACAAAGCAAGTCTCAACAGATACAAGCAAATAACATCCAGTATCCTATCTGACCACTGACCTTGATGCATAAAAGCTGGATGTTAACAACAATGCGTTTACAAACTCATTGGAATGGAACAATACACCACTGCATGAAAAACGGGTCGACAGAAATTAAGAATTTTTAGAATTGGATGAAAACATAACACACCGAACTTATGGGGCACAATGACAGTGGTTCTAAGAGAAAAGTTTGTAGCACTAAACGCCTACATAAAAAACTAGAAAGATCCCATATTAGCAACTTAACAGCACACCTGAAAGCTCTAGATCAGAAAGAAGACATAGCATCAAAAAGCTTACACAACAAAAACTTAGCAAACTCGTGGCTGAAATCAATAAAATAGAAACAAAAAATAGAAAAAAAATTAATGAAGAGTTGGTTGTTTGAGAATAATATCAGTAAGATTCATTTATGCATTTGTGTATACATACATGTATGTAAATATACACAGTACCTTTCACATTTGTAGCAGATATGTTCTATAAGGTTCTGTGAATGCTGAATTAGTGAGTACCAAACCTGCTAAACTACAGGCAAACGGCAAATCTGACCTTTCTTTCTGAGTTTTTTTTCTAGCATGCTTAATCTCCCTTCATGTGTCCCTCATGTCTTCCCATAGGCTTTTCCTTCATTTTATTTTATTACTTTATATTTCAAGACAGGGTCTCCCTGTATAGCCCTGGATGGCCTAGAATTCCCAATGTAGACCAGGCTGCCCTTGACCTTACAGAGATCCACCTGCCTCTGCCTCCCAAATACTGGGATTAAAGTCACACCCAACAGCCCAATTCCTTTATATTTTAAAGCTATGTTTGTTGTAATTTTCATCTCATATTAAGTATAATTTTCTGGTTAACCATACTTAATTCCTGATTAAGGACATTTAAATTTCATTATCTTTTTTAAAGTTTTTATTACAAAGGATTTGTGTCAATATGAGAGAAACATTTTGTTAATCATAGAAGGAAATGGGAAATTCTTGTGCAGAAGAATTTCTGTATGTACAAGAGCAGGAGAAAGCCAAATGTACAACAAAGTCTCCATGTTGGCCCAGCACCTACATCAGCTTCCCTAACTCACTTGCTCATGACTGACAGCTTATCTCCTTGGCCTGGGCTCACAGACACTTGTTCAGAGTGGAATCTGCAGTGAGAGGTTCTGAGACAGAAGTGCAGGATATTTCCCCCTTCAATGGGCTGTGAGCTCCTCCAGCAATTGTTTTACTCCAGGCCATGCAGTCTTCCCTTCTATGACTGGCTCCTTTGTATACACCTCCCACATCTGCTCTTGCTATCATACCAAATGCTGTGGCTTGTGGAGGCAACAGAGAGGCTTACCACGTGTATTGGAAACTATAGACCATACCATCCTTTGCTTCACCAAACAGTCTGAAAGACCCATTTCTGTTTTCAGACCTATGGTGGATACCTAAAATCACCTTGGACACCAGTTCCAGAAAAGTAATATCTTCTCTTGGCCTTTGAGAATACCCACATTCACAGGAACATAGAGTGCACACACACACACACACACACACACAGAGAGAGAGAGAGAGAGAGAGAGAGAGAGAGAGAGAGAGAGAGAGAGAGAGAGAGAGAGAGAGGTATAACAAACCTATGGAAATGTATCTCAACCCATGGTCTGCACCATGTCTCCGATTCTCAAATACTGACACTTTAGAGAACTGACCCATGTTCTGGGTCAGTCCTGGAATTATTCTTCTCATCACCTTATCTTTATAGGGGCATCTCAGTGTGATTGCATGTTCAGGAACCTTGCCAGGAAGCTACCTCTACTCTTAGAGGAAGCCTACTCCAACCCCTCCTCCCCTTTCTTCTTGTCCTTTTCCCCTCTCTTTTTTTTTTTCTGTGTTCCTACTCTTTGATGTAACACTTTAGTGGGTTTCTCAGAGTCTTACTGGGTTTCTGTAGGGTCCATGAGTGCCTTCTTTTTACACTGTACTTCTGTGGCAAGTTACCTACCAAGAGGTAGTCAGAATAATGCCCCAAGAAGCACCATATGACCCCTTGACACTTGTGTGTCATCTCATGTGGCCCAAGAATATAGATGTGATTACAGCTTCGTGATGGAAACATCACACTGAATCAAAGTGTATGGGACCATTGTCATCATAAAGCAGAGAGAGAGAGAGAGAGAGAGAGAGAGAGAGAGAGAGAGAGAGAGAGAGAGAAGAGATAAAGGAGAAAGAAAACAGAGAGAGAACTGGAGGAACCATTCTGCTGGCATTCAAGATGCCAGATAGAGTCATGGGCCAGGAGTGTCTGTGGTTTTAGAAGCTCAAGAGTCAGGACAATGAGCTTTTTCCTAGAGCCCACAGAGGGATGCAAGCCCTAGCAGGATAGATCTGCATGTCAGTGGCTGGTTTTTCTCAAAGTGACACAAAGTGAAACACATCTGTGAAGAGGAAACCTCAACTGAGTAACCACCGCCATCAAACTGACCTACAAAGCTGTAGACATTTTCTTGATTAATCTGCAAAGATCAGCTCACTGTGGGGGTAGTGCCATCCCTAGGCAAGTGGTCCTGGGTAGTATAAGAAAGTAGGCTGTCAAGTTTGTAAAAAGAACCTTCCCATGGTCTTCTCTTTGGTTCCTGTCTCTAGGTTACTGCCTTGAATTCCTGGCCAGACTTTCCTCAGTGATAGAATATAACCTGGGGGTTTTGAGGTGAAATAAGCCATTTCCTCCCCAGCTTGCTTGTGGCCATGGTGATTTAGCACAACAGAAACCTAACTAAGACAGACTATGTACTGATGAAGCCAGTGTGTGCACAATTAATTTGCTATAGTTGCAGTAGGAACCTCACACAGGCCTTGACTTATCATTGGGATCACCGCAGTGATGACTGATGCTAGAATGGACCTGTATCAAGCCTCTTTGTTTCCCTAAGTCTTTCTCTCCCTTAGTTATCTGAGGAGTCCCTCAGAGTCCTCTTGGCCCCTGTAAGCTGAAGGGGAATCTTCTTTTTCTTGTGCAGAGGCCATGTCTGAGTTCATATCTTTTTCTTCTTTGTTGTCATGTTGGGAGTGATGTCTTACAGATTTTAATAAAGCTATAGAAGTTTACAGTTAGATAAGAGCACAGTTACATGGACAAATATATTCTCACTCAAAACAATTAATACCTTGCTTCCTAATTGATTCATTTTCCCTTATTCAGTCTGAAAATGTCTCTTCTCCATTTCTCACTATCTCTGGCTCTTCTGCCATTATCCTTCTGAGACTCAGGGTTCTCTGACTGTGGGGCTGTCAGAGCCAGGCGCTGAGTAGGACCTGATTACATACATTTGCTGATTTATATTTTATAAAACCATATGAGTAGGACCATTAGCTTACTGTAAGGCCTGCAGAAATCCAAGCCCAGGGAGAGACAGGGAGGTGAAATCCCAAACCACCGGTCTTGATCCAGAGGACTTCCTCTTGGACATGCTGCTGCTATTTACTGTCTGACTTCAGTTCTGTATAAACTGACATTGCTAAAAGAGTTCACAGCCAAGGATGAGCTGCCCATGAAGACAAGTCTGTCTCCTGAGAAATACAAAACAGAAGACACACAAGGCAAAATGTAACCAGACAGAAGTGGTGGCTAGCCAGGGTGGAAGGAACCTTTTAAAGAAATTTTAACTAATAACCAGGAAGAGAAAGGAGCAGGTTTCACAGTGAAATATGCCGATAATGGAAAAGTAAACAAAGTGGCCTAAAACTAGACTACGCTGAGCAAGGAGGTCTTTTCCTTTATGTCTTAAACATGTATGTATGTATGTATGTATGTATGTATGTATGTATCTATCTATCTATCTATCTATCTATCTATCTATCTATCTATTTTTTATTTAATTATGTGTGACTGTGTGCTTGTACATGTGATCCACAGTTTACATACAGGTCAGAGGACAATTTGCAGGATCCAGTTTTTCCTCCTATCATGGAGGTCCTGGGAATCAAACTCAGGTCATCAGGCTTGGCATCAAGTGGCTTTGTCTATGACTGAAGTGTTTTAAGACAGTGATGTTGGCTGAGTGGGGATTCCTGTCACTCATGGTTCTGTCTTCTCTGTCAGTGCCTTTGGCTTTCCTGTTTGGAGTTTGTTTTCTCACAAATTATAAATACTTCATGTCTCCTTTGCAGAAATTGGCATTATTGTAATAGGGTTATCTTTGCTAGGTATAAGAGACCACGAGATCGAGATCCTGTTTTCCTATGGTGGGATCATGTGACTTGAGTCACACTTGGCACAATGAAGAGTACCTGCCCTTTGAAATATATCAAAGTCCAGCTTTGTAGGTATATAGCCAATGGGTAGTGAGCTGTGACCCAGTGTCCCATTCACTCCACAGTGAGGACAACAGCGTGGGGAGAGGGGCCTCCTGTTCTTGCTATGCTGCCTGTGGTTCTGCTTTTCTGAGGTCTCTGCCCCTTGGCTTCCTGCATTTGACTGTGATGTTCCTCATTGGAATCTCAGACTTTCATTTGTCCTTACCCCTGCTACCCATCAACACTTGCTTCTCCTGGTTCCTTTCAGTCCTGCTCTGGGATTTGCTCACCTCACAGACTGTGGACTAATGAAGATGGTTCAGTTGGTCAGATTGAACCCTCAGACCACACATGTGCATCTCTGTAGTTCTATTCAAAACCCACCTCAAGGCTAGTTTCACCTTGGAGGTGACCAACAAGCAGACCTACTGCTATCTATCTATCTATCTATCTATCTATCTATCTATCTTTCATTCATTCATTCATTCATTCATCTAGCTAGCTAGCTAAAAGAAGAAGCAGAAAATACCATCTCTCGGGGCACTATACAACCCATCCCATAGCTACCCCAGGGCCTGTTAGATAGACATGTCATTGCCTTGAAATGGTACAGAGAGAAAGGCACAATATCCTATACATGCTAACATGTATGTTAGCAGCAGCATCCCCAGTTCACGTGACACGGGGTCTTTGAGAGTCACCCACTCAGCTCTGTGGAGCCTCTCAGGCTGATTTCTGGGTTTCCTTAAAGTGGCTCATGGTTACTATCGACTCACTCAGGCCTGTGATCCAGAAAGCAATCAACAAATGTAACAAAACACTAAGCAAACAGTGACCTCATCTTAAAATATGTGTATGTCAACTAACAATTGTATAGAAATTACGTACTTAATGCATATAATTTTAATAATTACGATATTTAAATTTCACTAATTTAAACAATTGTTTTAATATAATTTGTTAAGGTAATCAAGTATAAATATACATAATAAGCACATGGGCACGTCTTATTAAGATGATAGCTACTCCTACAGGCAATGAGATGTATATGCGTGTTGATAAATTTACCCAATTGGTGTTTATCTCATTTCAAATTTAAATTAAGCACATGATATGAGTGTGTTCAACACTGTTCCAGCACTGAAGTGGATTACTCACTACAGACTACTGACGGATTTTACCAGCAAAATGCCAAATGAGTTGCTTAAATGACTTGACTTTTGAAAATCAAAGGAAGCACTCTCTGTGTTTAGAGTCAAGGCACTTTTCCATGGAATACAGTCCTGAAGTTTAGAAACAGCCACTTTCTCTTGGCCTTGGGTCTAGGCACTGGTGACCTGTGTACGTGGCTGCCAGTGACAGGTCCCATAATCCTGCACAATCTCCTCTCTGGCTCTGCTTCGGTTGACCAGTTGACCCATTTCTTCCACAAATACATGACACAAATCACAGTGAGAGGCTGTGAAGCCTAGTTAATACTTAAAACACTTTGATGCTCAGATAAAAGGGGATTCAAGTTGTCACCAATTAGTAGGAAAAGACTAATTATTATACAGACCTATGATCCTTCATAAGTAGCTACATTAAAGGAATCTAAAAGCTATCACTTTTTATGAACGAGCAGATGGCCCGAGTTAGACCCCTAAACTATAATGAACGTGTGAGAGGGTACAACAGGATCCTTTCGAAAGGGCTGTGAGGGGAGGGAGATAGAGAATAGAACAGAACTGCGATGTCAATGTCACTATGGTCACGCTAATCAGTTCCATCTATGGAAAATGATCTAGAAAGAAAGATATCTTCTTTCCCAGGCTCCAAACTACACGGAAACATGCATACATTTTAATTATCCCATTTAAATAAGAATCAGTAGCCCAAGCCATAAAAGCTTATTGTGTTCCTAGTATGAAATGGGACCTGTGGTTTTATAATAAACTCTGCATACTCCTTAGGATTCTGATAGCCAGGAAGACCATGGGAGATACGGTTAGGAAGAGTGGCAGGAGCCCTCATCTAAAAACATAGGGTTTTTTACCTTAGTACACATTTTACCCACCCCTGAAGTTCTTGGGTACCTGGAGAGCATCAGTTTAGCTCAGAGGAGACTTCGACTCTGAGCTTACTCTGCAGTTCAGTTTGCTCTGCACTGTCTCCACAGATGACAGAGCTGAGTTGAAGGCTTCTCGTATTCTATTGTGTCACCCCAGGCATCACACTAAAGTCACGGGGCTATGAAACCCTAGGAAGGACACTGGTCTTACACTGTCTACTTTGCCAAGCATGAACAGTCCCGCCTCCTTCTTGTGTCTTCCCATTGTGGACCTCATAGCCTCTGTTATGGACTTTTCAGGTAACCAATAGCTAAAATAGCTTTCATAAAAGAAAATACTGTAGTCTCAGTGAGCTCTTCCAAAAGACCATGAGAAACTGCAAAGACCATAGAGGGGTCACCTGTCCTCTTAGGGCCACTGTGATGGTTTGTATATGCTTGGCCCAGGGAGTGGCACTATTAGAAGGTGTAGCCTTGTTGGAGTAGGTGTGTCACTGTGGGTGTGTGCTTTGATACCCTCGTCCTAGCTTCCTGGAAGTCAGTCTTCTCATGAAGACCTTCAGGTGAAGATGCAGAACTCTCAGCTTCTCTTGCACCATGCCTGCCTGGATGCTGCCATGTTCCTGCCTTGATGATTATGAAATGAACCTCTGAATCTGTAAGCCAGCCCCAATTAAATGTTGTCCTTATAAGAGTTGCCTTGGTCATGGTGTCTGTTCACAGCAGTAAAACCCTAAGACAGCCGTGGACTGAGGGATGTGGAAGTGTCTTCAGTGGAGGATCTGGGGACTTCACTTTATCAGCCAGTGCTGCTAGAGTCTAAGTTTGTCACCTTAACATGGAGTGATGATGTTTCCTCCAAGTCAGGATGCTCAGGAGAAACCGCAGCTTCCAAACATGCATGCATACACATGAGCCAGAATGTGAGTACACACCCATGTGGACCGGCTTACTTAGCCTCCATAGTTATTAAATAGGAAACTTGTTTTACAAATGGAGGCACCATGAAACTATGGATTTTCCACACCACATGTATTCGGGATAGACTCAGCCATCGATCGAATACTAATGAAGTCCAGCATAGACTTAATGTTTGATTTATTCACAGACAGATTAAGACTACACATGGAAGTCCTCCATTCCTGTCTTGAGAAGCTTGGAAGTTGTTGCCCTTTTCAGTCACAACTCCTGTTCATCCAAGAAGATTTCACATGACCCTAAGAATGAAGGTATAAAAACTAGGTAAGCAAATAAAAATTACTGATAATAAATTGTAAAGGAATATGTTTTAAAGTAATTATTTGGTATTGTCCTAGTTAGGGTTACTATTGTTCTAATGAAACACCATGACTAAAAGCAGGTTGGGCAAAAAAAACAGGGTTTATTCAGCTTACACTTCCACATCACTGTTTATCATTGAAGGAAGTCAGGACAGGAACCGAAACAGGACTAAAACCTGGAGACAGGAGCTGATGCACAGGCCATGGAGGAGTACTGCTTACTGGCTTGCTCCCCATGGCTTGCTCAGCCTGCTTTCTTAGAATCCAGGACCACCAGCCCAGGGATAACACCACTAACAGTGGGTGGGCTCTCCCCATCAATCACTAATAATAAAATAGCCTGAAGCTAGATCTTATGGAGGCAGTTTTTCAGTTGAGGTTCTCTCCTTTCAGATGACTCTAGCTTGTGTCAAGCTGTCATTAAACTAGCCAACACAAGAACATACATTTCATAGCTCACTAATAAAAAAACAAATTTGCATGTTGTGTTGGTTAGTTTTTTTGTCAACTTGACACAAGCTTGTGTCATCTGGGCAAAGGGGACCTTGACTAAAAAAAAAAAAAAGTCTGCATCAGACAGTTGTGTAGGCAAGTCTGTGGGGGGTGTTTTATTGATTCATGACTGTGTGGGAAGGTCAAGCTCTCAGCAAGCACTTCTTCTTCTTCAGTAGACAACCAGAGCCTGGGTTGTATAAAGAAGTGTGCTGAGCCAGTCATAGGGAACAAGCCACTAGGCAGCACTCTGCTTCAGTTCCTGCCTACATGTTCCTGCCCTGAGGTTCCTGTCTGATAGACTGTAACTTGCAAAGTAAAGTAGAGCATTTTCTTCCCAGGATGCTTTTGGTCAAAGACTTTAACACAGCAATAGAAAGCAAACTAGAACACACATTAACAAGATGATGGACCTGTCTATTCTCTTAGAAAGAATTAAATTTTGGCTGAATGTTTGATGCTGAAAAATGCAGAGCATCCTTTACATTTCTAACAGTTAATCAATATTTTCTTTTCTATTATTGACATTTTTGTTTATGTATATGCATGTGAATATGAAACTGCACTGAGTATATCCAAACCACATATGTGCATGAGTCCTAGGAGAGTAGAGGAAGGGGGTTGGAACACCTGAAACAGGAATTTTAGGTGAGCGCTAGTGTGAGTGCTGGTAACTGATCCCAGGTCCTTTGTAAGAGCAGTGAATGCTTTTGACCACTGAGTCATCTCTCCAGCCCCTTGTTCAATATTTTCATCCTATAAGTCTCAATGCTGGGATTGACACTTCACAAAATGGTAGAAGTATATTTAAGATCATTTCATAAACTGTTGAAAATATTGGCCTAATCCCAAAGCTAACTCCACTTAACTTTTAAAAATAAAACTAAAGATTGAAACAGCAATCCTTAAAATCAAACATTTGAATGCAGTCCAAATTGATGCTTATGTGCTGAGAAATGATAAAATATTGTCATTGTTTTCATTTTGGCAATTAAAACATTATGCTTCCAGAAGAACAGGAAACTGTGTGCATAGTATATATTCATGACACATGAGACTCTTGATTCTGAGCCTAGGCATTTCAGGAAGGCTTTGCTGGCATGGAATGTTGCAGTGGCATGCACAGGGCAAAGTGTTCACATTGTGTGCTTAGGCTCAAGGCAGCAGTAAAGTCATGAGATATCTCTCTATAGGTAGGTAGGTAGGAAGGTAAGTAGGTAGGTAGGTAGGTAGAGATGGATGGATGGATAGACAGACAGACAGACAGATAGATAGATATCAGATTCATTATGCTTTTGAATGTGAATTAGTTTTTGATCAGTACAAACTCAAAAATCTTTCAGTGTTTACAAATTTGTAGCAACCCCCATTTTCAGTTATATAACCCCTTTGACAATCACAACCCACAGTTTACAAAGCTATGCTTTTTATGAAATCTCCAGGAATGGGGGAGGCAGGGGAGTGAAGGGGCAGCTAAGCGTTCTAAACGAAAGAGGAGCAAGTCACAGTGAGCACAGGACCGTGGCCTTTGGAGATAGGGGTATGCATTAAACTATTTTTGAAACTATTAGAATTATTTAGGGTTCAGATTTTTTCCAACTTTGTTTGCAAACACAATGCCAGGTATATTATAAGTTTGCTTTGAGATACTGATGCCTCAGGATGTTTGCCCACACATGCAGAAGTTCAAGGGAATAATGATCTTAGCAAAACCGGTTCTTTCCACTGACTTTGGGGTCATAACCAGGGCCTCTACGGATGAACAGCCCAAAAATGGACCGGTTTGGTTGATAATGAGTGGTCGCATCTGGACTCAGCAGTAACTTAGTACTTTTTTCGTCAACAGCTACTGATACATTGTTGTAAAATCATAGCTGAGACGCTTGTTCTGCTCAGGAATTTCTGAGTAGACACAGCTACATTCACAGGTTGGTAAGAGGGCCCTGAACTCAAGAAAGCTGGAATGCCTTGTGAGCCTAGGAAGATATGCTCGCTCACTCTGCTTCTCTCCTCCTCTCTCCCTTCCCCTGTGTCCTTCTTTCTCCTGCTCTCCCCCATGCCCTCTTTTTTGTCTAACCTTTTGACACAGGATGTTATAAACACTGAAGGATATCTAGGAACTAGTGTGTGAATACAAGTCTCACCTAATCAGAGGGGAAAGAACCTTTTCAGATAAGTCTATCCATTTCCTGATTCTTCCTCCTGAGCATCTTTGACACAGACATAGATGGGGATTCTCAGTTTTAAGACAACAAAGAGAACAAACGCCTCAAAATTCTGAAAGAGGAGGTGGAAGGAAAATGCAATTAGGGGCGTGGGGGTCCTAGGGCTTTCCAGGCTCCTCCCTCAGCAACTTCAGATCAGTGCAGTTCTGTGACTGACCCACAAAGAGACGTTTTCAGCACTTAAAAGTATTTTAAGTGATTTAAAAATAGAGCCAAGGAATAAATCTTACAGAAAGAAGAGAATGTGGATTGTAGAATGCCTGGTGGTTCTTGAAATATGAATAAAATGACTTCCTGAAGGAGCTCAAAAAAACCTGTTAATCATTCACTTTTCAGCCACGGTGTTCTGGGGTCCCCGGCGCCTGTCTAACAAATCGTGCTGTTGGCTTGAGTGATCTAAACTGGGCATAAGTCCTCACACACTTCCTGCCTGTCACAAAGGCCCACACGCTTTTCAGACAAAGTCTTAGCTTGACAATCCTTTTGTAATGAGCCCACAGGGCTGTGCACAGTGCCCAACTCTGTTTGCTCTGTTTGCTCGGGGGTTCTTTTCCTCAGTACTTTTCTGGACTGGATGTTTTACAGAATGCTCAACTGTAAAGATTTGGTGATCCAGGGGCTCACACATCTCTCAAAGAAGGAACTTGGGAATAATTAAAAAGTTGTATCTGTTGAAAGTCCAGGAAAGGTGCTGCAAAGAATGAATTAAGAACTTTTATCTCTAGCTTCTCTTTTCCCCAAGAGTTAAATTTAATGGGGGAAAAAATATAGTCCTACAAGCTATGGGATGCTAAAAGCCTGTTTTCAATGACATGGCTGATTCACACATTTTCTCATGCGTTAGTATATGTAGTATAGCCATCTTGGGTTAGGCATTGTGTTGCTGGTATGTGATCCAAGAGAGATAAAAGTTAGAAATGCCAGCATGTATCTTCCAGTATTTTATATCTAGTAGCACAATCAAGCATGTATCCATACAACTTTATTATAAAGAAGAAGGCAATACTGTCGTAAAAAGAGGAATAAAGATCTTAAGAAGAAAAAGTTGGGATTAGAGAGATGACTTAGTGCTTAAGAGAAACCAGGTTGGGTTTCCAACACCCATGTGGCATGCCCCAACCATCTTTAACTCTGGTTCTAAGGTATCTGATGCCCACTTCTGAGCTTCATGGGAATCAGACACATACATGGCACACATACATATGTATAAACACTCATACCATAAAGTAAAAATAAATATTTTTAAAAGAAGAAGAAAGTCTTAGCTATACTTAGAGGACTGTGAGGAGTCTACAACATAGCAACTGAGATTTCCACTCATAGAATAAGTTCTAGAGAATTGCTATTGTGGCCCCTGTGGATAAGAGTTTACTGAGGAGTCATTGTGACACTGTGGACTTTATACTTGGAAAGGCAAGGAGGTGAGAGAGCCTAGTGTGTTGGGAAATGCTGACAAAGGCTCACTAAATTCTTTAACATATTAAAACATACGTTAAAAAATACCATAAAAGAATAAACCTTGTCTCTGGGAGCTTTCTGTTGGGGCAGCACGGAAGAGGCTATTTGATGTAGAGTGAGAGGCAGAATATTTGGAAACAGAGCACGGTGATGAGGCATGGTAAAGCCCACCACAGTGGAGTCCACCACGGTGAAGGCCAGCATGGTGACCTGGAAAGGCACGCAAGAGCAGACTCAAGTGTGAGTCGGACATATACGTGGCGGTGGTTCCGCACAAAGCTGAGGGAATCAGCGCTTGTGTAGTTTTCTTCTCTGGTGACCTCACATGATGACCTCATGCTAGCTAACCCCTTCAAGCATCAAACAAAACACAGACGCCATTCCCAGCCAGCCAAACGCCCAGTGTGGCCTCGCATCCTATCAACTGCCCACAGAATCTAAGCAACAGGTAGGTAAGAGTGGAGAGATAATGAGATGCTTTAGTAATTGGCCAGACTGAAAGTAGCAAATATATCCATCCCGGCTGCGCAGGACTGATGAAGAGAAGAGCCGCGGAACAGACTCCCTGGCAGAATAAATATGGAACAGTTATGTAACAGGCCTGGCAGAAGCCGTATGGAAATAGTAACTATTAAGACAAACAATGGAGGATATTTCAGCTTGCTTGCTGTTGCTGTCATAAACACCAGACTAAAACTACTTGGGGAAGGAAGGGTTTATTTGCCTCATGATTCCAGGTCACACCCTATCACTGAGGGAAGTCGGGGCAGGAATTCAAACAAGAACTGAAGGAGAAGCCATAGAGGAATACTGCTTACTGGCTTGCTCCTAGGCTTGCGTTCAGGTACTTACCTTATACAGCCTAGGCCTGAGGACCGGGTGCTCATAGTGGGCCGGGCCTGAGCTCAGCATAAATTAGCCATTGAGAAAATGCCCTCCCAGACATGTCCCCAGGCCAATCTGATGAAGGTCAGTCCTTCAGATGAGAGTCGCTCTTCCTGTATGTGTCAAGTTCACAATGAAGGTTAGTCATTGCATCAATAATACATTTATATAAATACACAGTGTGCCAAGGTACTTGGAGGCAGTGTGTACCACTCCACTATTGCTCCTACCAACTATCCTCAGGGTCATGTGCTGGTTTAGGATGAAAGCCCTAGGCCAGAGAGTCTTCCTGTTCTTCGTTGCTATAATTTTGTTGGTCATATAGTAGTAGGTTGATAGGAGTCTCATGGGGCAACCGACTAGCAGCTCCAGAAAGCCATGAAGACAGAATCAACCATGAGAAAATTTCCCTAGCCATTTTACTGGTGTCTACAGAGGTGTTTGTACCAGGTCTAGGTTGACTAGAAACATTTATTTCTCTAATAAACTATGTTCTCCAGAACCAAGTCTACCTACCATGTGCACTGGGATAAAGCTATGGAATTTGATGGTTATGGTTAGTATTTCATTGTTATACAGTTCTATAAGCTGAAACCCAAGGGGGACACCTTCCTGGGATACCTGAATACATGGAGCACCAGCAGACCACTACCACCATGGTGTGTAGTTTGGAAACCTAAATGCTGGCCCCTTTATGCTTCCCTCACTGGGGTTTCCCAGATTCATATGACAGAAGCCACCACTTGTCACAGGGCTCAAGCCCTTTTTCAGCCAGAACTCTCCTATATCCATTGGAAATCATCTTCCATCAGAGTTCAGAGAGGGCCCTCCATGGCTTCTCTGGCTGATCTGACAAGGCACAGGCAGGAAAGACCATTTTCTTTGTATTTGAAACCAACAGGAGGCTGAAAAGTCCCCGTAAATACAGCCAATCGTGAGTATTTATATCTATGGTTGCAGAGAGAAAGCCCACCTGCAAGGAAACAGAAGGATGCAAGAAAATAAGATAGGGCAGGGGAAGAAAGGAAAAAAAGAGTTAGGGAGAAGAGAGCAAGGTTTAATTTTTCATGTTGAAAAGAGTCATGTTTTATAGAAAAAACAGTGTGTTGGACTGTTAGGGTTATTGGTTAAGGGTTAAATGGCACTCAGATCCTGTCCCTATGAACTGTGTGTGTGTGTGTGTGTGTGTGACAGGAGATGCCACAATTTTATGCATTTCAAATTGAGCCACACTGGCCTGGAGATGACCTGCCATGAGGTTTTTAAATTATCTGTGTACGCGCTCTGCTTGTTTTGGAAATGCTCTAAATAAAAATAATGGACTGTCTTTTAATAAGTCTCATTGTGAAGATTCCACATATCAAGCAGTGCGGTGCAGCTTGGAGGCAAACGGCGGGCATGTGTGATCTCCCTGGAAGAGAGACAAATGGTGCTGCGGGGAGCTCCATCCAGGGACGGCTGACAGGAAATGGCATTCGCAAGCTGACACATCTGTCAGGGTGCAGAATATTGGCACCTGTCATGCAATTCAGTCATGACTTTTAATAAAGCTGCTTTCCCTTAGGTAAAATTGCAACTCGACTGTAATATTAGCTGCAAGCTCGTCTCATGTTCCCCTTCAGAGCGCTTTTGTACGTGAGACGCTTCCAATGAATCTGGGAGGAGAGCTGAAGAAATGGTGTTTACCAGCTCTGCTGCCTGCCCCGAACTCTAGATCTGAAAAAGATTCTGTCCTGAGCTTTTCCCATCCCTGCTTCCACCCCTCCCCCACCTCCCACCCTTCCCTTCCTTCTGTCCCTTCCACCCCTCACACTCTTTTTCTTTCTGTTTTCTTCTCCTAAGGCTGATTTCCTCGAGTATTTTCATCCGACTTTTCCCTGCTCCCCTCTCCTCATGGTTATTCCCGGCCTTTTGACTGGGTTGTTGGTTGAGTGAATTTAGCCCTAAGAAGTATGTATATCATAAAAACCGGGTTGGGATTTGTTGGCTGTCAGTCAATAAATCAGTCACAGTTTAATTACCAGGCATGTGAGGGGAAGCAGTGACAGGCACCAACTCAAGTTGACACTGTTTCTTTTGGGGCAACTTCTAAAAAAAAAAAAAAAAAAAAAAAAAAAAAAAAAAAAAAGCAAAACTAAAAATGAGGGTGTGTGTGTGTGTGTGTGTGTGTGTTGAGAAGCCAAGGGGCAAACAGAAAAATGAAAAGTTAAGATTATTACTAAAAAGAGAGATGAGGACTTAGGAACTCGGTGGTGACTTCCACCCTAAGAACTTCCTGCTTTAGGGCAGTGGTGTTCTTTAATGATAACTTCTTGTCCTGCTCTGTAGACACCACTAGCTGAGTGGACATGATTTGTATGCTAACATATGTTCCTTAACGTCATCCAACTCACAAACATCTTCCTGTAATCTACCCAATGAAGCAAAATAATCTGTCCAGTGGCAATCTCATGCACCCAACCCCCACCCCCAAGGAGAAGTTACTGTGTAGCAAATGATACAATGTGCTAAACTGTGTCTAACAAAGTGACAAAGAGATTCCCCCCTTTTGTAACATTTTCCTTATTTAATATTCCTAAGAATAACAATTGCTACCACCAAGACTCACTTCCTTCCCGCTCCTAATCAATACTGTGTTAGGGATCTCATATCCAGTGGCTCTGAAATAGACATTGCTATTCTCTCTCTCTCTCTCTCTCTCTCTCTCTCTGTCTCTCTCTGTCTCTCTCTCTCTCTCTCTCTCTCTCTCTGTGTGTGTGTGTGCGTGTGTGTGTTCTCTTCTTCTCCAAAGGCAGTTCACACAGCAACGATTTTATTTTTGACTAGCTATGAGGCATGTCATCTCCTACCTGTCATGTGTCATGAAGCCCTGTGTAAAATACTGCAGGAGATTTTGACTGAAAGGATATTCTGTTTCCTTTTAACTCTTCTCCTCTGGTATGTCTCAGTTTGTTTACTTGAAATCCTTTGACCATTTTAAGAAACTGTGGGAACCTTTGGAAGCACTGTATCTCTGGCTCAGAAGGCAAGCTTCTTGACTGGGAGGGGAGCAGGCAGAGGCTGAGCAGACAGATAATCTGAGATGGGGAGAGAGCCTATTATCTGCGATGTTCTCCAGCTCTGGAATTTCACAGGATTTTACAGTTATCCTGCATCTCCTACTCTATTTCTTGGAATTCTTTAGAATCGTATCATCAGTAGAAGCACTTGCTTGTTTACATAATGCAAAATGCTGGGATTTGATTTTAATACATGTATTATAAAGGGTGAAGACAAAAGACCAGGCAGGGAGAACGGTAGATCTATGAGAGGGAATATGACACAGGACCAAGCAGAACCAGCAGGCTTCTGGCTTTTGCCAATTCTAATTTGTGAAGAAAATCACTGGCAGTTTGCCTGAAACTTTCAGGCAAACAGCAGCCACTGCAGTTCAAATTGGTATTAAAAACAAAACCGAAAAAGCAAAGCAAAACAAACTAAAAAGCTGGACCACCTGGCCAGAAGACTGCCCGTGACCACAGCCCTGTGGACTTGAACGTGGAAGCTGGCGCCTGCTCCACCCATTCACTTTTGACAGACCCTTTCCAATGCCTCGATTTACCGTCCTTGTAGAATGCTAACAATCTCGGGGGTCTAATAAATTCCCTGGCAGTTTTCTGTCCGGGTAGGAAGTGATCACTTTTAATAAACTTGAGAGTGATCACGCTTCGTTTAATCGGTGAGTTTTATGATTACCTCAGTGCATACCTCACAGCCCCCTCTCCATGTAGCTCATAAAACGCAGTGCCAGGCTACGAATGGCGGAGGATCAATGAACCAGTTTCTCCTACGGTATCTTTGGCAGTATCTCTCTCCATGCTAATAACCTCCAATTTCAAACTTACTGAAAGATTTTTATTTTAAATCCCCCTCCCCACTCTTTCCTAGTTTTTTTTTTTTTTTTTTTTTTTTTTTTGTCTTATTTTATACCCCAGCAGACCTGAAACTTACTATGGAGCCCAGACTAGCTAGAAACTTCTGATCATTCTATGGCAGATTCCCATGTCTAAAACTTACTGGAATGTGTTAACAAGGACAAATTATAATACAGTACGATTTGTCGTGGTAAAAGAGTGAGTGACTACTTTGCCTTCTTTTTAGACATAATTTTGACAGCAGGTAAAATCCTGTGGGGGCAAAATCCCAGGCCAATATGAAACATTATGAAATATCAAACCATTCCAAATGTAAAAGAAGCTGTGAAACTTACGGTGGGAAAGCTAAATCCATGCTATGTTAAATTAGCCCTAAGGAACTTTAGTTTATAGGACTTGCTGGTTTATGCTGTCCAACAGTGGCCTGGGCCACTTTGCCTTCCTGGGATGCTTGCTAGCCACTAGAATTGTATATAAAAAGAAAGCAAAACATCAACCAATCCTTACTAAGACGGGCCTGTGTTTTAAAAATCAAAAGCAGCCGAGACGCTCGGCTCCCATTTCTATTGGAAACTATTTATATGTGAACCAAATAAAAGAGAAAAGCAATGGCTGAGCAGTTCTATAAAGCACAGCTTTCAGTGTTGCCCAGCCAACACCTCAGAAAGAAGCTGGCAGAGACTCTAGGCATCCTCAGTTGCCACGGAGGATCTAACCATAGGGCTTCAGAAGAGTAAATGTTAAAGTACATCTCTCAAGCGTGCTGTCTGGAAAGGTCCTCGAGAGAGTTTTCACAAACAAAGCAATTCTGGAATAGAGTCCTCTGCTTTCTCTATCAAGTGTCCCAAAGAGCCATGGTAACCGAGTTCTCTCTGTTATCTAAAGACCCAAAGACCCTAAATGTTTGATGCATTTTTCATTTTCATAAACCAATTAACTTGGGTGGGAAGAAAGACTTCTATAAAAGTCATCCAGAAACAAGCAGTCCCTGGAGTCCCCTGGAAGCCCTGCTAAACCTCTGACTGGGTCACTCACACACTGACTTTCTCCTTCATTAAGGCAATCTATGAGTTCTGCCCAATAGCTTTCTTTGTGTGTGTGACCAGTGAGCTGAATTAGAGTTGCTTGCCCAAATATGGGTGGGAGGTTATTTACTGGAGCATGGACAGCTGATGACTGGCCAGCCCACTGAAGAAAATGATACCTCAACCAGTAATTCAAATTCTAAAAATCAAGTCATTCTTCCAAAGTAACTTTCATAACTTCCCACAGAGGTTTGTATGAAAATGCATTTCTTTGAATGTTATTGAAAACATTTTTAAAAAGTAAGGGGATGCAAACATCAAAATTTAAATAAATATTTTTATTTCTTATGAATCAAAGCAGCAAGCAATTTCTTGTGCTCTGGGGAAGCTCAGTTATAAACTAGAGAGGCCTGCAGAGTAGACATCCTTTAGGAAACAGACTAAAGACAAGCAGCCCCCTAGTAAGAGCCATGAGAGACAGTTCTAAGAGTCTGCACCCAGTGACAGTATGTTGATGAACAGGAAGTTCCTTTAGTTACTGGGTCAGAAAGAGACTCTCAGAAGAGGAGATACTTGAACCTTCAGAGCCAGGGGATGAAAGGTTGAGGCGACAGCATGGGGTTCTGGGACATGACACCAAGGCTGACATTTCTGGAGAGCAGTGAATGAGGTCAAAGTGCACACGGGAAGCGGAGACAGGTGGGCAGAGGGTATCACGTGGGGTGGCAGACACCACGGGCAGAAGTTTGAATCCTCTTCTAAGTTTAATAGGAAACCACAGGAGGGCACCAAGATGATTTGACTTGGTTTGAATTTTAACATAATCCTTCCAGCATCTGTGTGCATAAAATTATTAAGAGGCACAAACTAAAAACAAAGATGCCAGCAGTGGGGAAGGGCTACTGAGATAGTACAGGGATACATTGGAATACTGAGGGATACAATGCTATACTGAGGGATACATTGGTATATTGAAGGATACACTGGTATACTCGAGGGATACATTGGTATACTGAAGGATACACTGGTATATTGAGGGATACTGGTATATTGAGGAATATATTGGTATACTGAGAGGTGCAATGGTATATTGAAGAATACACTGGTATATTGAGAGATACATTGGTATATTGAGGAATAAATACATTGGTATATTGAGGGATGCATTGGTATACTGAAGGATATACTGGTATATTGAGAAATACATTGGTATATTGAGGGGTACATTGAGGGATACACTGGTATACTAAAGGATACATTGATATATTGGCTGAATTGGGAGTAACAGATAATGAGGGATGAATGGGGTCTGGACATGTCTTAGAGTCAACAGATCCTGTGCAGGAAGTGGGTGACACTGAGGGACAGAGGAGTCTGTCATTCAGTGCACACCAGACTGTAGAGCAACTGTCAAGTTCACGTCTTTATGACTTCTCATTGCCTAGACTAACTTCTCTTTTTAGGGGATAAGGTGCTATCATTTGGAGTGTAAATGGTTGCTGAATAAGGGCTGGAACTGTATGAAGCCCACTGCCTCTGCCAACAGCTCACGGAGTAAAACAAGTCACGTAATGAAACCAAATATCAAGAGATAAATATTGTTATTTTCTATAAAGGTAACAGAGAAGCCGAGTACATGGGAACAGGGTAGCTAACAGGAGTATCTATCCTTATGACTCTGTGATTTGATCCTGTCATCTGCAAAGTACACACTGTAGAATCATGTGATTGATTAAACAAACAAACAAAATGTGCATGTAATTCTTTAGCTATATTTATGATTTTGTGTTAAGCTGAATTCTCTGTGTATGCCAACGGGGGTCTTAGGTTAGATACACCCAAGAATGTCCAAATTGATCCTTGGATGTGAAGACTGAGCAACAACATGGATGGTACCTCCACCTATTGTATGAGAGAGGAAGACGAGCTCTTGGACCCTTTACTGTGAGAAGCATAAAGCATGTTGCTTCCTTAGAGTCTCTGATCTGACCTTCTGAATGACAACACAAATGGGATGACTTAGGTGTGGATTAATGAAACAAAGAGTGAGATGAAGTCATTAGATCATGTGATTGGCTTTCCTAAGGGTAAAAAGAGTCACATGTTCCTTCTTCCTTTACTTTACTTTGAGAAGTCTATCTTTACTGTAGCCCCATAAGCCGGGCTCAGGGCTGATTCATGTGGGCTTCTAGTAGCTGTCCCAGGACCACCAGTCAGATCTCCTCTGTGCTATAATCCTCTTCCTGATATCTGCAGACATTTTGGCAATTGAGTCACATATTTTGGGCAATCTCCATGGATGCCAGTTTAATCTTCAAGTTCAGCCTCTGTACACTTCTTGTGCTAGCTGAAGAATACTGTGGCAAGCTTGGTTTTCAAACACTCACTGCAGGCAAAACCACCTTTAGAGGCAAGAGCAGTCAAGGGTTTGCTAAAACTTACCAAAAGGCCAAACTTTGTACTTGTAACTCTGACCAAGCATGAAAGAATAATAATGTCATAGCCTCTACTGAGTGTGTCTTAAAAGTTACTGTGGCTAGGAAGAGGGCTCAGTTGTTAACATTTTTGCCTTGCAACAAAACCCAGCATCCATGTAAGAAAGCTGCCTAGGGAAGCAGAGACAGGAGGATTCCTGGACATTTCTGGCCAGTCACCCTAGCCTACTTAGTGGCTTCCAGGCCAGTGAGAGACCTAGTCCCCAAAACAAAACACAAATTCAAGGTTTATAAACCCTTAGGTTGTTCTCTGGAATCTCCATACAGGGACAAGTGTATGCTTACATGCAGACACATGAAGATGCATGCTCACATACACACATTTATAAAAGTAAACAAAGTACTACCTGCTGAATTCCTATTTCATGGGCCACCTATGGAACAGTAATCTTGAATCCTAGCATGTACTCCAGTTTAGTGAAAACTTTCCCAGGGTGCCCTTGTCAACCCCTGAGGTGTGCACTCAAACTCTTCCTCAGTTTAGGATGTTGACTTAGGTGTGTAAAGGCTAAAATTAAGCTGTAAGCCCAAGGACAGATAACTTCCTGGAATGTCAGGGACTATTGTTCACGTAAGATAACAAGTCACGTGTTTTCACTTCAGATAACCAGGTTGAGGGCCCCAATTGCACAGGATGTGCTAGATCACATATATAAAGGAGATATGTCGGCAGAAAGGAGGTCAGGACTGCCCCCACCTGGACAAATGTGGAAGGTGGGAAGCCTCCTGGGTTTGGCCTTTATAGAGACCTGACTGACCTAGTTAGGTGCCATTCTCTGGCAGTCCTAGGTATGGATCTGGCCAGCATCTATCTACTTGGCCAATATTAAATAAAGTCTGCTTTAACTGGACAATTGTGGATTCGGCCTTTCTCCTCACCATGTTCAGATTTAACAGGCATCACTCAAAATACATTTTTAGTTCTCAGAAACACTAAAATCAAATTAATTTTCCATCGATGTGATAAGGTAGAGTTGTTTGCCTGCAGGAGCAGAGAGCATAGTCCCAGCCAGCTCAGAGCGGATGTAGCACCCAGTGAGCAATAGAATGGAGGGCCACGGTGAACACAGCCTTTGAGAAGCTTTATGCAGCTTGGCCCCACCGGTTTCTCTGCTTCTCTTCCACCAAGCCTGTATCTTTCTATATGCTAATTCCACTCCTTCAGAGGAGATCAGCTTCCTTCCAACTGGAGGACTTGCTGTGGCCAGGCCAGCAGCCCTGCACTCTAAAGTTTCCATCCTTTCCTCATGCATTTGTGGTTATTAGAACAGCACACTGACTACCTACACCTGCCATCCATGGGCTGGGGATAGGGATGGCAGCACTGATTTAATCTCCAGTGGCCAGCTGTCCACTGGGCAGGAGCAGGTCTCCAGAAGAGTAGTACAGTGAAGAGCAACAGCCCTGGTCCCCTACTGTCTTTCACACGGTGTGTGCTTCTCAGAGGCCAAGCCATCTCTGTTCATGTTTACTCTGCCTGAAACTTTAACTTTAATCCAGCTGTGTGAGTTACCCAACTCTGTGTGTGTGTGTGTGTGTGTGTGTGTGTGCACACGTGCGCACGTGTGTGCAGATACAACATGCATATGTTACTTGGCTAGGGTTGTCTTAACCCAACACATACACCTGAGAGCCTCTCTAACAGAGTTGTGTCTGGAGGCCTGACAGTCACCACGGTCCTCAAGACTGATCCTGCTCTTTCTCTTCTCTTCCTTCCTCTTGCTAGTGATGGCTGATGTTTCTTGGTCTGTAGAGGCACGGAGGTATCTCTGACCTCATGTTTGCATAGGTTTGCAATGCACAAACTATGCCCAAAGTATGCCCAAACTGACAAACGACATGGTCATATCACGGATCAGATTGGGCCCTTCAAACTAAGTGAAAGCACACTCTTAGGTACCAAAAATTTCAGCATATCTTTTACGGACAAGAAAAAAATAGCCCATAACAAAGTTAGTAGACATTTTCAGAAGTTAACATTAGTGGCTATGTGGAGAGTTAATACTGTTTGTGTCACCTCGCCTGGAAACTGGCTCCTCTTCAGCTACTTGGTGTTACATTCTTGTGCTCTTTAGCAATGCTAAAGTTTAGGGTTCTTCTTTCTTTATGTGTGTGCATATGTGCATACGTGCATGCATGCAGTCATACATGACCGTGAATGCACATGCACATATGTGTGCCTGTGTGTAGACACTGGAGACTGATTCCAAGAATCATCCTTGATTACCCATCTACCTTACACACTGAGGCAGGGTCTCTCAGTCAAAGCCAGAACTCATGGATGCGGCTTCTTATGCTAGCCAGCTTGCTCTGGAGCTCCTCTCCCTCCACCTTCTGAATCTGGAATTACAGGCGAGCCAGCATACCATTCGTGTTTGCATGGATTCCTCATGCTTCTGCAACAAGTACGTGAAGCACAGATAGGTCTTGCCAGCTGGAGTCAAAGCTTGTCATATGGATGGAAGTTCTGCAACCCCATGAAGCCAACTGCACCATTCCTTCCTCCATTTTGTCTCACAAATAAATAGGAAATACACATTTAGGGTTTATTTTTTCATGATAAACAGGAACGATGTTCATACAAATGCCATTTGGAATGTCTTCCACTGAATTAGATCTTTCTTGAGAATACTTCCCTAAATTTTTTATTACATTTTTATTTGTGTGTGTGTATGTATGTGTGTGTGTGTGTGTGTGTTTATGCACGCGCACGAGCATGCATGTGTCATAGCGATGTGTGGAGCTTGACAGAGTTTTCTTTAGTCCCATGTGAATCCCAGGGATCACACTCTGGTGGTCAGGCACCTTTACTTGCTGACCCATCTTGTCAGCCCCTGGAGGATATTTCTTAAAGGGAGTATGGGGCGCTCAATCATAGGCTCACCCAACTAACCACTGTGTATATGAGTGATGTTTGCCACACGCGAGCTAGAAACCGCGATAGTGTAGTCACACAATGCATCTCCTTTGAACCTTCTAGCTTTTGTGTCCATCACAATGCATTTGAGAAGTTGGAGATAAAGTAAGTGACCACCTAGTTAGGTTCTTCAGTCTTGTAATTTCTGAAGAGTAAAAAGATTCGTTTTCCTTTGAAGGGTATAACTGGGGACTGCGCCAGATTGAAACATTGTCACATTTTCTTTGATCTCAAACCAACTCTTGTTCCTTAAATCAGCCCCTGGGAAGACCTGAAGCATCAAGGAACGTGAGGAAATCCTGGAAATCTAGCTCACAGGTTTGGTACTTTCAGAAGATTTAAACATTAATTGGCCTTTGACGAAGGGCCAGGGGGCTCCAGTAATATAAGCTTTGCCTGGACATGTAACATTGCTGTATCTTCTTTATTCTAGGATTGACAGGGAAGGAACGTGTGTTTGGGAAGTCCTGACATCAATACATTGTTACAACATGAGTAACAAGACAGCACAGCAACAGATGAGGCGGGTGCATTTATTAAACTCCTTCCCCCCACCCCGTGCTAGAGGAAGTGTGGGTAAACACGCCATGTGGGGAGCAAAGGCAGAAGCTGCTGGGAAGCATCAATGTGTCATGTATTGCAGGTTCTTGAGAAGGGCTCTCATGCTGCAGTCTCATCACATCGAATAGTATGCTCCATCACTGAGGATAACGAGGCTGCATGCACACTGGTGTAGGCAAACAGACCCACCCATACAGGGAAAGCCCCCTAGTGCACCATCTTGAGGTCTCAGAGCACCAAGACCAAAGATGTGAACCAAGGGATGGTTTCTGTTCTGATTTTTAAAGACTTACTTTCATTATATGTGTTCGAGTATACACACTTGCATATGGGTATCTAGTAATTGCAAAAGATGACCCCTGATCCCTTGGGACTGGAGCTAAGGGGGGAATGTAAACTGATGGATGTGGGTGCTGTGAACTGAAACCTGGTTCTCTGCAAGGGCAGAGAGTAATCCTCACCACTGTACCCTAGCCCTGTCAGCCCAGGGCTTTAAGAATCTGTTCCCACTCCCAGCTTTACTGTATTTTCCATCTGCAACATTTTAGCATCAAGCACAACTCACTTTGTTTCAGACTTTCTGTATTCTTTTGTGTCAGGATCACAGTCCGGCTAGAAAGAACTCTTTTTTTCTTGACTTTCTTTTATCAAGAGGTTCCCCTGAAGAGTGAAGCCCCCTGGGTTCATAGAACCCAATATTCTGCTCCAGCAGCAGGCTCAGGGGAGAGTACTTCCCCATTTTCCAAGCAACAATACGTAGATAAAAATGTCAAGGCCTGGCAGCCCGTCTCTGGCATATGTGCTTCTATTTATGAAGACACTTAGTGTGGATTTAGTAAGTTCACCACAAAGCTCCAGGGGCGCCTGTCTCTTTAAATCCATCTCCTCCCAAGTGAAATTTGTGGCCCTGATGAATGGCAGAGCAGAGTCATCCATAAAAGGGCAGAGGAGAATCACACTCATTTGCATACAGTAATTATTCTGTGAATCAGGCCACCTTTATTGCTGGCAGAAAATCTACTGTCAGCATTGCTCTGTAGATCAATTTTGAAAACTCACCATCAGAGAGGAATTGTTTGGAACCCTGTGGTCCAAACCTTGTGGTGCAACCTGCCTGCTGCTGAGTATGTTTCTCGGTCTAGTCTACCAGCCTGTTTCTTTATCTACCCTCCCTGTGATGCTGGGGGATATTTCTGGAGAGTTATCTTACAGGCAGTCTGGACATGGTTTAGTTTCTAAAAAGTCTGAACATGGGAAAAAATGGGAACCCAAGGGTTTGGTAGACTCCAGAGTAATGGAGTCTACTTTGCCAGCCTCCAACAACATACCTGATAACCCTAGGTGGCTCTGTCCAGAAACCAGAGATGGAAGAGAGTCTAGAGGTGGCTTCTGACCCTTTTCTGAAAGAAAGAAAGAAAGAAAGAAAGAAAGAAAGAAAGAAAGAAAGAAAGAAAGAAAGAAAGAAAGAAAGAGCAAGAATTGTAGTGAATTGATGCAAAATATCCCCATAGTCTTGCACTTGAACACTTGGTCCTCGGTCCTGAGGATAACAAAGCTGCGTGCACACTGGTGTAGGCAAACAGACCCATCCGTACAGGCAAATCTACCTGGTGTACCATCTTGAGGCCTCAGAGCACCAAGGCCAAAGAAGGGATGGTCTCTGTTCTGTTTTTTAAAGATTTACTTTCATTATATGTGTTTGAGTATACACACTTGCATATGGGTATCTAGTAATTGCAAAAGATGGTCCCTGGATCCCTTGGGTGTGGCCTTATTGGGGGAAGCCTGTCACTGAAGAGCTTTGAGAGCCATACCAGTCCTCTCTTCAGTTCCTGCTTGCGATTCAAGATGTGGGTTTTTCTACTTTCTGCTCTGGTTCCCATGCCTGCTGCTTGCCACCATGTCTCTCCACTGTGACAGTGAGCGAAGAAAATGCTTCCTTTTGTAAGTTGCCATGGTCATGATACTTTATCACAGTAAGAGAACTGAGAGTCTGTGGAGGTTCTGAGCCCTCCCTTCAGGTGACTTTAACAAGAGTTCGGTTTGCATGGCCAGATGACTCATCTCCAGGAAAAGTGTGACAGAGGATGAAGCTAACCAGGTTCCAGAGAGAAAAGGAGACAAGGGAGTTGGTAAGTGTTACAAAATATTTGGGATCTAAGTCTAGAGAGGATGAATTGAGGATGAAACACCCTGGTGCAAGGATGTTGAGAGACTGTGGAGGTGAGGGTAGTACTGGGGACCTCTCAGGAGGGGCATCAGGGACTAGGATCCTGCCAAACAAAACCTCTAAGGCAAGGCAAGGAAGCCATTAGAATACTGATATCTGAGCAAAGAGTCAAAAATATAAAGGGGGCAGTGGTGACTTAGCTCTGCTATGCCGCCAGGCCTGGAGACCTGAAATCCATCCCAGGACCCACATAGTAGAAGGAGCACCAGATCTTGGAGTTTGGTGCTGCACCAGGAAACACTATGGAAATTTTCAGCAGATGGACAGGCCCTCCTTCTGCTCTACCTATGGCAGGCGCAGAAAGCATTTATTCAGAAGACGTGCTCCTGACCAGGGCTATGGGAAAGAGAACTCCTTTACACTGCTGGTGGGAATATAAATGGTTAAGCCAATATGTAAATCAGAATGGAAGCTGATTTAGTTCAGAAAACTAAAAATAGATCTAGTGAATGACCTGGCTATTCCATTCCTGGGAAAATACTCAAAGACTCTGAGGCACCCGGACACAAGTTTACACTATTTATTAAGCAGTGGTGACAATAGCCAAGCTATGGAATCGGCCAAGGTATCTATCAACAACAAACAAACAGAGAAAACATTGCTTGCATACACAGTGGAGTTTTATTCAGCAGCAAAGAGTGAAACTAAGTCAGAAATGTATGGAACGGGAGAGCATCACACACATAAGCCAGAATTGGAAAGGCAAACATGCTTGCATATGCAAAACGTAGATTACACACACCTATGTGAGCACAGGTACACACACCTATGTGAGTACACACACATATACCTGTGCACACACGCACACATGTAAACATGATATGAAAATAAAAGTGTGACTATTTAGGGGGAAGAGAGAAGATTCAGGGTTGGAAAGGAACGGAAGATGGTCAAAGATGAATTAAAATGTTTGGAGTACAAGCTCTAGTTGAAAATCTCATTATGAAGCCATCATTATATAAAAATATAAATTAAAAAACGCACTATTCAATGTTTTTTAAAACAAACAAACAAACAAAAAATGATGGGAGTCTCTTGACTCCTGAAACACTCGAGACTATTGGGTAGCTTACTGGGTTTGTTTAGCAGCAAACCAAGGATCACCCAAGCATGACGTCCTCCTCAGGCAGGACCTGCTGGGCTGGTGTTAAAGGAACTAAGGACAGCCTTCTTTGGGGCCTATGCCTGACTTTTCCAAAGAGATGGCAGACCCAGAGCTTGAGGCAGTGGGCTCTGAGTGATGGTCTAAGTGGGAGCAGTAAAGAGGGCAGAACAGACTGGAGCAGCCTAACTCTGCTGGCCTGTAATGATGACAAGCAGGAGAGGGCTAGTTCCCAATTAGTCTGACGTGGGATGTGATTCAATTAGAGGAAGAGAGTCATTTTGCAGCCATTAAAAAATAATCAAGGACTTTGGAATTTACTCATTACTTTAACCAAGAGTTCCCAAGAAGAGAAATCTGCCAAAGTCACTGACACAAAAGGAGAAAAAAAAGTTGCTAGTTGGAAATAAAATCTCATGACTCTCATGTCTTAGGGTCTACCAGATGTCCCTACCAAGAAAAGAAAGGTCAGTTAGAGACTGGGGTTCACAGAGACAGTATCTCCTTATCCACCCCCTACCATGTCTCCTTCCCAAAGAAATAGAACAGTACTGAGCCTGTAATTTGGCCACTCACTGGTAGTAATATGCAAATGATTAAGGGAATAGGTAAACCACATTACCAAGAGAGTGAACGGCATCAGGAAGTTTTAATATTTCAGCTCACAGACAACTTTGGCTTCAAAGTTTCATTTAATATTTACGATATTTACAGTTCACTAAAGATTATGCTCTACCAGAAAGTATCATACTATCTGGAGATAATTTCAATTTTTCCTACTGTGTAAATCACACTCAGAAGTTCCTGTGATGTATCTTCTTTTTCTAATTTTCTCTATACATATAAATTTTTACCTCAACCAAACGAGGATTAGCTTAGGGGCTGGAGAGATGACTCAGCTGGCTGGCTGTCACTTACATGGTAGCTCACAACTGGCTGTCACCTACATGGTTGCCCACAGAGTATGTAGCTCTACTTCCAGTAGGTCTGACACAGTATCTGGCTTCCATGTCACTGTGGCTTGCTGATACACGAGCAGGCAAAACACCCATACACATAAAATAGAATAATAATAACTTATTTGTTTTTAAAGAAATAAGTTTAAAATAATCCACTCTACGGATACAATAGAATCCCATGAAGTACATAAAGTAGAACATTTTACCACAAAGGTCTGGTCTTTGTGTAGGTGGCTTTTTCTAATTCTGCAGTGATTCATACTCTACTTTTCCTTAGAACAATGGTTCTCAACCTTCTTCATGCTGCAACCGTTTAATACAGTCTCTCATGTTGTGGTGACCCCTCAGCTGTAAAGTTATTTTTATTGTTACTTCAGAACTGTGATTTTGCTATTGTTATGAATCCTCATATAAATATCTGTGTTTTCTGATCGTCTCAGGTGAACCTCATGAAAGGGTCATTCAACCCCCAAAGAAGTTCTGACTCACAGGTTGAGAACTGACCACTGCCTTAGAGAGCTCCCATGTGGATGGCAGGCTAGGGTGCTCAGTAGACACTTTCTCTAGTCAATGAAACCCATTTGTGTGTGAGGCCTACAGACAAGTGGTAGGCAATCACGTCCTCAGAGTACTTTATTCCTAGAAAGGAACATAGAATCAAGCATTTTCAAATACTGGAAACAATCTTCAACCCAGGTAACCAAAGTTAAGTTGCAGGGACCCCTGTAATTCAGCTCTCTCCCCTGCTTGCCTCTGCCATGCATGCCCTCATTTCCCAGGTCAATGGTGACACTGCTAGACTCAAATTTCTCTGTGCCTCTCCTATGCCAGGTCCCAGGACAGATAAGGAAGTGCCAGAAGAGTCTGCAGAGATTTGTTTATTCTCATTCCCCCCCTCCTGCTAACAAGGGGCCACTTCAGGGCTCTGCTGTTCGTTAAAGATCAAGCTGCCAATATGAGCTTGCTTGGATTAGCCCTTCCTATAACTGCACCAAGGCCAGTGTTTGCATTCCTCCCAACTGAAAATTTGTCAGAGAAGAAGGGCACTAAAGCTGTCACGGCAGATAAGATCAGACATTTGATTTCAAACAGAAGTGGCAAACGCCCCACCTCAGACACTATTAACTCTGGAGTATACTGTTCTAAGTCATGTGGGGAGCTAGACCAGATTGGGAAGGCGAAATAAATCCAAGTCTCACCACCATTTCTGTAAATGGTGATACAGAGGATATTGGGCTTTGGACAGAAACAACAAGCACAGGAGAACAAAACCGCAAAACCTTTCCATCTTCTTATAAACAGAGAGCGTCTAAAAAAAGTTGTGGTCATTTATAGGAAAGTAAAAGCTTGGAAAGATGCATTGAGAAAACTGTTGGGCATTTACAAACTGAAACCATCTCCCAGTGCCTATGTACAATTGTTGGAAGCTAGCACCATGTTACACCTGGGGAGAAGGCTCAGTTCTAAAGTGCTTGTCCTCAGTGTCCATGTTAAAAAATAAAATAAAAACAGGTGTGGGGGGGTGCACTTTCAATCGGACAAGCCTGGCAGCCTTGCTTATCCTAAAGTTCCAGCACGGTGACAGACTTTATCCAAAAACAAAACCAAACAAACAAAATAAGCAAGCTCAATGGTGCCTAAGAACCACACTGTGACTTGTCTTCTGACGTATACAGGAACCCATATATACATACACAAGCAAACATACATACATACATACATACACACACAAACATACATACATATACACATACACAAACATACATACATACACACACACACAATCATGCATACATCTACACATACACAAACATACATACATACACACACAAACATATATACATACACACACAAACATACATACATACACACAAACATACATACATACACACACAAACATACATACATAAACACACAAACAAGTATACATATACACACACAAACATACATACACACACAAGCAAACATACACACATACATATACAAACAAACATACCTACTTACATACACATACAAACAAACATACATATACAAACATACATACATACATACATACAAACAAACATACATACACACACACAAACAAACACACACACAAACATATATACACATACAAACATACATACATATACATACATACATACACACAAACATACATATATACATACACACAAACATACACACACAAACAAACATATATACATACATACACACACAAACATATGTACACACACACATACATACATACATACACACACAAACATATATATACACATACAAACATACATACATATACATACATACACACAAACATACACACACAAACAAACATATATACATACACACAAACATACATACATACACACACAAACATATATACACACACAAACATACATACATATACACACAAACATGTATACATATACACACACACAAACATACATACACACACAAGCAAACATACACACATACATATACAAACAAACATACCTACTTACATACACATACAAACAAACATACAAACATACACAAACATACATACATACACACAAACATACATACATACACAAACATACATACATACACACACAAACATATACACACACAAACATATATATGCACATACAAACATACATACATATACATACATACATACATACATACATACATACAAACATACACACACAAACATACATACCCACACACATAGACACATATATACACACACACATACACCTGCATGTACATGTACTTTCACATAAGAAGAAAATAATTCCACGTCGATAAATAACATGTGGACACTCAAAAGTCTTACTCCTGTAGTCAGAACGCTGTCCTGTGATGTGAAACTGGTGTGTTCCTCTAATCATTGAATAATATACAAGTAGTTGATCTTAACCTGGACCTTGAATTTATGTGGCAGCTCTTTCCAAGGAGTTTGATCACTGAGATTAATATTCATAATATTTCGATGACAAGGTAGATGGCAGGGATTATTAGCCCCATTTTATGGATTCAGACATCGGGGCAGGGAAAGGTTAAGTGGTGTGCTGAGCATCACAAGGATTTGATCTCCAGCTCAGATTTAGTACACTTTTTACGATGTTATTTCTGAAGGCATGTGTGAGGTGAGGAGCAGGAGACAGGAATCAAGGCTGCAGCCTCGGCTGGGGAACTGACTCATGCAACAGCCTGAGGCAGTCTTTTAGCCTCCCCCAGCTCTGCCCCCGCATTTGGTAAAATTGACAATTCTTACCCACCATCCACACCCTGCTGTGAGGATTAATGAAATGAGACCCGTGAAGCAAGCCCGTTGGTAGAGAGGCTCTCTATAAATACGAAATATGCTAAGTGCCTTCTCTGAGGTTCTGCTAGGTTGCTCAACCCTCAGGAGATGCAGGAATAAAGCTGTGCATTTGAATAGGCCCAAGGAGGGTCCCTAGGGCCAAAGAGGCACAGCCTGACCTGCCTTTGGTCCTCCTTGTACCAGTAGAAGTCCAGGTTGCAAAGAGACCTGGTGGGGGTGGGAATAGTGGGAACAGTGTGGTCCCTTTGCTGTGTGGAAGGGAAAGGGCACATCCATGGGGACCACCCAGAAGTGACTCTGCATTCACAGGCTGGCCTGGACGGTTGTTTTTGGAAATCCCACTGAGATTTTATGGGTCTAGAAGACTGAGTTGGTATTCTAAAAAAATGGGTTTAGAGTTACTTCTGTACATCAAGGAATGCTTGGTTGATTCTTGCCACTGGGCAGTATCCCAGAATCGATCAGAGGCCCAAAGTCTCAGAGCCTTAGTAAGTACTAGGAGCAGAACATGGACAGAATCTTTGTATTTGAAGTAGGAAAAGAACAGGAGACTGGAACCTAGCACTCCATGCCACAGGCCCTTTAACCTTGAAAAATGACAGAGGCAACACCTCTTCTCTGCCCACAACATTCTGTGCAGACAGAACCTCTCCCACAACCTCTCTCTCAGACTCCAAGTGCAGACAGCGTCTCCTCTGCTCATGGAGTACAAGTCTCTGATGCAGCTGGCCCAGCACTTCCGACTCCGCCATGGAACCTTTCCTGTGGAACCTGTTCCCCGCAGCCTTCCCAGGCTTCTACAGTGGCACCTCCATCTGTCTAATGATCTAGATTCAGACCTTTGGACTCTCTTCTGGACCATACCTGGACAGCATGTCAAGAGCTCCGTCTGCCATTCCACAACTGTTACCTTCATCGGACCTACCCAGCTCTGCCATAGCCTTTGTGCTGACATTTTATCTCTCTCTCCTTCTCTCCCTCTCTCTTCTGTCTGAAAATCTAGCTACAACACAGCACACAATCATTATTTCAAGGCAGAGTGATGCCGCCCCCTTTTTTTTGACCCCGAGACCTGCATGTCCACCATCTTCACTTGAAGTAGAAGCTTACACACAAGCAAGGCAGGTCTGTTTCTGTGGCGTTAGGAATCAGGTTTTCAGCCTTTGGACTTTGCTAACCATAATCCCACCCATAGCATATGCTATCTTATATCCCTTTCTTGGGTTTATACCCACAAACCCTTAAACATCAGGACTGTGTGTTTTCTGGTCCTGGAGTGAGTCTGCTATTGAGGTGTGGGTATAGTAAGCCCTTTCTGAGCCTGTGAGTAAGGATGTTCTACACCTGAGTTTAGGGGTCACTGGTTTTCCCTGGCATTCTGACTTGCAGATAGCCTTGTCCCCATGTCTTTACTTGTCAGTCTATGAGTCGTGTCCAAATCTGCCTTGTTTTAAGCATTGTGGCACATTATTAATGAAATGACCTTCAGGAATGATCTCCTTTTAACTTCTCATCTACAGCAACCTTGTCTCCATCAAGGGAGCATCATGGGTTAGGATACCACCTTGGAATTTTTGAGAGGACCCAGTCAGTGCCATCATCCATGGCATTCTCACTGAATGCTATGATTTACTCTCAACTGTCGACTGGTAGGAGGAAGTAGGCCACTCCCTGCACTTCACGTGACTACTGAGTCCACTGCCCTGCTGGTACAAAGCAGGCATCTGGAGTAGTGACTGAAGCATTAGAGGAGCTGACAGACACTTAACTGAAAGGATGAATGATCGTCATTGTAATGTATGGACAAGCCCTGTTCCTTGCCCCAAGCCTGGGCTCACAGATCGCAGGTCCAGCGCAGCCCAGCAGATTGGGATGAGGTCTCACCAAACAGTGCTAATCAAAGATGATGAGATTATCTTCAAATGGAATCTATCTCGATTTGAGGTGAGACTTTTGTGGGCTCTGGGCTATGTCAGGGCCCTGAGCTCTAGGCAGTGTGAGCACATTCTTCCTGCATATCTGTGCTATCACGTTGTACAATTGTTGCCTGGATACCCCTCAAGCTCATCAGCCAAGGTTGCCTGGTACCAATTTTCAGAGAATGAAATTCAGCCCCTGAGGACTGTAACTATGGCATGCAGTAATTTAGGAATGTTTGGAAGGGTCTGGAAGGCTGTGTCTGCAGTGCAGCCAGACCCCCCTCGGCATAATGGCAGGAGGTCTGGGTGTGAGGGTGAATACCAGGCCCTACACTAGGCCTTCTTATCAGCCTCCAAGCCAGAGACCTTTTGTTTGTTTACTAGCTCAGATAAACCCCTCAAATCCTTGGGAATGCACCAGTAAATCAGCATTATTAAACACTCTATTCTTGTATACAGAATGCAGTCAGAAGACTTTACACTTGTTACAGATAGAAAACAACACTCCACCTTTCCAGTCCCTTGCCCCAAAATGATTCTTGAGAAATCCTACACAGTAACACCAAGTTTCAGCCTGAATGGGAAGCGTCTCTGGGACTCCCTCTCGTGAATCTGAACATTCTCAGTTAACTCAACACAGCCATGGAGCCAGGCTCATTGAGTCCTGAATTACATCTGACTGTTGAACAAATTTCAGTATGGGTCATCCCATCATAACTACAACCCTTGAAAGGCAGGAATTGTTTATTTTTCATTGTTATACAAGTGACACTGTAGAAAACTCTGGTGGATTTGCTTCCATGGAAGCAGTTGTTTTGCAAGTTTCA